>NW_022103901.1:16683421-16707819 GCF_000313985.2 Echinops telfairi | reverse complement strand
AGCAGAGCTGAATTGGAAAGCTAGGGAGAGTAAGGTGGTCATCACCTGCCACGAGACAGGAATAAAGGAGGTAGGGAGAGGACCAGAGGTGCAGGGGGGCAGAGCCAGAGAGAGAAGCAGGTCCGTTCTCCTGTCTTGAATTCTGGTCTTCAGACACGTCTCCGCTAGGTCCCATGAGATTCCCAAGTGCTCTCAGGATCCTCTTGCAGTGATGCTAGTTTAAGGAGTGTCTTAGTCCTTCCATCCAATGCTGCTCTAACAGAAATGTTGCAAATGGGTGGCTTTAATAAACAGAAATCTATTTTCTCACAGTTTGGGGAGATGAGAGTTCAAATGTAGGGTGCCAGCTCCAGGGGAACACCTTTCCTCTGTGTCTGTTCATAGGCTTGGGGGAAGGTCTGTGTCCTTTCAGTATCTACAAACCCAGCATCCTTGGAGATCTCCACCTGCCTTGGCATCAGTCTTGGTCAGGGTTTAGGAGGTTCCCTGCACAGAGGCCCCAGGCTGAAAGGACATATCCCACTCCCCTCTCTTCTTTCTTGGCAGTAGTCAGGTCCCTCTCTCACCTTTTGTCTTGTAAGAGATAAAATGTGATGCCACCCATACCCCAGAGAAACTCCGCTTACATCAGATCAGGCTGTGACCTGAGTAAGGGTGTTACATCGATCCTAATCTCCTGAAAACAGATTGTCTGCTCAGACTAGAAAAACACCGTGTGGGATGATTACATCATGACACACAACAGCCAAATGACAACATTACTCATTACCAAACCACTGGGAACCATGGCCTTGTCCAGTTGACATAGATTCTTGGGGGCCCCAATTCAAACCATGGTATGTAGGCATCTAACTCTTGCAGCCAAGCTGTCTTCTTGTTCAAATTCCTCACCACCCCTCAACTCAACAATGGTGCCAAGACTTTAGGAAATGCTCTCCCAGTCATTGTTCCATCTGTCTCACTTTGAGAATGACGTACCGGTGAATGCGTGTCCATCTGGCTCCCTCACAACAAGGAAGCCGGGCTCATGATTAGAGAGAGGAAGGGACAAAGTGATCATTGCCTTCCTAAGTGCACAATATCCTAGGTTTCCCAGAGGTTTTCACTGAGGCAAAGGACCACAGCTAGAGCTGTCCCAGTGAATGTGATTTCAAAAGGTGGTACAGGCAGGAATGTCAGGATGAGCACAGTAGAGAGGCCCCGACTGCCCGGATTATGCCAGAATGGGCACAGGCCCGGCACTAAGCAGAGCTGCAAAAGGCACTGGGGGAGCAGAGAGTACCCAAAGGGCTCCTCATTAGAGTTGAGAAAGGAGAATACAGCAAGGGAAGGCGGAACAGACAGCCTGGAGCCCGAGGTACAATGTCAAAAGCATGACAGGACGTGCACACCGTGGCCCCAGTTCTGCTGTTTCTGACTTTGCTGGCAAGAAACAGGATTATTGAAACTGAAAAGGGCAAAGCAGACGGAAGGCCAGCGCGGAGGCCAAGGTTCTGAGCTTTCCGAATGTTCTACCCTCACAGCATTGATTCAGACAGTGGACAGGCTCGCTCCACCTGGGCATGCTGGGCCCACGACTGCTGTGCGGCGGGGAGTCTAGGGAGGGCTGGGAAACTGAAAGTGGGTCACTACATTCCAATCTCAGTAAGAATAAGACGAGGTGCAAGCTGGAGGCTGAGCGACTTCAGGTCGTCGGGGTGGGATAATATTTGGAGACATTGGTGGAAGTCCCCCACCACCACCACCACACACCCTCCTTGAACCCCTCATCTCTCCCCACTGTCTACTCAAGGCTGTGGAAAGGCATAAGGGAAGGCAGAGAGAAAGCCCTCGGGCCACAAGAACAGGACTTTTGAATGACAAGAGTTCGGGCTTTTAAGTTAAAAAAGCTGAAGCTTCTGGGGTGAGTGGGCTCTCTGGACGAAGCGATGAAGGCCTGGCCTACCACACTCTGTCCTACCTGCTCTGCCTGGCCTTCAGGGTTTGAGAGCATCACAGAGTGGGGCCTTGACAGAATCTTTTGTCAACTTGCAAAGGTGTGGAGTTTAGCCTGTCGATGAGGTCACACCTTGGTGACCTCATTTGGAGGTGTAAAGGAGATACATTGCTCACTGGAGGCCAGATACTCCTTCACTCCCTGTGAGACATTCCTGTTCATGAGCCACATGGGGCTACGCTGATGGAGCCAGAGCACTGGAGCTGGAGGAGCCACGTGGAGACCCACACCAGCACTGAGATGCTTCCATCGCTACTGGATCCACAAGACTTTCCACCAACTGGCCTGTGATCTTCCTGCATTTGGAGTCACCGCATGGCTGTGTGAGTCTAAAGAAGAATTTATGGACATATGGGGTAATATGGGACTTGACCTGGACTGGGCTGGGATGTTTTCTTAATGTACAATTACTCATTAATATAAAGTTCTCTTACAGCAGTGGCTCTCAACCTTCCTCTTGCTGCAACCCTTTAATACAGTTCCTCATGTTGTGGTGAGCCCCCAACCATAAAATTACTTTTGTTGCTATTTCATAACTGTAATTTTGCTAGTGTTATGAATTGAGTGACCCCTGTGAAAGGGTCATTCGACCCCCAAAGAGGTCGCGACCCACAGGTTGAGAACTGCTGTCTTTCACATATGAGTGTCTATGAATTTGTGTCTCTGGTCCATCCAGACTGAGGCACAGAGAAACTTCTATGTGTCACCCAAACCCATTTCTTTTTCTTCCCAGGGACACAGCTGGATTAGATTCCCCATTGCTGTTCACAGTTGTTGCACTGAGTGCTGGCCAGTGAAGTGAGGCATTTAACCACTCGGTCCCTCCCTTTCTCTCTCCCTTAACCCCTGATGAAGAAGACTCCCCAAGAAGGGGACAAAGTCACAAAAGGGAAAGAGCTTGTAAACCAGACTCTCTGCCACTGAGTCAATGCTGACTCCCAGCGGTGCTGACAGGACAGAGTAGAACTGCCTCTGTGAGTTTCCAAGACTGTATTTATAGGAGTAGGAAGCACGTGTCTTTCTCCTGAGGAGCCACTGGTGGTTTCAAACTGCTGACCTTTCGGATCACAGACAAACGCATAACCACTGCGCCACCGGGGTTCCTGGCCAATGCCAGGATGGGAGAAAATACTTGGTCACCATCCATCTGATAAGGGCTTTAACCTACAGAAGATATAAAGAACTCTGATAACTTAACCACAAAAAGACTAAACAATCCCATTGAAAAATAGGCAGAGAACTGAATGAGGCATTTCTCCAAAGCAGATATATCCATGGCCAAAAAGCACATGAAAAAGATGCTCCAAATCACTTGTTGATCATTTGGAGGTGAAGTCAGTCTGACTCATAGCAACTGTAGAACGCTGCTGCCCATGCTTGAGCCCATCATTCCCGTGCTTGAGCCCATTGTTGCAGCTACAACGTCCATCTATCTCATGCAGGGCCTTCCTCTTTGTTGCTCACCCGCTACTTTACAAAGCTTGATGTTCTTCTGCAGGGACTGGACCCATGCAATGGCATGTCCCAAGTACCTGTTGTGTTGTCTTGCCAGCCTTGCTTCTACAGAGCACTCTGGCTGTATTTCTTCCAACACCGATTTGCTTGTTCTCCTGGCAGTCTGTGGCATAGTTAATATTCCTCACTAATACAGTAATTCAGAGGCATACATTCATCTTCAGTCTCTGTTAGTCATTAGGGAAATGTCAATCAAAACTGTAGTGAGATACCACTTCACAGCCACTAGGATGGCTATTTTTTTTTAATGGAAAATAGCAAGTGTTGTTTAAGGAAGTGGGGAAATTGGAAGCCTGGTGCATTGCTGGTGGGAATATAAAATGTTACCAAGTGTGGAAAATAGCTGGGCAGTTCCTCAGAAGGTTAAACATACAATCGCCGTATGACCCAGCAATTCCACTCCTAGGGATATACCCCAAAGAATGGAGAGCAAGGACTCCAACAGATGCGTGAGTATCTGTTGTACAATTGTGCTTGTGCAGCACAATTCACAAGAGTCAAAGGTGTCCATAAACAAATGAATGCCTACACAAAATGTGGTATTGTGGCATATACCTATACCAAACCTAACCCATCCTATCAAATCCATTATGACTCATAATGACCCTACAGGGAGGACTCGACATTCTCAGTAGGGTTTGCAAGACGGTAGCTCTTTATGGGCACAGATAACTTCATCTTTCTCCCACAGTGCAACTAATGAGCTGGAACCACTGGCCAACAGTGGTTCCAACAGCAGACCAACACTTAGCCCACCAGGGCACCAGGGCTTCCTCACGACACTGCTGTGGCAGTTGCATAATCTCCAGGCAGCTTGAGCAAATGGGTGGAGTCTAGCCTGTCAATCAGGTCATAGCCAATGAGGCCTCTGTGTGGACATGGCCTTCTCCTGAGGATTCTGGGAACTCCTGTCTTCCTCCCTGGAGGCAGGACACACACTTTCTGCTTCGTCTTCCTGGTGACTATATGGAGCTACACTGATGGAACTAGAGTCTGGAGCTGGAGGAGCCATGTGGAGATCCAAGCCAGCCCTGAGATGTTTCCACCACCACTGGATCCTCAAGACTTTCCACCACTGGCCTGTGAGCTTCCTGCATTCGGTGTCATTGCATGTGTCGCATGAGTCTGAAGAGGACGTTATGGACAGGTATCAGACATATGGGCTAATGTCAGACTTATGGATTTGATCTGGACTGGGCTGGGATGTTTTCTCAAGATACAATTGCTCTTTGATATAAAGCTCTTTCTTATACTCATAGGAGTGTCTCCCTGGATTTATTTCTCTAGTCAACCCAGATTAACACAAGTCGATGCCAACTCATAGTGACCCTGTAAGACAGGGTAGAACTGCCCTGTGGGTTCCTGAGGCTGAAACTATGGGAGTAAAAAGCGGCATCATTCTCCCTGTACCAGGGTTAATGAAATATTATCCAATCATAATGAGAACATAGATGAACCTCAGAAACATTAGGCTGAGTGCAATGAGTCAGACACAAAAGGGCAAATATTGATCTCTCTTCTAAGAAATATTTGGAAGACAAATGCCCAGGGATCAAAGTTTATTAGTGATGTGGGGACTGACTGACGGGGGTGGGCAGAAAATCGGTGCTTAATGGGTACTGAATTTGTTTGAGGTGACAGAAATTTTTATCTAGTGACAGCAATGAAAGGTGTGTATTGCAAATATCATAAATGCCACTGAATTTACATAGCTCAACTGGCACGTTTTCTGTTAGATATATTTCACTACAATAAATTTTTTTTAATAGGGAAGGATAGCAGATCTCTAATTGAGCACATGAACGGATGTCTGCAGTAGGAGCACTTGCACCGGACTTCAGACCGGCAACATATGTACAGATTCAAACCCCAACCTTCATCACGTCAAAACCAAACTCACTGCTATGGAGTGGATTCCAACTCACAGCAATGCCACATGATAGGGTGGAACTGCCCTGTGGGCTTCTGAGACTTTAACTCTTGATGGGGGCAGAAAGCCCCATCTTTCTCCCTTGCAGCACCTGGTGGTTTCAAACTGCTGACTGTGTGGTCAGCAGCCCATCTCATAACCACTGTGCCACCAGGGCTCCTACCACACCAAGGCTCCTTCATCATGTAAAATGTCTGGTATGGGGGGCGGGGGGCGTTGGTTTGCTATAGCAGGTAGTATTGCTAAAACTGAAGGAAGCAAAGAAAAAATAGGTGCCAAACTGGACCTTGAAGGGAGTCCTTGTACCCTATCCAACACACACACACACACACACACACTTTCTAGTAACAGACTTTAGGAAATGAGAGCTGCCCCATTAACTAAAGAAGGCCAAGGAGAGTGGGAAGACTTAAGAGTTGTAATGCACCCAGCCCAGCAAATGAACATCTGTTTGCAAGGGAGTTCCAGGCAAATGGGCCTGGGGGCGCCCTGGAACGTGGTTCACGAAGTCCAAAGAGCTGTGAACCTGGCTGGAGAGTTAGCAGAGCGGCTAAGGGCTAAGGCTCTGAGGTCAGATCCAGAAGATCCCAATAGGCCCTGAACCAATCACTCAGCTATTCTCCCGTGCCTGCCGCCTAATAGAAATTCAACAAGGTATTGGATGGGTAGGCAGCCTGAGGCTCATGCTCTGGGTCTGCTCAGGCCCGTGTCTGTGTGGCAGACTTCTTCGAAGGGCTGAAAATATAGTAATGAACAAAACAGAGACAATTCCCTGCCGGTGGTAGCGATTATTGTCTCTTATTGGTATCAACACATTGAAGCCTCACCACAACCCTCCAAGGTAGTTTCTCTGATTATTCCCCTGCTACAGATAAAGAAATTAAGCTCACAAAGGCTTAACAAATGTGTCCCAAAGTATAGAGCTGGAAAGGGGAAGAGGTGGGGTTTGAATCTGGCAGTTTGGCCCCAAAGCCCTGTGTATTTAACTATTGAACTACCCAGTTTTAAATTGAAGTTCACACACACACACACACACACACACACACACACACACCCTCCAGACTTCCTAGTTTCTTGAGAATCTCATCATGTCTGCATGGCACCAAATAGCTGGAGTGAGCGGCAGCTGTCCTCTTCAGTGGGGGCATGTACCCTCCCTGTCCAGCTCGGGGAGTTCCTGAGCATGGGCAATGAGCCTGTCTGGGACTCGGCTCTCACCCTACCTGCCCACTCCCCCCCACCCCCCAACCCCTTCCAGGTGTTTTGCCTGTACTCTGCAGTTGTTCTGTACCATGTCTGTGGTACCCACAGAATGTGTTCGAAGCCAAGTCGGCCTGGGGAGGGGGGGCACGCCTCTGCGATCTAGAAAGCAAAGAGTAATGGGTCAGGGCTGGAGCCAGGCAGGCCCACCTCTCAGAGCTTCCCACCAGGCACCCACATCACGGATGCTCAAAACACCAATAAAAATAGTCATCTGCACCAACTGGCCCAGGGGACCACTCGTTAAACAAGACACAAACGGCCGGAATCTTAAGGAAGCTCTAACAACATGTCAATGAAGGACTGGTGGGCAAACAAAAGGCATCTGGGGAAGAGGTAAATCAGTCCAGGAGCAAGAGAAAGGTTCTCAGAAAACATACAAAAAGCAAAGATTGCGATCTGTTTATTTTAAAACCTCTAAAAAAACAATCCAGTAGAAACACAGACGAAAGACCTGCACATGCGCTTCGTGAGAGGAAGGATCCAAGTAGCCCCAAGCATGGGGGGGCTGCGGAACGCCATCGGTCGTCTCAGTGCCACCCAGACGGTTCCCACTCACGGCGGCCACTCGGCACCAGGGAAATGAGCACACTGGAGACCACACAATGGAGATACGGGCTCTCACCCTCCAGATTGGCACACATGGAAAACTCTGATACTGCCAGCGCGGCCCGGGATGGGGTTCTCGCGCCCTTATGTCATGGTTGCTGTTGGGTTGCCATCCAGTTGGTTCTGACCCACAGCGACCCTGTGCACGACAGAACACCAGACTCCTGTGCCGCCCTGAGCCCATGGTGGCAGCCACTGTAGCAGCCCATCTTGTCGAGGAGACCTGATGGCTTAGTGGTCACACACTGGGTTGTTAACTGCAAGGCCAGCAGTTCAAAGCCACCAGCTGCTCCACGGGAGAAAGGCAGGCTCTCTTCTTCCATAAAGAGTTATAGTCTTAGAAATCCACAGGGCAGTTCGACCCTGTCCTATAGGGCCACTCTGACTCATCATCAGCTGAATGACAGTGAGTTCACTTGACCAAGCATGATGTCCTCCGGGGACGCGCACCCCTCTAGCGGGATGTGTGTGACCCTCACTTTGGAGTGCAGGATGGCTTTCCTTCGGAAAGATGAAGCCACGCAAGGTGGACCCTGCCCTTCCACAGCCAGGTACACCCGAAGAGCAGGGCTTCTCTGACTGCAGCAACCCATTCATATGAACTATCCAACGAAGGCAATTGCGGAGAGCCGGGCTTTACCTTGGTTACCAGGGTGGCCAGGGCGCCGCTCTGGCATCAAAGCATGAAAGCTGCCAGAGACCGTTCACAAAGGAAGAAACATGGCTATTGCCAGTAAAACTTCATTATTATATATTTTATAAAGACAAGCCATGGGCCAAACGTGTAGCTGGCTGACCCCCTCCCAGACTGAAGTTGTCAGGTGGCCCCTGATATAAAGCTAAGCTAGGGAGTAATTGCCCTCCTCTGTGGGAAGGAAGTTGGTAGTGACCCAGAAGAGGGGCCAGGAGGCTTCTGGGAAGCAGGGTTTTACCGTTTGGCCTCAGAGGTGGTGAGTGAATGAGATCATACATCCACTAACTTGTTACGTGATATCTATTTTACATACTTTCTGAACTCTAGCACGTTTCGCAATTATTGGAAAAAAGCTTTCACATGCCAATGACACCTGAATGGCCAAGCGGAATGTGGCCTGTCCATACCATGGTGCAGTATTCGGCCCGTACAAGGAGGGCAGTTCTGATGCACATCGCAATATGGATGGACCTCGAAAGCATCACGCTGTGAGGGGACGAAGCGACTCACCGGGGCCACCTGCGAGACTATTCCATTTATAGGATGTGCTCCAAACTGGGAAATAGGAGAGGCTGTCGAGGGCTGGGGCAGCTCCCTGGTGGCGCAGTGATTAAGCACTCGGCTGCTAACTAAAAGTTCGGCATCTGCTGCTATAAAGGTGACAGCCTGGGAAAGCCTATTGGGCAGTTTTGTCCAGCCTTTGTCCTGTAGGATCCCTATGGGTCAGAATCCACTCGAGAGCAGTGAGTTTAGGTTAGGGTGGAGGAAGAAAGTGTGAGGGGATTTGTTGGGGGTGGGAGAGAGGAGCAATAAAAATGTCTGTAATTGATTATGGTCATGGTTGTGTTAATCTGTGAATGTACTACAGCCATTGAGTTGCATAGATAAACTTGTGTACCACAAGACCTCTTGAGAATATTGATGAGCAAGGATGTTACTTTGAGGACTAAGGTGTGCCTGGCCCAAGCCATAGTATTCTCCATTGCATCATATGCATGTGAAAGTTGGACATTGAATAAGGAAGACCATAGAAAAATAGGTGCATTCATATGGCAGGGCTGCAGAAAAAATACTGAAAGTATCATGGACTGCTAAAAGAGCAAAAAAATCTGTAATGGACGAAGTAAAACCAGTGTGATCCTTAGAGGCAAGGATGGTATGGCAGTTATATAATCTCCTGTCAACTTGAGCAAATGGGTACAGTCTAGCCTATCAATCAGGTCATAGCCAATGAGGCCTCTATGTTGGCATAGCCTTCTCCTAAGGATTCTGGCAACTCCTGTCTTCCTCCCTGGGAGGCAGGACACACTCTCCAAGCAGGACATTCCTATTGACAAGCCCATATGGAGCTACACTGATGGAGCCAGAGCCCTGGAGTTGGAGGAGCCACGTGGAAACCCACGCCAGCACTGAGATGCTTCTACTGCCCCTGGATCCACAAGACTTTCCACCCACTGGCCTATGAACTTCCTGTATTTGGCAACATTGCATGTGTTGCATGAGTCTGAAGAGGAATTCATAGACAGGTATCAGACATATGGGCTAATATCAGGTTTATGGACTTGATCTGGACTGGGATGGGATGTTTTCTCCATATACAATTGCTCTTTGAGATAAAGCTATTTTGTATGCACATAGGAGTGCCTCCCTGGGTTCTCTAGTCAACCCAGACTAACACAAATGACTTTGGACTTACTGTCTGGAGAGACCAGTCCCTGGGGAAGGACACTATGATTGGTAAAGTGGAGGGATAGCAAAAAAAAAAAAGAGGAAGGCCTTCGACGAGATGGATGAATGGCTTGACGGTGGCTACATCAATGGGTCCAGACAAAGCAACAATTGTGAGTGTGGTCGTTACATAATTTCATGTCAACTTGGAGATACATAGTAGTGTAGGGGTGGTATTCAACCTGTCCATTAGTTCACAGCCTGATGGTGCCTCCTTGTGGACGTGGCCTTCTCCTAAGAAGGGTCCTGAGAACCTGCCCCACCCCTCTCTGCTTTCGCCTTCCTGCTGGTGAGCCACTGGGAGACCTGTGTTCCCTGCCATTGGATCCTCAAGACTTTGCCTGCGATTTTCCTGCATTCTCCATCAGTGCATTGTGGCTTCGTGAGTCTGAAGAGGGACTTATGGACTAGTAGCAGACTTATGGACTTGAGTTGGGCTGTGCTGGAATGTTTCATTGATGCCTAATTACTCCTTGATATCAAGTTCTTTCTTACACATAGATGAGTGTCAATGAATTTGTTTCTCTAGCCAACCCGGCCTAACACAAAGAGGATGGCTCAGGACCATGCAATGCTTTGTTCAGTTGTGCATTGGGGTGCTATCAGTCGAAGCTAACTCAATGGCACCTAACAACAACAACATAGGCAAACTACATGGCATGGGAAGATCTGTCACAGAAACAACTGATAAATGGATAGTCTCTGACCTCTGTTATGACTGGGACTGGGTATTGGGATGGAGGCCAGTCAGATAGAAGCTTGGTTCGGGGACCCATTTGTCCTCCCTCCTGCCCCCAGAGGCCTCCCTCTGACTTTGGCAAGACACATGTGAAAAACAAAAAACAGGAGCCCACGAGCCAGAGATGCTGCAGACAAGCAGAGGGCAGGGCATCGTACCAAGATGTGTACGCTTTCAAAACTCAAAATGATATTGCAGGCAAAATCCAAAGCAAAGCCAAAGGCTGGGGGGGTGGGGGCGTCCAGCTGGTTCTGAGAACCACAGGAGACAGTTCCCGGGCAGCAAGTTGGAGAGTGGGTGGCCATCCAATGATATGCCTTTGGAGAGGGCTTTATTGTTGAGTTTCTGGTTCCCGGTGGCTTCGAGGCATGGGCAGGAGTCCTGGGGCTCCTCATACAGGCTGAAGATGGCATGTTTGGGGGCTTTGTTGTCACACCCCAGACTTTTCAGCACCTCCAGGGAGCCAGCAGATGGCTGGAGTTGGCAAAGCCACATGAGCCGGCAGATGGGAGGTGGGAGGTGCAGGGGGAGCTGGGGGCAGGAGCAGCAGCAGCTCTGTCAACTGCCACCTCCCTCCTGCTCCATGAAGATCCTGACAGCTGGGAGACACAAGCCACTCAGCCAGGTCAGAAGACACAGCCAAGCTGACAGAGGAACTAGCTTGGTCCATGGAGCAAGAAAGGGGCCAGGAGACGTCAACAGGGAGGGCGCTGTGACCAGTGGGGGAACGGCAGGAAGAGCCCTGGACGAATTGGGTCCATTACTCTGCTGTGTGACCTTATGCAAGTAGCTCAGCTCCTCTGAGTCCACTTCTCTAGTTAGAAACCAAAGATTCCAGCACCTGCTCCCAGAGAGATGTCCTAGGAATGGAGGCGAGGGGTGTAGAAGTGTCTGGCAGCGTGTGGCATGCTCTACATCATTCTATAAAGCTGAGCCGAGTATAAGTCCAGTTGTCATTCGCTCAACTCTGCCTCACGGCAACCCCGGGGGTGTCTCAGCTGCACCTTCCAGGGCTCCTGGACATTTTCAGTGGCTGAATTTTCAGGAACAGATCCCCCAAGCCTTCCTTTGAAAGCACCTCTGGGTTGAATGCACCCTCCGGTCTTTGGATGGGCAGCCCAGCACGCTGTGGGCACCACTGGGGATCCTTCCACTTCCCACCCACCAACCTCAACCCTGGTGCTGACACATAGCAGTCCTCAAAACCTCCCTGCCATCGAGTTGATTCTGACTCAACGGACCCCGCTGCACAGGGTAGAACTGCCCCTCTGGGTCTCTGAGACAGTAACTCTTCACGGGTGTGCAAATCCTCATCTTTCTGACCAGCAGCAGCTAGTGGTTTCAAACTGTTGACGTTGCAGTTAGCAGCCCACTATGCCACCAGGGCTCCTCTATAGGGACCCTAGAAGGGTGGAATCCACAGCCCATGCTTTTTTTACGACCCAGAAGCTCTGGGTTCAGATCCCAGCTCTGTCACCATCTGGACCAGGAGTAAATCTCTTAACCTGTTTGAGCCTCGTCTTCCTCCTCTGCAAAAGAGAAACGACCATAATGCCTACTTTGGGGACGGCTGTCAAGGTTGGTAACGGGCTCCCTTTTCTCGGCGGCTCTCAAAACAGCAGCTAGATCTTTGATAAAAGGTGCCCTCTGGTCCTTGGAAACCTAACTTAGCTCGCTCACCCTGCAGACAGGCAGGGAGTTGGAATGGCCACTCGCTGGTGGTGAAGGGCAGATAAGACTGGCCGTGAACAGGGAGGCTGAGGGTGAGCTTGTGGGCAAGAGGGGATGGCCAGACTCAGGTCAAAGGAATTGCCCCGTGTCTCCAGCACACCTGGTTTCTCTCGGTGTAGCCTGGGAGCTGGTTAGTGATGGCGAATCTCGGGCCTGTCCCAAAACCTTAAGACTCAGACTCTACATTTGAGTCTGCAGTGCACATGACATTTTGAGCATTGCTGGGCTAGTATATACAATACTATGTATTGACCTTATTATAATATTGATATACACAGATATAAATATTGCAATCATATTTTTAAAGCCCACATTGAGCTACTCAAGGCTCCATCCTAGCCCAATGCCCCAGCCCTCCCAGTGGTCCACTTCCAGCTATGATTCCCCTGGATGAGCAATGCCCTCACTCCCCCTCCATCTTCTCACCCATCCTTGGTCCCCATCTTGCTTCCTGGCCAAGGTCCCACACCTTTTGGAGCAAAAACCATGTGTCAGGCCCCAGAGGGGTGACCTCTTGGCTGCAAGTCCACCTCCTTCCCAGGCATCACTTCTTGTGGACGTCGCTTGGCCATGCCAGGGTCACCTGCATTTTCAGAGAGGCCAGGGGCACATTCATTTTCCACCTCTTATTCTGTTCAATGTGCCTTGGGCACTTGGCAATTTCTCCCAGAATTAAACATGTATCTATCATAAACCCAGAAATTCTGATCCTAGGTAATTGCCCAAGAGGAATAAAAAGCTTTGTCCTCACAAAGATCTATACAATCATGTCCCTAGCTGATTCACACCTAATAGAAACCGAGGGTGCTGTGGAGGGAAATGACCCCTGAGAAGTGAAGGGATCAGCCAAGGCCTCTCCATATAATGGAATACAGTACTGCTCAGCAACAAAAAGGAACCATTACCCCTATACTATGGGTGAATCTCAAATGCATGCTCCTGAATTCTTTTTAAAAGCAAGACACAAGAGAGTACGCTCTACAATCCCATATTTCTTGTATAGGCAAAATGAATCTCTGGCCACAGAATTCAGAGCAGTGCTTGTCTCTGGGGGTGGAGGAAGAGGCATGGGAGAATTCTGTGAGGCGGGGAAAATGTACGTAAGACAGGCTGTGGAAGTGGCTGGACCCAGGTCAAAATGAAGGTTTGTGTGTTGGGCTGCTTACTGCCAGGTCAGCAGTTCAAAACCACCAGAAGCTCGGCAGAAGAGGCTTTCTGCTCCGGTGAAGATTTACAGTCTTGGAAACCCAGAGGGACAGCACTACTCATTCCAACAGGGTCAGCCTGGCAGTGAGTCGAAGGTGTGTGTCTCCTTGTTTGTTTTTAAGGGGGGTGGGGTGCAAGAATTGAGAGGGGGGGGTTAAAACGCAGGATTCTCTTGATCAAAAATTGTTAAGAATTCCAAGACAAAGTTTTAAACCAAGCATGAGGCTCTTCCATGTCAGAGAGCCAGCTCCGGTGTAGTATCTGGTAAGGGTATGGCTTACAGGGATTTGTATGCAGCCAGGAGAGTGTATTTGGCAGAATTCACTGAATGGTACTCCAAGCCATGTACATTGTACCGTAACTGACACCAGTTAAACTATACCTGTTTGTTATCAAAAAGGCTCGTTACATTGTTTAAGTTGTTGAGTAAATGTATGTGTGTGTTGTGTACCTAATTCACACTAAAAAGTTTATTTTCAAAAATGGAAAAGAAAACATGGCAAAGCAGGGTTATAAGATTCTCAGAGCATCACAAGAAGTCTGGCCCAGCAATGGGGTGCAGATAGAAACTTGTCTCAAGTATGTGGTCTTCTTTTAACCCCGTCTGTGTATCCCTGGGAGAACACCATGTTCAGTGGCACAGGAGGTGCACTTCCATCCACGCAGGCCTCGGTACACATTCTGACCTCCCTCCCAGAGGGCCACGCTGAGTAACTTGCACAACTGTCCATGATTGTCCACCTGGACTGAAGGACTCACCAAAGGGCGGCGCCCCTCTGGGAATTCAGTGTCTCTGCCAAAAGGAAGGATCCTATCCCAAAGGTCATTCCAAGGTTCAGAAGTGAGAGAACTATGCAGGTAGAACCAGCTCTAGGAAAGACTTTCCAGGGATCCCGAGAGAGGCCGAACACCTCAGGCCCCCAGGAAGCTCCAGCCCCTCCCCCAACCAGGCTGAAGGGCAAAAAACTGGATTAAAGCACTGGAGGTGACTCCTCACACCAAGGTAAGATAAGACCACAGCGGCAATTAGAAATTTAAAGGACCACTGTTTACACCTGCCAGAGGCTCCTCACCAGGGAGAAACTGTTTCCAATTATGAAACATGAGTGCTGGTCACCTTCTGAGGTTAATGCAGAGAGCGAGCAGGGCGAGACTAACCCAGACGCCTACTTACCTGGAAAGATAATCTTGAATAATTGGAATTAGAGCAACTAAGGCAATTATTAGATGTTGTGATCTCTGGGAGCAGTCCTCCACCAGGCACAGGGATTTAATCACCTTTAATAAGAGTGTGTAATTAGAGGAATCCGGGATTTCAGGAAAGAAGGTAGCAGAGGCAGCTCTTCAGACTTAGGGGGTTGGGAGGCTAGAGACAATGAACCTGGGGAGCTGGAGGAAGGAGGAGGGGTGTGATGAGCAGGCTGGCCCGCCAGGGAGGCAGAAGGGGGCACAGGGAGGTCTGGGGAGAGGGCCCTCCTCTGCCCTGAACCCACAGAGTGACCTTGAACAAGAACACTATGGGCTCTCCCTTCCTTTTGTTAGACATCTGCACTTCGAGACCCTGGGACACTGGTAAACCTGGGACACTGGGCCTCCCACCTTTGCATGTGATGCTCATTCCACCTGGCATGACGCCCCTCCACCCCACCCCACTGTGGTGTCCCGAATGTGCTGGAAGAAACTCCACACCTCCTTTAAGATTCTTCCCAGACAGGTATCAGGCATCAAAGACCCAGAACAAAAAATTCATATCATTGCGAATGAGGGGGGAGCACAGAGTAGAAACCCAAAGCCCATCTGCAGACAACCGGACATCCCCTTACAGAAGGGTCACAAGGAAGAGAGGAGCCAGTCAGCACCATTGAAACATACAACTTTCCTCTAGTTCTTTAATGCTTCCTCCCCCCAACGATCATGACCCCAATTCTACGTTACAAATACTACTAGACCAGAGCATGTACACTGGTACAGATAAAAGAAACACCGGGAATCCAGGACAGATAAACCCCTCAAGACCAATATTGAGAGTAGTGATACCAGGAGGGCAAGGGGAAGGTGGGGGAGAAAAGGGAAACCAATCACAATGATCTACATATAACCCCCTCCCAGGAGGCTGGACAACAGAAAAGTGGGTGAAGGGAAACATCGGTGAGTGTAAGACATGAAACAATAATCATAGTTTATAAATTATCAAGAGTTCATGGGGGGGAGGAGGAATGAGGAGCTAATGCCAAGGGCTCAAGTAGAAAGCAAATGTTTTGAGAATGATGATGGCAATAAATGTACAAATGTGCTTGGCACAATGGATGGATGGATGGAGGTAAGAGCTGTACGAGCCCCCAATAAAATGATTTTAAAAGAAAAAAAAAGACTCTTCCCAGAGAATGCCTCTCCCTCCCCACCACAGCTTTGTCCCCTCCTCTCTGGATCCCTCTAACAGACTGGAAGTCTCTGCCTCCTGCCTGTCTCCCCCACTGGACAGCCACCTCCTCCAGAGCCAGAGCTGTGTGCCATCCTCCCCATGCCCCGCCCTGGCACGCAGCCTGGCACCAAGAGTGATGACTGCTGACCTGAGCCAGGTAGAGGACGGTCACTGGGCCTGTTTCTGAATGCTGGGCTGCAGTCTGCCTGCCTCCGCGAAGTGAAGGGCATGGTCATTGGGTCCGTGTGGTCACCAGAATGGCCAAGGGAGAACATCCTTGAGAGCACTCTCCCTCCATTCAGACCCACTGAAAGCTGGGAGTCCTCGTTCAATAAAACCACACCAAACCCGCTGTCTCTGTAGTGCCTGGAAGTGGCACCCGAGAGGGAATCATGGACGTGTGAAACACTTTGACCAGCCTTCGGCTTCTTGTTGCCCTGAAACAGCCAGGATGGGAAGGATCAAAGGTCCCCTGGGCCACAGGTCTGCATACTGGCCTCAGGAGCACAGAGCAGAGGGGCAAGAGAGGCTGTGTGGAGACAGAGTCTTTGGGTTGGCTTTTGGATCTTGATGGAGAGAGCCCCGGGCAGCCAGGAGTGACCAGATGGTCCAGGGTCCTTGTGGAAGCACGGGGCTGCAGCCAGGGCTACACAGTGGTTCGGCCTGCAGCTGGCGGGCTGACCCTTTTTTATCTCCGATGTCAGAGCCAGGCAGCTCTGGAAGTTGGTTCCCCCTCTCCAGTCCCTGCTCAGCATGTTATGATCTATGCATGCCTCAGGTCTATGACATCAATCAATAAAATGCACTACATAAATTAAGTGAGCAGTAGAATTGTAAATCGATTTCAGGCGGGGAACAGAGAGGTTGAGGAACCCAACAAGAGCCTATTATAGGAACTGAAGTGAGAAATGACTCACGCAAGAGGCAGGATCGTGGCTGCGAAGCCTCCACATTGTTACACAGCCCTGAAATATGAAATAAATGAAACCTACGAGCTTTGAGATTGTTTTTAAAAAAAAAAAAATTGCTGTTGGCTGCCAGAAATCCCAGCCCGCTGAGCAACGGGGCAGGGAGCAGGGAAGGTTTCAAACAGAGCCCAGCACGGGTGGGTCAGAGGGGCTCGCTCTTCAGGAATCAGGATGGCAGATTTCCAAACCCAAGTCAGCAGCCCCTGCTTATTGGCTCATTGGCTCACACACAAAAACCTTGACCGAATTCCTACTCTGTGCCAACCCCACCTGGGGTACAAGATGTAGGGCTGGGAAAGATCACCTCAGTACTAAACATCCTAACAGGGCAAGTCCTTGGAGATTCAGGGATGGCTTTCCAGAGGAAGGTATGCTTAGGCTGAGCTCTGAGAACTGAACAGAAGTTTGCAAAGCAAGTAAAAGGGCTCAAGACAGGCCAGGGGCGTGAGTGACTGCGGGGGCATGGACGCAAGTAGTGGGGCAGAGCTGGAGCCCACGTCAGGCACTGCAAGAGGTAGGATGGGAAGGAAGACAGGGTTAGACTTTGACGGCGTGAATACCAGATTTAAATGTCTTATGTAAGCTTGAGATTCATAAGCCTATAAGCAGAAGGAGCCTGATACAACCAGATTTTATTAGAAAGATAATGTCATGTGAGGAATTCATCTTTATTTGCTTTTGAGGATAACATAGACACAGAAGAATACATATGTCCCAAGTGTGCAGACTGATGCATTTTCATAAACTGGGCAGACTTTTAGAAAAAGAACACACCCTACTTACTACCAGTGTACACACACACACACACACACACACATCTTTTCAGTCATATGTTTTGTTCAAAGGGTAACCACTGTCCTGACTGTTAACAGCATAGGTTCGCTTTGCCTGTTTCCCAATCGGATACAAATGAAATCTTACACATGCATCCCGTTGGACCTGGCTTCCTTCACTCAACGCCCATGTTGTTGCACACCCTTATCTGGTGCTCCACTGTGTTGGTGAGACTGCAGAACAGGCCTAGAGCACACAGTGGTCGTTAGATGATTGTATGTCACCTTGAGTTTTTATGAAAGTTTCGGGGTAGAGTCCAGCTTGTCAATCACGTTACAGCCTGATGATGCCTCCTTGGGGGTGTGGCCTTCTTCTAAATGGGAAACCTGGGAACCTCTCTCTCTCTCTCTCTCTCTCTCTCTCTCTGCCTCTCCACCTTCCTGCCTGCTAGGACTCTGGCTGCCTCCACAGCCCCCAGGGGGCCGCCCGACCCTGAACGCCGTCGGTGCCCGGCCATGTTGACACCGAGCCTGAATCCACACAATTCTGCACCCACCTGACTGTGATCTTCCTGCTTCCCTTTCCTGTGTCACCAGCCCGCAGGTGCATGAGTCTGAAGAGGGCCTTGGATGACACGGGACTTGTGGACTTGAGTTGGACTGAGCTGGGATGCCTTCTTTTGATACAAGATGACGGGTTGATATAAAGCTCTTTCTTCTCTGAGTATCACTGTAGTTGTTTCTCTAGACAATGTGGTCCAACACACACACAGAGACTGCTGCTGTAATCCGGAAGAGACGTGGTGAGGAGCTGAACCAGGCTGGGGCGAACCAGGCTGGCCAAATCACTGAATGTGGAGAAGGAACAGGTGAGGATCGTTTTCTGCTTCCTGACTCAGGGGACAGAGCAGATGACGGTCAAGATAGAAGGAAGGAGGAAGAGGTTCACAGAGGAGATCACAATTGCCACTGTGGAAAGGCTGAATTAGCAGTACAAGGGGCCACCTAGGGAGAGCTGACCTGGCAGAAGAATTTGGAGGTAGAGTCTGGAGGTCAGGAGAGAGTCATGGACGCAGGAAGTCAAAATTAAGAGTGAACATGGAAGTGGGGGTTGGATCAAAGGTCTGTCTCTGTTCCCTTTCAAACGCTACCAACAACCACAGGGCAGAAATAAGCATGGCATGATTCCACAAGGACAGAGAGGAGACGGCTACCGGCTGACAAGGACAACATTTTGAAGGCTGGAAAGTGAATGGACAGGTGGTTAAAGGTCCACCCTGTGGATTCTGAAAGTTGACCACCTTCAGGGAGGAAGCTGGTAAGATGGAAAACCCAGAAAGGACCAGGAATGGAGGCACCAAATCCCACTGAACTCCATACTTAGAACCAGGAACTAAATGCAAGCCTACTTTTGGGACAATGAGACATCACCACCCCCACCACCCTTTCCCCCTCAAGCCCCAGGATGCAGGCAGCCAGATTAATACTCTAGAGCTAGGAGGGTTCATCTTTTAGGAAACAAACCGGCCGAAGAGAAAGAACTGGTACAGGTTGAAGGGTTGACAAGATGGCCTAGTCGTATGAGGGGCTTTAAAGAACAGGTCATTGAAGCACCCACAATCCCATGTCCATTCCTAACTAGAGTTTTAAAGTAGCATGTCATGCCTCGTACTTAAACATGAGTATCAAATATTTGAGGGAACATTCTAAACATTTCCTGCAGCAAAACAGAGACCCAAACAAAACAAAGCAAACAAAAATGTGGAAGAAACAGGGGCATGGAAGGGTACAGAATAAAACTTAAAAAAAAAACAAAACATTATTAGAACTTCCACTAAGTTGGTGGATTAAAGCAATGGCAACAAAGGCAATGATAAGCAAACCCAAGTGATAGCTCGGTTGTGTGTGAACTCAACTGGACCAGGGTTGTCAGAAGTTTGACACTCATCTCTCACAATGTGACCTAACATAACATAATTGGCTCTATGATGGGACCTGCCAGGATCAGCCAAGTCGTTGTGGGAAGATTAGGGTGAAGTGCAACCCTGACTCTGGTCAGAGCTCTGATACAATTGGGGAAAAGCTTCCTCAATAGTGTGGACTACTTCCTATACAACTAGATGTGATGGGCAAGCTTGCTTGCTTCATGCTGGTCTGGATCCTGCGTCTGGCTCATGGACTCCTGGTTCACTGCACTTGAGTCAATAGGCTGCCGGTGCTGAGTGCCATCAATAGCCGGATGGCCATTTCCACTTCCAGCCTTGGATTCACTGGGCTCTGCAGCCACAGGCCCGACCTGCTGACCTAGAGTTCAGCTGCCTCTTCATCCACCAACCTGTGGTCTTCCTGCTTCATCTTCCTGCTTCTTAGTTCTTCCTGTTTCCTGGTGTGTCGGCCCCAGAGCTAAACAAATCAAGAGAAGCTTCCAGCTTAACATATAGCCCAAAGACTTGAACTAGACTGGAATTATACACTTCTACAATCGTGTGAGCCATTTTCTTCTTATAAATTTCTCTCTTTGTGTATGTGTGTGTGTGTGTAAAATCACTGCTTTTGCTTCTCTGGAAAACCCAGCCAACACAACCCACATACAAAATGAACACATTACAAGAAATACTATGCATGACAATGAAACCAACAGCAACACACACACACACACACACACACGCAAATAAACAACACACAGGAAAATGACAGTAATATTCATATCCATAATTATACTGAGTGTAAATTGATGAACTGCATATATCAATCAAGAGAGAGAACATCCGAATAAAGAAGATCACAGGACTTCCCCATGCACTGCCTACCAGAGACACACCTTAGACATAACAATAGAAATGGAATAACAATCAAAGGATGGAAGAGATAGACTGAGCAAAGGGCAGTAAAAAAAATCCATCAAGGACATGATATAGCAATTAAAGGGTCAAACAAGGACATAGCCATAAGAAACATCTTTGCAAGGCTCAAAATACATAAACCAAATTTCAACAGAATTGAAGAGAACTATAGAAAACTCCACAATAACTAGTTGTCAGATGCTATCAACTCCGTTCCAATGCAGAGTGCCCTGATGCACAACAGAATGAAACACTGCCCAGCCCCGCACCCTCCTCACAAAGGCAAAGGGCAAGCAAGAGGGTCATGGTGTCTTTCTTATGAAAAGGGGCCACTCCCCCACCGCCCACCACACGCACACAAGGAGGCCTCATCAGGCTGAGACCTGACCGATAGGTTGGACTCCACCCTACATTTTCATACATAAAATCTAAAAACCACCACATATTCCTATTTTGTTACCTGTTTTTATCCGTAGTGAGTGTTGGATTTTGTCAAATGCCTTTTCTGTGTCAATGGATATGACCATGGTTCGTTTCCTTGATTTTAGTCTTGCGGTGGATTAGCTTGGTTATTTTTCTAATGTTGGACCAAGGCTTTCAGCTGATGTTGCATGACTCACAATGAGAAAAAAACAGCTGCAAGCATCCATGAATAATTAGCACATGGAATGTATGAAATAAGAACCTAGGAAAACTGGAAGTCATCAAAATTAAATGAAACCTATACGGCATTGAGACCCTAGGCATTGGTGAGCTGAAATGGGCTTGTATTGACCATTCTGAATCAGATAATCATATGGTCTACTTTGCTGAGAATGACAAATTGAAGGGAAAGTGGCTGCATTCATCATTAATTAGAGCATTTCAAGATCTATCCTGAAGTTCAACATGGTCAGTGATAAGACTATTATCTGATGCCTACAAGAAAGATCAGTTAACACAACCATTACTCACATTTACGCACAACTACCAATGCCAAGGATGAGGAAATTGAGGATTTTTACAAGCTTCTGTAATCTGAAACTGATCAAACATGCAATCGAGATGCACTGATAATTACTGGTGGTGCGATGACAAATGTGGTAATCAAAAAAGAACCAGCAGTTGAAAAATAAGGCCTTGGTGATGAAAACAACAGAGATCACTTGATAAGATTTTGCTAGACTAAAGACTTATTTACTGAAAATACCCTTTTCAACTACTAAATGGTGACTGTCCACATGGACTTTAACAGATGAAACACACAGAAACCAAACAGACCGCATCCATGGAAAGAAATGATGGAGAAGATCAACATCAGTGATCAGAGCAAGGCCAGGGACCAACTGCTCATAGGAAAGTTCAAGCTAAAGTTGAAGGAAATCAAAACAAGTCCATGAAAGCCAAACTATGACTGTGAGTCTATTACACCTGACTTTGGATACAATCTCAAGAACAGATCTGAGACATTGAGCACTGATGGCTGAAGGAAGACCAGTCAAGTTGTGGGATGTCATCAAGTCCATTGCCATACACGGAGAACTAAAGAGTCATGAAGAAGACAGGAAAGAAAGAAAATACTAAAAGGGTTATCAGAAGAGCCTCTGAAACTTGCTCGTAACTATAGAATAGCTAAGCAAAAGACAGAAACGACAAAGTGAAAGAGCAAAGCAAATAGACAAAATGAAATATGCAAAGACCTGGAGTTGGGAAATCAAAAAGGGAGAATATGCTGAGCATTTCTCAAGGTAAAGGAATTGAAGAAAAAATGCAAATCTATGTGAAAATTACTGAAAGACACAGGAAGCACCAAAAGATGGGTGGGGGCCCTCACCCTGCCCTTGCTGCTCTCTGAGACCTGAAGAACCCCTTCCTGGAACAATCACACTGAACATTGCCACCCTCTCAGCCTGCATGAACTACTTTCACATCAGGTCTCTGACCACAGACAGAAACCTAGCTGGAAGAACTCCTCCTAAGATCAGGCTTCCCAACCTCAGGCACACAAAAAAATTCAAGATGGATCGAAGACCTAAATGTAAATCCCAGCGCTTTAAAGATCAACCATGAGAAAATAGGAACAAACTTAAAGGCCTTATTATAGAGTGCAGACATACTGTGGTAGCTACATTATCTGGTGTCAACTTGTGAAGGGGTGGAGTCTAGCCTGTCACTCAGGTCACAGCTTGATGACCTCACTTGGAGGCGCAAAGGAGATAAATAGCTCACTGGAGACCAGATACATTCAAAGTATCTGCTTCATCTTCCTGCTGACAAGATGCATGGAGCTATGCTAGAGCCTGGGGCTGGAGGAGCCACGTGGAGACCCCTGCCAGCACTGAGATGCCTCCACTGCCACTGGGTCCACAATTTCCACCCACTGGCCTGGGATCTTCCTGCATTCAATGTTATTGCATGGTTGCATGAGTCTGAAAAGGTATTTAGAGATTGGTATGGACCATATGAGCTACTATCTGACTTATGGACTTGATCTGGACTGGGATGGAATGTTTCTCAGTATACAATTGCTCCTTTATATAAAGTTATCTCTTATACACATATGGGTGTCGCTGGATTTGTTTCTCTAGTCAACCCGGACTAGCACACATATTATCAACCATAACCCCCCAAGAAAGCAAGCATACACAGCAGACAACAAAATAAATAACTAGGACCTACTAAAAATAAGACCCTGATGTGCATTATAATAGTGAAAAGAGAGCCCATGCCTGGGGGGGGACGGGACACGGGACCATTAGCAATGACACAACGGACAAGTGGCGGATCTCTACAATCTTTAGAACACTACATCAATTAAGAAAGAAAGAAATCCAATTTAAAAATAGACAAAACACATAAATAGACAGTTCACCAAAAATGACATTCAAATGGCTAACAAACACAAGAAAAAAAATGCTTATGATCACTAGCCATCTGGGAGATGCAAATTAAACCAAGGATGAAATACCGCCATACACTGACAATGATAGCCCATTTAAAAGATAAAAACAGAAAACAATAAATACTGGAGAGGGTGTGGGCAGACTGAAACTCTCATGGGTCTGTAAATATGTACAACCTCTGTGGAAAGCCATATAGGGCTCCCTCAGGCAACGGGGATAGAAATTCCTTCAGATCCAGCAATGCCTCTGCTAGGTTTAAACCCTGAAGAAGAGACATAACACAGACAGACATATGCACTCCCGTGTTCATCACAGCAGCATTTACAGTAGCGAGAATTTGGAAACAACCCAAAACCCCATCAGTAGAAGAACAGATAAAGAAATGCTGGTACCTAAAAAAGGAGGGGGGGGGAGAAAAATGGGTAATGGAGGAACAAGGCACTAACCCACCCAAGGGGAGGGTACTGTTTATATCTCCACGGGGAAAGAGGGACCAGACTTCAACCCGGTGCTCCAAGATGTGAACCAACATACCAGCATGAAGCAGGAAACCAGTAGAGAGGTCTGAGGAGCCAGCCCCCATTCCAACTACATGGACAGCTGCCCCTCCCCAAGAAGAATTCACTTCAGAGGACGGCACTGAAGCTACAGCTCAGGGAGAGGGGCATGTCTGATCAGAGCACACAGGAGCAAATGAAGGGGGAGGAAGAGAGAGTAGAGCACATCCTGGCCCACCAAGCCATGAGGACGATATCCCCTCTCAGAGCAGCCAATGCACAGAGAGGACCATATGGCCGGCCCCACTATGAGACACAACATCCCTCACTGACCTACAGGGTACAACACTGGAGACACAGTGGGAGAATTGTCCTGGATCTGACCCCACCACACCAAGGCAAAACACTAAGAGCGTGCAACAGAACAGCAAGGAGAGCAGAGCAAGGAAGTCCTGAGGGAATGCCAAAAATAGACTTTGGGGCCAGGACGGGGCACCCCATCAGACTTGACTGGAAAACACTCCTAAAGGTCAACTAACAGACCTTGGACTATTTACAGGCTTTTCTCTTTTTGGGTCATTGGTTTTTTTGTTGTCGTTGTTGTT
>NW_022103901.1:16670904-16682005 GCF_000313985.2 Echinops telfairi | reverse complement strand
CGCATCACTAAAAAGCATTGAGGGAACTACAAAGCACCTCCTGGCATGGATAGACCTGAAGAACAGGTAAAGCGAGTCAACCTCAGAAGGACAAATAGCGTATGGGACTGCTACTATCGGGATAAAAAACAAGACAAAGTCTGGCAACTGTTCTCAGGTGTATAGTCATGTAACCTGACCTCCCAAACAACATAGTGGTGTGTCTGTCTAATGCTTACGAACCGTTTATCATCGTCTTATTTGTACACTTTAAAAGCCACTTCTTCAGAGGATGCCCCACCTCGGCTAGAGTCAGATTTTCATTAAGTGTGGAGTGAGAAAGGTCCACACAGCAATGTCTCACAAGCACCCCAGTTTAACAGACACTCCTTCAATGATGTTCAGTGAACTTTAATGAAAATTTATGACCAGAGGAGGGGTGGTTACACCTGTCTTGGACAAGGGGATTTCACTTCTGTTGGTGGGTAAACTAGGAGGAGACGGCCTGCCCTGCAGAAAGCACTTAACATTACTTGTGCAAACCCCCAATGGAAGACTCCACCCTCTATTACATTGCTACACATGCACTCGGCCAAATCTCCTTTCTGCCCTTGATGAACTAGGCCTTGAGCTATAGGTCACTAGACTTCAGTTTTTAGCTTCACAAGGTGTATGACATGCTTCTTAGGCTGCATCAGAAGAGTCCGATTTGGAAACCCCTTTAAGTTAACCAGACTTTACCTTAAATACACCTGTAGCAGATTAAAAGAACTGAAATGTTCCTTTGGACTTAAAAGCTGAAATACCCTAAGGTGGGAAGAAGCAGATGACTATTATCCCAATGTCATGGACATTGAAATCATTGGACTTTGGTTTAAATCTCTGGCTTTCAAGGTTGCCCCCAAATTGGCAACCTAAGACCAACTTATATTTGTTATTTTGACATTGTTGCAGCATGTCAGCTCTGCAGGCATAGTGAATGAGCATTATTAAAATTGTTGTCTTGTGTCTAACCCTCACTGTTCCCTAAACGAATGTGCACTCACTGAAGTTTTTAATCTGTGTAAGTGGCCATTCTATGTATTTTAGTCTAATAATCTTTCCTATATTTATACATCTTCCTTTTCTCACTAGTATTTTATATTCTATAAGAATATTTATATTCTCACAGGTATGTTATATTATATTCTAATGTAGCCACTGGCTACATTAAAGATGCTATTACTAAAATTATCCTGTGGGTTACCTATTTTATTTCTCAAGCAGCTAATAATGCTGCCTCAATAGTGGACCAGGGATAGAGATAGCGAGCCAAAATCAAACTCACTGCCGTCAAGTCCATGCTGACTCATAGTGACCCTTTAAAACAGAGTAGAATTGCCCTTATGAGTTTCCAAGATGCTAACTCTTTACATCTTTCTCCCAAGGAGCGACTGGTGGTTTTGAACTGCTGACTTTGCAGGTAGCAGCCCAACACGTAACCACTACAAGAAGTATGAATGGATTTTGAGTCCACACCTAATGTAAGAGCAGTGAGGTCTAGCTGTGGGTATGCTTTCAGGACAGAACCTCGCTCTTGGTGAAGAAGAGCTACAGTGAGCGAGAGGAAGATTCTCCGCACAGTGGCTGCAGCAATGGTCAAACATGGCAGCTGTGAGGATGGTGCAGTAGACAGAGGGAACACTGTAATTACAGAACTTCCAAATGGAGAGGAAGCCAAGGAGTTTTCAAGACAGAACAGACTGATTTAAACTTTGCAAGAAATTAATTAACTTCAAGGCAACATCAAATAAAATGAAGAAGAAAAAAACCTCACCCCTCAAAAAATAAAATCATAATGACTTAGTAAACCCTAAAGCAACAGCAATGAAGAAAATGAGAAAACCCACAAACAAAATGAATGCAGCACAGAAAAAATGTTGGAACCAAGAAACCAGAAGCATCTCTCTCTCTCTCTCTCTCTCTCTCTCTCACACACACACACACAGAGAGAGAGCGAAATAACAGCAATAAATTCATACCTATATATATTCACAATGCTCAAGAGTAATCATGAATCTGCTAAACATTTCATAACATGGATGAGCTTGAAGGACATTATGCTGATAAAAAATTGTTCAATCAAAAAAGGGCAAATAATATATGACACCACTATTATAAATAAAGTCAAGAAAAGGTTTCAGAGTAAGAGGATTATTTGGTGGTTATCAGGGGTGGGAAAGAGGGAGGGGAAGTCAATGACTAGAGAGTCAATAAGTGCTAACTTGCGTGGAGAGGCAATACACAATAAGAGGGAAGTTGGCAAAAAGGGAAGAAACTAAGGGAAGACATTTGGAGATTTGTAAGAGTTAAAGGCTACAGAGGCAAATACTGTTATATCCAGAATCCGGCAGTCACTGTGATCTATGAATACATGAGTGGATGGACACACAGGATGAACAGGTGTGGGAAGGAGAAGCTGGAGTATCTTCATAGAAATATAGGTTTGACATCAGATATTGGTACATGGGTACTTGCCTTTGCTGCAAATATATCTATTAATACAGTGGAGCATATGGGGGCAAAGTTATGAAAACTTCTTAGACAAAAACAAGCACCTTGAGGAAAGGTGTTGTTGAGCTTAAGGGCCCCAGACAAGTTTCAGGGGATACCAAGATCAACAGAATGGCATAATTCATAAAAACAGTGTTCGACATCCAACTTTGCTGAGCAGCAACTAGGGTCTTCAAAGCTCATGAGAGACCACAGAAGGTGCAACTATTGGTTTCTGCCCATTTGGGGGAAAGAAGCATGATGAAAACTGAAAGACGTACGGAAACAATTATTGCAATGGACTGATGCAATACTCAGACATCAGTCTCCACAACCCCGAGAGCCTGAAGAGCAAGACGGCCCCATGCTACCAGTATCCACTGAAGCAATGTTAGAAGGTCTGAGAGGGGGGCAGAATGTGGAACAGAACCCCAATCCAAAAAAGAGACCAGACATACTGGTCTGATAGAAATTGGTGGAACCCCTTGACTGTGGCCCTTAGTTACCATTTGGGTTTGTGACTGTCCTTTGTCCGATGACTGCAATTTCAGCCAAACAATAGATAGGCTAAGCATACCTGTAGACCCATAGGATGAGTGAGGTGTGTACACCTTAGTATAATCAACAATTTAAGATCAAAAGGGCAGTATGCTTCCAAGGACAAAGTTCAGAAATGTTGGCAAAGGAGGAGGAATGGAAACAAGGAACACAAGGAGGAAGTAGGATATGTGATGGGACATTGAGGGGGTGGCAATAAAGGAGATGAAACAAATGTACACGAACTGTTGAATGTAAAACTCATGACCTCCACCCAAGGCACAATTCAAAGTTTAAAAAACGATGGAAGGAATACAGCAAAGAGAATTGGTAAATATTCAATCACTCCAGGAGGTAACATGTAACCAAGAACCAGTGGTCGTGAATGAAGATACCCAAGCTGCACTGAAGGCATTGGCCAAAAAAACAGTGATGGAATCACAATTGAAATGTTTCCACAAACCGGTGTTTCCATGGAGGTGCTCACTCATCTATGCCAAGACCTTTGAAAAACAATTGACCAGAAAGAGATCCATATCCATGCCATTCCAATGAAAAGGGACCCACCGGAATGTGGAGATTATCAAACAATGTCACTAATAGCACACTCAAGAGTTTACTGAAGAGAATTCAAAAACAGGTTACAGCAGGACACTGACAGGGAACTGCTAGATATTCAAGCCTAATTCAGAAGAGGATGCAGAATGAGAGGCATCATTGTGGATGTCTGATGGATATTGGCTAAAAGCAGAAAATACGAGAAAGATGTTTGTCTGTGTCTCATTGAGTATGCAATGACATTCCACTGTGTGGTTCATAACAAATTATGAAAAACAGTACAAACAGTGGACATTCGAGAGACTTCATTTTGCTCATGCAGAACCTGTACATAGACCACCAGGTAGTCCTTAGAACAGAATAAGAGGATATTGTGTTGGTTTGAAACCAGAACAGGTGTGCAATGGGGTCTTATCCCTTTACTATGCTCATTCAGTCTGCAAATAACCCAAGAAGTTGAACTACATGAAAAAGACAGCATTGGCAATGAAGCCTCGTTCATTATTTGTGATACGGAAATGTCACAACCTTGCTTGCCAGAACTAAAGAGGACTTAAAGGACTTACTGATGATCAAACACTATGGCCTTCAGTATGAATTACAACTCAACATAAAGAAAAACTCCTTACATCTGGCCCAGTAAACAACATCAAAGCAAATGGAAAATGATCGACGTTTTCAGGGATTTCATTTTCCTTGTTGGTCTTTAGGGTGAACGGCCAGGAAAGCAGCAGTCAGGAAATCTAATGAGGGCATGCATCAGACAAAGATGTTTGATGTGAGCAAAGATGCTAGAAAGCAGAGACGTCATTTTGAAGACTGATATGCACCTGACCCAACAATGGTATTTTCAGTCACCTCAATCTGAATCAGTATGAATGCAAAGGCTGAACAATAAGAAGAAAGATGTACAGCTACCATTGAATGATCAGCTTGGCATAGTGTGATGGCTTGTGTGTGGTTGTAATGCTGGAAGCTATGTCACCTGTGTGTTAAATATTAGCAGGTCACTCACGGTGGACAGGTTTCAGAGGAGCTTCCAGATTGAGAACAGACTGGAAAGGAAACTTAGTCTATCTGTTTTTAAAGAATTACCCACTGAAAATCTTGGGACTAGCGACAAAATACTGTCAGGATATGCCGCACAAGACCACCTTAAACTGTTAAAAGACAGAGATGCTAATTTGAGGACTAAGGCACGCCTGACCCAAACCATGATATTTTCAATGACCTCATATGCATGTGAGCACTGGTCAATGAATAAGGAGGACCACAGAAGAATTGATGCACTTGAATTATGGTGTTGACAAAGAATATTGAAAGTACCATGGTCTGACAGAGGAACAAATGAATCGGTCTTGAGAAAAAAAGTCAAACCAGAGTAAGGATTGCAAGACTTCACCTCACATACTTGGGGCATGCTATCAAGAGAGACCACATCCATGAACTGAAAGATCGGTAGTGATTCAATCCCAGCAGCTACTCCTTGGAAGAAAGATACGGCAGTCTGCTTCCGTAAGATTTAGAGGCTTGGAAGCCCTGTGGAACAGTTCTACTCCGTGCCATAGGGTCACTATCAATTGGAATCGACTTGATGGAAGCGGGTGTGACTTTGTTTTCTATCCACTGATTACTAGTTCTTAAGTTCCAACCCTGGACTAGTTTCTTAAGTTTCAGCCCTGGCCATTTATATTTCTTAGCCAACATAAAAAAGGAGAAAAAAAGGAGAGACCAATCCCTGGAAAGAACATGCTGCTTGGTAAAATAGAGAAGCCGTACAAAAGAGGAAGATGTTCAACAAGATACATTGATACCGTGGCTATAACAATGAGTTCAAATGTAACAATTGTATGAGTAGAGGACCAA
Organism: Echinops telfairi; assembly: GCF_000313985.2. NCBI lineage: Eukaryota > Metazoa > Chordata > Mammalia > Afrosoricida > Tenrecidae > Echinops > Echinops telfairi. The sequence goes on along the minus strand of NW_022103901.1, from coordinate 16,676,533 downwards.
GCAGTGTTTCACTGTGTTGTGCATAGGGTTCAATATAAGCTGGAACTCAGTGGACCCTAACACCACCAACACCAACCCTAATGGTCCTTAGAAGTTAGTCATCGCATGTACTTTGGACATGTTACCAGGAGGGACCAGTCCCTGGAGAAGGACATCATTTGCGGTCAGCCAAAAAAAGGAAGATGTATTTTGACACAGTGGCTGCAACAATGGGCTCAGACATAGCAATGATTGTGAAGGTCATGAGTCAGGACTGACTCAACAGCACCTAACTACAACTGCATCTTTGGGTGCTTATTATACATGGTAGTGCTTTCCTTGTTTCCTTTCCAGAGTTCTTTGTTGATGTCGAGGAATTGAATGGATTGTTGTATGTTGGTCTTGTACTCTGCCTGTTGGCTGAATCTTTTCATTGGTCTGTTTTCTTGCTGAGTCTCTGGAATTTTCTACATATAGTATCATATCCTCTACACATAGAGATAATTTTAGTTCTTTGCCGATTTGGAGACCTTTTCTTTCCTTATTTGGCAAAGACTTCCAATAAACAATTGAATCTGAGTGAGGATGAAGGGCATGCTTGTCTGGTACTTGTTCCAATGCACTCAGTCTCTCTTCATGGAGAGTAATGTTGGCTGTTGGCTTCGTGTACATGCCCTTAATTATGCTGAAGAATTTCTCTTCTAATCTTATTTTGCCTAGTTTTATCAAGAATGGGTGTTAGAATTTGTCTAATGCCTTTTTCTGCATCGATTTATGATTATGCGATTCTTTCCCTGTTTTATTTATGCGTTGAATTATGGTGATTATTTTCCTAATGTTAAATCATTCTTGCATGCCTGATACAAATTCCACGTGGTCATGATGCATTACTTTTGGCATGTTGTTTAATTCTATTGGCTTGGATTTTTGAAAAATTTTGTGTCATTGGTTATAAGGGATATTGGTGTATAATTTTCTCTTTTTTAGTGATGTCTTTTCCTGGTTTGGGTATCAGGGTTAGACTCATTTCATAAAATGAAGTTGAGCATATTCCCATCCTTTCTATCATCTGGAATAGTTTGAACAGAATTGGTGTCAGTTCTTCTCTGAATATTCGGTAGACTTTACTAGGGAAAAATACATTTTATTGCAAATTAGGTGAAGGTTTACAGAGCAGATCGTCTGTTTCAAAATCCATTCTTCAACTCCCCCATTGCAATCCCCTCAATGCACCTTCACTTCTCCAGCTTTCTCCCTGGGCTTCCTGTTCCCATTTCTCTCTCCTTCTTTCCTCTGAGCTTTTCGTTTGGTAGATGCTGCCCCTTTGATCTTTAGTGGATGATTATATTCTACTACAGGGGTGAGTTCAGTTCCAGGCCTGGAAGATGACTAATGGCTATCGTTCTCAGGGATACTACCTGCCTCTATTTGGCCAGGAAACCTGGTAATTTTGTGATCTTCTGTAATTTTGAGTTTTGTTCCACATTTTCCTGATTAATCATATTTTTAATACATTCTGCTATTCTCTACCTCTTGACTGGCACATTTAATCCAATTATGTTCAGTGTAATTATTGATAGGTATGAATTTACTGCTGTCACCTTAGTGTTCACTGAAACTTTATGATTGTCTTCCTTTTAATCTTGGTGAGAAGGTTTGTTAATTTTCTTTGAAATTACCCTTAATTTAGTGGCATCTTCCGGAGTTTAAAAGTTTGTTCTATCTTAGTGTCTTGATTTCCTCTCCATTTGAAGTTCTGTAACTACACCATTTATTTTCTCTTTTGGCTTTGTAATTATTATTGTTTACAAATTAAGATCATTGGTTCCTTATTTTAGTTATGCAGGTTATTTATTGATTTAGATGTTTCTATATCTGGGTTGGTTTCTGAGTGATGGTGTTCTGTCTTAATCTCCAGTTGTTGTCTGTAGTTGTTGGTTCTCTAGCCAAAGGACTCCTGTTAGCATTCCTTGTGGAGTTTTACAAATTCCCTTAATTTCTGTTGTTCTAGGCATGTTCTAATGGCATCATCATAATTGAAGGATAAAAAGGAGCTGATGCCAGGGGCTTAGGTGGAGAGCAAATGTTTTGAGAAGGTTGAGGGCAATGAATGTACAAATGTGCTTTACACAATTGATGTGTGTATGGATTGTGATAAGAGTTGTATGAGCCCCTAATAAAACTTTAAAAAATTTTTGCTGGGTATATAATTCTTCATTGTCATTTTTTTCCCTTTCTGGATTCTATATTTGTCATTTCCATTGTCTTCTTGTCTGCATAGTTTCTGCTGAGAAAACAGAGCTTAGTCTAATTGGTTCCCTTTTTGTTTTTCCCAAGCTGCTTTCCTTTGCCTTTAGTTTTTAAAGTTTGATTATGCTATGTCTTGGTGGTTTTCTTTTACAAGGAGCCTGACCATGTGGCCATGCCAAGGTCTGGTTCTTGGCTTTGGCGAGTGATTTTTATGTGCTTGTGTCCTCTCCCACACTTTAGTTTCCCTTCAGTACCAGGGCGCTGGTCCATAATAACCCATTGCCCCCTTCTATATACTCTCCCTGGGCCCCCAAGCCCGGCCACCCCAGGAGGCACCAGAGGTGCCTTTTCTTTTGGGGTCTATCCTACTTGGGATTCACTAAGCTTCTTGAATGCATATCTTCTCATTTTTCATAGTATTAGGGAAGTTCTCTTCCAATAAATCTTCATGCATTTTCTTGGTGCTTTTTTTTTTAATTAAAATAAAAAACAAACCACTTTCTGGAATTCTAATCACATAGTTGATTCCTCTTGAAGATACCCCGCATAATTCCTAGGTTTTCTTTTGCTCTTGTTCTGATTTTTTCTCGATTAATATTGATAGGTTTGTCTTCAGTCTGGCTACTTCTGCCTTTCCATGATCTAGTGTCATGGCTTTGTCCTTCCAATGTGTTATCTACTTCTGAAATTTTAATGTTGATCTGTATGTGTAGCTGCTGTTTTCATATGTCTTCTAATTTTACATTTGTTTTATCAGCTTACTAAGTTTTTAAATTATTTTAGTTTTGTCTGTGGCTTCCTCAGACGGTTTCTTAATCTGTTGAATGTACCTAAATATAACTAGTTTTCATTTTTTCCACCCAGGTAGTTTCAATAGTCTCTCTTCCTCTGGAAGATTTTCTGACTTATGGACTTGATCTAGACTGGGCTGGTATGTTTTCCTAATATGCAATTACTTTTTATATAAAGCTCTTTCTTATACACATGAGTCCCTATGAATTTGTTTCTCTAGTCAACCCAGCCTAACAGGGAGGAAGTGGGTGATAAGGTTCAAGAGGGATAAAGAAAAGGGAAAAGAGAAGGTGGATTTGAAAGGGGGCTTGGCTATGTAACTCTGGTTTGCCAGGTGGAAGGCATTTAAGAAGGGAAGCAGTCACCTGAAGAAAGTTCCCTGAGCTCAGAGGTCTTGGGGAAGGGCTGACAGAAAAAACATCACTCACTTCCCACATAAGAACCAGGTGTGTAAGTGTCAAGAAGCTCACATTGAAATCCAAGCTCCCTCACTTCCCAACTGTGTGGCCGTGAGCAAGTCCGTGAATCTCTCTGTGCCTCCATCACCTCACCTGTGAACTGGGGATTCAATGTGCAGTGTATATAAAGTTCTCAGAACAGTCCTGGCACATGGTAAGCACTGCATGAGAGCCAATAAGGGCTGTGATGATTAGAATCAAAGTTGGCAGACCAGCAAGAAACAAGGAAGTAAGTCAGCAAGAGAACTGGTACAGGGGTGAGAACCTGGGAAAAGAACACCCACCCCAGACGCTATGGCCCTGGGCCAACCACCCGCCTCCCTGCACCTGGGCTTCTCGGCTGTGGAGACGATGAGGTGATGGATAGAATGACTAAAGCGAGTAGGGGCTGCCTGAAGCCTCGCTCCTCTGGTGCCTCCTGGGGTGGCCGGGCTGGGGGGCTCAGGGAGAGTATATAGAAGGGGGCAATGGGCTATTATGAACCAGCGCCCTGATACTGAAGGGAAACTAAAATGTCAGAGAGGACACAAGCACATAAAAATCACTCTGCAAAGCCAAGAACCAGACCTTGGCATGGCCACATGGTCAGGCTCCTTGTAAACACGTTTATATACACAGCCAGAAGGCCTTCGGCATGGCCACCAAGCCCTAAAAGTAAAATCATGAAGCCAGTAAAATACAGCCTCTCTGGGACCCTCCATCCTCAAAGAAGCAGGAATAAAGGTCTTTACCTCCTCAGAGATGGCATGAGCAAACTGCCTGTTCTGTGCACAGGCACACACACGTGCAACACACGTGCACACACACTCTGGCAGGGATGATTTTATTGTCAACTAGACACTCCTGGCTAGGGGTGGAGTCAAACCCGTCAATCCAGTGGTAGCTTGAGGGCACTTCCTTGGGGGTGCAGCCTCTTGGACGAGAGTGAGGGACTCTGAGAATTGCCTCTCTCTGGTGCGTTGCCTTCCTGCATGCTGGGACTCGGTCCCAGACCCTGATTGCTATCAGCATCCTGCCATGTTTCCACCAACCTTGGATCCACAAGGCTCTGCACCCACTGGCCTGTGGTCTTCCTGCTTCCCGGTTCACCATTCTGCGTCACCACCATGTGGCTGTGGGAGTCTGAAGAGGGACTTATGGACTAGCATTGGGTTTAATGGCTTGAGTTCAACTGGGATGCCGCCTTCTTGACATATACTTCCTTCTTGATATAAAGTTCTTTCTTACACATAGATGAGTATCACTGGATTTGTTTCTCTAGACAACCCGGCCCAACACACACACCCTTACCTGAGCTCACACTGGGAGACATACATCTGCACACAATAGAACATGGGCATCTATGGACCCATGCATTCTCATGCACATATCTGGCAAAACTACCTCCTGGCACATGCTCACCAATAAACACGTACACACGAGGCACCTATGCACACTCTCACAATAAAGAGCACACGCTCATGAAGCCCACACTCACCCTCCGTCGGAGAGGCATACACGTGCACACACGCACATAGGCCCCAGGAGCTCCCATGGCCCCTGGGACTTGTAAGATGGGCCTCTCAGAGGGTTGCTGCCAGACACTGGGCTTCTAAGATGCGGCAGAGTGAAGGGTGCAGAGTCCGGGCTTGGTCCCAGCTCTATCCCAATGAGTGTGGGGAGTAAGGGATTTCCCCTTCTGCCAGGCCTCTTGGATAAATATGTAAAGGGTTTGACACTGGGCCTGGCACACAGCACCTGCTCAATAAACACCAACCATTCGTGACAGCTGCAGTGGTTCCTTCCATTTCCAAGTGGGCTCCGTGTAGAAGACATGGCCCATGTTGCTCAGCCAACAACCTCAAGCATGGCTGCACGGAGCAATGAAACAGGGCACCAAACGCCCAACTCACTGCCATCAAGTTGATGTTGTCTCACAGTGACCCTACAGGGCAGGGGAGAACAGCCCCCGTATGTTTCCCACACTGTCACTCTTTCTGGGAGTCAGCAGCCCCATCTCTCTCCCACAAAGTGGCTGGTGGTTTCCAACTGCTAACCTTGCAGCTCGTAGCCCAACGCATAACCACTATGCCACAAGGGCACAGCCAGGGAAAATCCACCCTCACCACCACCCCCACCCCCACCTACACACACACACACACACACACACA
>NW_022103901.1:16666831-16670804 GCF_000313985.2 Echinops telfairi | reverse complement strand
CGCACGCACCTAACGTGTTGCTATTTGGCTGGAGCTGTCCAAGAAGACAGTGTCTGTGAGACCAGAGAGCCGCTAGCCTGCAGGTACATGCCCCTCTTGGCTTCCTCTTTCCTTTCTCAACTACCAGGAGGTATCAGGAACTCCCGAGTTACCCAGCAGGCTGAGTAACTTCTGCATCAGTTTCCTCCAAGTCCCAAGACCAGAGCTTCTCCTAAACTCTGCTGGGCTGTCTGAAGGTCCCTGCACATCTGCTTCTCTCTTGGCAAGCTTCCTCCTTGGTGTCAGAGGTAGGCAGGGTGGGAGGTGACCTCTCTCCCTGGAGTTCCTAGGGCAAGTTTCCCCATTGTTCTAGACATTTGTCCTGGCCTTCCAAAAATTATTTTTAGAATCTTTATTTTCAGCTGGGGACACAGACCTATCACCCAGCATTCCTTGCACTTCAGTGTTCTGGTCAATGAGATATAAGTCAGTACTGTGGGGTAATTTCTGCAAACCTCAACTTTTGCCCACTCTTCTTAGCCCTCCCTCTGCCCTGCTGCCAAAGATAGCTTTAAAGTGTTGATAAGCAAGGAAGTTATTTGGAGGACCGAGGTGTGCCTGGGCCAAGCCATATTTCCAATTGCTTCATATGTGGGTAGAAATCAATGCACTTGAATGGTGGTGCTGGGGAAGAGTACTGAAAGTACCATGGGCTGTCAAAAGAACAATCAAATCTGTCTTGGAAGAAGTACAACCAGAATGCTCCTTAGAGGAAAAGATGGCAAGACTTTGTCTCCTGTCTTTGGACATAGCAGGAGAGACCAATCCATGGAGAAAGACATCTTGTTTGGTAAAGTAGAGGGGTATCAAAAAAGAGGAAGACCTTTGTGGTAGTTACATAATCTACTGACAACTTGAGGAAGGGGTAGAGTCTCGCTTGTCAATCAGGTCGCAGCTTGATGACCTCATTTGGAGGTGTGGCAGAGATAAATAGCTCACTGGAGGCTAGATACATTCTCTCCCTGCAAGACATTCCTGTTGACAAACCATATAGTTGCAGTGATGAAGCCAGAGCCCGAGAGCTGAAGGTGCCACATGGAAATCCATGCCAGTGCTGAGAGACTTCCACCACACAGGATCCACAGGACTTTCCACCCACTGTCCTGTGATCTCCCTACATTCAGTGTCATTGCCATGTGTTGCATGTGTCTCAAGAGGAATTTACAGACTGGTATCAGACATATGAGCTAATATCGAACTTATAGACTTGATCTGGACTGGGCTGGGATGTTTCCTCAATAGATAATTGCTCTTTTACATGGGGTGTCAAACTCAAAACGTGGGTCATTTGGTGCAACAGGCAAGATTCATGCGGGCCACATCACATTTACAAATTTTGTTAAATTTATATTTTGAAGTGAGGATTCAGGAATATGGATAGGATAATTAAAATACTATATAATTGCTTATATTTAAACATTTATTTTATTTAATGTAGTTATAAAACTAAAATTATTCTTTTTTACCCAAAACTTGCCAGCACTTTCCTCCTACTAATTTTCACTTACCTCTTATGTTGTGACCATAAAATAAAACAAAGTAACTAATAAAAAACACAAAATGTTGGACAGCTGACAAACGTGATGCACAATCATAATGGCTTGCCTCTAAAAATGTCAACTAGCGCTGCCGCTAGGTATGATTCCTAACAGCACAACCCAGAGTGCCCTTTTTAACCTTTTCACTACTGGGATCTGTTTACATTATGTGACACTGAGAGTGGCAGACAGATCGCTTCCAAATGTCACCAGAACTGAGTCAGTGCATTTATACATGTCCACAGGCCCCCAGGAAAGGCACTGGGCCACATGCATACTGGTCTTCAGCAGTTAAAGTGCTACCAAGGGAATTGTGTGTATGGTATTGCCTCGATCTCCCCTAAGCTCTATTTTCTTCATAACAATGTTTTGTTTTGTTTTTTTAATTTTATTTCAGAGCATGACAGGCCACAAACAATTACCTCGGGGGCCGCATTTGACCGACAGTTTGACACTCTTGCTCTTTTATATAAAACTCTTTCTTATACATGAGTGTCAATGAATTTGTTTCTTGGTCAACTCAGACTAATCCAACCTTCAACAAGATGGATTGGCCCAGTGGCTGCACCGGTGGGCTTAAGCCCATGAACAGTTGTGTTGTGAGGGGCGCAGAACTAGGCAGTATTTCGTTCTGCTGTGCATTGGGTCTCTGAGTCAGAGGCGACTTGACAGCATCTAACAGCTGTCCTACTGCCTAGGATGCGGATGCTGGCTGGAGCTCTAGCCACATCTTGGGCATGCGGATGCCGGAGAGGAGTGGGGAGCTGGAAGGAGGCTGGACCCTGAGCACTTTGTGCAGCAGAGCAATGCAGATGGCCTACCTCTAAACTTGTATACGACCGAAGTCAATTTCTTCACTGACGCCATATGACTTGCAGCAGGGGTCCTGATGGTGCAGTGGTTAAAGTGCTCAGCCACTAACCAACTCCACGGGGAAAGGACATGACGGTCTCTGTTGTAAAGGTTTCAGCCTTGGTGGGGCAGTCCTACTCTGTCATGAATTGAAACCAACTCGGCAGCAACCGATATAACTTGCAGCTTAACCAGATCCATTGGGTCTCCTCGCATCACCCCATCCCTGCCTTGCATGGCTCTGGGCATCCTGAGGGGGGGAGGGGGAGGTACTCAGAATTGTGCTGTTGGGCCCTGCACACTAATGGGACTCTCTAAGTAGTTCAGACCTCCTCATCCCTATGAGAATACCATTGGGACATATGGCTTCCTTCCTTCCAGTCAAATCCTACAGCTGGGGCAATGCCACCTATACTGGTTGGCTAGTTATCCAGTGCTGCTATCACAGAATACCACAAGGGGTGGCTTCATCAACAGAGATAGATTTTCTCACTATTTAACAGGCTACATAGTGGAACCTGAGGTGACAGTTCAAAGGGAAGGCTTTCTCTCCATCTGCCCTGGGGAAAGATCCTGAGCTTCCAGGCTTCTGCTCAGCATCTCTCTTCCCCATCTATGCTCTGCTCACTTGTTTGATCACCTTTATCTCTCAAAAGAAATTGACTTGAGATCCACTCCATGCTAATCCAGCCTCATTAACCTAACAATGACAACCCAGTCCCAAAGGGATTATAACCGCAGGCTTAGTGATTGGCATTTTCAACACATATTTGGGGAAGAATGTAATGCAATTCACAATACTAGTCTTGCCAGACCCCAATTTCTACCCTCCCCATCGTCCGGCCCCCAGAGTCCCAGCATGCACTAGAACTGACTGAGAGGTGATGAATCACTGGATCAGGCCACCAGGTAGGGGAGAGCCAGATGATCTCCCCATCACCTGCCTCTCCCACATCTCTGAAGCCAGAACTTTGCCATGGGATTTCTAGCTTTCAGGAACACCTGAACTAAGGCATTCCCGGGGCTGGAAGAAGCCACCTGGGCAGGGAAGATGCCTTCAGAGAGGGTGGGGCCACACTCACCTTTCTCCGATGCCGGGGCCAGGTCAATGAAGCTGCGGCATGTTTCACCTTTGACAAAGAAAAGAAAGGTTTCAGAATGGGAGAGGACATGGTACTTCCAGCTTGGGCCTCTCCCCCCTCCCATGAGCCCGGGAGCAGAGCCAGGGAGAAAGCGGAGGGGGAAGCTGGGCGTCTCCAACTCCAGCAGCATCTTTCTCTAACCCTTATTCCTGGAAAGCCCGGGGCAGAGGAATGTCATGGTTCCATCCCTCAACATCCTGCAGGTCGCTCCTCGAGACCCCCACTCTGGTCCAGACCACAAGCATCCCTCTGCCCCAGGAGGGAGCGGCCTCCTCACTGTTCTCTCCAGGGCTCCACTCTTACCTCTCTCCAATCCATTCTCCCTCCCCACCCCAGCCCGCTTCAACCAGCAGGGTATTTTCAGAACATAGCACGCGTGTGCTCTCACGCGCTCTCGCTCGC
>NW_022103901.1:16661108-16666715 GCF_000313985.2 Echinops telfairi | reverse complement strand
CACACACACACACACACACACACACACACACACACGCGAACTTCTGCCCATATTTCTTGATGACTTCCTAGAGACTAAAGCCCACACATGAACCCAGGACTGGCCTCTCCAGGCACCCCGCCGCACGCCCCTCCTTCTCCCTGTCCCTTCTACTTCTGATGCTCCACTTCAGCCACAGTCTTTGCACAATCTGTTTTCCTGCCTGCAACACGCTCCCTACTCTTAGAAGCATTACCAGTACCTTGACCGGCACCAATAGGGCACCCAAGGTACCGTTATCCTTAGACAGGTATTTATTTCTATCTATCCTGTACTTCATAATGTGAGCCCTCTGAGGACAGAGACCATGTCCTTTCATGCACCCCCCCAGATCAGTGAATGGCAACTCTGCCCTTCCAGGTGCTTGGAAAAGTCTGGAGTCTACCTGACTTCCCTCACACCTCATGTCTGACCTGTGGATTCCCAGGATGCAGCCATTTCTCACGCCCTCTCCCTGCAGCCTCCTCGATCCCAGCCACCATCACCTCATACCTGGATTAGATTAGTAGTCTCTGCCTTTGTCTCTGCTCATCTCCTTGGCCAGAGGGAGCCTGTTTCCACTAAGATCATGTCCCATTCTCTGCTCAGACCCTTCCATGGTTCCCAGCTCACCCACGGCTAGAGTCCAAGTCCTCACTGCACCCTGTGCTTCCCCGGCCTCATTTCTTACTGTTCACTCCCTCACTTCCTCCACTCCAGCCATAGGGGTCTCCTTGCTGGTTCTTGAACGTGCCAGGCATGCTCCTGCTTCAGGGCCTTTGCACTGTGGCCTCTTCTGCCTGCACTGATCTTCCCTCAGATAGCCGGGTGGTTTACTCCCTTCCTCATACATGACCTTCTCAGGCCTTTGCTGACTAATCTATTTAAAATTCCAAATTCCCCATCCCTCACACTCATCAACCTCCTGCTGGAGTCCCGGTATCCAAAGCAGCATCTGGGACAGAGGGATGTTCAACAACTATTGGTTGGAGCTGTATATGAGTGACTGTCTTCCACCCAAAATTTGGGCCAATAAGGAACTTCATCTCTTGAAGAAAATGTTCTGAAACTGATTGAGGGGATCATTACACAATCTTTTTAATACAAATAAACAATTAACTTGTATGATATGTGAAGCATACACCAATCAAACTATTTTTAAAAGAATCTTAACTCTTCAGCCTTTGCTCCCAAGCCTCCTTGGTGGTGGTCATTGTGATGGACACCAAGAACATGGTGACAACCAAGCATGGTCCACTTTGGTCAACACGGGACTCAAAAAAACAAGATAAAATGCTGTCCTACAAGTTCAGAAGTCTGCTGATTCTTGATTATGTAGAAGGCCTGGCCCCCTAGGTGCATAATCCCTTAGAGCAGCCATCAGTAGGGCCAAGCAGAAGCTGCTCCCGTGAGATGAGACACAAATATGCTAATGTGGTAGAGACATAATCTGGTGTCAACTTGAGACTATTAAGCATGAAGGGGTGGGGTAGAGCCTGTCAATCAGGTCTCAGCTTGATGACCTCATTTGGAAGCACAACAGAGATAAATAGCTCACTGCAGGCCAGATACACTCCCTACCTGCAAGACATTCCTGTTGACAAGCCAGATGGAGCTACACTAATGGAGCCAGACCCCTGAAGCTAGAGGAGCCACATGGACACCCACGCCAGCACTGAGATGCTTCCGTCACAAGACTTTCTACTCACTGGCCTGTGATCTTCCTGCATTCGGCATCATTGCATGTGTTGCATGAGTCTGAAGAGAAATTTATAGACTGGTATCGGACATATGGGCTAATATTGGACTTGATCTGGACTGGGCTGAAATGTTTCCTTAATATACAATTACTCTTTGATATAAAGATCTTTCTTATACACGTGTGTCTATGAATTTGCTTCTCTAGTCAACCCAGACTAACACAGCTGGTTGGCCACAGCTCCCGGGTGTTCACCTCTGTCGCCCAGCTAAGCCCCTGAGACACTAGGGAATAAGGCTAAGAAGGAAGGCAGGGGCTAGATCACAAATGGTCCTGAGTAGCCACCCAAGGTGTTGCCTGCACTCTTATTTACATTACCCTTCCAAAAACACACGAGGCTGCAGTGGGGTGAGCACCTCTCCCGTGGTTTCATCAAGCTCTACCCTGAGATGAAAAGCCCTCCTCTCCCCTCAAGACAGCAAGAGTCCTTTATCTGTTATAGATGCAAGTCCCTTATCAGACAGATGATATGCAACTTTTGTTTCCCATTCTATGAGTTTTCTATTCACGGCCTTTTTTCCTCTACATTTTATTGTTTTATTCTATTTTATGTATCTATTCACTTCCTTCTTTGATTTTTTTTTTAAGGATAAATACAGCCAAACCGTTTCTACATCTACAATTTACTGGTGATGCTTGGTTACTTCTTGGAGTTTCACAGCTATCCTCTTCTTCTTCTTTTTACTTTTTAACATTTTATTGTTTCTGTGAACACACAGAGCCCAGCCGTTTAGCATCCAATAATTGATATGTATTTTGTTTCACGACATCGGTTGCAATCCGCCTCAGCGCCCTTCTCGTGCCCTTCCTGGGTGTCCGTTCCTTGACCTACCTGCCCTGCGAGGCTCTGTTTGTGGACAGATGATGCCCTTGTGCTTACAGATGCCTGACTTTTCTGAGGACTACATTACAGGTGAGTGGTGGTGTGCACTACATCGGTCTGTCTGCTGTTTGGCTGTAAAGTGGTTCCCAGAGGTGGATTCAGCACCAGGGTGTCTAAGGTAATAGTCTTGGGGCTCCACTAGTCTCTTATCAGAACAGTTAAGTCTGATCATTTTTATGATTTTGAATTTTGTTTTACATTCCTCCCTCCACCTACTCTGTCCAGGACCTTCTGTTGTGACCCTGACCAGAGTAGTTGATAGTGGTAGCCAGGTACCATGTAGCTTTTCTGGTCTCAAGAGATAGTGGTTCCCAAGATCCAGCCAACCTTTTCACCTATATTTCTCTTTCACTGATATAAAGTCACTTCCCCTTACAGTTATCATTTAGTATTTCAAGTTGCTGTTGTCCATCAGATCCCATCGAGAGAGTTCTTAAAAGAGCATAATGTTCAAGGCAGACCTTTTTAACTATTTAAGCTAAATTATTATTCGGTTTTAAAATGACTCCAGGAGTATTTTTGGTTTGTGGTTTAAAGATGATCTCATCCCCTCTGATCCAAGACCAGGGATGTGAATACCCTTGCTTCCTTGCCGAGGGCATTGCGAAGTTGTTGCAGATATCATCATTAGGTAAAAAAAATTAACACCTTACCATTTGATCTCCCTTTTGGCTCATTTAAAGTTGTTTTAGTTTTTAATGTTTTCTGCTCCCCCCCTCCACTGAGGTTTTTCTCTGTTTTACTTTGTTAGTTTCTTGGTGGTGATGGTAGTTTATTTGTTGTATGTTTTCTGTCTATGAAATCCGGTATAAGCAAATCTCTAGAGGCAGTAACTGGCCTAATCATTTCTTGGGGGCATGTCAGGGGAGGTAGGAGGGAAATGGGGAGCTAATAACCATGAGGGTGAGAAAGAATGTGGGAAACAGAAGGATTTCTCTCAAGCTGTCTCCCCCAAATACATGCCAGACTTAGTTGCTTGAGAATGACTATACACTTGGAGGTCATCAGGAGTGGATTGGGGATCATTCTCAGCTGTCTAGACCAAGCAGACATCACTGTTTATCCCACAAGTAGGGCCCACTCCCTTCCGATAAGGATAGTAGTTGTCTGTTTCCTTGTAGGAGACACTGGAGAGGTCAAACCCGCCCAAGGATGACCAAGATGTCATCCTTGTCACATGTATACCCCTATGTCACATGTATACCCCTAGACTTTCCCATTCCTATAGGCACACCCCTAGCTCATCCCTTCCTGTTACGCTTATGCCTGTCATAGATCCCCTTCCTACAATGTATATGCCTATTGCACTATCCCTTCCTGTGACATGTGATTCTGTAATCATGTCCCCCTAAAGTGAGATAACGATTGGTTAGCAATAAAGAGGCTCTCTCCGGAGCCCGGGAAGCTCTCCCCGGTCCTGGCTTCCCGGGGCCCTCTCTGGCTCTCGGGCCAGGGGAGGCTGCCCGATTCTCGGTCCCCGAGGCTGCTCCTGCTCTCGTGGCCGGGTTCCCCCCACGAGGACCATCAAGCAGGGCTGAGGTGAGCAATGCTACCATGAATTGTGCCTGACTCCATTACTCATGCTCTATGACTTTACTATAATCTTTACTTATTATCACTGTACAATTGCGCCTACCAGACCTGTGATGATTTGTGGGGTACCCCTTTCCTTTATCCCCACAGTTCAGCTTCAGCATGAGTACAATTAAGTGTTCTTCTCAAGGTTATCGAGAGTTTGTTATGATCCACAGTCAATTTCAAAGTCAATAAAACACAAGTAGACATCTCTCTTATATTCTCTGCGTTGAGCCAAGATCCATCTGACATCAGGAATGATATCTTATTGCATGTGCTCTTCTGCATCCATCCTGAATTTCTAACAACTCCCTGTCGATGTACTGCTGTAACTATTGTTGAATGATAGTCACCAAACTTTTGCTTGCATGTGACATCAATGATTTTGTTCTATAAGCTGAGCATTCTGATGCGTTATCTTTCTTTGAAGTGGGTACAAATTTGGATCTCTAATAGTCAGTAGGCAAAGTAGTTGTCTTCCAATAGAATAGTGAACATTTCCAGTTCTTCATTAGCTTGTTGAAGTATTTCAGTTGGTATTCCATCAATCATGGAGCCTAGTTTTTAGCAAATGCCTTCAGTGCAGCTCCGGCTTACTTTTTCTTTCAGTACCCTTGGTTCTTGCTGATGTGCTACCTCTTGAAATGGTTGAATGTTAACTAATTCTTTTTGTTACAGTGACTTGGTATATTCTTTCCATCTTCTTTTTTAATCAACAGTTTTATTGGCATATCATTAATATATTCCACAATTCAATAGTTCAATCACATTTTTCCATCTTCTTTTGATACTTCCTGCATCTTTCAATAATTTCCTCATAGAATCTTTAAATATTGCACTTGCAACTTGAATTTTTTCTTCAGTTCTTTCAGTTTAAGATAGACTGAGCTTGTCCTTCCTTTTTTGGTTTTCTAGTTCTAGGAATTTGCACATTTTTATTATAAAACTTTACTTTGTCCTCTGGAGCTGCCATTTAAATTTTCTGTTCACTTTTTTTACTTTATTTTTTCTACCATTTGCCTCAGCAACTCTAAGAATAAGAACTATTTTCAGAGACTATCCTGACATCCACTTTGATCTTTTCAATGACTTTTTGCTTCTTCGTGTGTAATGTTCTTGTTGTTATCCCATAGCTCATCAGATATTCTTTCTTTAGTCTTCAATGCATCGAGTCTGTTTTCAGATATCCCAGAAATTCAGCTGGGATATACTCAAGGTTATATTTTGGCCTTTGTGACCTTGCTTTAATTTTTTTCTGCTTCAATCTGAGTCTACTTGTGAGCAACCAATAGTGTGTTCCACAGTAGGTCCCTTATCTTGCTTTATTTGTTGATAATATTGAACTTCTTTCTCACCTCTTTCCACAGATATT
>NW_022103901.1:16637215-16661008 GCF_000313985.2 Echinops telfairi | reverse complement strand
CTGACTCCATTACTTGACTCTTTTACCTCTCATGCTCTCTATGACTTTACTATAATCTTTACTTATTATCGCTGTACAATTGCGCCTACCGGACCTGTGATTTGTGGAGGACCCCTCTCCCCCTTAACCCCACAAAGGAAGATTCTAAAATTGATTGTGGTAATGACTGTACAGCTCTTCTTGATGCGACTGAACTACTGAACTGTATGAGATGTGAACTATATGTCAATACGATTGTTAAAAATAAGATGATCTCAGGGTAATAGATTTGGAGGATCATCTATCCCTATAACTAGAGAGTCTCGGCTCCATGAAATTCTGTTCTGCATTTTCTTCCTTTTGACCAGAATTCTTCAGTGGAATTTTTTATCAAAACATTCAGTAACAGTAGTCAGACACTACCCAGTTTTCCTGGCTGCATGACAAAGGAGGCAGTTGTTCATTGAGGCAATGAGCCACCCATTCCATGTTCTCCTAATCCTGACTGTTGTTCCAGGTGGATAGAAACCAGGAACATGCAATGACCTAGGAGGTCTATCAGGAGCACTAAACACATTATTAGGCCATTTAATTGGGATTTCTCATGACACCATGATCCCGAGGCTCTAAACCAAGGAATCAAATCCCATGTGGTGTTTGGTAATACAGAAACAGCTTCAGCATCTACCTTTTTTGGGGGGGTCACTGTTGGAAAGACATCACAGAGCTTTTTGCAGATATACAACTCATTGGCAGCAATTACAATAATTGGCTGTGCAACCTGCCCTTCATTAATGTGATTCCACCATTACCATTAACCCTCCTCTCCTACTCGCCTGCCCTGGGTAGCCACTAATAAACGGGTACATTGCCTTTTCTTGTCTTTTTATATAAGTGATTTCATACAATCTGAGAAGGCTTCAAAAAGTTTGTCTAAAATCCCATTATCTTCTCATTGATTTTTTTTTTCTTTCCATTTTTGAATGCTCTCTCATTGGTCCTTTGGGGATTGGCTTATTTCACTCAGCATGATGTCTTCAAGCTCAATCCGGACAGTAGCATGTATCAAGACTTCATTTCTCCCATTGCCTTAATAGTATTCCAATCTTTGTATGAACCACATCTCATCTTTCCGTTCATCTGTTGATGAGCATTTAGATTGTTACCACCTTTGGGCTGTTGTGAAGAGGGCTGCAGTGAACACTGGTGTGGGGGGCTGTTTTTGTGACTTAAGAGTATATGCACAGGAGTGGAATTGGATGGCTCAGGACCATGCGGTGCTGCCTTTTATTGTGTATAGGGTTGCTATGGGTCAGAACCAACTCGATGGCACCTCACAACAACACAGTAGTTCTATTGCTGTGTGTGTGTGTGTGTGTGTGTGTGTGTGTAACTGTTGTGCTATTTTCCACAATGGCTGTACTGATTTGCATTCCCACCAGCAACGGGCAAGGCTTCCAATTTCCCCACAACCTTACCAATATGTTTTAGTTTCTCCTTATTTGTATGTTTTTATCTTAGCCATCCTAGTGAGAGTGAAATGATACCTTTTCATGCGCCTGGTAGTCATTTGAATGTTCTTTTTGGCGAAAAGTCTATTCGAGCCCTTTGTATATTTTATGATTGAGTTGTCACTTTGTTATCAGAATTTTATATGTGTGTGGTTATTGAATTCTTGTCAGATAGTCTTCCAGTCAGTAGCTTGTCTTTCACTTTGTTTGGTAGTCTTTTGATAAAAAAACAAACAAACGGGTTTTCCATTTTTACGAGATCTTGTTTCCTTATTTTGCCTCTTGCTGCTTGTGTTTTTATTGGTGTGTTAGATAATCCACAGTGAAAGCCAAGGCTTGCAGTGTTGCCTCTGCGTTTTCTTCTAAGAATGTTAGGGTTTTAGCTTGCACACTTAGGCCCTTCAATAATTTTGAATTTGTTTTGTGTATGGTGTGAGGCAAGGATCCTGATTCCTCGTTCTGCATGTGGAAATCCTCCAGGTTTCTCAGCACCATTTATTGAAGACTCTTCTTTCCCCCACGGACAGGATTTAGCACCCTTGTCAAAATCAATTGACCGCAGGTTTATTCTTTTCACTTTCTTGATGGTGTGTTTTGAGGCACAAAAGATTTTCTTCTTAAAGTCCAATTAATCTTTTGTTTTCCTTTCTTTTGTCACATGTGCTTTGCTAAAAAGGCTTTGCCTAAACCAAAGAAATAAAGATTTACCCATGTGTTTTCTTCTAACGATTTTGCGGCTCCAGCTTTTACATCTAAGTCTCTGCTCCCTTTGGAGCTCATACCTGCAGATGCTGTAAAGAGGGGCTCACTTCCGTTATTTTGCCTTTAGGTATCCAGGTATCCCAGTGTCATTTGTTGAAAAGATTGTTCCCATCCCCACCAAATTGTCTTGGCATCTTTGTTGAAACTGAATTGTTAAAAATCTATTTCTACACTCTCAATTCCATTCCATTGATCAATATGTCCATCCTTATGCCAGTACCACAGTCTTTGTTTTTATAGTTTTGTAGTGAGTTTTGAAATTGGGAAATGCTCATTTTCCAGCTTTTCTCCTTTTGAAGATTGTTTTGAAAATTCTGTGTTTTTTGTTTGGTTTTATCAGCTTGTCAATTTCTACAAAAATGCCAATTAGGGTCCTGAACCTGTAGGCAAGTTCGAGCAGTACCGCCATCTTTATACTAACTCATGATTCCTGGCTGCAGGTGCCTTTCCCCTTATTTAGGTCGCCTTTAATTTTTTCCAACTTTTTTTGTAGTTTTCAGAGTATAATTGTTGCATTTATTTTGCACTAACCTATTCCTAGTATTTTATCACTCTTGGTGTAATTGTAAGTTGAATGGTTTCTCAATTTCATCTTCAGAGTGTTAGTCTGTGGCACTACAATTGAGTTCTGCATATTCATCTTGTACCCTTGCAACCTTGTTGAATTCCTTTACTGTTTCTGAGAAGGTTTTGTAGCCTGCTTCTCAGGAATTGCTAGATACAAGAGGGTGTCCTTTTCAAATAGAGACTGTTTTGCTTCTTTCTTTTCAACGCGGGAGTCTTTGATCTCATTTGCTGCCCTAACACCTGGGCTAGAACCTCCAATACAGTGCTGACGAAAGTGCTGAGCAAATGTTAAACAAGATGCACCGCGCTCCCGTGTCGAGTAGAAGGGAGTAGTTAGACGTTCACCATTAAAGAGGTCACCTATAGGTGTGATACAAACCCCTTCTCTGTGTACCCCTAGGCATTTTTCATAGATTCTCTCTAGGAGGTTGAAGAAGTTCACTTTTATTCCTCATTGATTGGTTTTTAATTTTTTTTTTAATGAAAAAGAGTGTTGGCCTTCACTTTAATTCTAAACAACTTGCCATGTAGCTCCCTGTTGTTTTTGAAGCATTTCAGTGTGGCTTGGGTGACATTTTACAGAACACATGCGTTTTCTAGCCAACAATTAGGTTTGCAGTCAACGCATTAGTTGCCATCCCCTCAAAGTATCAGCCCTCTTCCCACTCTGTCCTAGGCTCCATAGCTCCCTGTGCCCTTCGCTCCTGCCCCTTCCCGCCTTCGGAACTTTGTTTGGGGGCAGATGCTACCCTTTTGGTCTGGGATGTTTGATTTTTCTGAGTAATACACTCCTTGTAAGAAGTGCTATTGTTCATGATATAGGCCTGACTACTGTTTCACTGAAAGGTGACCCCCAAGGGTGGGTTCAGTTCTGAGTTTGAAGGGTGTTTAAGGGCCACAGTCTTGGGGGTTCCACCAATCTCTATCAGACCAGTACATCTGGTCTTTTTCATGATTTTGTTTTGCATTTCCCCCAAGGACCCTTTATTAGGATCCTAATCAGAGCAGTGGGTAGTGGTAGCTGGGCACCATCTGGTGCTTCTGGTCTCAAGTTAATAGAGGCTAACGTTCACACGGCCCATTAGTCTTCTGAATAAAGTATCTCCTCTAGACTTTGATTTTCTTCACTCGTCTCTGCTCCAGATGGGAAGAGACCAAAGGGTGCGTCTTAAATGGCTGCTCAAAACTATTTAAGATCCCAATCACCCCTCCTCAAAGTAGGCTGTAGAATATCTGGACTAGGTTAAGTACATTGAAACTATGGCTCTAAGCTCCATGGACCAGAGAGAGTCCCCCATCTGAGAGACAAAGAAACTGGGGTTCTTTCAGAAATGTGCTCAAGACCACAATCTGTGAGTGATGAAACAGGAGGCTTCAAAAGTCGGTGGGAAATTCTATTACCTTTTAATCTCATTTTCCCACACATTTCTGAAGTCCCTTCGCATAGACCTGTGGTCTCTAAACTCCGTTCCTTACAAGCTTCCCAGCTATCTCTTTCCATTGGCTATGTTCGTGTCTACTATCGCCAACCATTCCCACCATGTAGAGCTGGCAGGAGCAGGGTGTTTGTTTTACAAAGTTTCTATTGTAAATTGGGTGAGAGTTGGCATCTCACACCATCAGTTTTGCATTAAACAATCCAAACACCATTTGTTTCCTCTCCTTCATAGAAATCTCAATGCAACACCTGCCACTCATCCCGCCGCCGCCTCCTCCTGTGCCCTGCTTCCCCTCCTGCTCTCCTAACCCTTCTCACCGGGCCGAGTAAATGTTGCCCTTTTGACCACAAATGACTGACTAGTCTAAGTGGAGCATGAACTCGTTCCCCTGATAGACCCGTCTACTGTTTGGCTGAAAACTGAGCCACAGGTGGGAGTTCAGGTCCAGACCTGAAGGGCAACGAAGGGCCCGAGTTTCAGGGGTTCCACCTCAGTTTCTACCTGAGCCCTAAGCCTGCTCTCTTTTTTTAATGAGTTTGCTTTCTTTCTCTTTTCCCCCCACACTATCCAGCACCACCTAATACGGTCCTTTTCAGAGTAACAGGTAATAGGAGCCCGACACAACTGTAGGGGTTTTTAAGAGAACATATCTCAGAGAAACAGAGAAAATCCACCAAGAATTTTCAAATGGCTTTGATGCTTCTATTTCTGCAACATGGACAAAAGATGTCTGAACAAAGATTATCCCAACAAAGCTATCCCATGCCACCCAGGCTGGGTAAAGCCGGAATTTAAGGAAAAATCATAGACATAATATGAGAAATGCAGTATAGTCCAATGAGCAGCAAGTTCAGCAACGAAATCTAAACACAGAAGGGATTTCTTTTTCTTTCTTTCAAACCCTTCGTCTCCAAGATAAACATTGGCTAAGAATTGGTCAGAAAGATATCAAATTGTACCACACAGGCTTTCTGCTTTAAAAAATGGTCCTTAAAACATTAACATCTTTGCCAATTAATATTTCCTTTGTATGTTTAACTCTTTAAGGAACTCTTTATTTTAAACTCTGCGCTTAACCCCTTTTTGCAGGTGTGGAAAGTCTCATCTTTCTCCCAAGGAGCAGGTGGTAGTTTCAAACTGCTGACCTTGCGGTTTAGCATTCCAACACATCACCCACAACACCATCGGGGCTGCTCGAATTGCAGTCTCAGATGGCAGTGTTTGTTTTTGTTTGGTGTGTGTGTGTGTGTGTGTGTGTGTGTGTGTGTGTGTGTGTAATTGAGCTATCTCCTATTGGAGGTAAAAAACTGAAGACAAGTACCTAAATCACTCAGTCATACACACGTCAGACTAAGTATTGACAATTAGGACATGGAGCGGTAGATTGCTACTGCCACCTGATAGCAGCTACTTTCCACGATCCATGAATCTGAAGGGTTGAAAGTACCCTGAAGGTCATCCAGTGTAGGTGGTCCTTTGCCTGGCTGCACAGTAGACTTCCCATGGAAGTCCAGGCTCCACCCACAGGGAATCTGAGTTTATCAGCCTGGGAGGGGGGGATGGAAAACTGAGCACTGTGTGGGTTTAAGAGCTCCCCAGTTGATCCCAGTGTGCAGTCAAGGCAAAGATCGCACCGACTCTAACGTATAAGTAGAAGTATTCACAACAGTAGCAAATCATTCTGATCTATGACTTCGTGTGCCCCTTCAAGTGGCAGCCTTGGGGGCTGAAGGGCAGAGTGGTCAGAGTCCAGACTCTCAAATCAGCAGCAATCTGGCCCAAGCCACATGCCACCACCAGAAAGCCCAATCTTGCTGTGCCTGGACTCCCTTGTCTACAAAACGGACACAGCACATGTAGAGACGTCATGAAGACCGAACCTGGACATCCTGACTGGAACAGAGTGGGTGCCCACGAGATGGTGGCTTTCCCTGACACATGGGCAGGGGGATGGGGGAGCACAAAGGTCACACAGGGCATACCCTCTGCAGTCTAGTGGAAGGGAAACCAGCTGGCACATGGACCACCAGCAGTGGTGGATGGCGCTGTCAGGGAGGGGTTCACACCAACCTGGGCTCAATCCTGGCTCCCTCACTTACTAGATGTCACACTGACATTAACCTTCCTGTCTCATTTCCCCGCCTGTAAAATATGAAATCGATTGTGCTCACTACAGGGTGGCTCAGCAGGAACTGCCATCAACCGCCAGGTGGTAACAGGACAGCTCTGCAGGCAGGAGCCCAGAAAACCAAGTGGCCACAGCAGGGACACGGTGGGCTCCCTGTGGCATCACCTACGGCCCCTCCCACTCTGTCCTGTAACCTGAAGGTGTTCTTTGTCCTTCACCCAGGGTGACCAAACGTCCTGCTTTTGGTGGGACAGTCCCGATTTTTGGTGTTTTAAAAAAGTTCCGATTTTTGGAAAGAATGCACAAGCTAGGGAACGGTCTATTTGGTCCATAGAGCCCAATTTTTTAATCAAAAACACACCCCCACCCCCACCCCGCCCATGGTGTCCCGCTTTAAATCTGGTCACCTTACCTTCACCCTCTCCCTGCCTGATTCCCTTTGGCCTTGCCGAGTACTCGGTAGAGAAGCAAGGTAGTAGTCAGCATCCCCACCCCACGCCATCCCACGAGGAGCACTCCCTAAAGGCCATGTCTTAGGAAGCCGAATGGAGGGTGATGTTGCCCCACTTCAGGAAAGCCCCCAAGAATGGGATTCTCACAGGAGGAAAGGGAGGCCAGGAGGAACCTGGCAAGAGGTGGCTTGACCAAGAAGCAGGACCTGACAGCACTCAAAGGAGATGCCGGGACCTGCAGGGAGACTGACCTGGGAAGAAGGGATTTGGGGTTTTGGGGGGGGGGGTGTCACATGTTCATCAAGAATCCTGCAGCCCAACAAGGACCCCAGGCCCAGTGGTCCAGAAACCACCATTCCTGGGGAGAGAAATCAAAGACCAAAGAGCTCTCCCGAAAGTTCTAGAAACGTCCTATGACCTGGAGTCTGGAAGAAAACCTGTTACATGGAGACTGAATTTCTTGCTAAAGTCCAGATAAAATGATGAGGCTTTTGGAAGAATGGATATTGTGTTCTCTTACCCTCCTGTGGTAATTACATCATCTGTTGTCAATTTGAGACTTAAGAGTGAAGGGGTGGAGTTTAGTCTGTCAATCAGGTCACAGCTTGTTACCTCATTTGGCAGTGCTAAGGAGATAAATAGCTCGTTGGAGGTGGGACACACATGCTGACTCCCTGTGAGACATTCCTGTGGAGAACACACATGGATCTACACTAGAGCCTGTTGCTGAAGGAGGCACCGCTGTCCACTTGAAGATAACTTCAAGATGGGACTAGAAACCCAGTCTTAAAACTAGGGTCGCAATCCCAAGTGATCTCAATAGCCAGGTGATGTCAGCAGGATAGGCGAGTGGGAACTGGGGTCACCTGGAGGGTGACGGGATGCGCTGACCACCTGGCCCAGGCAGAGCCCCAGCAGACAATGCAGGCACCCGTCAGCGGGCTCCCTAAAGTCTGTGGAGTCAGAAGTGTGGATGGGCTGTGGGCGAGGAGGCCCTCACCACAGGGCAGAGGATAGAAGGAGGGTGTCCATGCTATCCAGGGCAGGGGTAGTGCCCCTGGGTAGCCCCTGAGCAGCCAGGCCCCCCCTCCCCCTCCCAAGAACAGTACAGAGGACCTTCCACTCTCCCTGGAAGTAGTGGCTCCGCTGGGAACCCAGGGTGTCTTAGCTCCGCGAGCGTCTCTACTCGCCTCCCCTCCTTGACTGCTACTGTCCACGTCTGCATGCCAAGCCTCCCCACCTCTTTCGTGTTCCTTAAAGCCCACCCCTGCTCCCTCCACTTCCCCAGGCTCGGGGTCCACTCTCCTCCCTGACACCCCCGAAGCCCTCCTGGGTCACCAACCACCCACCCCATGCTAGAGGAATCTTGCCCTGCTCTCAGAAAGTCTGCTGTCTCCTCCACACGTCTCTCACAACACTGTCACGTTCCACCTGGAGCAGGGTTAACTATGGCACTGGCTTGGTTCCCTCGGGGCTCTGAGGGGCAGATTTCACCACTGGCAGGTAGAAGCTAGGGTTCTGTCTTGCTGCCTAAGTTCTGACCACTACTATCCCTAAGACAGCCCAGGACTGGCACCATAGCTAAGGGCATGAGCACATCCCAACAATTCCCTGAGGTCAGTATCCATGCCCACATCACAATGGGGAAGCAGGTTCGCTGGGGCAGAGGCCGCATGGCCAATACAGAGCCCAGTTGGGGTCTGATTCCAGTCTGGTCTTTCCAACTACTTTCTCCCCGCCTCCTGCAGCTGTGCCCTAAGTCCAACAGGCCCCCGGGGCAACCTCCTTTTCCAACCAGCCAGACTCAGTCCCTTGGCCTCGGGGAAAATCAATCACGTCGCTGAAACGTCTTCGCAAAACATTTCATTATTGGAACTTTGAAAACGTCCACTCTTTCCAAGGGCAAAGAGGATGGGAGAAAGAACCCCCTGTCCTTGTCAGACCCCTTCAGAAGCAATGGACTCACAGTAGCCTCCTCTCCCCGGCACCCCTGCGGCTTCTTGCCACCCCCAACAGCATTGCTTTGGACAAATCCCTGACGCCGTTCAGAAGGATGGTCCCTTCTGCTAAGACCCCTGGCATCACTTAATAGGACTATTGGCTTCTGGCGGCATGGGACTAAAGCCCAGAGGCCCTGCCCATCCCTCTCCAACAGCCAATTCTGACTGGACCCAGCTAATCCCCCAGTGCAGGGGTTTGAACTTGTCAGCTGCTGGCGGATGGGGGAGAGGGGCCTGGCGGGAGGTCTCCACAAAGGGAGCTTCCAGGAACCAACCTGGATTCAATGGGCCAGGTCACGGCTGCCTCGGCTCTGGCTTGCCCTCATGCCTTGTTGCAGGAATCCTGCCCCAGTGCTCCCTCCTCCAGGTCTCCTTAGGTAGAGAAAGGAGCCTGATTGGGGTAGGTGGGAGGGGGATGCCAAGGTGGGCCCTCTGGTGAGTGGGATGGGTGGACACCTCGGCTCTGTCCTCAGTCGGGCTTGAATTCCAATCTCAGCTCTGCTAGCTGTGGGGTTTTAGGTAAATGATGCTCTTTGGGTTTTTTGGTGTTTTTTTTTATTTTGTGTGTGGTTTTATTTGGCTATGTGTTTTTGTGGCCAATGACCAGGTGGTCTCACAGGGTTGTTTTGAGACTTGGAAGAGGCCCTGGTGGCACAGTGGTTGAGTGCTCTAAAGGGACAGCAGTTTAAACCCACTCGCTGCTCCTCAGGAGAGATGGCAGCCTCAGAAGCCATTTGGGGCAGCTCCACCCTGCCCTGCAGTGACTCCGTGGTACTGTGTCTCCAGGACTTGGCACACAGTGTGTCTTCAGTTGGGATTTCAATCCAGGGACATGGGGCACTTGGACAGTCCCACGTGCCCTCCCGTGTCATTCATCCCCAAGCACAGGGTCCTTCCTTGAAGAAGGGGCCAGTGCGCCAAAGACTAATGAAGGTGCTGGGGTGGGGGTGGGGGGCCTCAGAAGCCACTGACTTGAGTTCAAGTCCAGCCTCTTCCTCATCCTAGCTACGTGACCTCGGAGAGAGGCCCACCTGGCTTCCACCAACCAAGCAGGAGCCTCCTGAGGACCAGCCTTCCAGGTCTGGGAGCAGGATTAGAATGCCAGAGTAGAAGAGTGCCCGCCCTGTGCTCGAGACCATAAATAAGAGCTCTTTTGCATTTCTTCCTTGGATCCAGGTTGGAGATAAGCTTCGCTCCTCCCAGGGAGTGCCTGGAAGTCTTCCCAAGCCCGGAGCAGGAGGCCCTGATGCTGCCACCTCAGGTTGGAGGGAGCCTGGCAGGGCCCAAGGCAGAGCTGCCCACCCCCCCTCGGCTGGCAGAAGGTGTGCCCAGTATAGAGGACTAGCCAAGTTGCCCTTGGAATGAGAGAGCTCAGGAACCCAGGTCTGGCTGGCAGCTGAGAGGTGGGGGTGATGAGGGCCATCAGGGAGCCCAGCATCCTTGGCTGGTGCCCCAGCTCCTGTGTCTGAGGATCCTGACTGAATTCCAGACCCAGCAGATAGCAGGGGTAGGGTTTCTGGTGAGTGGGGTGTGGGGGTAAGAGGGCATCAGAGCAGCCCTGGCAAGCGTCTGGAGAAAGCAGGGGCACCAGAGAGAGGTCTCACAAAGTCACCCTACCAGGTGGACCCCTGACATTTACTGTGCATATCCTATGGGCCAGGCTCTGGGCTAAAGGCCAGGCATGTGATCAGTTCACTCAGCCACCACACAGCAGCCCTGAGGCAGGTCCAACGCCCACCTCCCAGTTTACAGATGAAGAAACTGAGGCACAGGAAGGTTGAGTAACCTGTCTCGGGTCACAGAGCACGTGGCGGAGCCAGGATTCACATGGAAACCTGGCAGCACAGAACCCTCACCTTTTGCCATGAGTCCCTGGGGGCAGTTTTTAATATTTTTGTGGTTGGTGTTTTTCCTATTGGGGTTTGTCTCTGTGGTCTTTTGTCACTGTGGGTAGCCTTCCTGAATTTTGCTATGTGTCTTTTTATGTTTTGCCATAACTGCAACCCAGGCTGATGAACCTATAAAGATGACTAGGATAAAGGTTCTTGGTGGGTATGGGGTGGGGGGCAGGTGGGGTCTAAGGGGAAGCTGATATCAAGGGGTTGGAGAAGGAAGAGAATGTTTTGAAATGGATGGTGGTAGCAATGGTACAATACTGCTGGATGTGATTGAATTATGGAATGGTGTGATGTCTGGATTAGTTCCCAATAAAATGGTTTGGAAGACTGGAAAAAAAAGTTCAACTCTGAGCCCAGAGGCTGTCCGCTTGAACCCACAGACAACCCTCAAGAGCCCTGGTGGTATGACGGGTGACACAGCCGGCTGCTAACCAGGAGGACTGAAATTCAACATCGATTCAGGGGCAGTGAGTTGAGGGTTTGGACGAGAGACACCTGGGTAGACAAGACTAGTGATTGACTCCACCCGCCCACAGGCGG
The DNA here is from genome assembly GCF_000313985.2 of Echinops telfairi. NCBI lineage: Eukaryota > Metazoa > Chordata > Mammalia > Afrosoricida > Tenrecidae > Echinops > Echinops telfairi. Next base: position 16,649,732 of record NW_022103901.1, on the reverse strand, counting down.
CACCATGAGCAGGAATCTACAGCGACTACCAACAGCAGTTAGGATGAAGAAACGCATGTTATTGGGTGCTGTCCAGTCGATTCCAACCCACAGCGACCCGGCACACAGCACAACAGAGTCTGAAGCCCACAAAAATCATCAATCCCAGCTCATGGCGCAGGCCGCACCTAAGGGAAGCGGTTCCAGCTTTCGCTTCCAAAACTCACTGCCATCTAGGCGACTCACAGCGACCCTCTGGGGCAGAGTATAAACGCCCCCTTTATGGGTTCCTGAGCCTACAACTCCTGAAGAGAGTAGAAACAGGAGTAGAGAGCCTCCCTTTTCTCCCAGAGATGCAGGTGGTTTCGAACGGCTGACCATGTGTGGTTAGCGTCCGCCACATAACTCACGACGCCACCAGGGCTCCTTAGCTATCCCATGAGCGGCGAGTTCATTATGCACTGGACCAAACAGAGCGGACTAATTTTCAAGGTGGTCATTTTGCAGACCCTTGGCGGGAAAAACAAAAGGTTCACCACCCCTGTGCTGGAGGAAGCTGTCCTCTGTGGAGGCCCCCGTGTGTGGCAGAGCTGCGGGCTGCAGGAGGTACTGCATGCCCACAATTGCCTGGGCAAGGAGACCCACATCAGACTAGCTCTGAGCTCTGAACCTGGGGTCTGCTGCCCAGATGCCTGGAGAACACAGCTTCCGGGCGGCACACTGCTCGCTCGCTCTACACTTTGAGAGGCTTTGAGTAGGCTTTTCTGGGAAGGCAGAAAAAACAGCCCTTCACCCCAACAAATGTGGCCGATAAGAAACTACCTGAATCGTCTGGCAGGGGCCGAACGTTTCTGCGACTTCACCGGCTGGATTCGCGGAATTGGGCGCCGGGAGCGGGGAGGAAAGAAAAACGCCCAGAGATGGTGCAGGCGTGCAACTTCTCTCGCTCTCCAGGCTGGCAGCTAAGCGTTGGCAAACGCTTTCTTGGGATGCTCCAGAGGCTTCTGCCAGTTCAACGTACAGGGCAGCAGATGGCACACACTTCTCCGCGGTTGATAGTTTGATTTATCGATCTCTCACAGATGGCACGAGGCCTGGATTTCTGGCAGGAGTCCAAAGCGCGGGGCCGCGTTCCGGGTGGGGGATAATCGGTCCGACCAAAGACGCGGACCCGCCTGGCATCACGGCGACGGCACGTGGGGCACGGTGGGCGGGTGTCAAAGGGAAGGGATTGGCCCCAGAGAAGTGGAGATCTGGCAGAGCCTCGGAGGGGGAACATCGGAGTGGCTACGTGCGAGAGCTTGGTACTCAGCGTCCCGGGCGGCCTCGCGCTGCAGCTCTGCCTCGGAGAAGCTCTGTGAACCAGGGTCCGAGGCCGAGCTTCTTGGGGCCTCAGTTTCCCCAAAATGGGGGTACGACTGCCCTCTCCACACAGACAGTGTGACGCGAACAGCTGTCGGGTCCGCCAGAGGCGCGGCGGCTCCTTCTCCAGAGAGAGGCCTTGCCAGGAAGTAGCTGCCTGGCCCCGCACGAGTTCCCAGCAGCCCTTGCGCCCGTGAGGTCACGTGGCCGGGCCGGGCCTATCAGCTGCGTGCGCGCGCTCGCGAGGCGTGGCACGTTTCCTTGCGGGGATTCTGACGAAGAGGGTGGCTTTCTCGGTTCTCTTGGCCTTAAGGGCCAGCACCTGGCCGGGGTCTAGCCGAGACGGCGCTGCGTGGGGCGGAGCCGCCACCTGCGACCCGGGCAGGAAACCGACTGAGACGCTGCTCCTCCACTGAGCGCTGGGGATCCATTGATCGATCGCAGCTGCTAGTGCTGCCCCGGACAAGGGCTAGTTGGGAAGCCAATCGGAAAATACACGTGAGGCCTATTATCATCATCATCACCATCACCATCACCATCATCTTTTAAGGGAGCTTGATAGGTAAATGAATATTGTCGGGGATTTTTAATGCCATCCCATATGGTGGATTTGGCTAAAGCAAGACTTTTCCCAGTACTTTTCACCTTCTTGCACCCCTGATTTATCAAGAAACTTCCATGCTCTGCCCTCTATCGCTCCCCAAATCCGTGTTTTGGAAGCGACACCAAAAGGCAGAGGAGGCTACTACCCGGGGACCAGAACTAGGGGTGCCCGGCTACCACTAACCGACCACTCTGAGCAGGACCGCAGCAGGAGGTACTGCACACAATGGGAGAAAAATATTGAACAAAATTCAAAATCATAAAGTGCCAGACTTCCTGATCTGCTAGAGACTGGCAGAACCCCCAAGGCTGTGACCTTCAGATACCCCACCCAGGACCACCTGGAAGCCCAACAGCAGACAGGCTTGTAAAGTGAACAATGAGACTCAAGAGGAACATCTTCACCAGGACAATCAATGGCAGGAGACCAAAAGGACAGTGTTTGCCCAAAAAACCAAGCTCGGAAGGCAAGAAGGAAGAAGGAATAAAGGAAATGTGAAGCCAGGGGAGAAATGGGAGGGCGCTGTTAGGTTTAGGGGATCACAACTGAAGTCACAAAACAAAACACGGGTAAATTGTTGAATGGAAAACTCCTGGGCTCTGTAAACTTTCACCCAGACCATGACCAAACAAATAAATAAATAAGGAGTTGGGGAGGAGGGGCTCTTGGGTGATTTCCAAGGGCATCTGGAAGCTGATGTAGTGAGATTAGGGCTCTTGGTTACCTTGTCCCCAGTCTCCTCTGCTAGAGATGAGATGAGGGATTGGGACCATGGAGCCCACCACCCTTACTTCCTAGAGGGGCAAACCAAGGCCCAGAGGTTTGGGTTAAAAATTCATCATGAGTCAAATAATAAAGTGACCCTGCGGCCTGAGTCCAGAGCCTTCTAATCTAGAAGCTATGAGAGGTCACACAGCCCAGCATGCCTGACTATCCCAAATACAAAGAGCTGCCTGTGATGGACTGGGTTGAGTCCATCCCACCACCACCCCACCCCCTCTCAAAGCCAGATACCTTTAGAAGCCCTCACCTCTGTGAAGGTGAACTTGTTCGGAAACAGGGTTTCCTCTTCGAAGATGTTACCAGTTAAATGAACAAGATCAGACCGGGATAGGGTAGACTCTACTCTCTTCTGAATGGAGTTTATAAAAGGAGCCCAGGTGAGAAGACAGCATGACGCTGAGGGAAGAGCGACAGCATGTGAGGGTGCAGAGGGCCAGGATACCAAGAAATGTCCGGCGGCCTTCAGAAGCCGGAAGAGAGGACACGATGATGGTTCTGATACCCTGCGTTTCCACTCCCAAGCCACCTAACTGTGAGATGACACATGTCTGCGCTCTCCACAGTGTCTTATGACAGCAGGCCTAGGAAACAGACAAGGATAACTTGGGGACAATGGCTCAGGGCTCAGGGCTGCTCCACATCTCCAAATGCATGCTCGTGATTCATTCTAATCATAATGAGCACTTGAAGGAGATGCTACTATTCTTCCCGTCTTTGGAGAAGAAGTTAAGGCACCGAGAGGTTTAGCTCCTTACCCAAAGGCACAGAGAGAGAAGTGGTGGAACCAGGGTTCCAACCCTGGGGCCTCTGCCTCCGGAGCCTGGCCTTCTCACTGTGGCTGGAGGGGCACCCAGAGCTGGCAGGATCTGATTAGTCCTCGGGAGTGTAGGGACAGAGCAAAGTAGCAGGATTTCGATCCAATATGAACTCAGAACTGCCCGGCCAGGAACAAAACTTCCTCCAACATAGTATTAAACTTCCTAATGGTGAAAAGATATAAGAAAAGCCCAGGGCACACCTCCCCACCCCTAGGATGCTACCAAGACATTCTGGCAGCTGGTGAAGTGGGGGGTGGGGTCCGTTTCCCCGTGGGCTGGAGGCATACCACCATAGTTCAGGATGAATCCCTACAGGGGCATGAACCCCCCTTCCCAACTCCCTTCCAACCTCCCAGAGTACTTCCAGGAGAAAAATCTCAGGGTTTTTTTTCCCAGCCTGTCCTTCACATAGGGGCCCTGATGGCATAGTAGTTATACCCTGGGCTGCTAACCACAAGGTCAGCAGTTCGAAACAACCAGGGGCTCCTCGGGGCCTTCTATCCCGCAGAGTTACAGTTTCAGACACCCACTAGGGTAGTTCTACCTTGTCTTCTAGGGTCACTAGGAGCAGGAGTTGCCTCGATGGGCGTAAGTTTGGTTTGGGTTTGATCCTTAGGATAGATCCAGCAGAGCTTCTCGCTCATTTCAAAAAGAAGAGTCGAATCCAAAGAAAGCATCCAGGTAGAATCTGATAGCGTTGCTGTGTGACACCACACGCATATCGTGGGTGTCTGCAGTTCCTTCTTTTTGACCAATTGTGCTGGTCTTCCATGTCCAACTGTAGCATAAAGCTACCATCTAAATGCATTCGTATAAACAACCAGTGAGCCCAAATCTCACTGCCCTCAAATCCGCTCTGATTCATAGCATCCCCATGGGATGCAGCAGAACTGCCTTTGTGAATTCCCAAGACTGTAACTCTTTATAGGAGTAGAAAGCCTCCTCTTTCTCCCAAGAGTGGCTGGTGGTTTTGAACATCTGACCTTGCGATTAGCCGCCCAACCAAAGAAGAGCAAATGTATTCATAATCAAATGGGTATGTGGCCAGAAACACATTCACAAAGAGGATGTGGAAATGACTGCCGTCTGGGGAAAAGTGAGATAAATTCATTCCACAGCCCCTGGAGGTGGGGGTGCTGCAAACAGCAGGCTCACTGCTATCTGAAAGATGTTCAAATCCATCCAGAGGTAGGAAAGCCTGGCCAACTGCTTCCAAAACATCCACCATTAAAGACCTCACGAAGCCCCGTTCTCCTCTGACACCCGTGGGGTAGTCTGGAGTCCACAGCATGTGGGACCAGGAGACCCACTCCAGCCCAACAGCTTGCGGCACCACCAGGCCACACAGCAGGGGGAGCGCAGATCCCACAATGGTGCATGCAAGTGACGCTCCCTAGACCCATGCAGTGCAGAGCCTACATGGCCGTACACGGCAGCCATGGATATTTTTAGAGAAACAAAAATCCCAAACATACCAGGGAAAAGAGACACTCCTCTGGCTGGCTGCCCTGATATTGGCAGCCAGAGGTTCCTCATCCCAAATGCTCACACTCTCTGGTCTCATACTCCCAGCCCGATCCAGGAGAGGGAACCCAGGCAAGGCATCCTTTCTCAGGGGACACACACACACACACACACACACACAGAGTCCAGTGAGATTGCAAAAGTCTATCAAATGAATTGTGTACTCAGGACTAAAGGCAGCAGGCAGACAGAAAGCACTTGAAGAATACAGGATCTGCAACTGTGCTCAAATGAACGAGTTGACATTAGAGCCCAGGCCACCAGGGAAGGATCAAAATCAACTCGGCAGTGGAGGATCTGCAGGAAAGGGATCATAGTGAGTAAGGAATCTACCTCAGAACACAACCTGGCGAGGCAGCTGGGGACAGCCCAGTGGCAGGGCCTGGGCAGTAGGGTGTGTGAGTGTGGACCCTCATTGTTCTCAGAAGGGATCTAATTCTGCTACCTCTTGTTTGAAGACACCATTGGCACACTTCCCACGCCAGAACAGCAGAGTACCCTTCTACCCAGGGTCAAAAGGATGGGACCAGAGAGAATGGAGATTAGAATGTACTCCTAACATGAAAATACAAAAGCAAATCTCACGCATCCTCAAGAACTCATGGCCATTGAGGGAGAACATTCCATCCTACTTAAAACCCTGTGAATGTCAACCCACTCACTCTCCACAGGCCAGTCCAAGGCCCCTCCCTTCACACGCACACACATACACACCCACGTCTAAACACACACACACACCTACACATGTACACATAGCTACTTCCACAAACCTTACTTTTATACATACATATACACACACTCCAACATGTGCACACATGCAAAACCCACACACATGCACACACTCCCACATACACCTCACACATCCATACGAGGCGGTACCCCCAAAAAAACAGATTTTTTTTCAAGGTTATATATTTAAATTTACAAAACAACCTTATCGCCTTCAAAGTATTCTCCATTACACTTAATACATTTGTCAAATCTGCGATTCCATTCTTGGAAACATTTTTCAAACTCATCTGTTTGGATGGCTGACAGCACCTCCCTCATTTTTTCTTCACCTCTTCTACGTCATCAAATCACCTCTTCTACATCCTTTCATGTCCTTCCTCATTCTCAAAAACAAAAGAAGTCACATGGAGCGAGGGCGGGTGAGTCAGGTGCAATGGGGCAAGAGAGGCATGCTGGCTTTTGTCAAACACTGGTACACTGAGATGGCTGCATAGCAGGTTTATTGCCACGGTGGCAAAACCAGTCCCATCTGCCACAAACCAGGCCTTTTGGTTACACACTGTTATGCAATCTTTTCAGAAGCTCTAAATCGGTTAATTAACAGTCGGATCTGGTGGGAATGAACTCCAAATGCACTATGAGTTGACATTTCTTTCTGTTCAGGAAGTGAACGGAGGTCCAGGAAAAGGTTTGCCTTCAATCGACATTTCACCGTTTCTGAAAGGAGAAAACCACTCGTACACTTGAGTTTTTCCCATAGTGCTCTCCTTGTAAGCTGTGTTCAACATCACAGCAGTTTCTGCAGCATTTTTCACAGCTGCACGCTGTTCTCTTAAATTAGCCATCACAAAAAGGAGGGTCGCGCAAAACTGTGTTTACAAAAATATTCACTGTGACCAGAGAGAACCGTCCCAGGAGACACCACTGGATGCACTAACTCGGAGCAAGTTGCTTGATGCCTCACCTAGTGGGAAAATGCGTACTACAAAGGATCCGCCCAGAGGAGCTTTTTCAGGTTTGGGGGAGAGGGTGTACCCCCTCATACACACATTCCCACAAATGAACACCTACACAGATGTACATTTATACACACCCACTTACATCTAATTATGAATATGCTCTAACATATACACATGCACATATATATACCTACACACCTACATACACACATCTCTACACACCCACATACACAGACATCTACTTGAACACACACACACACACACACACACCTCTTCAGGAGGGACTATGGCCTGAGCACCTTCTAGGGCCTCTCTGACTGCTCACTGCCAGCAGCTGGGGTGCCAGGATCTCTGTTTACAAACTTCCACCTGCTTTTAAGCCCATCAGAACCACATGCCTGCAGGCGCCCACTTACAATGCAGATGCCTACAGACACACTCCCTTGGTGACCCAACAAATTCAGTTCTTGGACTTCACCTTACAGATATCCTCACTGGCATCCACATGAACAAAAGCCCAAGCACCCAAGCCCACTGCCACCAAGCGGATTCCAAATATTGCAGCCCTGTATCGGGTTTCTGAGACCATACATCTCTGTGGAAGTGGAAGTAGATAGCCCATCTTTCGCATGTGGAATGGCTGATGGTTTGAAGTGCTGACCTTCAGGTTGGCTGGTTAACACCTAATCCAAAGCGCCACCAGGGCCCATCAAATAACAACAGGTCAAGGTAATCCATCACAACATTCTTTTAATAAAAAGGACTAAAAATAACCTAGATTGCTGCTCATTAAGAAATGTGCATCCCATCTCTGAAGGACTCACACCTGTTAAAAAAAGGAGGCGCTTCTTTCCCTTTCTCTTGGAGAAATATCAATACAGAGAGTGAAGTTACAAAGTGGGTGCCCAGTGGGAGAAGAGTGGGACCTCCTCTGACTTCACAGGAAGAAAGGAGACTCAGACTCTCGGGCCAACGTGGAGCCCGAGACGTCTGCGCCCTCCACCCTTCTTTCCAATTCCAGTAACGGGCCGCACTCCCATCTCACTCTCGCTTGACTGCTGGGTGCCACAATCCACAGCAACAGCCACACAGAACTCACAGGCCACACTCGAAAGGAGTGTGGGGTTAGTTAGGGAAGTTATTCAAGATCAGATCTGTTCAGGATACAGGTCTTTGCTCAGAAGTGGCTCTTCTGCCGTGCTCATGCCTGCAGATTGGCCCTTGGCTCTTTGGCCTGGCCTGATCTAGCCTTTGCCTTGTTCATGTAAGGTTACCAAGTTCCTTTATTGCTGCCAACAAATGTCCAAAGGGCACACCACACTGCTATAAGCCTTGGCCCTAAGGTGCTCAGTTCAAGCTTCAAGGGTGCGCAAACTTAGCTTCCCCAATTAAGTGCCTGGAGGTACCCCACTCTGCAAAGGAGCCTCCTGCCAAAGGCACTGTTTTACTCGCTCTGTGAACCAGGAGGTGGTTCTGGCTCTCTTCTGCTGTTGTCACTTCTCTGCTGTCAGAGCTTTCTGCCCCTGAATTGAGGCAGTTCAATGCACAGAAATCTTAGGGTCCAAAGAACAAACTCCATCCTGGCTTTTTGTCCTTGGTGGTAGTGAAATTCACCCCCTTCCTGCTTCTAAGATGGCTCAATTCATACCCAGCAAGATGGCAAAACTGACTGGCTGCCACATTTGAGTTCCAAGTTTTTATGATCATAATTAACCCTGTTTAACAACCACTCCCACCTGAGTCCTACAAACCTATCAGCATCTTCTCCCACCCTCTCTTACCCAGCCCATGAAGAAAAAGGACATCCCCTCCATCTGCATGGCCCCACCCAGACGTTTGGTGGGAGTTAAAAAGACTACAGCCTGAAGGGCTATCAAATAAATCACTCCACCACACCAGAGAAACTTGAGAATACAGTAAGTACAGAAGTACAGTAAGTACAGAAGATTCGGCTTGCCCCTTCTCTGTCCAGTGTTGTTAGGTGCCATCAACTTGGTTCCAACCCATAGCAACCTTATGTACAACAGAATGAAACACCGCCCAGCCCAGCGCCATCCTGCAATTAGGTTTAAGGTTGAGCCCATTGCAGCAGCCACTGTGTCACTTGGTCTCCTTAAGGCCCTTCATCTTTTTCGCTGCCCCTCCACTTTCCCAAGAGTGATCTCCTTCTCCAGGGACTGTTCCCTCCTGATAACATGTCCAAAATAAGTAAGGCCAAGCCTCATCATCTTTGCCTCTAAGGAGCATCCTGGCTGTACTTCTTCCAAGACAGATGTGTTTGCTCTATTGGTAGCTCACGGTATTTTCAGTAGTCTTCATCAACACCATAGTTTAAATGTATCTTTGAACTTTGACCAAAAAAGAATTTTTCCTTCATTCTTCCTTATTCACTGTCCAATTTTCACATGCATATGAGGCAATTGAAAATGGCCCTGTGTGACCGCGAGGTGTCGATGGGATCAGGTATCAGGCATCAGAAGACCCAAGACAAACAATCATATCAACGCAAACGATGGGGGTAGAAGTGGAGACCCAAAGCCCATCTGTAGACAATTGGACATCCCCTCACAGAAGGGTCACAAGGAAGGGATAAGCCAGCCAGGGCGCAGTATAGCACTGACAAAACATACAACATTCCTCTAGTTCTTTAATGCTTCCTCCCCCTCCACTATATGACCCCAATTCTACCTTAAAAATCCATCTAAACCAGTACAGAAAATGTTTTGAAAATTATGATGGCAACAAAAGTGCTTGATACAAATGATGTATGGATTGTTGTAAGATCTGTAAGAGCCCCCAATAAAGTGATTTAGAAAAAAAATTAGAAAGAAAAATGCCATGGCTTGGGTCAAGAACATCTTAGTGTTCAAAGTAACATCCTTGCTTTTCAACACTTAAAAATGTTGTATGCTGTAGATTTAACCAATGCAAAGTGTCGTTTGATCTCTTGACTGCTGCTTCCATGAGAATTGTGGATCCAAGCAAGAGGAAATCCTTGACAACTTAAACCTTTGCTCCATTTATCATGATGTTACCTTTGGTGCAGTTGTGAGAACTTTGATCTTCTTTACACTGAGTTGTAATCTATACTGAAGGATGCAATGCTTGATCTTCACCAGTGCTTCAAGACCACCTCACTTTCAGCAAGCAAGGTTGTATTATCCAAATATCACAAGGTGTTAATAAGCCTTCCTCTAATCTTGATACCTCATTCTTCTTCAGATAAACCAGCTTCTCTGCTTTGCTCAGCATACATATTTAATAAATATGCTGAGAGGATACAACTTCGACATACACCTTTCCTGATTTTAAACCATGCAATATGCCCTTGCTCTGTTCACACAGCCGCCTCTTGACCCACATACAGGTTCCACATGAGCACAGTGTTCTGGAATTCCCATTCTTCTCAAGACTATCGATGGTTTGTTATGATCCTTATGGTCAGATGCCTTGGAATAGTCAATAAAACACAAACATCTTTCTGGTATTTTCTGCTTTCAGCCATGATCCATCTGATGTCAGTAATATCTCTAGTTCCATGTCCTCTTCTGAATCTGGCCTGAACTTCTGGCATCTCCCTGTCAATGTACTAAAGTAACCATTGCTCGATGATCTCCAGCAAAATTTTGCTTGTATCGATGCTATCAGTAATATTGTTCTATAATTTGAGCATTCTATTAGGTCATTTTTCTTTGGAATGAGTACAAATATGGCTTTCTTCCAGACAGTTGGCCAACTAGCTGTCTTCCAAATTTCCTGGCATAGACGAACGCTTCCAGTGTTTCATCAGCTTGTTGAAACATTTCCATGGATATCCTATCAATTCCTGGAGTCTTATTTGGGGCTAATGTTTTCAATGCAGCTTGGACTTCTTCCTCCAGTACCACTGGTTCTTGATCATATGCTGCCTCATAAAATAGTGGAATGTCGACTACTTCTTTTTAGTCTAGTCTCTGTGTATTATTTTCATCTTCTTTTGATTTAATCTTTTTTCCTGGATTGTTCAATATTGTGCCCATAGAATCTTTCAGTATTGTAACTTGAGGGTTAAATGCTTTTCTTGAGTTCTTTCAGTTTAAGATATCCTGAGCGCGTTCTTCCTGGTTGGTTTTCTAACTGTAGGTCTTTACACAAACAGCGCTGGATGAGTCTTATATTGTTGCTGTAACAAAGTGTCACAAGCTTCATGGCTTAAACACAAACTTTTAATCTCACAGACAAGTAGGTCCTAAATCAGGCCTGGGTCTCATCAGGCTAAATTTAAAATGCCAGCAGGGCTGCATTCTCCAGTGGAGGCTCTGGAGAGAATGCAGGTAACGTAGCATGCTCATCTTTTCCCAAATATGTGAGTGTGGTATCTTTCAGGGGTGGCACATGCCCTGCCTAACAGGTACCCCAATCCCACGACCTCCAGACCTAGCCCAGCTTCTGCCAGAAATGCTGTCTCACACCTACCGACTCCTATGCAGACCTTCCAGGTTGAAGTCCAAAGTCTCTTCCGCAAGACTGATTCCTGGGGGGCAGAATCTGGGGCACTGACAGCAGCTTGAACACCTCCTTGGCATGACGCTTAGCACAAGGCATGTAAACTCTGCATCTACATGGTAACCTGGAGCCGCCCACAAGGAACTGGAGAGTAAAATTGCCAGACTCGGCTGCACATTCCACCCCCGGCACAGGGCCCAGCACATAGGAAACCCCACAACCAACCCCGCCCACCGCCATCGAGTTGATGTCCACCCTCGGAGAAGGGCCTTGTATCACGGGGTAGAACTTCCCGATGGGGTCTCCAAGGCCTTGATTATCATACAGAAGCTGATGGTCACTTCTTTCCCCTGCAGAGCGGTCACCAGGGGAAGGCTTCGCCATTGCACTCCAAAGCTCAGGAAACACCGGGGGAGTGAGTCGCCAGGGCTGGGGGGTGTTACAAACACTGTCTTCCAACGCAGGATGCTGGGGGGTCGGCTGCTCTTTCACCGGTCGGAGCAGGTGGTCCAGCCCGGGACCCTTTCCTAGAGGACTAGGTGAATGCGCACACCTAACCGTTGCAGAACGTCTCCTATTGGCGAGGCGCTGGAGACGCTCCTTGGCCCCTCGTTTCTTGCCCGAAGCAGCCCTCCGACTCGCACCGCCCAGGAGACGCGCTTCCCTTCCAACTGGAAGCCCATTGGCCACGCTAAGTCACATGGCCCGCCCAGCCGCAAAGGATGCCGGGAGACGTGGGGGTGGCTCCAGGGCATTCGTGAGCAGCGCAGTCACCCGCGGGGTGCGCGTTTGTTTAGGACCTTCCTGGGCTGACAGGTGGAGCCACGTGGTTCCGAGGAAGGCGCATTCTGCCCCGGGGTCGGTCTGGGGGCGTGCACAACCCAAGCCTCCCGCCCCTGCCCGGTCTAGGTGCTCCGGCGTTAGGCCACGTCCAAGGGTGGAGGCAGGGCAGCCCCTGACCCGGGATGGAAACGCCCTCCCGTCACCCCTTCCCCGTGGCAGTCCTGGCCGAGGTGATGGAGAGCCGGCTGCGCGCGCCCTCGATGGGCTGACCGCCGCCGGCGTCGGTTTCTAAGCATTAAGCGATGGCCCGAGGCAGATGCTGGGCGCTTGATTTCCCCCTCCAGACTGGCAAGCGTGAGAGGACATCCTTTTTTTTTGTTTTGAAGCGCGCAGCAGATGACGCTTGAACAGAAGCAATAACTCTTGCAGGACGAGCAGGCCCCTAAGCTTCCCATGGACGCACGCGGAATTGTCGTTTCGGGGCGGGG
>NW_022103901.1:16623716-16637089 GCF_000313985.2 Echinops telfairi | reverse complement strand
CCCCAACCCTGTGCCCGCCACCCCCACCCCCCGCCCAGTAATGTACTATCCCAATTTTTTAAATGTCTCCTTGCCCCCCTCCACCCACCCCAGTTCCTTTGCCGCACATCAATCGCGGGTCCAGCGTCCTGTCTTCAACCCCCTGCAGTGTTTTCCTGCCTGTGCCTTGGCTCCCAGCATCAGCTGCTCAAGCGAGAGGGCACAACAATTACAAGTCAATTCTTAATGATTCAGGGCTGATTATTCAGGGAGTGGATCCGCGTCCAAATTTCTCGTTGCCCTTTCCTCGGTGGGCCCCCGCACGACTCATTAGCAGGCAAGAAGAAGTTTGCCTAACTCCCATCCATCAAACCCAGGGGCTGGTTAGCCAGTTATGTTTGGCAGAGGAAGGAGGAGAGTGGGACTCCAGACTCCCATCTCCTTGGGCTGCCGCTCCCTCATTAGCATAGAGAATCTAGAACTGGCCATCCATTTTCCAGAAGGAGAGGGGAGCTGTGGCCAGGCAGCTCAGCCCTACCCTCTGCAGGGCTGATGGGAGGGGGTGTCTTTGTAAAGCCTGCGCTACATCTGGGGACCATTACGGAATGGCACAGCTAATAAATGTGTAACTAACTATCTAATGGTCTCCTTTGCCAGCTGAAATAAGAAGGGGGCATGTGTTCAGACAAGACGCCCTCCCTCAGGTCAAAGCCTTCAGTATTAGGAGGGGTCTAAGCCATGGTCCCTTCGAAGGACTTCAGGACATGGGATGGTTCTCCCAGGCAGACCATCCGTAGTGTCCACAACGATGCTGGACAGAGTCGGGCCCAGCCCAAAGAGCACTAAAAGGTCCCCTCTGCTGAGCTTGCCACCTCCCTCCACTGTTGAGGAGCCCTGGGGACTCCTAGCCACCCCAGGGGGCAGGACTGAGGACCCTGTGGGGACAATGGGACCCTGTGGTTCCCCCATGAAGAGGATGACACCCTGTGAGGCCTATCAAGGAGGATGGATCCCTACAGAACCCCATAAGCGGTACAGGACCCTATGAAATCCTGTGGGGAGGATCCAACAACTCAATGCACACAAACTCCAGGCAATCTCATTCGAGGCTCTCCATTTTCACTTTCAATCAACAGAGATTCACAAAGCACCTACTATGTGTCCACTGTCAGTGTTTGAAACAATGACAGGCCAAGCACTGAGACTGACCATAAACAAATGAGCAAATGGCAGGGGGTGGGAGTGGTGGCAGGCGCTCCAAATAAAATAGACCCAGGTGCTGGGGTGAGTGCCTGGGGTGGGAGGTGTCTCTGAGAGGGTAGTCAGAGCACTCTCTCTGATGAAGGATCATTTCAGCCAAAGCGTGGTGGGGACAAGCCAGCGTGTCAAGCAAGATCCCGGGAAGAGCCTCCTGGGCAGGAGGCACATCGGTGTAAAGGTCCTGGGGCAGGCTTGAGCTTGGCATGCCGGAGGAAGAGCAAAGAGAATGGAGGGCCTGGGGCCATGGCCTGAGTGGGAGAGGGCAGCCTGAGAAGTGGGCAGGCATGAGGAGCCCCTCGGAGGCTCTGGGAAGCCACCCGAGAAGAGGGATCCAGGCAGAAGAGTACTGTGATCTGATTTGCATTTTTTTAAAGCTCCGCATTTTTAAAGGCTGGGTGGTTTCAAAAGAGAGAGCCCACTCACACAAGCGGAGCCGTGGCAACTCGCTAAGATGTAAGGAAGCCAGACTGTCTCACCAAACCCAAGGGCGGGGAGAGAAACCTAGGCCGCCCTCTCTGTCCCTCTCTCTGTCCTGAGGTCTCTCTTCTCAGCACCTCTCTGCTCCTCAGAATACAGGCCTAACTCAGATATTCTGGCCATGCCCTAGATCTAGCTCTGTAGAGCCCGTTGCCGGGACAGAGATACTGATTGGTCCAGCTAGATCAGGTGTGCAGCCCTTGTGGCCAATGAGCTATGGCTAGTGAAGGGCAAGGAAAACATGGCTGCCAGTGGTGCCCAGCAGTGGCATTGCTGGGGTTGGTGTCACCAGGGCAATAAGTCATGGTGTCACATGCAATCCCCCCATGGACCTCCTTCTGTACCAGACCATTCAGAATCCTTCTCAAAATGCACTCCCTGCCATCGAGTGGGTTCTGAACCAGGGACCCTACAGCACAGAACTGCTCCTATCAGTCTCTGCGACCGGGAGCAGATCATCTTCTCCTGTGGATCGGCTGGTGGTTTTGAACTGCTGACCTTGTGATTAGCAGCCCAATGTATGACCACTACACCACCAGGGCTCCTTAGTAATGCTTACTAAGTAATGTCTACTAACAGAATCCTTGGAATGTTTGCTAACAATTTTAACCATGGACAAATAAGGGATACAAAGAGTTGTAACGTGCTTAAAATATTTCTTAGATTGTATGAATTCTAACAAAATTGTTTTATATACTCTTTCTACACTGAACTACACAGCATTATTAGTTACAGTCTTAGAAGTGAGCCCTTATTTTTCTCCTTCTTTTCCTTGGATTGAGGCACCTTGGTAGTACACTAGGTTAAGCACTGCACTGCTAGCCACGAGGTTGGCAGTTCAAACCCACAAGCCTCTCTGAGAGAGAAAAATGGGGCTCTGTCTGCTCCCCTAAACACTTCAGAGCTTCAGATAATCTAGGGAACAGTTACATTCTGTCCTATAGCGTCACGGTGAGTCAGAATCCACTCAATGGCAGTAGGTTTGGACTTTCCTTTAATTAGGACTTCATTCTCCAAAAAAAGTTATTGAAATAGGTTCATATAGTCTAATTGCCACAACATTGTAGCTAAAACACCAGAAGATTTGGAGAAAGCGGCAGCTACAAAACCATCAGCAGTGACCAAAGCAGTAGCACTTGCTCACAGCGTGTGTAGACGAAACCGCGTCCTAATGTGAAACATCGCTGTAAGCAGGTGATAATGAATGACAGCTCTGACCAGAGCACAGTCAACGTTCAAAGAGTAAATCGGCATAGAGTTTCAGCCGGCGGGTACATTGAGACATGTGGGCTGGGCTTAGGAAAAACGTTTTGGTTGCTGTAACTAACCACAAGAATATTTTCACGAAAACATCAGAAACTTTGCAGACAGCCACACACTCATTTTCAGACAGTCCATCTTGTGTCTTGTCCTCTGACCATCCACACTCCACCCTCCCCCCCCACACATCTCCTAAGTGACACCACCGGGGACCAGGACTCTCAGAGAAGGCGGGGAACTGGGTTGGAAGATGCCTGCAAACAGTCGGCTCCTCGGCCACACCCCCAAATGTCTGTCCTGTCCCATCACCATTCAAACCTCTAGTACCAATCCGGCAGGGAGGCCAGGTCTGTCAGCCCACCAGAGGGCCTTAGGGCATACCGGTTCTGATCAAGGCAGCAGGGGACCCTGGAGGCAGTGGCAACCAAGAAAAGGCCAAGTCCAAATTCTGGAGGCAGGATTATGGAGGACAAGAGAGCTAATAAACCGGGGGCAGAGAAGCAAAGGCCAACGAGGCGTTTTGGGCCAGCAGGCCCGGTAGACAGCTGGGCTGGCGACTTCTCAGTAAGGCCTGGCCAGGTTCCAGTCTCTGGCATGCACAGCAGGGTCAAGGGCACAGAGGACTCCGCTTCACCCCTCATGCTTCCTGCAGCTCAGAGGGTGGGGGGGTGGGGGTGGGGGGTTCCTCTCTCAGATGGGCATGGGGGCTGTGATGCTTAGACACTCCTGGGTAAGGGTGGGGCAGAGCTCAACCTATCAACTGTGTCGCAGCCTGATGACACCTCCTTAGTGTCATGAGCCTTTCTGTATGACAGAGAGACCCAGCAGAGTCGAATCCTCTGGCCCGTCACCTGCTCCTGTAGCTGGATCTTAGATCTGGTTCCTCAGTCCCCTGTTGCCTGCCGATCCCAGGAGCCATCAGCCAACTACCGACGGTGGATTCACTGAGCCGACTTGGGGCTCCACATCCACCAGCCTGTGCACCCTGCTGTCTCTGCTTGGCCATTCTGCTTCCGGTTCCTCAGCTTCCATGAGTCAGGAGATGCTGGACTTAACTGGACTGCAATGACCACGTTCTACAACTGTGTAAGGCTATTTCTTGATAGAAACCTCTTTCTAGATACAAACACACAACTGTCACTGATTTGGTTTCTTTAGAGACCCTAACCTAACAGGGCAGTGCTTCCACCTGTCCACCATCAACCCAACAACACTGCTGCTGCCACCGAGCATGGTGGAGCCACAAAGGAATTCTGGGAGCCAGTGGGGTGGGGCCAGGAGGACAGGAGTTGGGGAAGGGGAGACATGGACAGAGGGAAGGAAGAGAGCAGTGACAGGGAAGAGTGAGCAAGAAAGAGAGGAAATGAGAGAAAGATCAGGATGGAGCGCCACAGAGATCGAAGGAGAGAAACAGGAGCTAGCCAAAGAAAGCCCCCAGGGGGCTGCCCAAATCCAGGCGCTACACCGAAGGACAAACTACGGTAAGTAACTTCTCTCTGGCCCCACCCCCAGAGTCTTTAAAACCAAACTCACTGACATTGAGCCGATTCTGACTCACAGCAACCCTACAGGACAGGGTAGCATGTCTCCTATGGGTTTCCGAGACAATCACTCTCCAGTGGAGTTGAAAGCCTCGTTTTTTTCTCCCATTGAGTGGCTGGTGGTTTCGAACTGCTGACCTTGCTTGCAGGAAGCAGCCCGCAAGACTTTTCACCCACTAGCCTGTGATCTTCCTGTATTCAGCGTCATTGCATGTGCTGCATGAGTCTGAAGAGGAATTTACAGACTGGTATCGGACATATGGGCTAATATCAGACTTACGGACTCAATCTGGACAGGGCTGGGATGTTTTCTCAATATACAACTGCATTTTGATATAAAGCTCATTCTTATATACATATGAGTGTCTATGAATTTGTTACTCTAGTCTACCCAGACTAACACACCACACAACCCCCCCCACCCACACACACACACACAGGCTCTGCTTCCTCACTAGCCTCACACATACCTGGCACTACTTGCACTCTTCCCCCAGACATCTGCAGGACTCACATCCCCCAAGAGGCCTCCCTGCCCACCACCCCACACACCCCGCCCTCTGCCCCGGGCATCCGCCCAGTAGCTCTTCGCCTGGCTGACTGAACAGGTGCACGTATGCATGGGCTGGGTCCTCTCTCCCCACAGGCCGTCCCTCCATCCCCAGCACAGTCCTGCTGCAAAGCACGGGCCCAGTCAATGTCCACGGAATGGATGGAGTGGCCTACATCTCTGGGTAGGCCAGGGAAGACCCACAGGGGCCACCAGCCCACCTGTGTGGCAGTTGAGGGGCTTTGAGTAGCCACAGGCTCTGAGAAGAAGCACTGGCTTGGGATCCTCAGGGAGCTTTACCCTGTGGGGGAGGTTGAGCACCTGAGACTCAGTTTCCTGGTCCCTGGCTGCTTCAGCCTATGTCATGGCTGTTGCCGGCACAACCAGGTGAAGCACCTGTGCTCTCCTGCCTGTGGGCATCCAGGGTAATAAGAAATGCTTTGAGGGGACAGGAGCAACTGAGGCTGCATCTCACTGCAGACAGGGAAACCGAGGCAGGAGGAGGTAGAGGAAGCCAGCCAGGGGGCAGAGCTCTGCCCTGGGCCATGCTACCTCCCAGAATCCTCCAGTCAAGTCAGCCAAAGCTGATGCCTTGCGAGGTTTATCACTATGGAAACCTCAGAGGGACCCAGCTCCCCAGCCTCGGAAGGGAGCTAGTGAGGAGCAGGGAAAATTTGGCTGGTGTTCTGAGGGGCCCGTGGGGGTGACTGTAGCACTGCTCGTAGAACATGAGGCTCCTGTCCAGGGCCCTGCGTCTCCCTGGGGTGCTCCATCCACTGGGTCACTAGCTCTGGCCGCTGAGAGGAAAAGGTGTCTACCAGCCTCCAGGAGAAGGGGGAAGGGTGGTAGGAAATATGTCCAGAGGAAAAGAAGCCTTTAGCTACTGGCCCCCAGCAGGAGCCTTGACTGCAAACCCATTCGCAGCCTGACTGCCCATGAAGGCCCCAATGAGAAGTTTGAACAGCACCCGTCGGTCCCAGCTGAGACCCCCCACGTGCCAGACTAGAGGCACCGAGCCAGGCATCCTGGCTCTTGGCCTCAGGCCACTGTGCCCAGGCAGCTCTGGGGACTCCTGCCTCTTGCTAGGTGGGCAGTGCAGATGAACAGGACCTGGCATGAGCTTGCTGATAGCAAGGGACACGCCTCCTTGGAGCCAGGGAACAAAAGGGGGTGGAGCACAGGCTGTACAGAGGGGCAGCTGCTACTCAACTTGGCCCTTTGTGGCCAAGTGTGACCCAGTGCTGCCTCAAGAGGGTCGCAAGCCCTGGTTTCTCTTTCATACTTCCTGATTGCTGAAGTTTGACGTGCGAGAGAGCACCATTTGGCCTCATGTCCACTCGCCCCGCTTTGGGGGCTGCCATCTGGCTGGGGTGGTGGCCACTGTGTGTTATGTAGACAAGGGGAACGAACGGCTTGGGGGCGGCAGAGGAAGCCACTAGAGCAGCTCCCTTTGGGAGCCGAATGACCCTTTCACAGGGGTCGCCCGATTCATCATAGTAGCAAAATGACAGTGATGAAGTAGCAACGAAAATAATTTAATGGTTGGGGGGTCACCACCACATGAGGAACTGTAAAGGATCGGGGCATGAGGAAGGTTGAGAACCACTGCTCTAGAAGGATCCTGGGTCCCCGATCTGGAGCCAAGATGCCTGACTAGTTCAGAAGTTTCTACGAGAGAGAAATAAACCCCTCTCTCATCTGAGCCACAGTGGCTGTGGGTCCCTGGCTCAGCAATCGCACGTAAATCCACACATTCCATTTTAAGACACTGTGGGAGCCCCGCCAACGCTGTCAGCCAGCAGAGTGCATCCCTGGGCTCGGCTGACAGTCCACTGGATCCTGTCACTCCCCTGCTGACAGAGTTCTGAGCCCCCTCTCCACAGCCTCTACCACCCCCACCCCCACTCGCCCCCATCAGCTCAACAATGTCCAGATCCTCTGACGCCCAAAGCAGCAGCCCTACCGCCTACCTTGCTTTCGGTCTGATCTTCCACTCCCCCACACAGTCGCTATAACTACTCCAAACTGCCCACAGTTTCTAAGCCTACAAGGTCACCACCTCCTCCAGGCAGCCTCTGGCTGAGTCAGTCCCGCCCTCCGCTGCCCTCCCACCACCCCTTAAAAAAACCCACTAACACCCTATTATAGCACACACAGTGCGGCATTCTAATCGCATGAAGCTGTGAACGCAAGGGCCCCGGAGGCAGACACGATGAGATCCCAGTGCCCAGACTCCCTAGCCTCATGCACTGAAGCCAGGTACCCAGCCTCTCTGAGCCTCAGCTCCCTCCCTCTGCGACCTGGGTTGGTGATCAGTTGCCTGTGGAGTCACCTCTGACTCGTCCCAGAGAAAGGCCGGTGGCTCAGTCCCGGGCCATCTTCCCCACCGGTGGCAGCAGTGGATTCTGAGCCTCTTCCAACCTAGGGGCTCAGCTTCCAGCACCGTGTGGGGCGCTATTCTGCTGTGACCCACAGGGGAGCCTCAGCTGGTTTTCAGAACCAGCATGCCAGGCCTTCTTCCTCGTCTGTCTCAGTCTGGAAGCTCCACTGACTCCTTCCCACCGTGGGTGACTCTGCTGGGATTCGACACACTGGTGAAAGCGCGTCCCAGCAGCACACACACCCTGACGGCTGGGTGGCAGAGACTGGTTTACCTGTTCAACTGAATGTCTATTGGGGCAGGCATTCGGCTGGGGGACTGAGCACACGAAATGTCCCTGTTACGGTGAGATTGGCCTGCAGCAAACTCTTATACCAAACACACAAACATGCTTCGAGGCAGGGGTGATGACATTTACAAGGGAAACACGCAGTGTTGATCGTGTGGGGAAGGGAGGACCTACCCCAGCCTTGGAGAGGGGAGCCAGAGAAACCACCTTGAGGATGCGTCATTGATGAAGAGGCAGGAAGTAGAAGTAGGCTTCCAGGCAGAGGAGGAGGCAAGGCTGTGGGGGAGAGGGCGGGGTTTCGGAAAACAGCAGCAGCAGCATATGCAAAGGCCCTGAGGCAAGAAGATAATATTCTTTTTCAGGAACTCAAGAGGATGACATCTGAGGATGGAGCAGGGGTTTCTCTGGGTCTCCAGGGACCATGTCTGGCCCATGGCAAATGCAAGGAGACACTGTGGAGTGAGGGAAGTCGATGCTGTCTCTCTGCTTGGGTCCTGCCCGCCCCGCCAGGGCGTCAGCTCTGAGAGGCACTGGAGAAACCCCATGAATTCAAGGGCCGCCAAGACAGAGACTGCTACCATGAGGGGATGGGGGTGGGCAGAGAAACAGGTTGGATCACAAGGTTGGATACAACACACATACACACCCCGAGGGGGAAGAATAATAGAAATATGGGTGAAGGAAAACAATGAACAGTGTAAGATATAAAATAATAAATAATAATAATATATCATTGATCAAGGATTCAGGGCAATGGGGGGTGGAGAAGGAGCTGATACCAAGGCCTCAAGCAAAAAAGAAAATGTTTTGGAAATGATGATGGCAACATAGGTACAAGTGTGCTAAATACACTTGTAAGAAGGATGGATTGTTATAAGATCTGTAAGAGCCCCGCCCCCAGTAAAATTATTAATAATAATTAAAAAGGTAGAGACTGCTGTCTCCACTGATTTCAGGGTCGGCACTTGGTGGTCTTCCAGACACAGAAGTCTTAGGAGTAGGGAGTTGACCCTCCTTGCCAGGACACTCGCAAGGCCATTTGACCTCCTAGGACCAGGACATGAGCAGTGAGCACCTGGGTAGCATCTCATCATCGGGAGCCCCTTGTCTGCTGGGGGTACCAGACACGGATGATGATTCGGGATGGGGATCTCCCACCCCCAAAGGTGGCCAGAGGAATCACAGCTACTTCAGATGTGGTCTGTGCTCAGTCCCAATGGGAGAAACTGAGGCAGCACAGCTAACTTAACAATTCTATCCAAGAGCTTCCTTGTTACAGCTGCTGTTATTCTATACCATCGGGTCAGCTCCCACTCACAGCAAACTTACGTACAAGACCACCAAGCCCTGTTCTCATCACCGTTGCTACTTTAGAGCTCCTAATTACAGCCACTCTGTCAATTCATCTGGTTGAGGGTCTTCCTCTTTTCCACGGACCCTCCTCTTTACAAGTATGATGTCCTTCTCCAGGGACGGGTCCCTCTGATAACATGTTCAAAGGATAAGAAAAGAAGTTTCATTACCCTCGCTCCTAAGGAGCATTCTGATTGTAATTCTCCTGAGTTAGGAAGTTCAATGTTCTTTGCTGACACCATAATTGAAATGTGTCAGTTCCTAAGGTGATTGAAAAATGCCATGGCTTGGGTCAGCACACCTCAGCCCTCAAACGAAGGGTTTAGGTTGTAACACTGTAAACCAGTGGTTCTCAACCTTCCTCGTGCCGCAACCCTTTAATACAGCTCCTCACGTTGTGGTGACCCCCCAACCATAAAATTATTTCCGTTGCTATTTCATCACTGTCATTTTGCTACTGTGATGAATCGGGTGACCCTTGTGAAAGGTTCGTTTGATTCCCAAAGGGGTCGCGACCCACAGGTTGAGAACCACTGCTTTAAACAGATCCCTTGCAGCAGAATTGTCCGGTGCGATATGTCATTTGATTTCTTGACTGCTGCTTGGATGGGCATTGATTGTGGGTCCATGTAAAATGAAATCCTTGTCAAGTTCAACCTTTTCTCCCACTAGGATGTTGTTTATCGGTCCAGTTGTAAGAATTTGGGGTCTGTGTTGAGAGATAAACCACCCATCAGCGAGTGCGTCCAGTCCTCTGTTTTAATTGAACACGGTTGTGTCACCTGCGTATCACAAGTTGTTATCAGCCTGCCTCCGATCCTGATGCCGCATTCTTCTCCACAGAGAGCAGCTTCTCTGATGATTTGTCCAGCATACAGACTGGACAGGTATGAGAGGAGACAACCTGGCACACACCCTTCCTGATTTTAAAGCTGCCTTGTTCTGCTAGAAAACTGCCCCTTGTACAGATGCCTCAGGAACACAATTGAATATTCTAGAACTCTAAGTCTTCATAATGTGATCAATAATCTGTTATGATCCAGTCAAGTTCCTTCCTACCGTCAATGAAACACAAGGAAGCATCTTTCTGGTCTTCCCTGCTTTGAGCCAAGATCCATCTGATGCCAGCAATGATAGCCTTCATCCCACGTCCTCTTCTGAATTTCTGGCAGTTTCCTGTCAATGGACTGCCACAAACCTTTTTTAATTATCGTAAGCAAAATTGTATTTGAAGGGGATACTGTGTATTCAGTGTTGTCCCCTGTAGCCCTATGGGTCAGTGAAGGGACACGGTGTCTCACTCATGGCTGCTCTGAACAGTGGTGGGCCAGATTGTGGTTCCTTCTCTCTCTCTCTCCCTCTCCCTCTCCCTTTTGGTTTGCTCCTGTGTGGTCTGGGCAGACTGCCCCTCTCCCAGGGCTGTATCTTTGGTGCTGTCTTCTGTAGTGAATTCTTCTTGGGAGGGGTCAACACAGCTTGGATTGAGGTCAGCCCCAAAGACCTCTCTGTTAGGTCGCTGCTTCATGCAGGTGGTTGGCATATAATTCACGTATTATACAATTCAGTAGTTCAATCACATCAAGACAGCTAGTATTGTCAGTCCTTAATTATATGTTACCTCTTGAAATGGTTGAACGTCAACTCATTCTTTTTGGTACAGTGACTCTGTGTATTCCTTCCATCTTCTTTTCATGCTTCCTGCATCATTCAATCTTGTGCTTCAATCCTTCAACACTGCAACTCGAGGCTTGCATTTTTCTTTACTTCTTTCAGCTTGAGAAATGTTAATAGCAGCAGAGCTTTATCCTGCCTGATACAGGCTCTACAAACTCCAAGCAGGAAGAAGCCATAGACATGGGAAATTAATCATTTTTCATAAGTTTCAGACAGGAGCTGGAAAGCCTTTTCAGTAAAGAGCCAGAGAGTAAACATCAGGCTTTGCAGGCCATGTGGTCTCTGTCACAATTACCCAACTCTGCCATTGTAACAAGAAAGCAGCCATGATAGATCATACGCAAGATTGGGCATGGCTGTGTTCCAATAAAACTTTATTTACACTAACAGGTGGCAGGCTGGCCATGACCCTTGGACAGAAGTTTGCCAACCCTGTTGCAAATATAGGCACAATGAAAGGAATATCCTTAGAAGAATTTGAAGAATTAATTTTTTTCAAGTCTGCTGATTTGCAAAGGCCTCCCCGCTCTCTTCCTCTCTTCCCCTCCTTCCGGCCGTACCAGAGTGACTGAGAACCTCAAAGTTGCCCGTGGTTAAGCTGCATATGAGGAGGTGGTTTATTTAGATCAGTGATTCTCAATCTTCCTCATGCCGCAACCCTTTCATATAGTTCCTCATATTGTGGTGACCCCCCAACCATAAAATTACTTTCGTTGCTACTTCATCACTGTCATTTTGGTACTGTGATGTATCAGGCAACCCCTGTGAAAGGGTCATTTGACTCCCCCCAAAGGGGTCACGACCCACAGATTGAGAACCGCTGGTTTAGATGAAGAAGCTACAGTTATTTCTACCTCTCCTGGACAAAGGATCAATGATGAAGGTTGCGTTTCTCATCATATTTTCATCGCCCACAAGAAAGGACCTGCTTAGAAGCAGAGGCCCTCAGGGAAAGCAGAGGAAGCTCGCCCACGTTGATGACTGTGCTGAGTGACTGACCAAGGCTGGCTGCAAAAGCCCTGCGTGTGTGTGTGCCTGTGCTCACGTGATAGTAGCATTGCTGTGGACCTGGTTCACCCACCCCAGCTCTGCGTTTCCCATAAGCCCAGTTTTGCACAGTTGTCGTGTGCTGCTTAGGAATGCATTTGTGGCACGATGGCAGAAGCTCCGGGAGCTTTCTCAACCTCACCACCCATTTCACAGACTAGAATGCCTACAAATAACAGCTGCCTGCACTGACAGGGTGGAGCCCTCGTGGTGTGGTGGTAACATGTTGGGCTGCTAACCATAAGGATGGCAGTTCAAAACCACCAGCCGCTCCGCAAGGAAAAGACTAGACTTTCTACTCCCATAAAGAGTTACAGTCTCATATGTATTGGCTTCCAAGTTACAGCAAATTTTTTTTTTTTTAAGCATAGACCCAGGAATGGGTTTTGGGCTCGCACTAAATCCTAGTTCCAACTTAAGAACCACCAGTTTTTACATCCTGGCCCTGCTCGATACTCACCTTCATGAAATAATCACTGGAGATAAAGGTGCTAAAGTAAAGTGTAGTGAAGAAAGCAGGTGGTGCCCGGCTATCAATCAGAATGGTGTCTGGGGTCTTAAAGGCATGTATTCAAACAAGCAGCCATCTAAGTGAGGTGTCAACAAAATCCACATCAAAAAAGCACACCAGCCTGTGTGATCCAAAGATGAAATTCCAAAATTTGAATATGGTGAGGAGAAACGCATCACAGCAAAAATTACGGACACCCATTTGTGGAGGGCTGTGGGAGACGGTGGAAGCCCAAAACCCATCTGCAGAGCAACTAGTCAGGCTGCAAGTATCCACTGGCAGATCCGCTCTGGCCGCAGGCAAGCGTCTCAAACAGCCTTACTCTCAGGCAGAGACCACTGTCAACTCAACACTCGGTTGATTGACTGCCCTACAGACTTGACCTGAATCTGTTCTGGGTGCAAGTATCTCTTCCTGGCTCCAGGACAGAAGTTTCTTCCCTTTGAATGGTTTTGTGAATGGTGTTGGGGTCTTTTCCTTCTTACACATTATTTTTATTTTTGTCAGTCGACTACTATGTTTTTAACCTTACCACTCTCGCGTGCTTTTGCTTGTTCTTGTTTTCCACTGGGCCTCCCAGCTGTGAAGCCCAGGAGGAGTGGGTGCATCGTGAGAATAACTGGTATGAGGGGATGTAGGGATGTAGGGGGTGGATGATAAAGGGATTTGGAGAGTAACTAATGAGGAGAGGAGGGAGCACTAGAGTGGATTGTGATTACCTAATTCCTCTTAAAGGTGATTTAACCATGGGGTGTGGGGATGCTCTAAAATTGAAGTACAATTCTCCTTGATATGATTGAATTACTTCATTAGATGAGATGTAAATTGCCTGCCAATAAAACTGCTGGAAAAATAAAAAAAGAGTTACAGTCTCGAAAACCCACAGGGGCCATTCTGCCCTGTCCTATAGGGTGACTGCGAGTCGGAATTGCTTATGGGGCACTGCCCACATGACAGGCGCTGTGCCCAGGGGTCCATACACATCCTCCCCACCATCACCCCACACTGTTGTTGTTGTTGTTGTTAGCTGCGGTTGAGTCCACCTGACTCAC
>NW_022103901.1:16620109-16621882 GCF_000313985.2 Echinops telfairi | reverse complement strand
CAACCCTGCAGAGTGGCCGGCCCTGCCTGAAGGGATTCTGGCGGCACTATCTCCCTGGGGGGATGCGGGGTGGCCCCCTCCTTTCATTCACGTAGCTATGGGGCATGAGGGAGGCCTCCCTGTTCCTCCAGAGAAGCCCATGCTTCTCAGAGCTCCCGGTGACCTGCTCTCTTCTCGTCCACCTCCTCGGGAGCTGGTCTCCTTCCCTGGGATGCCCCTACTCCCCGCCCACCAGGCTGCCAGACCTGCGCTTGGGCTGAAGACACCTCGCTGGGCAGGGCGGAGGCTGCAGTGCCTGGGCCTCCGGCTCTGCCTTCCTCTCCCCACTCCCTCCGGGAATAAGGGCTCTCAGCTGAGGGGTTGACTAAGGACCTAGACCAAGGATCTTCAAACTTTTTAAACAGCCGGCCAGCTCACTGTCCCTCAGACCATTGGAGGGCAGGACTATAGTTTCAAAAAAAACCTGAACAAATTCCTATACACACTGGATGAGTCAGCTGCTAAGCAGGACAGGCAGCAGCAGCAAAAACACCCAGCAGGCCGGATAAATGTCCTCGGCGGGCCACATGTGGCCTGCAGGCCATAGTCTGAGGACCCCTGACCTAGACACACAGGCACCCCGGCGTGGGAATGAACCACTGTGGGAGCAGAGAGCCTGGCACTTCCCTCTGGGGATGTCCCACCTGCCCTTTGAAGCCTCCACTCTCAGATAGATGGGTCTTCTATGTGGGAGCTGGGAAGCCCACCACCTCACCAGTAACATCTCATAGCCCTCCCCGAGCCTCCCCATTGTAACAGAAGAGAAAGCAGGCTTCGAGAAGCTGAGTGACCTGTCCAAGGTCGGTGATTCCACCCAGGAGAGGGTCAAATCTTCTGGCCTGCCCCAAATGCCCCCCAACGCTCTCATCTCCTTAAAACCCAAGAGGAATTGTCTCCACCTTCAGACTTGATTATTTAAAACTGATCGCGGGGACGGAGGGGGATAGATTGCTTGCTGACCTTCAAGAGAAGTGTTCTGAGAATATTAAGGTGGTTTCCCCTGACTGGAAACTCTCAGATCTGCAGGCGCCAGAGACGAAGGCCGCCTACGGCCACAGCCTTGTTCCAGGACCTCAAACGTTGTCCTGGGGGTGGGGGGGGGTGGGGATGATGTTTAGATTAATAGGGGCGCTGGTATTGAATAGCAGGTGGGGCAGGATTATATACAAAAGTCATAAGTTAACTTTGCCGGGGTGCAGAGTCATCCGTTTGGGGCACGGAGGTGGGAAAACATGAGCATTTAGCCGCTGCTAGTGGGAGTTTGAGAAGAGCCATGGCAGTGTCGTGGTTACACCCCGGGCTGCTAACTGCAAGGTCAGCAGGTCCAAACTACTAGTTGCTCCTTGGGAGAAAAAAGGGGGGGCTTTCTGCTCACGGAAAGAGTTACAGCTTTGGAAGCTCCAAGGGGCCGTTGTGTCCTGTGCCACAGGGTCGCTAGCGTGGAATGGATGTGATGGTGGTGGGTTTGGTTTGGGGGTTTGGTGGGACTTTACACAGGTGCACCCACTTTTTGAAACCCAATCTGCATCATCTAATGAAGGTCACATACGATTTGGTCATTCCTCTACTGATGGGCATTTGGGCTGTTTCCCATTTCCATCTACTCTAAACAAGACATGCGTTGGGGCAGCGATGTAAGGGGTCGTCCTTTTCATAGACTTTCCCCGGAAGCTGTCCACGGTGGCTGTACCGCTCCTCCCGCCTCGGCATTGTGTGAAGGTCCCCTTGTCTCCT
>NW_022103901.1:16617411-16618444 GCF_000313985.2 Echinops telfairi | reverse complement strand
GCCTGAGGGGAGAACGGGAGCCCCACCCCCACCTGCCCTTTGGTCAGGAGGACGGGCCAGGTCTGAAGTCAGAGAGCAGTGAGCTGGCACAGGAGAGGGCTGTCAGCTGGGGGTGACGCTCCTGTCATTCCGATGGCCCCAGGGACCAAAACAGAAAGAGCCACGGCAGAGCCAGACAAAGGCCACCACATGGTGGGGGTGGGGGGGGCTAAGGAGGGCGGCCTCTGACGCCCTTCAGTCTCGCTGGGCAACCTGCACATGGAGGGTCACCCTTCCATCCCAGGGTCATCTTTAAAGAAACTAATCAGACGAGCGCGTCCCTCGGGGTCCAAGGCCAAGCCAAGCTCCCAGCCATCCTGGGTCGAGGTCGGCCAACGCCCTGGTCCTGCTGTATTCTCATGGGCGCTCCCTGGCCTCTCTCCTCAGGCTCTGAGGCAAGAGGCAGGGGCTTTCGGTCCCAGCAGCTGGCAAACCTCAGAGTTCAGCCAAACTGGCGGGATGACCGCAGGCTGGTGAGACATCAGGCGGAGAGCCTTCAGGAACTTCACGAGCGTGTCTGCTGTCACGTGGCTCTGCTCTTCCCTGGGCTGGGGCTGTGACACACACACACACGACCAGGAGGAGGAGACAGGCGACGAATGAGTCCTGAAACCTCCGTGGCATTCAGCACCCACACACGGGTCTTGCTCTCCTTACGTGGCTGATGTGCTCAGCTGCCAGCCAGATGGCCTAAGTCCAACCCCGAGGCATGTGGAAGAAAGGCCTGGCGATCTGCTTCCAACACATCACCCCTGACAACCCCGAGGACACAGTCCCACTCGCACATCCCCGGGACGTCAGACTCTGAACTCGCGGCTAACACCAGGCCGGCCGATTGGAAGGCGGCTGTGCGGGGCTCGGCTGAGCTTGGCTGCGTGTCTCGTGTCTTCGGGAACACGACGCTGTCGGCACGGCCACTCTCTGAGACACTGTGTCCTCATGGCAGAGGGCAGAAGCTAAAGATGAGCCCAACTCCCCGTGCTCAGATATGACT
>NW_022103901.1:16612210-16615366 GCF_000313985.2 Echinops telfairi | reverse complement strand
CCATGTGCCTCGATTTTGGGTCTGGGCAAGAAGAATTCCTTGACAACTTCCATCTTTTCTCCATTTATCACGATGTTACTACTGATTTAGTTGTGACGATTTGGTCTTCTTTCCATCGTGTTGTCATCCACACTGAAGGCTGCAATCCTTGATCTTCATCAGCAAGTGCTTCAAATTCTCCTCGCTTTCCAAGCAAGGCTGTGTCACCCGATAATCCAAGGTTGTTAGCAAGCCTTCCTCCCATGCTGAAGCCACATAATTCTTCACAGAATCCAGTCTCTGATGATTTGCTCAGGATACAACCCTGATGCACACCTTTACCACGGAGTAGTCCCTTGTTCTGTTCACACAACGGCCTCTTGGTCCAAGTACAAGTTCAGCATGAGCACAATGAAGTGTTCTGGAATTCCCATTCTACTCAAGGTGATCCGTAGTTGGTTATGACCCACACAGCTGAGTGACTCGACACAGGCAATCAAACACAAGCAAACATCTTTCTGGTATTCTCTGCTTCCAGCCAAGATCCATCTGACGTCAGCAATGGTTTCTCTTGGTCCATGTCCTCTTCTGAATCTGGCCTGAACCTCTGGCAGCTCCCTGTCAATGTGATGTTGCGACCATTGCGGGATGATCGTCAGCAAAATTTTACTTACATGATGTGCTTTATGTTTTGAGCACTCTGCTGGGCCACCTTTCTTTGGTATAGCTACAAACATGGATCTCTTCCCATCAGTAGGCCAAGTAGCTGCCTTCCAAATTTCCTGGCATAGATGAATGAGTACGTCCGGTGCTTCGTCAGTTTGTTGATGTTCCATCAATTCCTGGAACCTTGTTTTTGGCTAATGCCTTCAGTGCAGATTGAGACTTCCTTCCGTACCAGTGGTTCTTGCTCATGTGCTACCCCCTGAAATGGTGGCATGGCGACGAGTTCTTTCGGAACAATGACTGTGTGTTCTTCCCATCTTCTTCTGATGCTTCTTGCGTCATTCGATATTTTGCCCTTAGCCTCTTTTAAGACTGCAATTCAAATCTTGGTTGTTTTTCCTTTAGTTCTTTATCTGCTCAGGATGTTCTTCCTTTTTGGTTTTCTATCTCTATGTCTTTGCACACTTCATTATAATATTTGACTTTGTCTTCTCCATCTTCCCTTGAAATTTTTGTTCAGCTCTTAGACTTCATCATTTCTTTCCACATGTCTTAGCTACTACTCCTACGCTATTAAGAGCAACTTTCAGTCTCTTCTTCTTCCGCTTTTTTTTTTTTTATAGCTTCTGGTGCACTCTTTTTTTGATTGATTGTGTAAATAATTTGTTGAAACACACATCTGCTGATTTTCAGGTTAGCAAGTTTCTTTTAGAAAATAAAACAAATAAAATTATAATACTTCCATAACCAAATTGTTGCTGTTGAGAAAACAGCCATTATTAATGCATTATGAGTCAGAAAACTCCCTTTAAGCCAGGTTATGAAATCTTGAGTTTTTCTCTAAATTTCATTTGCATTATTTGAATTTTACTATAAGTAGAATTTAATGTATTAAAACTTGAAGTTTATTTTAATAGAAAAGAAACTATATCCTAGAAGTCTCCTTTTGTGTAAAATTAATATTCCTCAAAAAATTAACTCCACTTCAAAGCCTGTGATGCTAGAGACTTATTATTATTATTATTATTATTTTAGTTTGTTGAAAGACCTCATGCAGGCGTTTAATGTAACCCAAGGTGAATGGGGTGGGGAGTATGGAGTGGAGACCCAATGCCCATCTGTAGACAATTGGACATCCCCCTACAGAGGGGTCACAGGGAATAAATGAACCAGTCAGGGTGCAGTATAGCAGCGATGAAACACACAACTCTCCTCTAGTGCTTCCCTCCCCCCACTATCATGACCTCAACTCTACCTTACAAATCGGATTAGACCGGAACATGCACACTGCTACAGACAAGAGCCCGCACACAGGGAATCCAGGAGAGATAAACCCCTCAGACTCTTCTGACATCCACTTTGAATGACCTCCTGCTTTCTTCATGAATGGTGTTGGTGATGTCCTCTCATAGCTCAGAAGGTCTCCCGTCGTTAGTGTTCAAGGCATCAAATGTTCTCAAAATTGAGGTGAAATACACTCAGGGTTGTAGGTTGACTCTCATGGACTTGTTTTAATTTTCTTCAGCTTTATCCTGAACCTACAGATGGGCAATTGGCGGTGTGTTCCACAGTCACCCCTGGCCTGCTGTAAGCTGCTGACGTTGAGCTTCTCCATGGCCTCTTCCCACAGATGTAGTCCATTTGATTTCTGTGTGTTCCACCTGGAGAAGTCCACGTGGATAGTCACCGTTTGTGTTGTTGAGAAAAAGTATTTGCTATAAGCAAGTCACTGGTCTTGAGAAGTTCTGTCACAGGATCTCCAGCTTTGTTTCTCTCCCCAAGACCATATTTTCCACCTACTGTCCCTCCCTCTGTCCCTAACTTTTGCATTCCAATCATCAAAAATTATCAGTGCATCTGGATTGTTCAATTATAGACTGGAAGCATGGGTAGAATTCTTCAACTTCTTCATCATGAGCTTTATTGGTTGGTGCATAAAGTTGAATCATAGTAGTAATGCTTGGGTTGCCTTGACCGCAGATCAATAACAATCCCATCACAGACAGCCTTGTACTTACAGATAGACTTTGAAATGTCCTTTTGGACAAAGAGTGCAACGCCATTCCTCCTGATTGTGTCCTTCCGAGCCGAGTAAACGAAATCATTTTCTGACTCAGAATGGCCAATCCCCATCCATTTTAGGTCACTAACACCTATTGATCTTGATGCATTCCATTTCATTTTGATGACTTCCAGTATTCCTAGATTCATACTTCGCATATTGCAAAGTCCGACGGTTAGATGTTTGCGGTTGTTTCCTCTCATTTTGTCATGCTCCATCAGCAGACGACGTTCCTGAAGACTTTAGTCACACGGGTTTTCTCCCTGCGGGGCATTATGCTTGACTGCACCTTGAGGAGAAACCACTTCTTCAGTCACACTGTGAGCGCCCTCTGGCCCAAGAAGCTCATCCTCTGCCATGATGTCCTACTCAGTGGGCCTTCAGAACCGACAACGTTTCCATCTTATCCATAAGGTGTTCGGTGGCGAATTCCTCCAGAGGGAATAGCC
>NW_022103901.1:16608320-16611763 GCF_000313985.2 Echinops telfairi | reverse complement strand
TCAAGTGGGTGCCAACCCTTAGTGACCCCTCTGCGCAACAGAAGGACACAGTGCACACTGTAATGGTCACCATGTTGGACGGAGTCCATGCAGAGGCAGCCTCTCTGAGAACAAGAGGAGGAGCTTGGGGATATGTTTTTCAATTGGTCCCTGGATCGAGCCAAACCTGATGCCGCCCATCTTTGTTATCTATTAGGAGCCAATGCCTTCATTTTCTTTGCCAAAGCCAGGAGGTGATCCATCACCAGGTGTCGACGGGACCATCAGGGCCCTGCTCTTTATTTTACCTGACCCGGTGCCAGTGCTACTGGGATGACTGCACCTTGGCCATCCCACTGATCTTCCCAAGAATCCCAGGAGACTTTGCAGCTAGGATGCCTGGGTTTCGACCCGAGCTTCAAACTAGAATGGAACGGAATACCACATCCAAGAAAACCTGAAATGTTCGTCACAGCGAAACCAAAAGGAACTCTATGTTCTTGACCTCAAAAAAAACAGTTGTTGTTGTGGTTATTGCTGCTGTTTGTTTGTTTTCCCCTTTGCTATTTTCGGCTCAGTGAGAATGTTACAGTTGTAAGCCAGCCCACTGGACCATTTTATGTTTGATTGGCATCTGGCGCCTACATAGGCCGAATGTTTCTCTGGGACACGGGCTGGTAAGGGCACAGTCTACAGCTTCGGCCAGCAACATCTCGAGGCCACAGCGACTGGCGCTGACCCCAGTGAGGTGACCCAGGCCAGTGAGCATTTGCTACCTGAGGTCTGTGCTGCCCTCTCCCAACCACGCTGGCTGTGCCCACTGAGCCTTTGGGATGCACTCGGCCATGGGGAGCCTGCCTGGCAGAGGTCTGAAGGAGCTGGTTCTGCTGCATCGAGTTCCGAACAGACCTTCATGTGGATGGAAATGTGTCAGCTGTGTGTAAACATTCAAAACACACGTTGTTCTCCTCGTTACTGAAGCTTGAGAAACAGAAACCGGTGTGTGATTTTGGACGGTTCCATCCTTGCTTTCGGTCTCCGGGTGAACGTCGAGGCTGAGGGAGCCCTGGTGGTCCTCGGTGGGCTGCGAGCGGAGGGCCTGAGATTCGAACCCACCAGCTGCTCTGTGGGAAGAAGCAGAGGCTGCCCGCTTCCCTGGAGATGGACAGTCTCAGAACCCCTGTGAGGAGTTCCACTGTGTCCTGTCGGGGCACTCTGTGTCGCAGCCACGGGACGGCAGGGAGTTTTTGGTTCGTGGCACATTGTTCGTACTTCCACGTTTAAACGTGGCACTTATCTCACGCACTGGCGTTCACAAACACTAGCAGCTAGCAGGGGGGAAACAACTGGTGTTTCCGTTTCAATACAGCGGTATTTCACTGAAAACAACTTGATGGCGTCCCTAAGAACTGCGATTTTGCTTCGCAAGGTGCTGGGCAAACACAGGAGACTGTTGTGAAGTGGGACTGGGAATGGAAGAAATCAGCAAACCCAGCAAACGTCAAATTGAAGGTCTTCCGTTTCTCTAATGTCCCAAGGGGACCGGGCTAGAAGCGTGCTGGCTCTGATTCCAGGAGCCCTGGTGGCTGCGAAGGTTGAGCACTCAGCCGCTAACAGAAAGCTCAGTGGTTCGAACCCACCAACGGCTCTGTGGGAGAATGCATGGCAGTCAGCTTCTGCTCAGGAAACCTTGGAGCAGTGGTTCTCAACCTTCCCAGTGCTGTAACCCTTTACTGTGGTTCCTCATGTTGTGGTGACACCCCCCTACACACACACACACACCATAGAATTATTTTTGTGGTTACTTCATAACTGGAGTTTTGCTACTGTTATGAATCAGGCGACCCTGTGAAAGGGTCGTTCGACCCCCAAAGAGGTCACAACCCTCAGGTTGAGAACCGCTGCCTTAGAAGCTCTCTGGGACCACTCTACTCTGTCAGTGAAAGAGAGGAAGGCCATGCAAGAGCCAGCTCTACAGGGTGCCTGCAACAAAGGGCTCGCACATCATGATTGTGAGGATGGGCCGCTAGGAGTCAGAACCAAGGCCACGTCACCCTGCGACCACAGCGTGAGCCAGAAGTGACCCCGTGGCATCCAGTTGGGGGTTTTGTGATATTGGTCGCCATTGGTTTGTTCAACGTCTGTGTGCATTCTGTTCCCGTGATGTAAGAGTAACCTTGACTTTACTGCAGCGTAGTAAACAGAAAACACAAAGCCCCACGGCCATCAAGTGGATTCATGAACTCTGAGTGCAGACGGCCTCACCTTCCTCTCGCCGTGGAATACAGTGACTGCGACACATGCCCTGCTGTTAATATTATTTCGTATCCCTTAAATTCCAGTTGGGGGACGACGAAGCAGAGAAAATCCATGTGGAGCATTTTCTAAGTCTGAAAAGACTGAAAATAAAAGCACCTGTAACATTGGCCTCCCAGATGTGGCTGAAGCCCATGCCACCCGTCATAAAGCATCCCCCGCCCTCCTCCCCACCCCCCATCCAGATGAAGGTCGTGCCGTGAAAAACAAAAGACAAAGAAGACTGAAGAGAAATGCCAGACGCTTTGGGAATAAGCCACCACCACAAGAAAACAAACAAACATCCGAGGCGTTTGCGTGCAGTTCCAGAATGCCTTAAGCTGACATTGGATAAACAATTGTCCATGTATGAGCTAACTGCATTTCTGTTAACGGCTGGGTTGCTCATATGAGCGAACTGAATATTCATTATGCCATAAGACTTTGGATGACTGCTTCCATTGGTCAGAAACATGCAATCAACTCAGGGACTATTCGGGAATAATCCCTCGCTTGTCCTTAACACCAGCTCCAGGATGAGTCTATAAAAAACGCACCTTCTCCTTGAAAGGGAAGTTTGCCTGTAGATGGCATCAGTCAGTGCTAGGGGTGAACACTCAGTTGGCACACGCCCGCGGGACGCACCTGTCCACACGGGGAACAAACGAATGACGAGGAAGACACGTGTGTGGGCATGAAAAGCACGGTGCGTGG
Organism: Echinops telfairi; assembly: GCF_000313985.2. Classification (NCBI taxonomy): domain Eukaryota; kingdom Metazoa; phylum Chordata; class Mammalia; order Afrosoricida; family Tenrecidae; genus Echinops; species Echinops telfairi. The sequence continues at coordinate 16,608,775 of NW_022103901.1, read as the reverse complement.
CGTGTTGAGAAGGGTGGCGCTGCTGTGCCATGGTGTCCTTCTGTAGCCCTGAACAGTGGCTGCAATGTGACCGAAAGGGTCGGTTTTCTCAGAAACAACCGTCAACTAGAACAGCGAGACGGCAGTTTTGAAGACTGCGTTCATGCACGTGGGCTCTTAGGCATCACAGAATGCATTGGAAATGACAAAGGTTCTCAGAAAAGAGAGGTCCCACCAAGGCGCATGGAGCGGTCTCAGGCTCGGGCTACTGTTCTGTGCCCCTCGTTCCCCAGGGTGCATGCCAAGGAAGTCACCCTGATAGATGCCAGCCTGGCACAGGTGGGCGGGGCAGCTGGCTGCTGGACCCCACCCCCACTCCCCACCACACATACACACACACACACACACACACTCCAGCATGGGATGGGAAGTGTATTAGTCTGGGTACTTTAGAGAAGCAAATCCGCAGAAACTCA
>NW_022103901.1:16606271-16607688 GCF_000313985.2 Echinops telfairi | reverse complement strand
TTTGGTCCAATCTGCTGCTCAAAAACTCATCAGAGTATTGGGAAGTCGGTGTGCTCCTTGGAGGACCAGGGTGGTAGGACCCAAGCCCTGGTATTCTCCATGCATAGGAAAGTCAGACACGGAATAAGGAAGACCGCAAAAGAACTGACGCGCTTGAACTGTGTTGCTAGCAAAGAATATTCAGAGTCCCAGGGACTGCCGAGAGGACAAAGGGATCTGTCTGGCAAGAAGTCGAGCCAGGATGCTCCTTTAGAGGCCAAGATGGAAGGACTTTGTCTTACATCCTTTGAACCTGCTGTCAGGAGTGGCCATGCCCTGGAGAAAGGCATCATGCCGGGGCAAAGAGGAAGGCCTTCAACAGGATGGATTGACACCGTGGGGGACCATGGTGCAGGCGCAGGACCGGGTAGGGTTTCGTTCTGTAGCGCACAGGGTCGCGGTGGGTCAGACCTGGCTTGACGACACCTAAGAGCAACAGCAAGGGAAACCTTCTAGCAATGTGTGCAAGCTTCCTTAGAACATAAAGCAGGAAGAGAGAGGGAAGGGAGAAGGAAGTAAAGCTGGAAGCTTCCTAAATGTCCAACGGGAGGTGGATGGCTCAACACATGGCAGTCCATCTGTACAATGCGATGCTACCGCGTGGACTGCTGACAGAGAACCTTTCAGCACGGTGTTTGTGCTCTAGAAATACAGTAGTGCCTGTTTGGTGCCATTTGCGTTAAAAGCAAAGCAGGGGCATATTCACACATTTCTATAGAGGAAAAGCAAACAAACAAGAGTGGCTGCTATCAATGCATGCTGAATGGGAAGCCTGTTTTAGGAGAATATCATGGAATGCACGTGAGTCCTTCAGGTTCAGACGCTGTCTACCAAATCTGGGGGGAAATCAAGTAAGGAGACTTGATGGCCCGGCAAGATGAAACAGTGCCAGGAGGTTTCCAAAAGTTCATGGGAAAATTCCATCACGTCTGTCCATGAGCTCTTTGAAGGTCCCCTCAAATATCTACCATGATAAACATGTCGTGAGACTGCCAAAGAATCTCTGGGCTGTATTAGCGGAGACTAATAGGAAATATGACTTTTCTAATAACAAATGAACACAGGGTCAAATTTATTTTGCAAACTTGAAGTCCTTGGAGGGAAGGGGGTGGACTTAAGAGAGAAACATCAAAGTGAACAATGAACCGAGAGTGATGTTTTAGCATGCTGGTGGGAATTGGTGATGCAGTAGTGACATGTTGGGCTGTGGTTGCAAGGTCAGCAGTTTGAACCCACCAGCTGCTCCTTGGGAGAAAGAGAGGGCTTTCTATTCCTGTAAAGAGTTACCATCTTGGGAATGCACAAAGACAATTCTCCCCTGTCCTATCAGGACGCTATGAGTCAGTATTGACTCAATGGCAGTGGGTTTGGGTTTGTT
>NW_022103901.1:16582172-16604721 GCF_000313985.2 Echinops telfairi | reverse complement strand
AGCACCTCACCACAACCGCACTTAGCGCGGAACTCAAGGTAACGTCCACGTCCCATTTAAAAGGCACTTAGGAAATGGCGAGACTCTGAGAAGAGAAAGACCGACAAGGTAACAAAGGAAACCAATTCAGGAAATCGTCTCTTCCCACATGATGCTCTTGAGATGGGGTGTGTCTCAGAATGAAAGGAACAAAATGAGAGATCAACAACTGGACTGTTCCTAGTGGATAAACGCTGATGGTATTCAAAGAGCGAGAGAAGAAAGACCGTTACTCTCGAAGGTGGAGAAGGAAGCCATTCACAATCCCCCCAGTTGCATGCCGTGGCTCCGGAGCAGCAGCGACTCAGGGAGCTTTCTCGGGTTTGAAATTCGTCTTGCAGGATGACCGACATAGCCTGAATGAAAAACATCAGTGGGCTTTCTTTTAATGAGGTGTAATCATGGCTTATTGCAATGGTGTTTTCTTAATGAACTGTATAATTATATCTGCATTAACTATTTTTATAATAAACTGTTTATTTATCTAATGTGATGGTGATTCTTTAGCTTAGAATTTGGGTGAATCTTAAAGTAGGAACTATTTTATTGCACTTGACATATTGGTACTCAAAGAGGAGCCAGTGTTGGTGGGGGGCGGGGGAATGGAATTTCCTGGGAACTTTTTGAAGGCCCCGTAATATGAGGGACGATAGCACAGCTTGTATTTCTAGTGTTTCATGAACAAATTCTATCCACGTTACATGACTGTTAAGAGGCCTATTTTGCAGAGTGGTTAGGCATCGGGCTGCTAATCACAAGGTCAGCAGTACATATCCACCCGAGGCTCTGCTGGAGACAGAGGAGGCTGATCCCACGGGGACGGCTCTGCCCTGTCCTGTGGGGTCCCGGGGAGTTGGCCTCGATTCAACTGCAGTGAACGGGTGTGTGATTCGGTGTCCAAGTAGTGAAGTGTCACCAACCTCAAAGTTCAGTTTGTTTGGGGTGATTTTTTTCTTCATAGCAAGTTGAGAGTTTTCTTCTAAAAAAAAAGTATTTTTGAACCTTCAATTTAATATTTATAGAGTATGCTAAGAGTCTCTTCTCACACTGCTATTTTTAAGTGACTCGGTGCTGCAGTGAATACTAGAATATTTTAAAAATCAATTTAAACAAATCATTTCTTGGACATTGTGTCTTTCTTGGTATTGAAATGTTGTGAGACAATGATGAAAACTGAACCTCACTGTCACTTTAGATTTACATGCTAATGAATATGCAGAAAGAAATCATTTAAGAGTGCTACTTTTTAAACTACAGGTAAAACTCGAGGAGTAAACAAAATTCAAATCAATATAAAAATGCAAAGTTATTCCCAATGTGAGGACCTCATTCAGATGCCATCTTTCTTCAGAGGATATTGCCCCAGGCTCCCCATTTGGCAGAACATGAATTTGAGATCTGAGAGAAGAAACAGGTGTGGGCCAGTTCAAAACAGTTCAGTCAGGCCGACAAAATGAAATTGGGACAAAAGTGAATGTTTATAATTTGGAGAGAAACCAAAACAAAAGCCCAACTAGGAGGGAAATGGTAAGGTCTTCACTACATTGTTCCACAGGCTTTGGAAGTCTATATAGTATTAATGGGAATCATATTAACACCAGTCCACACTCCTGGTATACCCAAGAACTTTGCACATTTTGCTTCAGAGTCCTGCAAAGCAAGGTCACCAATATGGATGGTTTCCGGTAAAGGCAACTCAAAATCCTGCAGGCTCTGAATTCTCAGAGATAGAAAAAAGGATTTCCTTTTCAATATGTGTCCTTTCCAACTGATAGAAAGGGTAATTGTCCTGGGTTGATCCTGATAGGTCCTTAATGTCTATCATAGGCTAAGGTCCCCTTTGACGGAAGACAGAGCCAGCCTCGGGTGTCTTCAGAGAGTTTCCCGGGCCTTGTGTACAATCTTAGAAGCCAGGAAAGAAAGAAAAGAACGACGCGGATGTCAGAAGAGATGCAAACTTGCTTTGAACATTGAGCAGTGAAAGTGAATGGAAGAAATCATGACACAAAAGAGCTGAACATGAGTACTTAAAAGGCAGCTCAAGAAATCAAAATATTACAAAGAAATGTGCAAAGACGTGGAGTCGGGAAGCCAAAAGGGCACAGTCAGCATCTCTCAGGCCAAAAGAACTGAAGAAAATATTCATGCCTGGAGTTGCAGTATTGGATTCTGTGACTGATCAGGCAGCATCCAAAGAAGATGGAAGAAATGCACAGCATCACTGTGTCAGGAAGAACTGGGCGATGTGCAACCTCGGTACCGGCCCAAACCAATGTACTGAGAGAAGACATCCAAGCTGCCCTGAAGTCATTGACCGAAAACGAGGCTCCAGGAATTGATGGATTCCTATTGAAATGTTTCAAGAAGCTGATGCTGCCCTGGAATCCCTCATCCGTCTACGCCAAGAAAACTGGAAGACAGCGACTTGCCCAACTGATGGGAAGGCATCCATGTCTGTGACCGCTGCAAAGAAGTGACCCAAGAAAACTGCAGAAATTACCTAGCAATGCCCTTAAGGCGTAACATGCAAGCAAAAGTTTGAGGAAGACCATTCAAAAGCTGCTACAGACATTCAAGGACAGGGAGCTGCCAGAAATTCAAGCCGGATTCAGAAGAGGACGTGGAATGCGGGATATCATTGCTGACGTGGCTGAAAGCGGAGAATCCCAGAAAGGTGTCTGCCTGTGTTTTATTGACAATGCAAAGGCTGTGGGTCAGAACAAACTAAGGATAACAGGTGGAAGAATGGCAACTCCAGAACACTTCCTAGTGCTCAATGGGAAACCGTAACATAGACCAAGCGAATGAGGGGATGCTGAGTGGAGTGGTTTCAAGTCAGGAAAGGTGTGTGTGCTGGGCAGTCAGCAGCTCAGGAGCTTAGAGAAGCAGCCCGGATGGGATGTCAAACTCAAGCGAGGCAACACGACAGGATCCACCAGTCTCAAGCTCAAGCGATGTACACCAGCAGCATGGCGAAACATGTCTCAAAGGAAGGTCAAGTTCTAGCACCATGATCCATGGGTTGGTTGTCCCACAGGTAGGTAGCTCACAAGTTGAAGCAGAGAACTAGCTAAAGCTGGTCCAATCACCAGAGAGCAAGCAAGAGAGGGGCGGGCCTTGTGGAGCCATTTCTCTCTCTGCCCTCCAATCAAACTGTGATCTCATTAATCTCATATGTTCCTATTGGGCAGATTGGCACAATAAACTCACCTATCACAGTGTGCCTTCACCATACTTATTCAATCTGTGTGCTGAACAAATAATCCAAGAAGCTAGACTGAATAAAGAGGAATTAATAACCCACAATAGTCAGATGGCACAAGCTTGCTTTCAGAAAGCCAAGAGGAGCAGGTGCATTTGTTGATGAAGGTCAAGGACACACAGCCTTCAGTGTGAACTACACCTGAACATAATGAAAACAAAGACCCCTTTCACGTGTTAAAAAGCAAAGCTGTCACTCTGAGGAAAGACCCAAGGACTATGGGGTTGGTCTCCCTCACTGTATTTTGCTCTCGAGAGGCAGGAATATTCTTGTTCTCCTGGGTAGCGCACGACCTGTGTCCATGTCTAGAACAGCATCTGTTGTGGTTAGATGCCATCAAAGCAGTACTGACTCCTCTCAAGCCCTGTGCACGACAGAATGAAACACTGTGCGGTCCTGGGCCATCTTTACGATGGTGTCTGAGCCCACTGTTGCAGTCACTGTGTCAATCCATGTCATCAAGGTTGTTTTCTTTTTCACGGGCCCTCTACTTTACCAAGCGTGGTGTCCCTTTCCAAGGACTTGTCTCTCCTGATAACAAGCCCCCCCCCACCCAAAACATGAGACTAAGTGTCGTCACTCTTGCTTCTAAAACGCATCCTGCTGTACTTCGTCCAATACAGCGTGGTTCGTTCGCCAGGCAGTTTCAGCATTCTTCACTACAACCACCACTCAAAGCAACTCACCACCACTGAGTCAATTCTGACTCATCTCCATCCCATAGGAGGGGGTAGAGCTGCCCCTAGGGTAAGGTGACCAGACGTCCTGCTTTTGGCGAGACAGTCCCAATTTTTAACAATTTTTCCCGCATCCCGGGGCATTTTTTTAAAGTCCCGATTTTTGAAAAGAATGCACGACAAGCTAGGGTATATGGTTTTCGGCTGCCATGTGGCTATTTCGCCAGGATATGAGTTTTATCAATGGTGTCCCGCTTTACCAATGTTAAAATCTGGTCACCTTACCCTAGGGGCTACTAAGACTGTAACTCTTTATGGGAGTAGAAAGCCTCATCTTGCTCCTGAGGAGTGACTGGTGGTTTTGAACTGCTAACCACCCAGTTAGCAACCCAACACATAACCCACTACACCACCAGCCACTCAGCAGCATAACCAGGGATGGTTCTGGATGACGGATCCACGGAGAGTTGGGTGTGTGACTGATGGAGGACTAGATGAAGTATAGCTAATGGATATATGGCTTGGGGCTGGATAAATGGATAGGCAGTGATGGATAAACAGAGGGATGATAGAATCACAGGTGATGAATGTAAAGAATGAAGGATGGATGGTGGTGGGTGGATGATGGATGGATGAGTGATGAACGTATCAAAGGTAGATGAAAGACAGATGGATAAATGTATGGGCCTAAACACAGTTTAGGATGAAACCATGGGCTGGGTCAGAATCCTATCTGGTGCTAGACCACAGCTATCCAAAGCTCTCAAACTACAAGAGTGATGTGTGTGCATGTGTGTTGTGTAGAACAAAAATATTCAAGCAAGGATGCATGGTCTTAACTTGTTGTTGGGCGTTGGGTGAAAGCCCCCAGGATGTATTTTTTAAAGAACTTATGGAGTATGTCTGCATTCTCCCTGCTCTGCTGACAGCAGCTACCAGGTGAGGGAGGCATGTGCTCAGGGGCTCCCAGTACAACCCATCCGGGTGAGAATCACCTGCTATAGTGTTCCACACAGCCCAGGCCCAAGGAGCCCTAATTTAACTTGGAAGGACTCTCATAAGAGGTTGAAAAGAAGAGCTTTTCTGAACGACTATCCATAACTCAGAACTTGTCTGTATCTTCAGTGCCCATCTTCCCAGTAGCCCTTGGGAGACGGTGCTGGTCTCAGAGCGGGTCTGTCTGACGGCAGATCTGTGGGACCATCATTGGGTCTGAGGTAGGCACAGGGCAAAAATTCCCCTATCAAACATCCCCATGACACTGCATGGATGGGCCTTGAAAACACCTGGTTGAGCTAAATAAGTCCGTCTGAGTCCCAGAGGGCAAGAAGCAGCTCTCTGAAATGATGTAACTGGTGTTCCCTGGTGGTTCTACCCCTCAGCACCCATGCCTCCTGCCTGTGGGTGCAGGTCATGACCTTACTGTGTGAATAGCCACACTCCATGAGGTTCTTCTGTTGAGGATGACCCTGCTTCCTAGTTCCAGAGGTGAGCACACTGGCCAATCAGAGCACCTCCTCAGTCCAGAGGTATGCATGTGATCTAGGTTGGCCAATCAGGTACTACATCCCTCAGACCACAATGGCAGTCTAGGGATGACATGTGATCCAACCTGGCCAATGAGAGTTCTCCTTGGGACTGTTCCTGGTGCTAGACTGGGGGTGGGGGTGGGGTGTCTACACATGAGACCATCCCAGGGAAAGGGTTGCCAGAGAGGAGCCAACAGAGAGGGCACAGAACTCTGAAAGAGAGGGAGAGGCCAACAGAGACAGAAAGAGAGGCAAAGAGAGGGGAGGAAAGAAAAGATTCTAAACCCCGTCAACATGGCATGAGCACCTGGATTCAGCCGAGCCTGAAGCCACATGGCAACATAAACTGATGAAATCATGCTTGGGGTATTTGGGCTGTTTGGGGTGGATGCCATCCCTTACGACCAGACAAGTTTTATTTCCTTATTCATTTTTGCATCCCACTGGCCCTACTAGGCACTCGGGACACGGGTACAGGATGGAAAGGGACAGGAATTAGTGGGATGCAGTGAGGCAGTGTTCTGCCTGGCCCATCACTGCCATGCCAGGAGCTGTGGACCTTATCAGAGCTCACGCACTACCTTCCCCAAAGCAAGTATCCAACAGCTTGAGGCTGCCCTGGATTATAAGTGGGTATGTCCTGCAGGTCCATTTTTGAGAGGTCACCTACAATATCCTGCCTAGTTTAAGAGGCCAGATTCTCAGTGGCAAGCGGATGTGGTCTGAGAGACCGGCTCGGTTCTCAGCATGTGGATGGCATGCTGTAAACATCTGTTGGGTGAATTCATTCATGCCACCCGTGTACCCTTGAACATCAGTCAGCGTGTGGCTCCCTTTTAGGCCTGCACAACTGTTTCTGTGGAAGGCAGACCCCACACAGCAGCGCCTCATGGAGGTCCTGGGCACGGCTCGACGTCGGGGTTGGGGAGGGGGGGTTTATTTACGTCCCAAGGCTTCTTGAGTTCTGAAAGGAATTATAACCCCATCTGGAAGAAGACAATCAGGGTGGATAATGACAGGCAGCTAGAGTTCACTGCCACAGATCAACAAGTGAGCCCCACGGAGGGGCCCAGCCCAGCTCCTGGCTGGAAGGCTCCTCTCCGGTGAGCAGAAAGGGCTGGAGATGCCTGAGAATGGCGGGAAGGCCAGGGGGGATTGTTTTCCTTAATTCTGGTATCTGTCAGACTGAGTCTCACTCCACGTTCAGCAAAGCCACCAACATAACAACGAAGGGCCCGGAGTCTAAAGACGAGCCACCTCTCCATCACTTTAAACCCATGACCAGCTACGTGGGCATTTGAAAATCAAGAAATCACCAACTGAATGACAGGATGACACGGACAGATCCGCGCCTCCGTGACAGATAGCCGATGGCAGCCCTCAGCCTGGGCTGGGGGGTGTGTTTGGGGGCAGAAGAGGGCCTTCTGTCCACGCACCTGTCGACATGCATTGCTCTGGGTGGCACACAGGTGTCCCCACGTCATGCATCCTAGTCCCACCTGAAGACACCCCCTGCTCGCTAAGCAACCAAACCAAGACACCACTGCTCCCACCCGTCGTCGTCTCCGTGGCTGGGAAGGACACAGCCTTGGTTCAAGCAAGAATCTGGGTCGTCCTGAACGCCTCGCTCACTCCCTCCACGGTCCCCTGGCCAGCAGACCCTGCTGGCCCTGCCTTCAAATAGAACCCATCCACCACTCTTGTCTGCCTCCTCCCTGCCCGCCAACCACTCCCCCTTCTCAGCCATCTCTTTCAGCCTCAACCCCCATCTTCCCCATCCCTAGGGAAGAATGCCCTTTCTTGGAAATGCAAATCCTATCCCATTACGGTTCTGCCTAAGAACCCTTCCTGTCTTTGGGAATCACAGCCAAGTGTCCAACAGCCCAGTCTCTCCCAAGCCACGTGTCCTCTCTCATCCAGAAATGGGCCGCCAGTGAGCTGACTCACAGTGACCATAGGGCAGGGTGTAACTCACTGGCCCCTGAAAGCTTCACCTTTCTCCCACAGAGCGGCTGATGGTTTCGAACTACTAACCTTGAGGGTAGCCTCCCAGTGGGTGACCCACTACGCCACCAGGGTTACACATCGGGCGGCTAACCACAAGGTCAGCGGTGTGAAATCACCAGCTACCTGTGCCTCCAATGGCTCCACTCCTGAGCCAGTTTCTCCATCACTCCCACGGGGCAGGGAGGCCCAGCCCATCGGGTGCTGGCTCCCTCCCACGGGCACACTGAGGGCGGCTGTTTTGAGGGTGTTGTTGTTGCTCAGTGCCATCTAATTGGTTCTGACTCACGGAGGCTCCACGGACAACCCACTGGCTGGTCCTGTGCTTCCTCCCAACGGGGGTTAAGGTTGAGGCCACCCCCACCCCCCCACCCCCCGCGATGCAGTCACAGTGTCCATCCATCTGGTCGAAGGTCTTTCTCTTGCTCGCTGCCCCGCTACTTTACCGAGCAGGGTGTCCTTTCCCAGGGACCGGTCTCTCCGGACAACACGTGCAAAGGACGTGAGACAAGGCTGGAGCCATCCTTGACTCTGCGGAGCCCTGGCTGTCCCACCTCTTGTCGATCAGCCCTGTGTGTGGCTGTGACGCTGGCAGCTCTGTCACCCGGATCTCAAGCCAGCGGGTGCGGTCACCCAAAGTGAACGGGTTCAGCGGAACTGCCCGAGGAAGAGAAGGGCAGGCTGCGAAGGAGGAACAGCCTGCCCTTGGCAGAGGGAGTAGCCTCTGACAGCCTCCGGAGGGATTGGAAACCTTTTCGAGCAGATGTATCGGGAGTGGTTTTTCTGGTACCTTTCCAATGAAAATAGCACAGATGAGGCAGCTGTCCCAAGGGAACCCCAACTGCTAGCTTTTCACCCCAGTGACCATGACTGCCTATCTGCTCCTCCTGACCCTCAAATGCCCGGCTTGATTTGACAGCCCAGTTGCCCACCATCACACAAGCGGTGGCGGGAGAGGGGCACGGGCGGGGTCACATTTCATGAACCCCATTCTGGAAGGCGCTTTTGTCACACAACATGTCCCACCCTAAGAGCCCCCACATCGACCAGGGGCCTTTGTAGCGTTACTGCGAGGCAGACAATGCATTGCCTTGAAGTCTTATTCAAGCTTTTCCAGAGTTTGCAAATGTCAGCTCTCGAATTAGAGCTGTCCTCAGCCAAGCCCACAACTGGCACAGAGAACAGCTGAGTCCCCAGGAGACAGCGGCCACCTGAGGGCCCAGGCCACACCGGCCTGGCCATACTCCCTCAGGCGGGCCAGCACACTGGGCACTTGTGGCCCAAAGCTGAGCTCAGAGTGGGCTTTCTGGTTCGGCATCGGCCACACAGTGAGGCTGACGTGGGTGGTTTCGGGGTGGGGGGGGGGGGGAATAGCTTCAAAAAAGGTCCCTCTTCCTCCGCATCTGCCCACCTCAAAACTCCCTGGATCGTCTGTGGGGTAACAAGGGGCGGGTGACATCATCTCTCCAGGCTTTCCCCGTCCCTCCCCACACACTCTGCCCTTCTCCCTACCAAACAGCCAGGCACCAGCACTGGAACCCGGTCAGGAAGCCCGCTGCTCCCTAAGTGGCCACCTCCTGGCACCCACCAGGTCTCCCAAAGGCCACATGTTTTTTCCCTGCCCACCCCCTTGACTGGTCCCAACCAGCCCACTGAGCAGCAGCCTCAGACCAAGACTGCTGGGTGCTGGTGGTGAGAAACCCCAGTTCCTCACACTCAGTGGACACTCGGAGGCAGGTTTCCAAAGACTGGGGGTTCTCCAGTGGGATGATCCCCGATGCCCACACAGAGGGCCTGCTCACCTGCAACAAGCTCCAGTCCATCCTCCACCAGGACTTCCTGGGTCCCTCCCATGTGAAGGAAGTCTAGCCTCAGGTCAGCTTCTGAGGATCCCCTAAAAGTCACAGCCGAGCGGGGCCAGGCATACCTTCCATCAGTCTCCCACGTTTTGTCCCTCTGATGGTGACTCTGTCCCCTGAAGCCACATAGAACCTGTTGGAACTTTTTCCTCCCAAACTCAAAGCCAAGTTCACTGGCATCAAATCAATTCCGACTCATAGGGACCCTACAGGACAGGATGGAACTGCCCCTGGGGGGTTCTGAAAACTGTAAGTCTTTCCAGGAGTACAAAGTCCAGTCTTTCTCCTACGGAGCGGCTGGTGGTTTCGAACTGCTGACCTAGAAGTTAGCAGGCCAATGAGTTACCACTTCGCCATCAGGGCTCCTAGTGACCTTATAGGGCAGAGTAACATTGTCCCTGGTGATCTCCGAGACCATAACTCTTTACAAGAGTACAGAGCCTCATCTTTCTCCCTTGGACCAGCTGGTGGTTTTGAACTGCCAACCTTGTCATTAGTAGCCCAACAAGTAACCACTATACCACCTGGGCTCCTTATCATGGTAAAGAAGAGAGGCAACATCATCTTCCCAGAGCTATCATGCCTCTACTGCTGTACCCCAAGTTTATAGTTGGGGTATTGGAAGCTGTTTTTTGCTGTTGCGGTAGTTACATTATCTGGTGTCAACTTGAGGATTAAGAGTGAAGGGGTGGAGTCTAGCCTGTCAATCCAGAGATAGCCAATGAGATCTCTGTGTGGGCATGGCCTTCTGAGAATGCTGGAAACCGCTGTAATTTCCTCCTTGGAAACAGAGACACTTTTTTATCTTGGCTCCCTTCCTTGGAGACTTTCTACTGACAAGGCTGACTCCCTGCGGGTCATCCCTGAGGAGAAGCCACAAGGACCTACCCTGATGCAGCCCTGGAAGCTGGAGAAGCCACGTGGAGACTCCTGCCAACGCTGAGATGCTTACAACGCCACTGGACCCAAAGACTTTCTACCCACTGCCCTGTGATCGTCCTGTAGTCTGCATCTTTGCATGTGTTTCGTGAGTCTGAAAAGGACTTTATAGATTAGTATTGGACATATAGACTAATATCGGACTTATGGGCTTGGACTGGACTGGGTTGGGATATTTTCTCAATATTCAACTGCTCTTGTATATAAACTTCTCTCTTATACACATATACATATTTATGAGTGTGTTCCTCTAGTCTACCCAGACTAACACAACTGTTGACATGTGATAACAACAGTAGCAACATCAACAAAAGCTTACACACACACACACACATACACACACACAAGGGATTTTATACCATTATTGCTTTTGAGACTTCAACACACAGCCACCAGAAGGTTCTGAGCCCGTTCTCTCAGGGACACACACGTCTTCGTCTCAATGGGGTGCCTCAAAGAACAAAACCAACTGGCTCCCCACGGGCCCTCCTGGGCCAGATGAAGTCAAGGGGAGCTACGCATGCCTCTGAGATGCAGGCGAGTCATTGCTCCTTTGAAATGATCTTTGAGTTTGTGAAGGGGGCCACAAAGAAGCCTGAGGGGGCAAGATCGGGGCTGCACGGTGGGTGGGATAAGGTTTCCCAACAAAATGCTCATAAAATAACCCTCAGTGCCATCAAACATGAGCAGGTTACATTGTGGTGATGGGGGGGAGGGGGAGTTCCTTGGCACAAGTTCCCTGGTTTTGTTTGGAGTGGGTTCATTCACATTGAACAACAGTTGTATCATATGCCAGGTCCTGTTCTCATATAAATTCATAGGTGACCAAAGTCCTGCTGACTCTCACATGTTGCTAGTTCAGGCAGGACTTGTCCATTAGATCCTGTTGACGGTGTGTGTGTGCACGCGTGTATGTGAATTGAGTGGGGAGGCTTACATTTCAGACAATCAACTCAACATTCAACAGTTCAAAGGACTCCCCACCCTACCCTGCGGATTCTCTCCCACCCACCACTCCCCCTCGGATTTCTCTTCCCCCTGTTCTGGTCCTCCATCCTCCCTTTCACCCAAGTCAACACCTGCCAACCTTCTAGCGGATTCCTTCATCCTCCTTCGCTAGCCCCCACCAGCTCTATTCCAAGTCATTTCCTTGGTGACCTCGTACAATATTGGTCCTTTGGTGACTAACTAGCTTCACTCAGCATAATGACCTTGTGTCATGTGGTGCTTTGGGGTTTCATCCCTGCTTTTTAGCGATGCACCACATGCCATTGTACGGATGCACCAAACTTTATTTATCCATTTATCTGCGATGGGCCTCTGGGCTGTTTCCAACTCGCTTTTGTGTGCAGTGCTGCAATGAACACAGCAGTGTATACGTCTGTGTATGCGCATTCTGTCTCTGACTTCTTTAGGGACAATACCCTGCCGAGGGACTGCTGGATTGTATGGGATTCCTAGGCCCAGTTGTTTGCCGTAACACCATGGTGTTAGGCCGGTTGACTACAGAAACAAGTCCAGGGACACTCATATATGATGTGTGAGAGAGAGCTTTATATCAAGAAATAATTACATATCAAGCAAACACCCCAGCCCAGTCCAGATCAAGTCCATAAGTCCGATTCTAGTCCATAAATCCCTCTGCAGATGCACGAAGCTACACGCAATGATGCAGAATGCAAGATCAAAGACTGGTAGGTGCAACATCTTGTAGAACCAAAGGCGGTGGACACATCTCCAGGGCTCTGGCTGCCATCAGCGTGGATTGAAGTGGCTTGTCAACAGGAAGGTCAAGCAGAGAGAAAGGGGGTCCAGCCTCCACAGAGCCATTTATCTCAGGCACCCTCCAATCCAGCTGCAACCTGATGGAGAGGCTAAACTCCGCCCACATGTTCCTACGGGAGCCATGCTGGCCCAAAACACCTAACTATCACAGCCCTATTGCTCTCTGCAATGGTTGTACATATTTACAGACCCACCACCCGTGTGTGAGGGCTCCAATCTCGGCAGTTGGTCACTGAGTCTATTTTAACTTGGTAGCCCCAGTCAAACCTGTGCACATCGTAGTAGCACACAAGCTCCTCTCACCAATGGGCGCTGGCTGCGTGTGAGGTACCAGTCAGAATCAAACCCCAGATTCCCACCCCCAAACCACCACTGCCTCCCCAGAGCCCGTTTCCTTGACCTTTGTGCCCACATGCTGGGATCTAGGCTCTCCCTGTCACCCCGTGGAAGACAGCCACCTCCACCTCTCCCGTGACTCTGCGGGTCAAACCCTCCTCCATGCCTGGGGAGCAGGGAACCCCGGCTCCCCCTGGCTGGTCACGGATGAAACGTTTCCAAGTCAGGACCAGGGGCCGCTCCCCACTGCCCTCTCTTGTTGACCTGAGAACAATCCCCCCTCCCCTGGAATCTGCTCCAGCTTCCCGCAGCCAGTCTCCGGTAGCAAGCTCTACCAAAACCAGACGGCAAGCCTCAGGCCCCGGAAGACACATGCCCTTCCACACGGACATGGCTGAGCAAGGTCCTCAATGCTTTATAAATATGAATTCACGAAATCTTCCGAACAATAGCTCTGAGGGAGGCCCTTCACCGAGGAGGTGCTGCGGGCCAGGAGACATCGAGTGGCTTGTGGCTGCCCATTCAGGAAGGCGAGAGCCCTGATCCGGGCCTGGCACTTAATACCATGCCAAGCTACCCTCAGGCCTGGCACTCAACACACCAAGCTACAAGCTGCTGACAGAAGGTTCTAAGGTTCTAGTTCTTGGGGGAGGGGCAGGTTCTTGGAACTCCTATAGCAATACATAAATAAAATACAGGGAGGCACACACGGCCTGGGTTAAGAGTTCATGGGCGTTTTTGTGGGCTGCTTCTGGCTTTGGGTTTGAGCCAAAGATCCTGACTCCTGTCATTCTGGGTCCCTGAGGTTCGTTTCAAGGATCCTTGGTGGTGCAGTGATTTCAGCACTCTGCTGCTCATCAAAAGGTGGACAGTCTGAGCCTTGCAAGCCACTCTCCAAATGAAAGAAAGGGCAGGCTGCTTCCAGAAAGACTGACAGCCTAAGAAGCCCTGGGGCGGGGGTGAGGGGGTGAGTTCTACTATGTCCAATAGGGTCCCTCTGAGCGGGGCTGACTGCCTGGCAGTGGGTTTGGGTTGGGGTTTTGAGGTTCATTTTTAAAAGGTATCAAGTTAGGTCACCTTCTCTTGATCCTGAGAGAGCACGGACGACAACAACAAAAAGGACTTCTTCACTTTACAGACCAGGAAAGTGGGGCTCGAAGAGGCTTTGTGGCTTAACCACCATGACAGGCACACAAGGAGACCTCTGCAGGAGTTGAACTCACAATTCTGGAGTCCAGACACTGCGATGGTGCGCTACCCAGGGCCCCTTGACCCCTCCCTGCTGCCCAAGTCAGCCGAAGTCAGGCTGGAAGAGTGGCTCTGTGTGTGTATGGTTGGGGTGGGGGTGCGTGTGTGTGCAGAAGCACAGCATCAGCGGCACGGAGAGAAAAGTCTGTCTCCATGGTTACCCGGAAGCCTAACAAAACATCCTCCCCAGCTCGCCGCAGCCTTGAGCATCCATGCCATCCTGCCTGCACTGGTCCTCCCGCTTCGCATCCGAGAGCCTTCCACTAGCACTGCTCACGCCCGATCACAGTGGCACGTTTTCTGATTATTTACAGATGCACCTCCGGCCGCCTCGTGTAATCACAATCCCACTGCGCCTTCCTGGACCAGTCGGCTGCCTCCAAAACTCTCACTGACGTTCCTTGGATGGCTCGGTCGGGTCCTTGGATGGCAGGCAGGTTGCTGGTCCCTTACGCACGGGGACACAGAGCCAAGGAGCCTGCAATTTCACCGCAGATCCGTGTGGGGTCCACTGGGGGCCATGCCCAGGCCCCTTTGCTGAATGTGTCCCTTCCCTACAGAGGAGGACCTTGGACACGATGGATGGACACAGCGGCTGCATGGAGAGGACAGCGCAGGGCCTGGCAGGGCTGCGTTCTGTTGGACACACGGGTTATTACAAGTCGGGATAAACTCATCGGGCACCTGGCGACGACAGGGAAATGGGGGGAATGAATGATTTCATCTCAGGTGCCCACTGGAGTCATGGGTAACGGCGATGACCCGCTATGTGAAGAAGGCCTCTGAGATAGGATCTGAGTCTGCAGAGGGGGTGGGGGTGGGGGTGTCCAATTCAGGATGTGTGGTTTCTATGGCTTCTCATGACAACAGTGGAAGTCCCCATGAAGACTTCGCAGGTGCTCAACCAGGAACAAGGTTGGCCCCCAAGGGACCACAGGTATCTCTTAAAGCCAACCGAGGTTAAGAATTGAAATGGGGGAAATATGAGCAAAGAGAACTGGAATTAGCACTAAAACAAATGAAGCGCAGAATTAAGTTGACTGATTATTATAAATAGGAATATATATAAATATAAAATTTTAAATCAGGAACAATGAATTTCCTCAGCACACCAGGGAAGATGTAACGTGTACTCTCTCATTCTTCACCGTTATTAGAGAAAAGAAGTGAAACTATTGAAGACAGAATTAACAACAGTGTGTAAGACGTGGGACTTCAAAAATTTCATGAGACAATTCCATCATCGTTTAATTCCATCTTTCCATACGCTTTTTGAAGGCCCTTCCATGTATTTTTTTAAATCATTAAAACAGAAAAAAGTAAGTAAAAACTAATTCATAGAGTGAAAAGTAAATATGTTTTCAGAAGAGGAATCGAAAGCATTCACCCCAAAAGAGAAATGAGATTAAACTGATTTATTATGGCAATAAATGCTATTTGGTCAACCCCCTCAGGTTGGATGAAAAGAAATAATCTAACTGCACTGTTCTTGCCACATGCATAGTTAACCAAAAGTTAAAATAAAAAGACTAAGGAGATATATCAAGGGGATACAAGCAAAAGAAAGCAAGACTAGCATATCAAAATACAGAAAAATGGAGTCCAAAGTAAAAAGCATTCATGAGAGGGAAATAGTCATTTTATCTTGACAAAAGATATGATCCACAATTCCACAATGAAAATATAGCTGTCACGAATTGTTTGTGATGAATAGCATAGAACTGAACTTTGTTACAACAAAAGCTATCAGCAACACAAGTAAGAAGAGAAAAAATTGGCCTACATCTTCCAATTTTGGGCCTATCAAGGGCGGGGGAGATACATACTGATTCCAGGTAAGTAAACAGCAAAATAATAGTTAACACAAGATGGCTTTGGCTTATACAAAGGGGGACATAGATGCGTTTCTAATAAAATATTTACCAAATAATTACAACATTGCACGGGTCATCGTCTCTATTGTTTCATAAAATGAGAAATTAATAACAAAAATGTAGACAAATGCATGAGGGAGAAAGGGGTAGGATGGATAGGTCCAACACATGGCACTTCCAGGAAGTAAAACCAGTCAATATAATATGATAATGGTGGATACGTGGCATTTTGCATTTGCCAAAACCCAGAGGACAATGCAACACAAGCGTGAACCCCAATATAAGTGACAGAGTGAATTAATAACAATGTATTAGCATTGGTTCCTCAATAAGCATACCACAGAAACACAACTGTTAGTAATAAACGGTGTGCAATGTGGAAGGCTACTCTCTGCTTTATGCACAATGCCCTAAAAAAAACAAGAGTTTTAAACTTTAAACAAATGAGATACAGCAGTTGGAGATTTTAAATGTTCTAAATTAGTAGAGGATCTACGAAGAGACAAAACCCCACAGGATATGGCCAAAGTGGTGCTCAGAGGCAAACTGGTAGCAATAAATGCACTTGTTTTTTGTCCTTTATTTTTTTCCACAATGAAAAACAAAGGTTTCCATTCAAAACTTGACATAATTGAACGAACGTCAGGAAAGTATGCCCAAAGGAAACAGATCAAATTTAAACAGAAGCTGGAAGTAGATACGGGAGGTAGATTCTTCACAAACAACAAAGAAAGGACGGGCCTCTTTCACCAAGAGATCAGAACAACTGGAGGGTTCCGCCCGGCAACCATGACTGAGCCTTGGGGTCCAATCCTAGAGAGGGGAGATCCAGAACAGAATGTCAAAGATCAGCCTCTAGGCTTTCGGGGGGAGCCTTGGAGGGTGAAGAACCCCATGACACCAAGGACTTGGATAATCTTTCCATCTTAAACCCTAAGCATCCCCTGAAATGGTTCCTTAAGACCAAAACTAGTCACAGAAAGGTGTGCCTCAAGAAGACCTTTTAAAGTCTATACGGGGTTGGATTGACAATGTCAACTAGAAAGATCAGATGGGAACCTCAGGGCACAGTGATTATGGGTGAATGAGGGAGAATGAGCCCAGAAAAGAATAGCTGCACTATACCAAAGATGTAATCATGGAACTCCCTAAACGAGGCATGTAGGAACTGCTGAATTAGGGAACACTCTCAACTATAACAAAGCCAGTAAAATTAGGAAGAAAAGAAAGAAATGAGGGGAGGGGAAGACCTGGGCTAAAAAGGGGAGAAAAAGCTGGCCCCAATGAGCAGAACCTCCGGCTGGACTATGTAGAACAGCAGTGCAGACCCCAGTAAGAACGCCAGCCAATTCTGCCCTTTCTGTGAGGCCGGCGTCCACCTGGGCCTGCGTCATCCTCTGCAGCACTGAGGAGAAAGAGCATGTGATAGTTAAGGTTTATTGTGCCAACCTGGCCAATGAACACATGTGGGATTCATTGAAGGGCAGAGGGATAAATGGCTCAGTGAGCCTCGCCTTTCTGGTCTCTTGCTCTCTGATGGTCAGACCAGGGTGCAGCTGCCTTAGCCAGTTCCCTGCTTCAGCTGGCAAAGCTCACTTCCTGCGAGACATCCCCAAGAAGAAGCCGCATGGACCTACCCCGATGCAGCCCTGGGTGCTGGAGCAGCTGTGTGGGACCCCTGCCAGTGCTGAGATGCTCACACGTTCACTGATTCGGCTTTCCCACTGCAGTCGGCGTCATTGTGTGTGTTTTGTGAGATGGAGGAGGACTTTGTGGATTGGTGTCAGACATAGGGTCTAATGTCAGGCTTATGGGCTTGGACTGGACTGGGTTGGGATGCTTTCTAAATGGACACTTACCCTTTCTATAAAACTCTCTCTTACAGACATATGAGTGTCTATGAATTTGTTTCTCTAGTCTACCCAGGCTCACACAGAGCACAAGCACAGGATGTGGAGTGAGAAATGAAACGTCGCCAACGATCAACCTCTCTGTAAGAGTTTCATCACTATTTGAAGGAAGAAAAACAAGCGTGCACGTTTGAAACTCTCCGTGAAGACCTCATTGTGTTAAAGCGCCTACGTGGCTAATAACCAACTTTGAACAGTAGAAAACTAGTGTGGCGAAGGGCGGACGTATTCTGCCTGGAATGCTTCCCCCAAGAACTCTCTTTTGCGATCTCCTCCTGGTCATTCAGCGCGTCGCTCAGTTTTCCCTGACCGTTTAGCCCGGGCTTCACCCTGAAGTCACCCTCCGCACCCTGTGGTCCAGGCGCCGTTGTTGCCAGCTGCCCTCTCGCGCCGCGGCCTGGACCGCCGAGTGACTGGCTGCAGGGCTGAGGATTGGGAGCCGCGCCGTTTTTCGTCGGCTGACTTTTCACAAGCAGGTGGCCAGGCCTTTCCTGTTCGTCCATCTTCGTCTGAAAACCGAATGCGCATCTCCGGGCAGCACACTGCCCCAGGGTGCTTATCCCCCTGAAATGACTGACTGCCTGTCCTGTCACATGGTCGTTTCAATCTCGCTCCACTGGAATGTGGGATCCCGGTTCCGCTGGATGAAGCCCGCTCTGTAGTCCTGTCCAGCAGAGGACCAAGCACAGAGCAAGGCTGCAGTGGCTTGTGTGTGGACGGAAGGGAGGGAGAATGGGCAGGGAGGAGGGAAGGAGAGACCAAGGAAGGCCAAAGGAGAGAAGACGTCTTACAGACAACATGCTGCCAAACAATCGCTTATTCCAAAGGAGGACAAATCTTTGAAAAATGAGAACATTCTCTCCCAGAAAGTACTTTCGAGCATTCTAACAACTTGGCTGGTAGGGGAAGGTAATCTATGGATAAGTGATCAAACTGCATCATGCCTGGATAGATGATCTGAGAATTTTCTACTGCGTCACCCATTCGGGGAAAAAACACACAAAAGAGGCTCCAACGGTCATGAGATGCTGTTGGCCTGTTCGATCAAGGGCCATGCGGAAGAAGGCGTGACCTGTGAGCCTCCCACGTTCAGGGGCCCCTGCTTCCCAGAGACCTGAGTCCACAAGTTCTCCTGGCCTGACCCTGGAGCCAGAGAGGCAGCATCACTGATGGCTCTGTTCTCATTGTCTGTCCCCCATCTAGAACATAAACCCCATGAGGACAGGCGCTGATAGCTGTTTTGTCCACTGGCGGTTCAATCAATATAGGTTAGACGCACCAAGAAGCAACAACGTTTCGTTGTCTCTTCCCCCGGATGTAAGGTCTATGACCTACCATGTCTCATCGCCTGCATGAGACAAAAAGCAGGCACATAGTAGGTGTTCATGAAACAAAAGAAGGGAGAAATGAAAGAGTGGACAAGAATTGGAAGCTTTTCTTTCCTTAAGGTCATTCCAACAGTGCGTTTCCTACTGGCCCAGTGAGCTTGGCCATTTTCTTGACTTTTTTTTTTTTAATATCACAGTACTGAGACAGACTGCAAGTCCAGAAACAGATGGTCATGGTACTGTGGAGCTTTAAGAGATGTCCATGGAGCAGCAACTAGAACGTGGCACTAAGCTCTGAAACAGTTCTGAGACTGTATTTCCCTGCAGACTTCAGTTCCTATAACAACAGAGGCGAAGACCAGGAACCAGATCACTGATGGCCTATTGCTGGGCCATCGGGAAATAAGCGGCAGAATGTCAGGTGAGGAGACAGGGGATTCAGCTGAGGAGGGGAAGGAGGGCCACAATTTTCTGGGGAGGAAGACGTGAGGGCCACGGTTTTCAAGGGGGTAGCCAAGGAAGCTCTCGTGGAAAAGGGAACATGCTATACGCAGTGAGAGAGTGGAGACCTGCAGTGAGAGTGTTCCGAGGTGAGAAGACTGTACGTGCAAAGGGCCTGTGGCAGCAGCCAGCTGGGGCATTTCAGTCAAAACCAGGAGCACAGCCGAGGAAACGGGGAGCAGTGTCATGGGAGCAGAGTCGGGCCATGGAGAAGAGCGGAGGGAACACAGGGGACAAGCTGGGTTGGGTCTTGTAGCCACTAGAAGGAGATCATCTTTACCCGGAGTGAACCAAGAGTCACGGTGTGGGGGAGCGGGAAGCAGAGGGCTGGCATTATCTGATGTGTAGCAGGCTCCTTGGGCAGACTGTGGGAAGCAAGAAGATGCGTGAGGAGGAGGATGGAGTCGTCCAGGCGGGAGATGGTGCTGGCTCACATCAGGGTGGCAGACGGGACGGCGATGGTGGGAAGCGGTTAGACTCTAGCAGCGTTTTGAAAAAGAGCCCATAGGACTTGTGAATTGTGAACTGAATGCTGGGAAGGAGAGGTGGATGGGAGGACAGGGTGGGGAAGAGGGGGGAAGAACTTCAGCAATGATCCCAAGGATTTCAGCTTCAGACGACGGCATTGTCATATATTGAGGTGACATGCGTCTGTGGCTGTCACAGTGCCGGCCCATCTTCCCACTGTCTCTCCACTTTCTGGGTACACGGAAGGACTGCATCCCCAGCCCCTGGAGCAGGTGGCGGGGGTGGGTGGTGGGTGGGGAGATGTGGCCATGTGACTTGTTTGGGCCAATGAACTGCAAGCAGGATGGTCTGTGCCACACTTCTGGGCATGGCCATAGTTGCCTCCTCCTCCTTTCCTCCCTTACCAGCCATGGGCACCCAGAGCTAATGTCTCTTTTACCAGGGACCCTGTCGAGCTTCCAGCAGACCCTCAATGGGCACGTCCTTTAGCAAGACGTGGGCCCTGGTTCTTGGAAACCTCCAAGAAGCGCAGGTTGTTACAGCATCAGAACCCAGCCCGTCCTGGCTGCCAGCCGACCCTGTTGATTGAGATGCTGCCTGGACCTCCGAATCGGGGGGCAGCCACTGAGTGAAGACACAGGGATGGGGGCCCACGTCTCCTGCTCACCTCTGTTCTGGGGTGGGTCCCCTTCCATCTGTGCCTCTCCCAGGACCATGCCCAAGAGGTGGGGTGGGGCTTAGAAAAAGTCAAGGCTGCAGGGACAGGGTGGCAGCTGGAAGTACAGTGGGCAGACAGTGGGGTAGAGGCATCTAAAATCAATGGTGAGGAGGGCGTAGAATGCCCGCTGGGGTTCGAGCAAGTGCAATGTAGCCGAGAGGAATTACTGAGAGCCGAATGGAGGTCAAACATGATAGTGGGACAGGAGGAAAGTGAAAGGAAATAGAGGAAAGAAGTAGGAGGCAAAAGACATTTATAGAGGTATAAAATACAGGCACGTACATATGTAAATATATTAATATATAACGAAGGGATATAGGTCTATGTACATATATTTATAAGTTAAGTACTAAGGTAGCAAACAGACAGACTTTGGGCCTGTACTCAAGTCCTCCCTCAGCGCAACAACACTTTGTTCTAATAATCTGGCATTCTGTGATGCTCACCTTCCCAACATGATCTCTGAAGACAAAATGGGTACATAGCAAATGTGGTAAAGAAAGCTGATGGTGCCTGACTATTACAAGATATAGCATCTGGAGTCTTAAAGGCTTGAAGTTAAATAAGCAGCCATCTAGCAGGGAGGCAACAAAGCTCATGGAAGGAGCACATCAACCTGTGTGATCATGAGGTGTCGGCAGGATCAGGTACCAGGCATCAGAAGACCCAAAACAAACAAACATTTCAAAGCAAATGAGGAAGGTTGGAATTGAGACCCAAAGCCCATCTGTAGACAATTGGACATCCCCTCACAGAAGGGCCACAAGGAAGGAACGAGCCAATCAGGGTGCAGGATAGCACTGATGAAACACACAACATTCCTCTAGTTCTTTAATGCTTCCTCCCCCCACTATCATGACCCCAGTTCTATCTTACAAGTCTCGCTAGACCAGAGGATGTACACTGGTACAGATAAGAGCTCTTGACACACAGAATCTGGGACAGATAAACCCCTCAGGACCAATAACGAGAGTAGCAATACCATGATGGTTGGGGGAAGGTTCGGGGAGAAGGGGTGAAAGGGGAACTGAATGCAATGATTGACATACACCCCCAGCCCCAGGGGAACAAACAACAGACGCTTGAGTGAAGGGAGACAGTGGACAGTATAAAATATGAAAATAAGAATAACATAAATTATTAAGGGTTCACAAAAGTGGGAGGGTGGGGGAAGGAGGAGGAAAAATGAGGAACTGATACCAAGGGCTCAAGTAGAAAGAAAATATTTTGGAAATAATGATGGCAACCTATGTACAAATGTGTTTGATACAATTGATGTATGGATTGTGATAAGAGCTGTAAGAGCCCCAATAAGATGATTTATTGAAACAAAAAAAAATTTTTAAGCTGGAAGGAGAGCAGGGAAGGCTCCCTGTCCCCCATTCCAGGACTGAACCCTCCTCCAGGGACAGAGGGCTGAAGGGGACCAGGAGCAAAGGGTGGACAAACAGACGCAGCATATGGGTGTGGAGGCCCAGAATGTGCCCCCCAAGGGGACGGCAGGGGGCATGAGCCCCCCTGACTCGCCAAGAAGCTGCTTCACACATGGGGATCTTCCTCAGATTGTAAGTGACAAATACAGAGCACTGCTTTCCCGAGATGCTTTTTCGTATCATTTTACTCCTACTTTGCATAAGCCTTATTGTTATGGCTGTGATTTGGGGTTGTTTGATGAGGGGCTAACGAACTGTGGTGAACTGAAGTCCCTCCCCCAAAACTGTACTTCCTCCCACAGCCCCCGATTGTGTGTGGGGGGTGGGGGTGGGGGGCTGAAGAAAGGTCTGACCAGGTGCCCTGCCCCCCACACACACCTGGACTGACCTCCCTGCAGGGGCCAACCAATGTGCTTCCTCTTGCTGGGGACACCACCCCTGCTGACCGGTGCTCCTTCTCACCTTCACCCTTCCCTCTCTCCCCTCTCACAGGCACCACCCTTGTGTGGGGGTGCGTGCGTGCGTGCATGTGTGTGTGTGAGCATCAGCTTGTGTGTGCATGAGCATGTGTGTGCCTGTCTCTCTCTGCATTTCTGTCTCCAAAGTATGTCCCTTTGCGTGCACACGCTCTCGCTCTCT
>NW_022103901.1:16570455-16581602 GCF_000313985.2 Echinops telfairi | reverse complement strand
CCTTGTCTCTCTGTCTCTTGCTTCCTCTCCCTCCTCCTCCTTCACTACCTCCCTGCCTGGCTCCCTCAGTCTCTGGCTAGCTGTGTGTCTCTCTCCCCTGGTGTCTGTCACCCCTCACCACAGCTCTTTTTAGATCTGTGTCTCCTTCCTGCTCCCATTGCCAGAGATGGGGACTTGGGTCCAGACCTGCCCCAGCCGGAGCTTGTGCCCCAGACCCTGCCGGTCCCCAGTGTCCAGCCTAAACACCTCCTTGGATTCGCTTCCAGAAGCTGGAGCACTGACCTGCCCTTCCACCCCCCACAGCAACAGGGTACCCCAGGGAGGGGCCTTCATCCTCCTACCAAGATGCCCCAAAGCATCCGGACCAGCCCCCTCCCCTAGCTTCCCACCCAGCCGGGCTCCAAACCAGAGCTCCATCTGCTCCCCTCCTATCCCCCCAGGCAGTGCTCAGTACTACTGTGACCCCACTCCAGATGAGGAGACTGAGAGCCGGCTCTGGCTCTCTCCAGTCTGAAACTCCCTCTCTCCCGTAGGAGACCAGAGACCCTGGGGATGCTGCCAAGGCCTCCCCTCAGAGTCCAGGGAGGCCCCTCCTCCCTCCCTGGGTCAGTCTGCGTAGACTAGAGAAGCAAATCCATAGACACTCATATGTAAATAAGAAAGAGCTTCATATTCAAGATCAATTGATATTAAGAAAACATCCCAGCCCAGCCCAGGTCAAGTCCATAAGTCCGATATTAGCCCACATGTCCGATACCAGCCTATAAAGTCCTCTTCAGACTCAAGAAACACATGCAATGATGCCGAATGCAGGAAGATCACAGGCCAGTGGGTGGGAAGTCTTGTGGATCCAGTGCTGGTGTAAGCATCTCAGCTCTGGCAGGGGTCTCCCCGTGGCTCCTCCGGCTCCAGAGGTCTGGCTGCATCAGCCTCTCTCCATGTGTCTTCTCCACAGGGACGTCTCACAGGAAGTGAGGCCAGAGAGAGCGTGTGTCTCTCTCCTCCAAGGAGGAAATCCAGGAGTCTCAGAGTGCTCAGGAGAAGACCATGCCCACACAGAGGCCTCATTGGCTATATCCTGATTGACAGACTCCACCCCTACACTCTTAATCCTCCCATCAACACCAGATTCTGTAACTACCACACTCCCCTCGCCTCTGGTCAGAAGTGGGGGATCCTGGCGCCCCAACACCACCTTCTGGAAGAGTCGCTTCCTACAGCCAGAAAGACATCAATCTCATCTGTCTGTTCCTGTGCTGGTCACCTCTTCCCTCCCTCCCTCCCTCACACCACACACAAAATGCTCACATCAGAGGGATGGGCAGAGAGACACGGGGGCTGAGAGACAGCCCTGCTCTCTGACCGGAAAGGCATCTGCCCCTTACTGCGCACCCAGGCTGCTCTGCATCCTGAAGATACCGCAGCAGCCAGGTTAAATCCATGCTCACCTGGGGGTGGGGAATATGAGCTACAGTGAAGACCCAGAACAGTAACCAGAGAGGACGTTGGGGTGAGATAGCCGCCAGAGGGAGATTTGGGAAGATTCTGCAGAGCTGAGGCCTAAAGGATAAGATCATTTTCTACTCCCAGAAAATGGGCATCTGAGGCAGAGAGGCCAGTGCCCTTGAATAATGAGTTAGTTAAAATTTATTGTGCCAACCTGGCCAATAAACACAGGTGGGGTTAATTGAAGGGCCGAGAGATAAATGGCTTGGTGAGCCTCGCCTTTCCAATTCTTGCTTTTCTTGCTTTCTGATGGTCAGACCAGGGTGCAGCTGCCTTAGCCAGTTCCCGCTTCAGCTGGCAAGGCTCACTTCCTGCAAGACATCCCCAAGGAGAAGCCACATGGACCTACCCCAATGCAGCCCTAGGTGCTGGAGCAGCCGTGTGGAGACCCCTGCCAGCGCTGAGGTGCTTACACATTCACTGACTCGGCTTTCCTCCTGCAGTCTGCATCATTGAGTGTGTTTTGTGAGATGGAGGAGGACTTTGTGGATTGGTGTTGGACATATGGGTTAATGTTAGACTTGTGGGCTTGGACAGCACTGGGTTGGGATGTTTTCGTGATGTTCACTTAACCTCTATATAAAACTCTCTCTTATACATGAGTTTCTGTGGGTTTGTTTCTCTAAAGTACCCAGACTAACACAGGTGGGAATGGGCATGGGCTGGCCCAGGAATCGCAGAAAGGCCAGTGCATGTAGCAGGTAGAGGAGAAAGTGGTATGAGCAATAGGGAGGGACTGGAAGACAGGGGGCCGGAGGTAGGGTCCCAGCTCAGCCCAAACTCTGGGAACCCCTGGTGCTAGCCTGCCACTATAGGCCACCATGTTTCCCCCCATGCAAAGGAGAGGGTTGAATGGCAGCCCAGGAGTCTGAGCCTGGCTGGGCTTGGGACGCCTCGAGGGCGGGTTTGAAACGAGGGCTCGTGGGTCCCACTCCAGACCCAACCAAGCAGAAGGCCTGTGGCGAGGGCCTGGGAATCTGCATTTTAACACGGTCTCCCTAATGAGTCTGTGGCATAGCCAAGTTTGGAAAACGCCAGATGAATCAGAGGTTCTTAACCTGGTGTGGTCTCCATGGCTGGACCTGAGACCAAACGAGGGGTTTAAACACACAAACAAAAACTCACTGCCATCGAGTCAATACTGACTCACAGAGACCCTGTAGGACAGGGTAGAACTGCCCCCTGTGAGTTCCTGAAAGTATAACCGTTGATGGGTGTAGAAAGCCCCATCTTCCTCCCAAGGAGCAGCTGCTGGTTTCAAACTGCTGACCTTTCGGGTTGCAGCCCAATAAGTAACTACCCTACCACCAGGGTGCCTGCCTCACACTGTGGGTTAGGGAGCATACAGTTCTCTGAGTTGAACTCCCCGGTTTGATCCCATCACCGCCCAGTTCCTCAGCCCCCGACAACTACGGACATCTGAACTCAAACACAAATGAGTTTGAGGCCGAGGGAGTGAAACAGACTCTTTCTGTTTCCAGATCTGGCTTTGTAGAGGTGGGGCCCTGATCCGCAGCTACTCCCGCTTTCCTGGGACCAGCCCCTGATGTCGAGGAGCACAGGAATAATGCTGAGGGTGTCTCCGGACCTGGCCCGGTGTCGTTCTGTTGTGCAGAGGGCCACGACGGGTCGGAACGGCCTCCGTGGCAGGCACCTCACCAGAGCAGCAAGAACCACAGCTCACTGGAGGATCAGAGACACATGACTCAGTTGCCCCCACTGCCCCGGCCAACAGTCACCAACGCATCAGACACAGCAAATGATCCCAGCCCAACCTACACAGATGGCCCTCGGGCTCAAGCTGAATTCAGACTTGCCGTTGCATGCCACGGAGCATGCCACGGAGGTTTCGTGGGGGCTGTTACGCAGCATTATTGTGGCAATCGATAGCTGATACATTCCCTTCTTCCACTCTCATGCCACATCGTTTCAGGGAAGCTGTGCTTCTCTCTTGCCCCAGGGATGAGTGAGGCCCAGTCAATTATCACAAGTCATCCCCTCTGGTATGCTGATTGGTTGAGGGGACAGTTGGTCCAATGAGAGTCCGTTCTGGGATTTGGAGTTGAACTCTGAGGAGGAGAACCCCTCTCTTTCACTGCGGGTGCTGGAAGGAAAGGGACACTGGTTCCCAGGTGGGGGCTACCACATGGAGGGAGTCCATCTAAGAATGGAACGAGCCCACAGGAAGACAGAGCCAAGTGACGGAAAGAGACAAACTCCCAGCAGCACAGCTTGGTCCAGCCAAACCACAGCCCTGGACTTCTCTACCATGTGAGATCATAACTCAAACCCGCTGTCATCCAACTGACTCACAGTGACCCTATAGGACAGGTGAACTGCCCCTGCAGGTTTCCAAGCCTGTCACTCTTTACAGGAGTAGAAAGCCTCCTCTCTTTCCCGCGGAGCAGCTGGTGGTTTTGAACTGCTCACCTTGTGCTTATCGGCCCAATGTGGAGCCACTATGCCACCACTACATTTGAAATCAGATGCCCTTTTGAGCTTGAATCCATTTGGGTTGAACTTACTGTGCTTGCAACGGAAAGAGCCCTCGCTAACAAAGTCTTTGGTTTGAGAGATGTTTGCCTACGCCCCAGCCTGTTCTCCTGCCTCCAGACCCTATTTCACACCCACCCACAAGACAGTTACAGGGCTCTAGCACCGCCATCCCCTCCCCAACCTGGGCCTGGAAGGGCTTTAGTTGGTGGCTTTGATGCCAAAAGAAAGTCACCAACGCTGGCCTCCAAGGGCTGAGTGTCCTGGCTGTGCCCCTGAGTCCCGGCAACCTAGCCTTTCCCTGGATGCTGCGTAGCCACGTCATTTAACAAATCCCATTCTTCTCATTTGGGACCGAGTCTGTCTCTGTAACCTGAGCGAGGAGAACTTGTAAAAATGTCTGATTGCTTCACCAGGGTTCGGCAGGCACATCAGGGGCCACTCCCTCTCACAAGAGGCTTAGAGTCTGGGAACCTCAGTGAACGCCAGTCATCAGCTCCTGACAGTGTCCCATGAAGCACTTCTTCTCTTTTGGGAAGCAGAACAAAAGAGAGAGGATGGGGGCAAAAAAAGGACAAGTCCGGGGAGCATCGTCCCCACACAGAACTCCCGAGACATTGCTAGGGTCCCAAACGCGGTCAGCCAGTATTTCCAGAACCCTCGTGGAGGACATGGCCTTGTGTGAACTGAAGTGTCCTGCCCTTGTGCCCGGGCACACCGCCCAGGGCAGCGGGAATGGACCAGGAGGCTGGCTTAGCAGAAAGGCCCCGGAAGGCCTCGTGGAGAAGAGGGCTTCTGAGCCGAGACCTGCCTGAGCAGGGAGGGGGCCGCATGGCTACCTGGGAGAATTCCCCAGAGAGTAGGGACAGGGAATGCAAAGGCCCTGCAGCAGGAAGGTCCTGGTCTGTGCAAAGATGAGCCAGGAAGCTCATGAGCAGAGGAAGAGAAATAGGGGGGTCATGGAGGCAATGGGGTTCAAGCCCCCCATGGCTGTGCAGGCCCTGGCAGGGGAGGGACCAGGCTCACATGGGTGGGCGGATTGGGGCTGGGACCCTGGGATGGATTAGTGTGAGGGTGAGCGATGTCTCAACAAGGCTCCAAGGCGGAGAGGGTGGGGGGCTATGTGCCCCGAAGGGCAAGTCGTGTAAATAGAGAGGAGGCCAGAGTGTGGGGTGGGGGGGACAGTGGACTCACCCAGGGGCAGCTGCCACCATGGAGGAACCTGGGACCCAGGAGGACACAGTTCTGCCAGGAGGCTGAGAGACGCCCCAGGTCCAGAAGTTTCTCTGGGTGCCTCAATTGCCAGATGCCGGCACCTTATCCAGGCCCCACGGACACTGTGACCCAGGTCCTATCCTCCAAGAGAGGGCAAGATCTGACCGAGGCTACACAGCAGGCAAGTGGTGACCGAGGACTGGGCCCCAGCTCTGGGATCATAGTGGCCCTCTGTCACCTCCATCCCCCAGAGTCTGGGCCGCCCCTAAAAAAACAAAACAGAATCCACGGAGTGTGACTTATCCAGAGTCACTCAGCAATTGGCACAGAGGTTGAACTCAAGCCTGGTCCTCAAGACTGCTAGTGCTCTGCTCTTTCCAACATGGCCTCTTCCGTGGAGCCCGGGAGCCTGAGGGGATCGGTCTTGGAGCCATGGGGTGGAGTGGGGGTAGTAGAGCAACACAGGGGTACAGCAGGCAAAAGCTAGGCCCTGGGCCCTTCTGATTGGGGCGCATCCCAAATCTGCCACTCGATGGCTATGTGACCTTGGGCAAATCACTTCACCTCTCTGTGCCCCCGTTTCCTCATCTGGAAAGTGAGGGTATCGGCGATCCTCCATGGGACTGCTATGAGGACTTAAGACAACACCTTTCAAGGTTGGCCTCTTTGTCCACCGGGCGCTCCTACCACGAAGCCATTGAATATCATCACCTCGCCTGGCTGGGGACGTCACGTGTGTGATGCACAACCTAGGGACGGGATGAAGAGCTGGGGGGGGGCGTCTGCAGAAAAGGAGGGGAGAGCAAGAAAGGCTCCTCCCCCTCCCCCACATGCCCCTGTATGTGAACAAGGGAAGGGGGCCTCCGTCACCCCCTTGACCCCCCAAAAAAACTCAGGGCCTGGGGAAAGACCTGGGGGCAGAGAGCAGCAGCAGGAAGAGTGGGCGACATCCACACAACAAACACGCCGGGAGTACCTAGGACCGCCGGACCCGCCAGCACTTTCTCCACTAGGCCCCCAGCAGTGAGCCAAGCCGGTGAGGATCCATTCCTACCTGCCCGAAGCTGGCCAGCAATACAGAAACCCAGCAAGGCCCACATGATCAGGGCCAGAAATGAGGCCAGGGGTGGGGGATGAATTTCTAATCGGGAGCTCAGAAACGGCTTGGGGAGCACAGACGTACAAAACCGTCTACAAATATTCCAGACCGTGCAAAGGCCCTGAGGCCGGAGCATGCCTGGGGTGACAGCGTCCAAGAGGCCTACTGAGAGGGGAGGAAACTGAAGGTTTGGGCTCTAAAGCAAAGGCAGAGGTGGGGGGTGTATAGAAGGGTGCTGCCCCAAGAGCGACCGAGCCTGTCTGAGGTCTGCTGAGCCCAGTACCATGAGGGGGCAATAGCAGGACCAGGGTCACCAGGAGGGAGGAGGTGGCTGCAGATGCGTGCATGTGACAGACACTGGGCAGGCACCGCACACTTTCCTCTCTCCGTTTCCGTGACTGCTCCCCAGCCGGGCAGGTGCTGGTGGCGCTCAGCACCACTCTCCAGGCTAGCTCGCCCATGCTCTCGCCAGAAGCCACACTGCTAGGAAGAGACAGAGCCTGGCCTGGAACCCCAGCCGCCAAAACGAGCATTGCAGGGTAGAGAGCCTTCCCCTAGACCTCTGGCACTGGTGGGAGGGCCCAGACACTGAAGCCCCCAACCTTGGGTCCACCAAGATGTTTCCACCTTCCCCAACCCCATCCACCCCACCGACATGTCCTGCCCCCCTTCCGGGACCCTGTCTCTCCTTCCCTTTCTGGGGACACCCACCTCCCACCCCCACCCCCACGGCCAGCCCTATCCATCCTCCCTGAACCACCCTCTCCCCTCCCCTGCATTGCCAGTTAGACAAGCCACTGGCAGCCACATGCCACTCCCCGCTCCCACCCCGGTCCTCAATGCCCCTCCTCCAAGGCGGACATCTGTGCCCGCCACCCCAAAATGTTCACCGAGGCCCCCCACCCAACCCTGAAAGCCGCTACACCAGAAGAGAAGGGCTTGGGGCAGTGCTGTGTCTCAGCCACACTTTCCTTTCTGTCTGTTGAAGGAGGTTGATGTTCCTCCTGGAAGGGAGGAGAAAAGGTCCCTTTGTGCCCGGTCTGCTGAAAGTGTGTCTGTTTAGGACAGGCTGCAGTTTTCTTTGTGAGCGCTGTCGATTTTCAGTGTGGGAAAGGGGGCTTATTAGATTTCCCTGTGGCTGCCCAGAGCGGGGAGAGGTTTCTCTGAGCACAGAAGGAAATTACCGCGCAGGCCCTGGAGAGAGGAGGGAGCCAGCATTTAGCATCTGGTTCTCGAAGCCAGGCTAAGATGCCGTAGCTGCTGTTGGGATGGGGCGCAGGTAAATGCCAGCAAGGGAAAGAGGCACTGAGCCTTCTCTGTGGTTTCCTGGGAGGGAGGAAAGGGGGGCCTTGGTGGTCTTGGGGTGGCGTAGGAGGAGGGTGACATTTGTTGTTTGGGGATGCTGACAACGGCGTCGCTAGGGAGGTGCAGGGGGTTGTGACGACTGCCTATAAAATGTGTGTGCAGTGTTTCAGCAGACATCTATATCTCTATTTCCCAATACAGATAGCCCTGTCGTTAAACTACAGCAGCATCTCTTGGCAGCCCAGCTTACACGTATCAGCGAAAAACTAAAACCAGGTTAAAACTCAAAGCGAACTCGCTTGGTAGACCTTCAGCCATGCTCTGGTCGGAGCTGTCATTCTGACCCAATTACAATGGCACGTGGAGTCACGTGGTCTCACAGGCCCGTGCTCGCGTGAGTGCAGTTGGGGTGGTGGCTGCCAGTGTTTCATGGTCACTGACCTGGTCACATTTTCCGGGGGTCTAGCTACACTATTGTGATCGTTAGGACTTGGGGCCCTACGGCAATCACTGGTTTGCGAAGCAAGCAGAAGTTAAAGGAAGATAGAGTTGGGGGGGTGCGGAACGAAGGAGGGGGGAATGTAAGGCTTCTGCTTTGTTATTGGAGCCACGTTGGGCTGCTAACCGCAGGGACAGCGGTTCAAAACCACCAGATGCTCCTGGGAAGAAAAATGAGGCTTTCTACTCCCAGAAAGGGCTACCGTCGGTGTTGGAAACTCACGGGGGCAGTTCTACCCCATCCTATCGGGTTCTGTGAGTCGGCATTGACTCGACGGCAATGAGTTTGGTTCTGATTTGGGCTCCGTTATTAACACTGTAACTGTAATTGTACTAATGTTGTCATGCAGCGTAGAGCGATTTTCACCAGTTCCTTGTCAGCCATACTGCAATCTAAGGAATATCACACCTAAGCCATTTGTAACTATATTTATCACATCTCCTTCTAAGATCAACATTGAGACTAAACAGGACTCCGTGTGGTCTAGTCCGGGAAGAGGTCTGTGGGGGGAGGGAGGTGAAACGATACCTGAGTTACCACCCTGAGTCACATGGATCCTAGGGACACACTGGTTGTTGGGATGTTTTTTCCTCTTGGCAGGTTGGGGGGCGGGGGCCACGAGGCGGGAAAATGGTCACAGAACCCAGAAGACAGGTTGTCATGGCAACCAAAGTTTGCAGCCAGGTACTCACTGCCACCCTTTCAGGACCATGGTGGTGCAGGAGCAGGAAGTGGCCAGTGGGCACCGGCCAGTGATACCAGCAAGCTGGCTCAGACCTCCCAAATGTCTCACTGGCCCAGGCTCCAATCACCCAGGGAGGGGAATGGTGCGCTTCAGAGGGGGCTCTCTAGGCAACAGTGAGCTAAAAGAGGGGCAATTGTGGGTTTGTTTTCTTTTCTCAATGGTAGTCTTAATGGAGGACAGCGGGCATAGGTCTTATGACGACCTTCCTCCCCCGAGAGGTCTCTACCTCTGTAACTCCGAACCTGCAATGTTCCCTCTCCCCATCACGGCACCCCGACTCCCTTCTCCCCCTGGGAAGACTCTTCACCTGCGAGGGACCGGGACAAATCTCAAAACATCTCTGAGCCTCAAATTCCTCATCCTGCAAAAACCTGCCTGGGAGGTGGTGAAGGATTCAATGACTTGACTCGCAGGAGGAGGAAAGTTGTCACCAGGCGGGTGACAACTGTTTGACGAGCACTGACTCGCCCCGCTGTGAAAATATTTTTCAATCCCTGGTTTCCAGAAACCGCTCAGGCTGAGAAGTCCGGGTCAAGCCCTGGCTGCAGGAGCTGGGCCGTGACCTTCAGGGAGAGGCCAGGAGAGATGGAGAGTGAAGAGGCGCGGTTGACGGGCACAGCCAGGAGGCAGGGCCTGGGCATGGCAGCCTCCATTGCTGCAGCTTGTGCTTTGAAAGACGTTTCTACACCACAGAGGGGCGGGGGCCACATCCCAGAGTTACAAGGACAGGGCAGGTCCCAGGTACCGAGCTCCTAGGAAACGTTTCCTTGAGCTGGGAGAGGGATTCACGGGGACCTGCACCGGAGGAACTGCAGATGTTCCCAGGAGAAGGTATTGCGAAGCCTCCGTGTGGGAGGCTGGGGGTGGCTGCGTGGAAGCTTGCAGAAGGCAGGGGATTTCAGCCAAGATGTCTTTTGAGGTTATTATTATTCTTTTGTCATTTCACCCGAGAGTGAAAATTGAAGTTGGGCGTGCACCCCAGAAGCGAGTCTGATGGGAGTGAGAACAGTCAAGCCCAGGACTCTCTGGGACCCCAGGTGCTGAGGTGGAGGGGCGCTGAAAAGTTCGGAGCAAAGACAGAGGACCTTGGGGTGGCCCCTCTATGTGGATTCTGCAAATCTCTGTTGACGACCCACTGTGGCTAGACATTGTCCAGAGGTTGGGGACAGGGCAGTGAATGGCACAGACAGGGCCCTGCCCTCACAGAGAGACAGTCTCTCTGTGGCAAGGTAGGTGCCAGGCAAAGGCTTGCACCAGGACATTTCGGGGTGTGCCAAGTGCTAGGTGGTGGGAGGGGGGGTGTAGGGAACAAAGGCAGATGAGGAAATGGCTGGAGCTGAAAGGAGGCCACAAGGGAAGGATGGAGGAAGGGAAGGGCCTTCCAGGCAGAGGGGACAGCTCACGCACAGGCCTGAAGTTCTAACTGGGCTCTCTCCCACTCCTCCCACTCTTTCTTCCCTCTGCCCTGTAGCCAGCTAAACCAGCAGGGATAAACAAGTCAGCTTATTCGACGGCATATAAGTCTGATGTCCACTCCCATCTGCACTGACCGTGCTCTCTCTCTCTCTCTCTCTCTCTCTCTCTCTCTCCACACGGGAAAGTGAGGCCAGCACAGAAGTCCTCCTAACCT
The DNA here is from genome assembly GCF_000313985.2 of Echinops telfairi. NCBI lineage: Eukaryota > Metazoa > Chordata > Mammalia > Afrosoricida > Tenrecidae > Echinops > Echinops telfairi. The sequence continues at coordinate 16,571,110 of NW_022103901.1, read as the reverse complement.
TGGAGAAAGGGGTCAATGCACCCCGAAAGTCCCCACGCCAAGGACATTGGATGGAACCCTCCTTACATGGGCATAAGCTGCTGCTGACGGTAGTTCCCCAAGCCCAGTCTCGCTCTTGATGCCCGCCTCTGGGGCAGAAGGGGTCCTGGGGGAGAGAGGAGCTTGACCTGCCTTCTGGAAAGTCAGTGCCCGCCCCTGGCCAGTTCTGGGGGAGGCGTTGGCACAGCCAGGCCAGGAAGGGCTCCCTGGTCTCCAGCAGCAAAGGCGCCTGTGGGGCAGGACTAGCTTTCCAGGAACCCAGGGGATTTCCCCCACTCTGTGGATCCCAAGCCCGCCTGGGAGCGCACCCAGGGATTGGGGGGCCGATGCCAGGGGTCTCCTGGCTCGGCGTGGGGAGGGCGTCTGTGCTGAGAGGGACAGCTAGCCAGTCCACTCCTGGAGGCAAGACGGGGCTCAAGGCTTTGGGGGAGTAGGAACCATCTGATGCCCCAAAGAGGCAAGGGGAGGGGAGCGCAGGAAGAAGACTTCAGGCGCGGCACGATCGCGCCTTTGCGACCCCCGCTGGGTGGGTGCCTGGAAGGTGTGCGCCCCGGGGTGAGGCGACCCGCTCTGCGCGCCCCTCTCCCCGGCTGGGCGTCCCGGGACCTCCGGCGCG
>NW_022103901.1:16561140-16569436 GCF_000313985.2 Echinops telfairi | reverse complement strand
GGGCACAAAACTGGCCGGGAGCAGCTTCTCTGGAGAGACGGAGAAGAGGGCCTGCCCGACGGAGACAGGGATGGGGCTCCCCGCGAGGGGCCGGGGACGGCGAGGCGTGAGACCCTCCCCAGAGCCCGCCAGGCTTCCCGGAGACGTAAGGGCGATTCACGCAAGCCCTGGAGCTGCATCGCTGGTCTCCAAAAAAACAAATTCTGACCCATCGAGACTTTGTAGGACAGGGTGGAACCAACTGCCCCAGTGGGTGTCCTAGACCATCTCCTCATGGGAGCAGGAAGGCCTGTCCTTTCTCCCGAGGAGCGCCTGTTGGTTTCGACCGCAGGCCTTGGCTCCTTCTCAGGGCTGGTCTAGGGCTGCCCAAAGGGCCTGTGCCCCTTGCAGGAGCCGGTGCGGTGGAAGGGATCCCGGCAGTGCCCTCTCAGGGACATGGGATAGCAGGAAGGCTAACAAAGAGGTGCCCACACAGAATGCCAAGGTGGGGTGTGACAAATGGGGCACCCTCATGAGGACATGCCATCCCTGACCCCAGCACCATGGCCCAAGCAGGTCCCAGTACGGACACAGCTGCTGTGGCTGCCAGAAGGGGTCCACCACAGAGGCTGCCAACCAGGGATCTTCAAGAACCCAAACGTGTTGATTTTTTTTTTAATTTTTAAAAAGTTGGAAGGTATTCAATTCATGAGCCCTGCAGGGAGAATCTTCCTAGTGTGGAAAGGGAAGGGGCGTGGCGGGGGGAACCTCACAGTAGAACCCTTTGTTCAGATGGCTTAGGGATGGGGCTGGTCGCTGAGTGACTTTGGGGTCAGGCAGATCCCGGACTTTGAGCAACTCTGGATCCTTGAAGAAGTGCCTTCACCTCTGTGAGCCTTCATTTCCTTGTCTGTGAACGGAGAGCAGTGCACCTCAGAGGAAATGTGGCCGTGCCTATAAATGCACATAGTAGGACCCTGGTTAGGAGCCCTGCTAGCTCTGTGGGTTGAGCATTGGACTGCTGCCTACAGGGTCAGCTGTTAGAAACCACCAACTGCTCCTCTGGAGAAAGATGAGGCTTTCTACTCCTGTAAAGAGTTACAGTCTTGGAAACTCACCTACCCTGTCCTGTAGGGTCGCTGTGACACAAATCAAGTGGATGATGGTGTTGGGGTGGAGGGGGCGTTGTTTTGTTTGTTTGGGGAGGGCCAACTTAGTAGCAGTGTGGGGGAGGGTCCCTGGTAGCTGCTAACCAGAAGCTTGCTGTTCAAACCCACTGAGTGGCTCACTGGGAGAAAGACCTGGGAGCTGCTTCCTTAAAAACTCTGAAGGGCAAGGAACCCTGGTGGTGTCGTGGTTACATGTTGGGCTCCTAACCTCTAGGTCAGCAGTTCAAAACCACCAGCCGCTCCAAGGGAAAAAGACGGGACTTTCTGCTCCTGTAAAGAGTTCCAGCCTCAGAAACGCACAGGGGCAGTCCTACCCTGACCTACAGGGTGACCATGAGTCAGAAATCAACTCTATGGCAATGAGTTTGGTTTGGCTTGGATTGGTTTTGTGCTAGGCAGGGGCACCGCAGTGAGTGCCCCATCCTCACCTCTGCTCTTAGGCTGGTTGTGTGCCCCGCCTGGACATCCCACCCAGAATGCACACAGGTGCGTTGGTGCCTGGATGCACAGGGTGTGCACCAATTAATTACATGTTGATTGCAAGAGTTCATTTGAATTCTCCCCAAGCTGATCACTGCTCCCATCCGCGCCCCCACCCCGTGCCCTCCTCCCACAGTTTGTGAGATGTTGGGACTTGCCAAATTCAAGGTTAAAGACTGAGTTGCCTTACGCCAGTGGGCCAGCCTGGGCTCACTGTCAGCAGCTGATCTGCCCAGGGATAGGTGAGAGGAAGGCACTGTGGGCCAGTCTGGGCTCACTGTCAGCAGCTGCTCTGCCCAGGGGTAGGTGAGAGGAAGGCACTGTGGGCAATGTCCCTAGCAGGAGCCCCGCTGAAAGATGGCTTGGATCTGCAGGCTTGTGTATGGGAGGCCTGAGGCGAGGGGTCCCAACTATTTGGAGAGGGAGGACCTCGATGCAATAACAGTGGCGTGGAGGGGCTTAGTTGACAGGAAATAGATTACAGCCATCCTGCCAAAGGAATTCAGTAACACCTTTCAACGGGCATGCAATATTCATCACAAGTGTGTCAGTACACATTTGAAACCTCATCCCTCAGATGCCTGTGTGAGAGGATCCTGCCTTGGGCTTGTGACAGTGAGTTGGTAGGCACATGGGCAGGACTGAATGACCTATGGGCTGAAGACCCTGTCCTGGGCACTCAAGTCTTAGATCAAACACAACTCAAACTCGCTGTCATCAAGTCAAGGCCATTACAAAGGGGTTATGCCTTGGGCTACTAACCATAAGGTCCAGAGTTTGAAATCACAAGCAGCTCTGCAGGGGAAAGATGAGGCTTTCTACTCCTATAAACAGTTACAGTCTCTGAACTCCACAGGGGCGGTTCTATCCTGTCCGATACGGTGGTCGCTATGAAGACTTAGCTAGCCAGTGTCATAGGGGTACAGGGGCGCTCAGAGGATGCACTGAGCCAAAAACTAAAGCCACTGCCACTGAGTTGATACTGACGCATAGGAACCCAGTGGAGGGTTTCCAGGACCCGTCCATTTTTACAGGTATGGACGGCCTTATCTTTCTCCCTTGGAGCTGCTCGTAGATTTGAACCACTGACTTTGAAGCCTAACCCACAGCACCACCAGGGCTCCTTAGAGGAAGCACCAAAAAAAGGGAAAAGAAAAAAACTCACTGCCACTGAGTCAATGCAGGCTCATTTCGACCCTATGAGTCAAGGTAGGGCAAGGTAGGACTGCCCCCGGGGGTTTCTGAGAGTGTAACTCTTGGCAAGAACAGGAAGACGCCCATTGCTCCTGCAGAGGCACTGTGGTTTCGAACCGCTGACTTTTGGGTTAGCATTCCAACTTGTAACCACTAAGCCACCAGGGCTCCAGAGGAAACACAGTGGGGTTGAGATTTCCACCTGAGACCCTGAACCCCTCCTTCACTGAGCACCCTCACCCTGTGCTAGGCCCCCTCCGAGGAGGGAAGAGAGGGTGAACCAAGCCCACACGTAGATTGTAGCGTGTGCTGGAGGGATCAGAACAAAGCAGGAAAGCGAGGTAGGCGGTAGGGAGAGCAGAGACGCAGGAGCCAAGAGTTGAAGGGATGTGGGAGTGATTCTTGGGACTCTCTGGGACAGAAAGCTCTGGGCAGAGCGAGCAGCCAGAGCAGGGACTCAAGGACCATGGCAGAAGGGCAGTTCTCACCAGCTCCTAGATCCAGATGTCTGCTGTCACACCTGCCATGCCCACTGCCCGCCTGCAGAGCAGAAACAGCCCACAGGCATGGCTTACTTGGCCCAGATGGAGCTGGGCCGCCTTGCGTTGCCAGCACTCCGGAATCATGGGATTTCCTATAAAAGGGAATCCTCTAGCTTATCCTCTTTAAAGTGTTGAAAAGCAAGGCGGTTACTTTGAGGACCAAGGTGCGCCTGACCCAAGCCATGATATTTTCAATGGCCTCCTATGCACCTGGAAGTTGGAAATTGAATGAGGAAAACCAGACACTGGATACGGAAGACTGAAGAAGAATCCATGCATTTGAAGGATGGTGCTGGGGAAGACCATCGAAAGTACCACAGTCTGCCAAAAGAACTAACAAACCTGTCCTGGAAGAAGTACAACCAGCATGCTCCGTAGAGACAAGGATGGTGAGACTTGGTCACGTGTACTTTGGACATGGCAGGAGAGACCAGTCCCCGGAGAAGGACCTCATGCTTGGTAAAGTAGTGGGGGAGCCAAAAAAGGAAAAGATCTTGGACAAGATGGCTATGAAACAATGGCTGCCTGGATGGGCCCCCACATAAGAACAATGGTGAGATGGCGCAGGGCCAGCAAGGGTCTCCTTCCGTGCCTACATCAGCTGGAACCCACTGGACGGCACCAGGCAACAGCAGCAGCTTATCTTGCTAGGTCACATGGCTTGCCACACCTGGGCCTGCGTTTTCATCTGGGAGTTTGTGCTCCCAAGGGGTTCTCTCCCCTGGACCAGGGCATAACCAATGCTACTGTAGGGTCCTTGGGGGCATTTGAGTTTTGAGTGTAAGAACCAGAATCAAGGTCCAAAACAATTTGATAAAACACATCTAAGGTGTCAGAAAACAGGAGGGTGGTTGGCCTTACCTTGGGGAAAAATAAAGGGGGCACCCTAGGTCCCTGGAGAGGGGGAGTAACTGGAGGGGCCGGAGGCCTTTGGGGGCTGGTCACAGGGGTCTTCCCAGTTTATGAAAACTCATTGAGCCGGACAACGGGAGACCGGGCTCTTTTGTGGATTCAATATAATTTACAACATATCATTGTCGCTCCTAAGAATGACATTCACCCTTTTCCGGAAACCTGACTCTCCTTTGAAGTGCCACATCCCAAACGCATTCACTTTCCCCCTCTTCCTTGGAATCAGCTGCCACAAAGCCATGGGGGAGCTTCCGAGCTTCCCAAGTCACTTCCTGTTTCCCAAACCTTCAAAATAGAAGTGGGGAAACCAGAGCGTTCCCGCCTCCAGGGCCTCCTAATTATAGCTCCAGATTAGCCAATTACCAGTTACCAGGGAGGTTTTTAAGCACCTATTCCGGTGGGACCTAGGCCTAATACCCGCTTCACTCCCCTGGTTAAGAAGCTATCCTGTGTTCTGTGGAAGCCAGTTGGGGGTGTTTATGAGACTGCTGGAATCCTGGGGCCAGAACACCCCTCCCCTCCTCCCTTAGGGAATGGAGTCTTGGGCTCTCGGCAATCTCAAAATTCCCGGGGTGGGACCGACTTCATCAGGAAGCGATCAGCCCTAGCTCTGCAGCCTGTTCTTAGAAAGCATCTGAGCAACTCCAGTTGGATCTTCCTTCTATCCAAGAAGCATTCATAGACCTGGTGGCTTCACAGCTATGTACACAGCCACTAACCAACCACAAGGGCAGCAGTTCAAACCCTCCAGCAGCTCCACAGAAGAAAGATGAGGTTGTTTGCTCCCATGTAAACTTAGTCTCAGAAACCCCAAGGGTCAGATCCACCCTATCCTATAGGGTCGCTAGGATGGGGAATCAAATTGACAGCAGGGAATCATTCTCTCACTAAGGCGCCCTGGTGGCACAGTGGTTACACACTGGGCTGCTAACCACAAGTTCAGCGGTTCAAAACCACCAGCTGCTCTGAGGGAGAAATAGGAGGCTTGCAACTCCCAGGAAAGAGTTACAAATCTTGGAAACCTCACAGGGGAACTTCTACCCTGTCCTATAGAGTCAATAGGAGTCAGAATTGGGTTGGGTTTGGCCTCGGTCCCTGAGTGGTGCAAATGATTAGGGGCTCAGCTATGAGCCCAAAGGTTAGCAAGCCAAACCCACCCCAAGCACCTCAGAACACCTGCTTCCACGAGACTACAATCTTAAAAAACACTTGGAGCGGTTCTACCCAACAGCAACTCACAACCACCCGGTGCTAAGGAAACCGGGATAACACCGACTCCCTAGGAAAACCCCAACTTCCATGCAGGAGAGCCCGGGCCGACGCCTAGCCAACCACCCACCCGTCTGTCTGTCAGTGGATGCGCCTGTTGCTATGGTGCTGAACTGGCGTTCAGAGCTTCTAGATAGAGATGGTCCAGAAAGAAAGGCCAGAGCGGCTTCCATCAGTCACTCAGCCAATGAAGACCCCAGAAACCCCAACGGGTCTGACCTGCAGCCAGTCCTGGACGGAGCAGGACCAGAGAGCATGTCCTTCCGTCAGGGTCAGGGTCGGGCAACCATGCTGAACGAGACAGATGTGGGCCATGCCCTCATGGGCTCTGGGACAAAGAAGACCATTGATCCCAAGCTCGGTCATGAGGGAGTTGCAGGCAGTGAGACAGGCATGAAGGAACAGAAACAAGTGTGCAAGGGAGCTGCTGGGGGGTGGGAGGTGCTGAGAGAGCTAGTCTGAGAAGAGGTCAAGATGCCCAGGACTGAGGAGAAGCTTGGGATTGTAATCCTGGCCCTGCCATGTGTGCTGGGTGGGAAGTGAACGGTCTTGGGGATGTGTCAAGTACTGACCCCCCCAAGCCCTGACCCAGGTCTGTCCTGAGCCCAAACCCCACCACGAACCCCTAGTACATTCTCAGAAGCCCAGCAATAACAAAAAGCGAAATCACTGGCCCCAGAGTCAGTTGTGTCTCATAGCAACCCCATAGGACTGTGGCAGTTACATCATCTGGTGTCAACTAACGAAGGGGTGGAGTCTAGCCTGTCAATCAGATCGCAGCTTGATGACTTCATTTGGAGGCGCTAAGGAGATAAAAACCTCCCTGGAGGCCAGACACATGCAGACTCTCTGCTTTGTCTTTCTGCTGACGAGACTCATGGAGCTACACTAGAGCCCTGGAGCCAGAGGAGCCACGTGGAGACCCACGCCAGCGTTGAGATGCTTCCACCCCCACTGGATCCACAAGACTTTCCACCCACTAGTTTGTGATCTTCCTGCACTCAGCATCACTGTATGTGTTGTGTGAGTCTGAAGAGGTCTTTATAGATTGGTATCGGACATATGAGCTGATATCAGATTTCTGGACTTGATCTGGGCTGGGATGTTTCCTCAATATTCAACTGTTCTTGTATAGAAAGCTCTTTCTCATACACATGAGTGTCTGAATTTGTTCCTCTAGTCTACCTGGACTAACTCAAAGACAGAGCACGGGACTTTGGGAGATGGGGTCCACTGCCCTCCGCTGGTCCCCACTCTCAGCCACAGCGTCCTCAGGCTGGCCAGCCCGGGGAGACACCCGTGGGATGAAAACAGTAACAAAAGCAGGGTGAGAAAGAAGTCGCTCCATAGGTCAGAGCCAAACCCCCAAACAAGTCAATCCGCTTCACAGCGACCCTACGTAGGGTTTCCGAGACTGTCCATCTTTATGGAAGCAGACAACCTCGTCCTTCTCCGTGTAGAGAGACTAGTGGGTTTGAACCACTAACCTTGTGGTTAGTAGTCCAGCACTTAGCCCCCACAGAAACACCAACTACACGCCAGGCACTCTGGCCGTGGGATATAATCGAATCCTGGTAGTGGGTTTGTTTTTTTTAACATTTTATTAGGAGCTCTTACATCTATAATCGCAATCCATAGCTCCATTAGATCAAGCATAGTTGCCCAATTGCTACCATCATCAATTTCAATACATTTTCTTTCATCTTAAACTCCTTGATATCAGCTCTCCCTTATCCCCTCCCTCGCCCACCTGCCACCCCCTGAACCCTTAATATACATTATTATTATCATTTCTTTGTCATGACTTACACCTTCCAATGTATCCGTTCACCTGAAATGCTGATGTTTGTTGCCCTTGAGTGGGGTTATACAGTCATTGTTGCTATCAGTTCCCCCTTCCCGCCTTTGACACCGCCCCCCCCCCCTCTTCCCATACCCTCGGGATCATTAAGCCCACCTGTAAGATAATGGGACAGTCACAGAAGAGCCATGTGGACGTGAGGATACATCCAGGGTGCAGTAGAGCCCTGGAGACACTCACAACTGTCCTCTGGTTTGTTAGGTGTCTCCTCCCTCTAGTACAGCCCTACTCTCACCTTTCTAATCCTGCCAGACCTGCATTTAGTCATCAATGTAATGGAGACCGTTCGATGCACGGAATCCAAGAGACATGCACCCTCAGAAACAGTGGGGTGTTCTTTCTAGAGTGAAGAAACTGAAGCTCCAGAAGGAGCGGGGCTGGGGGCTGAGTGCAGGGCCACTGGTCCCCTCAGCCTGTCCCTCCATTGTCCTCAGATTACCCACCATCAGAGGCAAGCTCTAAATGAGCCTAGGGAGTTAGTTCCTGGCCCCCTTCCTGTTCTCAGTCCTCTGTGGGGTCATCTCAGTCCTCAGAGTGCGTAGCTGCTGTGCTCCAGGACAAGGAAGGTTTGGGGGGAGGGCAGGGGCGGCGGGAACAGAGGGTTTATGGTGTCTCCTAGAACAGCCCTCCCTGAGCTGGTTCCCCCCCCCCCCCCCTTTGAATTTTCAAAGCGCTTGTTTGTTTCCCTCTGCTGCCCTCTAGGGACCAAGAGCAGGATTGTCAACCTTGCTTTTCTGGAAAAATCCTCCTCCCCACACACCCACCTTCAAGAAGTTAAAACTCAGGACCAAGCATGAGAGTAGAGCTGCCAGGAGGGAAGGGGAAGGTGGGGGAGAAAGGAGGAACCGATCACAATGATCTACTATAATCCCCCCCCAGGGGGATGGACA
>NW_022103901.1:16552582-16560627 GCF_000313985.2 Echinops telfairi | reverse complement strand
TGGCTCACAGCCTCCATAAACAACTGGCGCCTTTGCCCTGAGATCAGAAGAACTAGATGGTGCCCGGCTACCGTGACTGAACATCTTGATGAAAGATTCCGTAGGAAAACATCTTAATCAAAACGAGAAGATGTGCAGAACAAATTACAAATCATGATGGACTGTCGACTTTCTGGAGCCGTGGAAGGAGGATGAATTCCCGAAACGATTGCTCTAAGATCATCTTTACACCTTCAAGTCTCCTTAAGAACCAAACAATAGTTTAGCCTAACTAGTTTAGCTTAACTGGTATTGAGTATTGTACCCTTTTAGTCTTAAAACCAAACAATAGTTTAGCCTAACTGGTATTGAGTATTATGTCTATAGTATTGTACCCTTTTAATCTTAAAACCAAACAATAGTTTAGGCTAACTAGTTTAGCTTAACTGGTATTGAGTATTATGTCTTGAGTATTGTACCCTTTTAATCTTAAAACCAAACAATAGTTTAGCCTAACTAGTTTAGCTTAACTGGTATTGAGTATTATGTCTTGAGTATTGTACCCTTTTAATCTTAAAACCAAACAATAGTTTAGCCTAACTGGTATTGAGTATTATGCCTTCAGTATTATACCCTTTTAATCTTAAAAACAAACAATAGTTTAGCCTAACTAGTACTGAGTATTATGTCTTGAGTATTGTACCCTTTTAATCTTAAAACCAAACAATAGTTTAGCCTAACTGGTATTGAGTATTATGTCTTGAGTATTGTACTCTTTTAATCTTAAAATCAAACAATAGTTTAACCTAACTAGGATTGGGTATTATGCTTCTCTTAGGACTATCTCTATGGGATGAAACTGAGAACGGTGGCTCACAGCTTAGGAACTTCAGGGCAGGGCATTTACTTGAATAGAGGGAGGATCAACGCAGAAAGGGGACCGAGGATGGTTGCACACGGGAGGTAAGCACTGCCACTCACGAAGCTTCCCTGCAGAAACTGCTGAGTTGCTGGAGGTTTTGCTGTGTAGATTCTCAACAACAGGAAAGTGCGTCTTTTGAAAAATCTACAACACAACCAGGGTGGATTGAATTAAAGAGCATGCGGACCCGTCACTAATGTCACTGAGTGATTTGTCTAGAAATTGCCCAACGGGAACCTGATTTCACCAAAAGCACAATTATATCTTATTTTCACTTAAAAAGCAGAGATCTTCAACTTGGTAAAAAAAAAAAAATTATACAAACCATCAATACTTATAGATATGTCATGTATGAGTCAATATATGATTTCCTTTCTAACAGTACAAGCCTTTTGCCTGCAACCTTCTTTATTTTTTGACCAGTTGCATTGGCATCTAACTCACACATCATACAATTCAATAGTTGAATCACGGTCCATTTTAGAGCATTTTCTTCATTCTTATACTCATTGTTATTAGCTCCCCATTGCCCCCCAACCTCCCCTGCCAGACCCCTAAGAAACCATCCATCCAGGCACTGTCTCCATAGATTTTCCCATCCTGTATTTCATATACAGAAAACACATACTCCCCAAACGAACAATAATAACAGAGCAAAGCAGAGAAAAACAACAACTGAAAAGAAAGCAGCATTCATTTAGCCACTGGTATCGAATCTGTTGAGAAAAAGACATAGAAGTATAGGCCGCTATAACCTGTATTTCGTAACTTGTTGACTCGTACAGATTAAACTCTTAACATTCTTAATCCTCTTTTAGTGACCACAGTGCAACTCGATAGGATGGGATTTTTTTTTTCAAAAAGTGTGGGTTACAAATTCACTTATAGGTTTAACAGAAGCTATTTTTCTGTGTGTATTTTCCTTTGATGCAAATACATAGACCTAAATGTAATAGGAACCTACACGGTGATTCAAACATCTTAGCCAAAACCAATGTCCTTGAGGAAATGAAGAAGTGGGCCCGGGGGCCCAGGACCATAGTCTCAGAGGATAGTCAATGGGCACAGCCTAGTTCACAGAGACGATGTTATGCATGCTGCTCTGCTGAGTCATAACCGTGGTCTTAAGAGCATCCAAGCAGCCTTCCAAGGTATGTTCCTTTCTCCCCCTCCAGGGTTCCAAACCCAAACCAAACTCACTTCCAGTGTGCCAATTCGTCCCTGGTGAAGCGGGTACATGTCAGGCTGCAGCATCAGCAGTTGGAAACCACCTCAGGACAAAGAGGAGGCGTTCTACTCCTGTAAAGAGTGACAGGGCCGGGTCTACCCTGCCCTACAGGATCTCCAAGAAAGGAGCAAGCGATGAAATTCAAAGACACGCGGAGACTGTTAGTCCAACCAATGAAGGGACCATCTGTCTCCACCACCCTGAGGCCCGAAAAGCTAGATGGTCCCCGGCTACCACTGTCAACTGCTTTGAAAGGGGTCACGATACAAAGTCCAGGGTCGCGTGGAGGGAAAGTGTGGAGCTGAACCCACCATAATCCGAGACAAGAGTTACTGTTCGGGGAGACCTGGGGGACCCCCAACACGATGGCCCTTAAGGTCGCGCTTCAAGCCTGGAACTGAACCCATCCGTAGGTTAGAATCATTAACCCTTTAAGATCAACCGAAGGGCATTTAGCCAAGGACAAAGATCAGAGGGTCACGAAAGCAGGAGGCAGGACAAACAGGAAATACAGGGAGCAGCAGGGACTAGGATGCGGGAGGGTCCACTCGGGAGGACCAAGCTGAAGCCAACCATGTAGGAACTACCTGCTGTCACTCTCATCATCTGCTCTGTCTGCCTTCACCTACTTCACCCGAAGAGGTTTGTTTTCTGTGTTTTTGTTTTTAGGTGGATGCAGTAGGGATTTGCATTTCAAATTATCACTTTATTCGACAACGTAGACAACCTCCCAACTCCACTTCTCCTTGGTGCCCCCCACGTTTCTTTCTCTTGTCCAGCCCTAACTTCACCTCACCTAACACCCGTCGACCCTCCACCCAGGACTCGGCCAACTTTTGAGATGGAAAAGGCAAATCTTATCTCTCCATTTAAACATTATTCGAGAGCCAGGAATATCTTTTGGCAAATAAACGAATTCTGAGTCACAGCCTTTGAAAGTCTCCATTTGACTTCAGAGACCCACGTATATTCCACAAGAGCCCACGTGGCTCTCGAGCTGCAGTTTGCCAACACCTGGCCCAGTCTGTGGTTTTCTCTCCCTCCCCTCCGCCCCCATCCCTGGCAACCTTCAAAGTCTGTTTCTTGGGGCCTGAAAATGCTCTTTCTTTTATAACAATGGTCTCATACAATATCTGTCCTTCCGTGACTGACTGACTACACTCCAACCCACTGTCATCTAAATCCGTGCGTGGTGTGAAGTGTCTCACAGCTTCCTCATTACAATCAATACCGTTTTGTTTTGTTTTTCATTTAAAACTGTGGGTTAATCCTTCATGCGGCAGCAATCCATGGGTCTTGTTCCACACAGGGCAATGTCCACATTTGCTCAGACTGGCTAATAGGGCTGAAAACACATTCCCTTTATTTTTGCAGGACTTCGTGATTCCAAATGGGAGAAGTGTCTGGTGGGCACTGCTTTCCAAATAGCAATACTCCCATTTTAATGCCACTTGTCAAAATAGGGAACAGTTTTCTTTTTATTACTTTTATTAAATACTTTTATTGGGGGCTCTTACATCTCTTATCACAACCCAAACATTCATCCACTGGGTCAAACACATTTGTACATGTTGCCATCATCATTTTCAAAGCATTTTCTTTCTACTTGAGCCCTTGATATCAGCTATTCATTTTCCCCCTCCCTCATGAACTCTTGATAAGGTATAGATCATTATTTTCATATCTTAAATCATCCTCTGTTGCCCTTCACCCACTTTTCTATTGTCCGTCCCCCTGGGAGAGGGCTATATGCTGATCCTTGTGATCGATTCTCCCTTCTCCCCCCATCTTCCCCTTATCTTCCTGGTATCTTTATTCTCACTGTTGACCCTGAGGAGTTTATCTATCTTGGATTCCCTGAGTTTCAGGCTCTTATCCGTAGCAGAGTGTATGTTCTGGTCTAATCTGATTTTTAAGGTAGAGTTGGGATTGTGATAGTGGGGGGCGGGGGGATTAAAGAGCTAGAGGAAAGTTGTATGTTTCATCAGTGCTATACTGCACCCTGACTGGTTCATCTCTTCCTTATGACCCTTCTATAGTAAGGTGACCAGATTTTAACATTGGTAAAGGGGGACAAAAGTGGGACACCATTGATAAAACTCATATCCTGGTGAAATAGCCACATGGCAGCCGAAAACCATATACCCTAGCTTGTCGTGCATTCTTTCCAAAAATCAGCACTTTTTTTAAAACGCCGCAGGATGCAGGAAAAAATTGTTAAAAAGAGGGAAGATATAGCATCTGGGGTCTTAAAAGCTTGAGGGTAAACAAGCGGCCATCTAGCTCAGAAGCAACAAAGCCCACATGGAACAACATATCAGCCTGTGTGATCACGAGGTGTCAAACGGATCACTGAAGACAAATGGGTGCATAAGCAAATGTGGTGAAGAAAGCTGATGGTGCCCGGCTATCAAAAAGTATAGCATCTGGGGTCTTAAAGGCTTGAAGGTAATCAAGCAGCCATCAAGCTCAGAAGCAACAAAGCCCACATGGAAGAAGCCCACCAGCCTATGCGACCACGAGGTGTCGAAGGGATCAGGTATAAGGCATCATCAGAACAAAAAATCTTACCATAGTGAATGATGGGGGGATTACGGAGTGGAGACCCAAAGCCCATCAGTAGGCCACTGAAGATCCCCTTGCAGAGGGGTCTCGGGGAGGAGATGAGCCAGTCAGGGTGCGATGTAACAATGATGAAAAATACAACTTTCCTCTAGTTCTTAAATGTTTCCTCCCCGCTCCCACTATCATGATACAAACTCTACCTTGCAGGTCTGGCTAGACCAGAGGATGTACACTGGTACAGATAGGAACTGAAAATACAGGGAATCCAGGGTGGATGAGCCCTACAGGACCAGTGGTATGAGTGGCGAAACAGGGAGGGTAGAGGGAGAGTGAGTAGGAAAGAGGGAACCGATTACAAGGAACTATATGTGACCTCCTCCCTGGGGGACGGACAACAGAAAAGTGGGTGAAGGGAGACGTCGGACAGGGCTCACGAGGGAGGGGGGAGCGGGGAGGGAGGGGGAAAATGAGGACCTAATGCCGGGGGTTTAAGTGGAGAGAAAATGTTTTGAGAATGATGTACAAATGCGCTTCACACAATTGATGTGTGTATGGATTGCGATAACAGTTGTATGAGCCCCTAATAAAATGTTTAAAAAAAAAAAGCGGGACATCTGGTCACCTTACTGTAAAGTGATGTCCAAGTGTCTACAGATGGGCTTTGGGTCTCCACTCCATGTCCCACCCACCCCACCCCCCAATTCACATTGGTATGATTTTGTTCTGGGTCTTAGATGCCTGATATCTGAAGGGAACATTTTCAGTGGGATCTGTCCACCTCCCCCAACGCTTGTCATCCGACAAATGGGTATTTCTGTCTTTTTAAACAATCGATTCAAGAACCCTGGAAAGTTTGCTTTGGGCAAAGTTTGACGCTGGGGTTTTTTGACTCTGCGTTGGCAGCGTGTGTGGGGCCTGGATGTCTTTCAAGGCAACACCGGCCGTGGCTACTGGACCGCAGAAGCTCACCAGGACAGCGGGGCTGGCAAACAGCCCTTTGCAAAATGCAGGCCCCAAAATGCGAGAGCTTCATTCCGAAGGCCGGTGAGTTCTTACTGTTTCCATGTCTCCTTCATCTTGAAGGACACTTTAGGGGCTTTGGGGCGTGGGACGACAAACGATGGAGCGAGAGGGGGTGAGTCAGAGAGAAGAGACCGGAGCAGAGTCAGAAGGAAAGGTGGGAGGGAGCGGGAAGAGACAGAGAGGGCGGGGTGGGGGCAGATGAAACTCATCTTCAGGTCCCGCAGCTGTTTCTGATTCACCACCCACGGCCAGGGAGCCGAGTCCGGCTCATAGTGAGCCGACAGGGCAGGGCAGAGCTGCCCCACAGGGTCTCACTCCCGCATGGTCAGCCTTCACAGGCTACGTTCTGTCCCCGCCTAACTCAGCTGGTTTAAGGATGTCAAACTTTCCACACAAAAATACATCGCCATCAAGCTGACGTTGACTCACATTGACCCTGCAAGTCAGAATAGAACTGTCCTTGTGCATTTCCAAGATTGTCGCTCCCTGTGGAAGTATAAAGCCTCATCTTTCTCCCTCCGAGCAGATGGTGGTTTTGAACTGCTGACCTTGCAGTCATCAGCCCAATGTGTAAGCACCAGGGCTCCAGCTGAGGTGGGCAGCCAGGCTGCAAAGCTGGTGAGTGGTGGCCGGGCAGGCGCAGGGCTGGAAGCTTTCTAAGCCTTACTGCTTTTATCAGGACTCCTCATCTTATAAACAAGGCGGAAGCCCGTCAGATCCACTTCCACTGCAAGGCCCCAGTGAAGGGGAGGGCCAGGGAGCTTGATCTGGACATTGTTAAGTAGCCATTAAAGGGCCTGGGGGCAGGACTCACTGGCTCCAGCCAGATCCAGGACCCACAGCCTCTGGGGCTCTCCCCATCTCACTACAGACAAGGGTGAAAGGCTTGAGAAAACATCCCAGTCCAGTCAAGTCCATAAGTCTGATATCTGATACCAATCTATAAAGTCTTCTTCAGACTCACAAAGCACATGCAATGACCCCGAATGTAGGAAGCTCACCGGCCATTGGGTGGGAAGTCTTATGGATCCAGTGTAGGTAGAGGCATCTCAGTGCTGGCAGGCGAATCTCCACATGGTTCCTTTAGCTCCTAGGCTCTGACTGCCAGCAGCCTGTCTCCATGGGGTCTCCACGTGGTTCCTCCACCTCAGGGCACTAGCGTAGTTTCATGTGTCTTGTCAGCTGCAACGTCTCTCTGGGAGTGAGCCAAGAGAGAGAGTGTCTCCAACCTCCAAAGAGGAAATACTGGAGTTCCCAGAATCCTCAGGAGAAGGCCGTGCCCACACAGAGGCCTCATTGGCTATCACCTGATTGACGGGCTAGACTCCACCCCTTCACTCTTAATCCTCCAATTGACCAACAATTACATAACTACCTCGGACTGGTTCCAGGACTCTAAAATCCATGAATGCGTGAGTCCTTTGCAGAAGAGGAAGTAGTGCTCCCCTATCACGTAGGCACATCCTCCCACGTACGCTCAGTCATCTCTAAACTCCCGTCACATGTCCCTCAAAGAAACCCACTGCCTGGGAGTCCGTCCCCATCCGCAGTGAGGTTTCCACTAACCCCCATTGCCACCAGGCTCTCTCAGGGCATCTCTGGTTGACTTCTGGTGCCTCCCCACTGCCATCGGCTCATGCTTACTGACAGTGACCCTATAGGATGGGGTAGAACTGCCCCTGTGGGTGTCTGAGACTGCATGTCCTCACGCGAGTCGGAAGCCCCGTCTTTCGCCCTTGGAAGGGACTGATGGTCTCAAACTAGTGACCTTGAAGTTAGCAGCCCAACCAGTAGCCATGATGTCACAATGCAAATGCTGTCCCCAGGCCTGGAGTGCCGGCTGTGATAACGCTATGAATAATAAATGCAATCACAGGGAAGGGGGAGCTGCCGGCAGCAGGCTCACCAGGCCATTCCAGCCCTCGGAGGCCGGTGCAGTCGGCGGTCCCCTTTGACAGGTGAGGGAACTGAGGCCCAGCTTCAGGGTTCAGATGTAGCAGAACTGGGAAAAATCGCCCGGAAAGCGCGGGGGAGGGGGGGGTGTCCTCACTCTGTGAAGATGGCCACCCACAGACTTGGGAAGTGGAGCTCTGCCACCCCCAGGAGGCCCCGTGAGCTTCTGAATAACTTGGGTCCAGACCCTGTTGCTGCAGCAGAGACCACAGGGGCCCAGACCCGGAAGCCCCCAAACATTGGTGGAAGGTGAGGGGTGCAGAGCTTGGCGGGAAAGGGTATCCTCTTATTGCCACTGGATGCTGCTCCACCTTCACCAGGTTCACGATCGAAACGTAACTTCCGCAGCCCCATCCTTACCACAGGGGGACACGT
>NW_022103901.1:16548218-16552195 GCF_000313985.2 Echinops telfairi | reverse complement strand
TCAGATATCTACCCTCATCGTATCCATGGAAGCATTGAGAAGAGACTTGCCCAAGGTCACCGGGCTGGTCAGCGGCAGAGCTAGATTGTGACTCCAGTCCCGAGGTCCTGGCTGATGGGGGGTCGGGGGGTGGTTTCCCAGAACCCTCGGAGTTATCATCCATCTCGGCCCTCTTTTCCTACCTTTTCCTTCCTTCTTCCTTTGTCTTTTGATCATAGACAGCGTATGGTGGAAAATGTAGGAAACGCCAGGAAGGAGAAAGACTGTTTCAAGTGGCCTGCTGAACAATTCCACAGGTATTAGCTCTTCACTTTGGTAGATGGTGCAGTAGCTTCATGCAAAACTGTATGTACTTTTCTAAAGCTTCAACTACGTTGAATAATCCGTTTTGCAGTCTGCTTCTTACAAGTGAAGTTAGACCATGATCAAAGCCTTGTGCCACTAGATGCTACTACTGTGAATAACTTTCAAAACCCACTGTCACTGAGTCGAAGCCAGCTCATCTCAGCCTTATGGGGCCAAGTAGAAACACTCGCTTGTTTCCAAGGAGGTAAATCTTTACAGGAGCAAAGAGCCTCCTGGTTCTCCCAGGGAGAGGCTTCTGGACTTGAACCACCAGCAGTTAGCAACTCAATCCCTAGCCCACAGTGCCACCAGGGCTCCTTACTACTATTGCACCCATCCCCACACCCCCACACATACACACACCAATAAAACACCTTTGGTCATGCACTCAATTCCAACTCATAGCAACCCTAGAGACAGAGTAGAACTGTCCCCTGAGTTTCCAGGGCTTCTCCATCTTTCTGGGAGTCGAAAGCCTGGTCGAGTGACTGCTGACCTCACGGTTAGCCTCCCAACTTGCAGCCACGGCACCACCAGGGCTCGGTCACCTTTAATTAAACCTCGAGGAATGTCCCAGGCCCTGTACTGAGTTTTTTCATGTGTACCATTCCATTTTTGGCAAAAATCCTATACACGGCTCTAGGATTGTCCAGCTGTTACAGACGCAGAAACAGAGGCGCAGAGAGGTTGCTCTAGCTTGCCTAGGGTCACACAGGAATCAGTGGCCCGGTCCACACCTCCCTCTACTCTCTCCTAATGCCTGGAGAGCGTCTCTGGCCATCCGCTCCCTTGATGAGCATCCATTTGGTGGACAATCCGCTCGTTTCTGGTTTTTCAGGAGAAACAACACCCTTTAACACGCTCTCTCATTGAAGGTCCCAACTTCTTTTTAAAAATCCGTCAGCACATCCCCTTCTGAGCCTTGAGGAGAGGTGTGTCACTTCTGGCTGGGTTAGATCACTTCCGTGGCCTTGGAGAGGCCAGAACAGAACCTGCTTTAGGTCTGGTTTGATCCAGCATTTCCAGGATGCCAAGAACTTGGACCCTCTTTCTTTCTGCTTTGCCCTGGGCCATGCTCACTTTGCCCCTTCCTCCTCTGGCTCCACCAGGAAGTCCCCCAGAAGCTCCAGGCCCTCCCTGCACCCGGATTTCTGCCCTTGTGGTCTCACCTCCCCTCCTCCTGCTCAAGCAGAAGTCTCTCTAGCTGCTGATGGTTCCCAAGGTCTCGCTGTGGACAGGGAGAGTGGGAAGCTGCGATTCACTTAAGTCAGTCCGGACTCACCCCCCAACGTTGTGCAGAGGGTCGATCCCTACCCGGACACCATGCTGAGAGAAAAAGGGAACATCAACCAGTTATCTCTGGCTCCCAACACACTCCCACCAATCCCCACGGCATAGTGACTCGAAGCTCCAGTGGTGACGCCTCCTGCTTCTGCTCCTCTCTCCTGGGATCCTCCCTGGGCCGCAGTCTTCACGGGGTCCTGCTCCCTCAGTTTTCCTGAATGCAGAAAGCTAGACGAGGCTTCTCTCTGGCCCGGAAACCTCACGGTCGGAGCTCTCGGCACTTCCATGCCCCAGCCCCAGCATTCATTCCACTGTGCAAAGCAACTGGGCCCAGCTGTAAACTCAGACTCAAACCAAACTCACTGCCACCGAGTTGATTCTGACTCAGCTGGACCCTACAGGGTAAGGTAGAGTGGATTTCGGAAACTTAGTCTCCCTCCCGACCTCCCACCCCCCAGGCTCAATCTTTACAGGGCTAGAAAGCCTCATCTTTTCCCCCAAGGCATGGTTGGAGGTTTCGAACTGCTGACCTTGTGGTTAGGTGGGTAGGGTACAAAAGAGACCCCACTCTGAGATATCATGTAAGGGGAATATTCATTAAGACTTCAAAGGGACAAAGACGACACAGGCCCCGCCACATCATCTGTATGAGAGAGGCCATTAGCACGAGGTGAAAATGCTATCCAAGGAGTCAAGTCGAAACACTAGTTAAATAAGGCATGGGACAAAGGAACTACCACAAAGTCAAGATTGGTGGCAGATCAATACATCACCCTTACCAGTGGGACAACAGGAGCAGCCACAGGACCACGATTGGGACATGTACCTTGTGAGACAGAAGGGCTTACAAGATTGGTCCAGGTCCTTCCAAGGCAGTCAGGATGAGACACGAAGGCCTAACTCCTGACGATGTGACCCCCCAGTACCGTTCCTCTTACCGTGATGTCTTTAAACACACATCCAGGCAAACCCCTAAGAGAGACTTCCCCTCCTGGGCTGGCCACAGGGGTGGTGGTGGGGGTGGTCATCCACCTTCCAAGGACAAGACGATCTATATCTCCGGTCAACGATTGGAAAGCATTCCAGAGTAGCTGACTCTACGTGGAGCCTCTGCAAGTGGATTTGGGGCTGTCACTGCCATCCATAGCCCTTTGCAGACCAGGGAGCTCAGAATGAAAGCTCCAATACAGTTAGCTGCCCAACTGGTACCCCATTATTCATAAGCCTCCAGGGTGCCTGCCGCCCGGATTTATGGGGAGGAGAAAGCCCCCACCACCCACTACCACCTCCTTATGAGAAGAGCGGTGAGGTCGGGTTGCAGAGGGTGTGTAGGGTGAGAGAGAGAGAGAGAGACCCCAACACATCTGGTCATCTTTGTAAATAGCCTTCCTCGGGTGAGGGGGGCAGACATGGCCCAGCTGACCAGGGACCACCGGGAGAAGCCAGAGTGTACAGGACCCAGAGACTCCCAGACCGCCCGAGTGCCTGGGGGAAGCTGGGTCAGCACCAAGCCTGAAGACAGCCTTGTGTCAAGCACAGGAAGGCTCGCAGGCCCAATGCCCTAGAGGTTGCCTTTGTACTCAGAGCAGGAGGGGCTGGGATTACATCTCTTGCGCGCGCTAAATTGAGTCATGAAACATTGATTAAGGGACATCGTTTGTCAGCGTCAAGAAAACAAGGCAATTCTGGGCAGACTCATTAAGAGCAAATCCTTCTCAGAGAGCACAGCGATGGAATCATGAAATGAGACAGAGCCGACGGAGGGGAGGGGCTCACAGAAGGGGCCATCTCTCCCACTGAGAGAGCCCACCCGGCTCTCCCATGCCTTAAGGCTGTAGGCCCTGCTCTTTCTCTCTCTCTCTCTCTCTCTCTCTCTGCCATCAAGTCATTTCTGGCTCACAGTGACCTTATAGGACAAGGTAAAACTGACCCTGTGAGATTCCAAGATTGTAACTTTTAATGGGAGTAAAAAACCCCGTCTTTCTCCCTCGGAGCAGCTGGTGATTTCAAACCGCTGACCCTGCGGTCAGCAGCCGAGTGCAGAACCACCATGCCACCAGGACTCTGCAGACCTGAGGCATTTTCGCTAGAGTTCTTTGCAGAAGGGCTCCCTCCTTCACAAATGTGGGTGACTTGGGCTAGTGTGTCCACTCACCTCTCCATCCACCAAGGAGGGACCCACGAGGGACTCACCGGGCTTGTTCCCAAATAGCACCTCTCTGTCCCCTCCGGGGTCCAGCCAGCCACCTTCCTGGAAAGAGACTCTCTGACCTTTCGCCTCCCTGGGCCCTGTGTAACACAGCGTAGCGATGTCCACATCACCTATGGAGAATTCTTGGTAGCGGGGG
>NW_022103901.1:16544715-16547647 GCF_000313985.2 Echinops telfairi | reverse complement strand
TGTCCTACTTCACGTGTATATGAAGGCGATTGAAAATACCCCGGCTTGGGTCAGGCACACCGTAGTCCTCCGAGAAACCTCCTTGCTTTTCAACACTTTCAAGAGATCTTGTGCCGCAGATGTACCCGGTGCGATGAGTCTATTGATCTCCTGACCGCGGCTTCTGTGAGCACTGATTATGGATCCCAGCAAGAGGAAATCCTTGACAACGTCCATCTTGTCTCTGTTTATCATGATGGCATGTTACCTACTGGTCCAGTTGTGAGGATTTGGGTTTTCTTTACCTTGAGTTGTAGTCCATTGTGGTAGTTACTTCATCTGTTGTCAATTTGAGACTTAAGAGTGAAGGGGTGGAGTTTAGCCTGTCCATCAGGTCGCAGCTTGATGACCTCATTAGGAGGCACTAAGGAGAGAAATAGCTCTCTGGAGGCGGAACACTGGCACACTCCCTGGGACACATTCCTGTTGACAAGACACATGGAGCTGCCCCAGAGGCCTGGAGGTGAAGGAGCCACGTGGAGACCCCTGCCAGCGCTGAGATGCTTCCACTGCCACTGGATCCATAAGACTTCCCATCTACTGACCTGATCTTCCTGCATTCGGTGTCATTGCATATGTTTCGGAGTCTGAAGAGGACTTGATAGATTGGTATCGGACATATGGGCTAATATCGGACTTATGGACTTGATCTGGACATATGATTGCTCCTTGATGAAAAGTTCTCCCTTATACACACGAGTGTCTATGAGTTTGTTTCTCTAGTCAACCCAGGCTAACACATCCACTTTCATAATGAAGCCCCAAAACCCAACTCACGCCAGCTTGAGCAGGTAAAGGTTGCCAGCTTGTACAGCAGGCAAGGCTGACGATGCCGACAATGGGCCTCAGGGGCTCCGTGCCAGGCTGGGGAAGTTAGGCGAATTGTCCAAGGTCATCAGTGAGCAGATGAAAGGGCAGAGATGCCAACCCAGGGCATCCCCAATCCAAACGCACCGCCATTGAGGCGATGCCTACTCCCAGCCACTCTGCAGGGCAGGGCAGACCCACCCTTGTGCGCTCCAGAGACTGTGACTCTCTATGGAGTAGGACACCGCATCTTCTCGCAGACAGGCTGGTGGTCTTGGGCCGCCCACCTTGCAGTGTGCAGCCCAGCGTGGCACCGTGATGCCACCAGGTCCCAGGACTCCAGAAGTATCTCCACGCCTCCCTGGTCTTCCCCTGCCCTGGAAGGCCTTTCCCGTGAGGTGCTTCCTTAAAACGTGAAGAGGAAAGGGGGAGGCTGGCTGGGCTTAGCAGAAATACAGCATCGCCAGGGTTTCAGAACAAATGTGTTTTTCCAACAGCGGGAGGCTTTGGAGGAGCGCTGGAGGGGGCCGCTGATTGTCCTGTTTTGACTTTCAAGGAGGTCAATTATCCCAGAAACTAGTCTTCACAACCGAACTCCAGGGGGGAACTGAACACACACACACACACACACACACACACACACACACACGGCTCCCTGCCAAGGCCCAGCCTCTGATGAGGGGGGCTCAGAAGGCCTGGGGGCTGTCCCTCAGGGGTGGGGACATGGCAACCTCTGCAAGATGTGCCTGAGAGGAAGGGCTGCGATTCTGAGAGCCCCCTCCCCACAGCAATGGGCCCCCGGTGGCACTGTGAGTGAGGTGCTGGGTTGTACAAGCAAGATTTTAAAGATTTCATCTCAGAAATCCAAAGTTCTGCTCCATTCCAGAGACTACATAGGAGTCTGAATGACCCCATGGCAAGTGGTAATGGCTCCCCAAAAGAGGGCACCCCCGAGGCTCAGTGGTTGATTGATATGCTTGGCTGTCACCAGGCTGCCCACGGTTCCAACACTCCAGCAGATTCTCCTGAGAAAGCTGGGGCAGTCGGCTTCTGTCAAGACTTTGAGCCAAACCCCCCGCGGGGGGCGTTCTCCCCGTCCTGTAGGGTCGGTGGGCAGCCGGGGGTCAGACAGCCCCAACAGGGGCCGTGTTGGGATTGAGTCTCATGGGTCCGGCCAGCTGCTTTTTGTCTATGATTTTAAAATCCATGTACCACGTCCATACATGTACCTACTGGTATGATCAAAAACGAGGGGGACGGGGTTTCAAACAGCTGGTTGGTGGGAAATACCATTCTCTCTTTATTCCACTTTCTGTGAACGTTTTAAACTCCTCCTCCCCGTCGCCCTCTAAATGCTCACCTCACTTCCCTCCCTCCTGTCCTCAGGGACTTGGCCCCCCTGCAAAGCCCAAAGCCGGAGCAGAAGGTCACTGAGACCTCCCCTTGGGAGTGCCCACGCCCATCACTGGCGGAGCTCTCCCTCCATTCCTTGAGCTGCCTCCCCCCTGAGGCAGGACCTTGCCCATCCTGCTCATGGCTGTCTGTCCCTCACCCCCAGTGCTCACTGTTGAACCTGGTGTTTGTGGAAGGCAGAGATGAGCAGGGAGGGAGGCACCGAACCCATAGCCCTGTCCCCCGTTCACTAACGGCACACAGGGCATCGTCCTTATCCATGAATCCAACTCAAGCAGACAGCAGTTTGGGGGTCAGGGCCTCTGTGGAGTAGCCAGCAGGGTGCCTGCTCCAGCCACTGAGCCCACAGTGTACAATGTTGTGGGGGGCACTTCAGCAATCGTGCGTTCAACGGAGGGAAACGCTGCCCGGTGCTGCAGCACCCCCATAATTATTCTCACGTCTGAGCCCATCCAGGCTGTCGCTGTGTCCGTCCATCCCGTCAAAGGTCTTCCTCTTTCTCGCTGCCCCTCTGCTGGACTCACCACGACGTCCTTCTCCAGGGACTGGTCTCTCCGAGAACATGTCCGACGTGCATGAGACCAAATCTCACCATCCTTGCTTCTAGGGAGCATTCTGATGGTTTCGTGGTTCTTGTATTAGAGCAGCGGTTCTCAACCCATGGGTTGAGACC
>NW_022103901.1:16494161-16543813 GCF_000313985.2 Echinops telfairi | reverse complement strand
GCCCCTTCAAAGTATCTGTTTCATGACTTTCTTATCTCAGTGGTCTCATGCAATATTTGTCTTTTATGATCAACTGACTTCACTCAGCATAATGCTTCACAGTCTCATCATTATTCCATACTGTTCCATCTAGCTCATGGGAAAAAGATGGATTCCGTCTGTCTTGCTTGGATCCACAATCCACGTGCTCATGGAGAAACACTGTCAAAGGGCGCATTGCACTGGGGAAATCTGTTACACAGGACACCTTCAGAGTGTTGAAAAGCAAAGATGTTACCTTGAGAACTGTTAAGCGCGTCTGACCCAAGCCACGGGATTTTCCATGGCCTCCCATGCACACGACAGCTGACGTTGAGTAAGAAAGACCGGAGAAGAGTCAATGCACTTGAATTGTGGTGCTGGAGAATACCGAGGGTGCCGCAGACCGCCAAATGGACAAACCACTCTGTCTTGGATGAAGGGCAGTCAGAGTGCTCCTTAGAGGCGAGGATGGTGAGACGTGACCTTTCATACTCTGGCCGTGTTGTTGGGAGAGATCAGTCCCTGGAGAAGGACATCGTGCTTGGTAGAGTGGAGGGGCAGTGATCAAGAGGAGGGCCCTCAAGGAGATGGACCGACACCGTGCTGCAACCATGGGCTCCGGCACAGGAACCGCTGTGAGGACGGGGCAGGACCAGGCGGTGTTTCTTTCATTCTGCTGCTGAGCCTGGGCATTGGGGGCTGGAACCAACCCGATGGCGCCTCACAACCGCAATGGTATTCCATCGTGTCTGCACCAAAGCCGATCCGTTCTCCCACCAAAGGGCATGAGGTGGTTCCACCTTCGTGCTGGCGTGACCACCGCTGCCAGGAAGGTGGCTGTGCCTGGATCTGCTCGCACCACCCTGAACAGTGCTACAGTAATCACTTATCCTCAACCGACCATCCAGGCAGACCCTGGAGCTTCCACTTTGAGAAACGGACAGAATTCTTTTTTCTTTTAATAAATCATTTTGTTGGGGCTCTTACAACAACCCATACGTCAATTGTATCTAGCACACTTGTACATATGTTATCATCATTTTCAAAACATTTTCTTTCTACTTGGTCCCTTGGTATCAGCTTTTTCTCTCCCTCCCATGTCCTCCCACCCTCATGACCCTTTGATAAATTATACATTATTTTCATACCTTGCACCTTCTGCTGTTTCCCTCCACCCACATTTTTGTTGTTTGTGCCCGCTTGGGGGGTGGTGGCAGTTATACATCGATCATTGAGATTGGTTCCCCCTTTCTCCTCCCACCTTCCCCCTACCATCATGGTATCCCTACACCCATCAGTGTTCCAGAGGGGTTTATCTGTCCTGGATGCTGTGTCGAGAGCTCTCATCGGTAACCAGTGTACATGCTCCAGTCTAGCCAGATTTGTAAGACAGAACTGGGGTCATAATGATAGCGGGGGACTGGGGGGAAGCACTAAAGAACTAGGGGGTTATTGTGTGTTTTGTCGGTGGTCTAGTGCACCCTGGCTGGCTCGTCCCTTCCTTGTGTCCCTTCTGTGAGGGGATGTCCAAACAGACGGAATTCTTCAGAAGAGGATGGTCCTAATGCCTAACCAAAATGACAACCAGAGATCATGGTTTGAGTTAATGATGACTTTTAGGCTCAAGGTCTCAAAGGACATCCACGGGCAAATGGCCTGAGAACACGGGGTTCCTGGGGAACTTTCTCAGTCTCAAAAGCAGCAGAGGGGTCGATTGGGAACTGGCGCCTGCACTCAGACAGACCGATGGCGGCCTGTACTCCAGGCCCTGGGTGTTGGGGGTAGCTAGCCGCATTGTAAGAGGGCTCAGCAGTCCCACTAGGGTAGCTCCAAGACAGGGTCTCAGAGACATCCAAGGTCGTCCCTGCCTCCTCTCAAGTCTGGTTGCCCTTGTCCCACTTCTCCTCCAGCTCTCTTTGGGTAGCAGGGAGCCCCCTCCTCTACCTGCACCACACCCCCGCTCTGAGCCCTCCTTGAAAGCAAGAGAAGGTCTTGGTGAGCTCTCTGACAGCAAGCAGTGCATGTGGGTTTTTGCGATTCTCCAGCTGGGTTTTCCTGTGTCTTCTAATTAATTTGAAGCACAATGGGCTGTTGTCCTTCCCCTTGGCCTCTCCAGGCTCCGCAGGGAAGCACTCTCAGAGGAGGGCGCTGCAGGGCGGGGTCTCTTCAGCTCAACGGCTCCCTAGTCTGCTCCTGCCTTCCTGTGGCTTTGGAAACTGCTGTAAAAGGTTTGTTAGGAGGTGGGGGCCCTTGGAGGCGGTGGGGTGGGCTCCGCAGCCTGGGTCCCCATGGGCCTGGCCCAGGAGGGCACTTCAACCACAGCTGGCTGTCTCCTTTTCAGAGGAAGCCCTTCCGTTTCCTCCTGCCCTTGACCGCAGTGATAATACATGGATTTGGAGATAAAAGGAATGCAACTTTAAATCTGCTGAATCCTGTAATAATGTCTTGGCTAGCTGGGTGGCCTTCCAGAGCTTTCTTTGCATTGATGTCCATAGAAGCCCTCTGCTACAGTTGTTCACTCACCCCGAAGTGCCGCAGAATCGGCTTGTTGTAAACCCTGGGAAAGCCCCTCTCATCCAGCACACTGGGCTGCCAAGAGTGATGTTGACCCCTTTGATCTGGGTGCCCTCCCACAGACACACCCCTTGCTGCCACATCACATGGGTGGCAGGGATGGGGGGGCGGGCTCCCAGGGGCCTCTCCACACCCACATCTTGGTGGATCCCGTGGCCCCTCCCTGGGACAGCCTGGCTGTCTGTGGCTGTTTCAAGCTGAGCCGATTGGGAAGAAGGGGAGTAGAGCCACCTGGCCCACTCTGGGGCACCAGGAGGCGTGTCCACAGGTTGCAGGCTCCAGTTCCAATCCCACTGGCCCCCTCATGCCTAGGGTAGCTGTGGCCCCTCCTTGCAGTGTGGAGACTCAGTCCAGAGACTGCAGACTGGCCCCTGCTGCTCCCTGGCCCCTGGCCTGGGTCCCCACCGGAGCCCACGATGCCTGAGCTTCCAGAGTCTTTGTGACCTTGCTTCCAGCCTCTGAAGGGCACATGAGCAGAAGCAGGAGCTTCAGCCTCAGAAGGATGTGCCCAGCATCTTAATCCTTCTCTGCCTGGGAGGGGCCTGGCCACAGGGAACCCCTGGAGCATCTGCTACCTTGGTGACCCCTATGGTGGCATTTCCCAAAATGGTCCTCAGTGCCCCCCATGCCCCGCTGTCTCCCAGGTCCACCCTGTCCTTTAGGAGGCCGGGGAGGGTGAGGCTCAAAGAGAAAACCAGACTCACCATCATCTATCTTGTCCTTCAGGCTCACCAGGACCGTGGAGGGCAGAGGGGAACTGGCCCTGTGGGTTTCCGGGCTGCACATCTCTGAGCAGAGAGCCTCTTCTTTCTTCCTCGGCTCAGCTGGTGGCTTCAAACCGTCGACCTGGTAGTTAGCAGGCCAGAGCATAACCCACTCTGCCGCCAGCGCTCCTCCAGGGCTCAGAGAGAGCAAAAGACTTGCCCAAGACCACCCAGGGGCACGTAGCTGCAAAGCCCAGGCCCAGATCCAGCCTGCCTGGCTCCGGGGTCCACGTTCCTTGTGGGCTTTGTGCTCACTCGGTCAGCCTCCAATTGGCCACACCAGGAAGCAGAGGCCTCGGCACTGGGAGGGCCCAGGAGCTGCTCCCACTGAGCCAGGTGGACACCTGGGCCCACGGGGGTCACGTGACTTGCCCAAGGTCACCCAGCAGGAAAGCATTCAGACCAGGCCTCTTCGTTGGGCTCCCCTCACAGAGCGGCTGTGTGGGCGGTGGGCCTGGCTGAGGGGGGCAATTAAGCTGAGAGCAGGGGGTCCCATCTCCATTTCTTTCTGGGCCACCTCTGCTCCTCGTGCTCTCGTGGGGACACGCTGGGCCAATGCATGTGGACAGGCTGCTTCCTGACACACAGTAGGACTTCAAACCTAGAGGGTTTCCTTCCCCTGGTGGCTTTGAGGGTGGTGTGTCGCAGGCACCCAGGTCCGGGGTCTGCCGGTCATGAGAGCAAGGCTCCTTGGGGTTCCTCTGTGGACAGGCTATAGACCAGCAGAGGGGTCCCAAAGCTTTCTCTTGGGAGACTGTATTAGTCTGGGTATTTTGGAGAAACAAATCCACAGCAACTCATATATAAGAGAGAGTTTTATGTAAAGAAAAGGTGCATCACGAAAACATCCCAACCCAATGCTGCCCAAGCCCACAAGTCCAACATTAACCCATACCCAACACCAGTCCACAAAGTCCTTCACCTCACAAAACAGAGGCAATGATGCCGACTGCAGGAGGAAAGCTGAGTCAGTGAACGTGTAAGCATCTCAGCACTGGCAGGGGTCTCCACACGGCTGCTCCAGCACCCAGGGCTGCATCGGGATAGATCCATGCGGCTTCTCCTTGGGGATGTCTTGTAGGAAATCCATCTTGCAAGCTGAAGCAGGGAACTGCTAAGGCAGCTGCACCCGATGCAACCATCACAAAACAAGAGACCCGAGAACTAGAAAGGCGAGGCTTCACCACCCATTTATCCCTCCGCCTTTCAACCAGCATCACATGTGATTATCGGCCAGGCTGGCACAATTAACTAACTCAGAGACCGAGAACATCTGACCTTATACTTCTCTCCTCACACTAGGCTCAAGGACACAGTCATATTACCCATCACGCAGTCAGCTAGTCAACCAACCAGTTAGTCAGCCAGTCAATCGGCCAGCCAACCAGTTAGTCAGCCAATCAGCCATCCAACCAGTCAACCAACCAGTTAGTCAGCCTTCCAACCAGTCAGTCAGCCATTCAACCAGTCAGTCAGCCAGCCAGCCAGCCAGCAGGTGGTGCTGAGAGTCTGAGACATGGACAGACATGGTCCCTGTCCTCTCGAAAGGACCCTGCCACACACATCTTTACACCATTGTGATAAAAACACAAGTCGTGTGTGTGTGTGTGTGTGTGTGTGTGTGAGAGAGAGAGAGAGAGAGAGAGAGAATAGAGCAGTTGACAAAAAGGGAATAGAGCAGTTGACAAAACATACGGGCTCTGGCTGACTTGGACAGGCCCAAAAGGTATGTGTATCCATCACTGATGTCATTTTGCTCTGGCGAGGCAGAGTGCAGGGAAACCATATATTACGTTTCTATTTCCAGATACACAGAACTCACTCTCTACAGATGTTAAGACAGCCTCTTCAGGGTAAACTAATCCATTAACGTTCCAACGGGCCTTATACAAGTTAAAAGAAACTTCTTCCTCAAGGCACCACTGGGTGAGTGGTGGGTGGGTGAGACTCCGCTCTGCAGCCGGGTATTCTTGGTACAGTGTGGCACCGGCCATCGAGCTGGCTCCAGCCCATCGCGACCCAGTGTACAACAGAACAAAACACTATACGGGCCTGCACATCCTCACAGTGGTTCCGATGAAAGCCTTCTTCTTCACTGCCCCTCTACCACGGATGGCATCAGGGACTTGACTCTCCTGGCAACATACCAGTGTACTTGAGAAGTCTTGCCATCCTTGCCTCTAAGGCGCATTCTGACTGTACTTCTCCTGAGACAGGTCCGTTGGCTCTGCTGGCAGTGTGTGGTTCTTGCCGTATTCTTCCAGCACTGTAATTCAGGCACATGGGTTCTTCTTCAGTTGAAATTGTTTGCTGCCCTCCCCCCTCCCCCCCAAGGTGACTTCAGGGGATGCTCCTTACGGATCTTCATGGAGTTGGGGAATGGACCTGTGTCCTCAGACCCAGCTCTACTGACACCCATTCCTAGACCAATAGAACACTGGACCCTCAGGACGGAAGATCCCAAACTGACCCCTTGCTGTCTGAGGACAAACAAGTTCTCAGGCTGGCTTACAGCCCCCGCCACCAGGAGAGGGCATGGGGAAATGTTAGTGAGAGCTGCCACGGGTGCCTGAAGCTTCCACCTTCCCTGATGGCAGTGGAGAAAATCTAGAGCAAAGGGGCTTATGTGATGGCTTTGATGCTGCTGGAGCCACGTGGATCAGACCTGCCGAGGCACGAGCAGTCTGGAGAGAATGCCTGGTGGGGATCAGAGCCGAGGAGGCGGACACCATGGGGCAGCCCAGCACTCCCAGTCTGGGGGCCAGAGTGAGGGGCTTATTTCCCGGGGGAACCAGGGCTTTTGGAGCCTCCGCTTCCTTCCCCCACTTCAGACCCGGTGTCTCACCTGTCCTGGATCAGTGACTTTACACAGCCTCCCTCCAATACCTTCCGCCCCACCTCAGGCCAAAACTAGAGGCATGGCCCTTGAAAAAGGTGATGACAACTGGGAATGTCAGAGGGCACAGAGCCAGGACTCAGACTCTGGGCCACACCCTGGCCCTCGGGAAGTTCTCAGAGGGCACCACGTAGTTCCACTGGGGTGTGGGCATGGCAGCAGGTGAGGATTATAGAGGGAATGCCATTGACACGCCCCCTCCCCCGCCCACCAGCTCCATCCAGCGTCCCTGGCAGAGTTCTGGGGTCATTCCTGATACACATCCTGGCTATGAGCTGTCCACATCGGGGACAGTCCTGAGACACCTTTCTGAGTTGTGGGTAGGGCACTTCTGTGCCTCCATCAAACCTTCCTAACGCTCCCCAAGCGCTGTCAAGAGTGGAGGGAGCCTGGATGTCATCGTGCTGCTCAGAAACGGGCAGAAGGCACGGAGCAGCTCTAAACCCTGGTCCAGTATTGCCGCTACCCAGTCGGGAAGCCCTGGGCCTTCAAGACCCGCAAAACCAGAGGCTCCTTGCTCGGTGGTCTCAGTGAGGCCTCTGGCACAGGCATTTTGTGATGCCCACGTCGGTGCTGTTCCTTCATCTTTCCATCACACCCCGTCAGTCACAACCAGTCACAAATCTCACACCTGGGCATTTAACCCACGGCAATGAGCAAGCAGGAGATGCTCACGACCGCCTGATCGGGATTAAAGGGTGGAACAGCCAAGTGTTTTAAAGCTTAAATTCTCATTTGCGAAGGCCAGTCCCCAATTCATTTATTTGCATGGTCCCTACGGAGATTAGGCCTCCACTGAACTCCTGAACGTTAACCCAGGATGTAGATAATCGTGCAGGGTGCATTTGGAAAGATGGCCTCCAGCCCCTCTCCAGCCAGCATGGTCTGCTCGCGCTTCCGAAGTCTCACCTGTACCAGTGACAGTTCCCTTTGTGCCATGACCCGTTCATTTAGCTTCCTGACTGGGAATTCTCAGAAGCCGTTTGACCTCGGCTAACAGCCTCCCTCATCTGGGTGATGTCCGTCTTTGTCCTTTCTTCAGGAAATCTACTAACTTCTCCTGAAACGGTATTTGAGAGTGGGGTCCCTTTTGCACCCTACAACCCAGTGATGGCATCTCCACATGCTGGCATACCATCTGCCATTAAAAGTCATGTTTTATGGAGTGTTTCATAAGAAAATGGCCACACGCGTTCAGTGGCTACATCTTTTAAAGCTTTTTAAAAATCAAAACCAGGTATGTTTGTATAGCTCTAGGGAAAGAGACTGCACCGAGTTATGAGCAGTGGTTTCCTCTGGGTAGTGAGGGTCCGAAGGCTTTGTGAAGAGTTCTCTGCCTTCTTCACGTCTTCTCCTGCAACCTCACCAGCCAAGAGAAACAGAAATGTCTGAGATGGACTGTGGTGATGACGGCGATGGCACAACTCTCTCGGGCATATTTAGACAACTGCACTGTATGCTTGCGACGGGAGTCAAATGTCAATGCAACTGTTAAAACTTTTGAGAGAGAGGAAGAAACGTCAGAGAAAATGCAGTGGGAGCCAGGGCGGGGGAAGGCAGACTGGGCTCCTCAGGCCCCTTCCCTTGGGAGCCCAGAGCCGGGCTTTGGTTGGAAGGGTAGGAGCCAGGAGGATGGCCCGGTGGGGAACCCCCACGGTTGGAAAGCAGGCCGGTCTGGGAGAAAAGCCCCTCCCAAAACCAGCCCAGGGAGACTGGTCCAGAGATTTACCACCCATCTCTAGCCCTCGCCCACTCTTTCCCTCAGGAAAGGGAATTCCTGGGTTTGCTGAGGGTCTGAGGACATGAACTGATCCCGCCCAGAAGCCCTACTTATGAAGCCAGACAGGGAACCTTATGCGAGATCCTTGAATGCCTCACCCAGTAGTAGCAGTCACCGGTCCAGCGGAGCACACACGCCGGGGGAGGGGCTCTGGAAGACAGGCCTGCTGACGGGATAACTCTGAGAGCCCACTCTGCCATTCGGCGGGCACGCAGGGCTGTCAGGAGGCCAAATCCACGCCCTGGGCAACTGGTTGCCCCTAAGGGAGGAAGCCCCGTCTCCAGATCCTCAGCCCTTGCTTGCACACCTCCAAGGACGGGGGAGCTCACTACATCCACACGCTGAGCCCACGTCCATCTGTCCAGGAGAAACACCCTCCAGCTCTATACCTCACTCTCGGGACCTTCCGATTCCCCCAGGTAAGGGCAGGGCCCTCTAGCTGAGAAGTCCCATCCCCTCACCCTGCACACCAAGGGCCCCCTCAAGTCGGGCATAAGCAGTCTTAGCCCCAGCCTCCCCAGCAGGTGGTATGTATAAGCCCAGGAATAATTGGGTGCTAATTCTTTTCTACAGAAGGACAACTGGAGTTTCAAGCCCCTCCTCTCTGATCTCTGCAATGCTGCCCCATCCCACCCCCCACAGCTGGAAAGCTGGGACTGGCACTGAGGCAGGCTCCAGCCCGTTCTTAGACACCAAAGGGCCCTGGCCCCACCCGATCCCAGACTCATGCCCAGACCGTCACCCCTAGCTACAGGTGCCCTCACTCCCCACAGGGGGCAGGGTCTGTTCCCATTCCTACTGACCTGTGATGTTCCTGCATTGTGTCACTGCACGTGTTTCGTAAGTCTGAAGAGGAATTTATAGATTGGTATTGGACATATGGGCTAATATCAGACTGATGGACTTGATCTGGACTGGGATGTTTTAATGTACAATTGGTCTTTATATAAAGCTCTTTCTTATACCAGTGTCCATGTATTTGTTTCTCTAGTCCATGTATTTGTTTCTCTAGTCCACCCAGACTGACATACCACTTGCCTGTCAGTTTGCCGCACAATGGTGGCTTGTAAGAGATGTGGTGGGCACTGGGGGCTCCAGTGGCAGGCAGGCTGGATGTTGTGCCCTCTGCCACCGGCTGAGCATTGGAAAGGGGCCCTGCTTCTCTGCAGGGCACCAGCAGCAAGTTTTCTAGAAGGGTGTGGAAAGGGGGATGGGGGGGAGAGGCAGTGATGGCGCCCTCAGGGAGTCCCCTCTCCCAGGCTGGGCCCAGGCCCGCCCAAAGAGGCCCTGGGAGAAAAGAAGCCCTTTACCAGCGTGTATGTAACAACAACATAAGCATTTTATTTTTCATTCAGCTTCTCTCAGTATCACAATGGAATGATGAGAAAACAAGACAAAACAGGAGTCTTTGCAAATATCTGACAAAGAGCAGAGACTTGAAGGCAAATTGGGGGAGGGGACTTGACAGAAACGTCAAAATAGTTCCAAGCTCAAGTCTCTCCTTGGCCAGCTGGGCTGGGGTGGACCCGAGCAGTGGAATGGTGAGAAGGTGCCACTGTCAAAAGCTGTCCTGGGCATTCTTGTCTCGTGACCGTCCCCACATGGTCCACGCGAACCACCTCTTGGAATTTCCCAGCACCTCCCTGGCATCTGCCACACAGCTCCCCCTGCTCCCTGTGCCCTGGAGCCAGAACTCCAACCAGGGCGAGGCTACACCCTGAAGCCAGGTCAGCTGGGTGGGCAGCGGGAGGGGAGGGTGGGGACACAGGGGCAGACAACAGTGCCCCAGGAGTGGAAGGAGGGGGAGAATCCAAGGAGTGGCCGGTCTTGGTCTGGGAGACTTCTGCGGTGGCAGCGGCAGGAGGTGGCGCCCCTCAGGAGGTAAGCAGGCCGCGCAGGCGTGCAGGGCCGAGGCTAGAGCTTCACAGTGCCGGGGGGCAGGCTGTCATTGCAGAGTCTGTAGTAGCGCAGGTCATTGACCAGCCTGTGCACATTCTGGGTGAACGAGGGCAGGTCCTAGAAGGCAGGGGCACAGCTGCAGCCTGGTTCCACCCAACCCCCCTCACCTCAACAGCTACTGCTCCACCCCACCCCCACCCCCGAAGGATGTGCAGACAGAGACCTGTACCACACACAAACGCGACTCCTCAGGACACTGGGAGCCACAGAGGCTCTGGGCAAAGCCCGAGGGAGGGGCAGCTCTCACAGAGCTCACAGCACCTGGCCCGCTCCAAGCCAATCACAGACAGCACTCAGCCCTCGCTCTTGCCACTACTTTACAGATGAAGCACACTTGCCCCACACTAGAGGAAGGGAAGGGGGTCCAAACTGAACCCACACGCTGGCTCTTCCACCTGCGGGCTGACACACCCTCTCCTTCCTTGGGACCCACCACTCAATGGGACAGCAATGACAAAGCCCTTCTCCCCCCAGGGCTCCAGGCAGAAACCCAGTTGCCCGATACCTGTCCTTCTAGGGAGCAGCTAGGGAACGTGCTCTAGTCCCGGTTGTCAGAGGCTTACTGTGAGGCCCAAGGAGGAATCATGTCGGCAGTGTCTGTGGAGCCCTGGCCTGGCTGGGTGCTCCCCACTGACACCCAGGAGCAGGGAGGGGGAGCCCCAGGTAGCAGAAGTAGGCTGAGAAACAAGATGCAGACACTCCCCGTTGTTCTCCACGGCACCCACCAGTCTTCCAAGCCCAGGACCCGCCCGCTAACCTGTTCTTCGTTCAGAATTCAGCCTGTGGGCTCTGGGCTCTATGAAACAAGGAGGACATGAGCCCAGCCGGCCCCCGCGGACCAGGGCCCCAGCTAGCTGAGCACAGAGCCCCGTGCTAGCTGATGCTTGGCTAAGACTTCAACTGCTCTGAGCAGAGACACGGCAGAAGGTCCCAGTTAGAGAGCGAGAAAAGTGTGAAACAAAACTCAACGTCATCATCCAAGACCATTACCCGAAGTTACTGCCTTCCAACGGGAAACTAAACACGACCAAGGGCCACCTTTGGATCCCGTGGTAGATTTGACGAGAAACTCTACAAGCCCGGGAGGAAGGTGCTCCTCAGTACAGTCCGCTGTATGCGAGCAAATGGGCAACATCTGCCCCAAACTACGCTGAAAAGGTGGGGGTTGGGGGGTAGGGGGGGCGGCACAGAGAAACTGAGCACATGGAAATGGGGAGCCTGGGGCAGAAATGCAGATGACGTCACAGAGGAATTAGGGTACGGGTTATAAATGGAAAACATACACTTCCACCTACAGCCCAATGAAACGTTCAACAAAGACCCGGAGGATGATATATGCCAGGGAGGAGACTTATACTCAACGAAGCAGCCTGTCTTTTCCTTCTTTCCCTCTGAAGGACTGCAGATTGATTAACTGAGCTTTAGTGTTTGTCATCGGCCTAAATTGTTCCTTGAACATGGCCTTGTCTGCTACTCTGATGTGAACTAAACCAACCCACTCTCAAGCTGAGTCCTATTGACAGAGCAAAGTGAAGATACAGCCACTTTGGAAAAAAGCAGGAAAAGGCTCTTGCAGAAAAGTTGATTCTATTATGGATGAGATGATCAACAACAGGAGAGGTTTCATCAGAGGGGAATGTGCCACCAGACCTGAAAAAAGGGGAGTTCAGGACAAACGCTAATCTGATGTCTGAGAGAGAAAAAGGGAGAGGGAGTAAAGCAGTAGCTGTTCTCAGAAGGAATATTTCTACACTAATGGTCCCTGCCTCTGAAGGGTAGATAGAAGCATTTTTGCAAAGTGCTTGTACTGGCTAGCTGGCTCCTGGACTTCTGTAGATGAACTGATCTATACCTTACAGTTACTAATGTGACTAAAGGCTGCTCATTCTCATTACTGTGGAACACTCTTCTAACCAACTGCAGGAGTCATTAAGGGTTCTCAATCAAACATCCTTTCTTTAAAAAACAACAAACAACTTTGCCACCTTCCAAAAGACCCCTGTGATGATACGCCCCACGTCCTGGCCCTGCTGTGTGGGTCAGCACCTCTGCTCAGAGGTCTCTAAGTGCTCTGGGCTCATCTGGGCACTCGAGTCTGTGGCAGCTCAAACCTCCCACCCTCCCCACCCCTGGGCCTGAATCGCGCTTCAGAGCCACTTCCCAGTTCTACAACTGCCGACTAACTGCCCACCTCCCTGGGCCTGGGTTCATGACAGACAGTACCCACTCCTCAGAGGCTTTGGTGAGCCGACACGTCGGCAGAGCCCACAGAGGGTGCTGTGTCGCCAGAGTCCCTAAAGGGAAGGACCCATGGCTGGGGGTCCTTGACTCAGTTCATCCCCCAGAAAACAAACCAGGAATGGATGTTTTTTAGATCACCATTTCCTGGGGTGGGTGGAATACAGGTGTCCATTTCTGTATTTGCAATAAGCACCCCGGGTCTGGAAGTCACCACTGTAACCCTATAATGCCGAGCATGACGTTGTCGTAACATTTAATTAAATGTATATATTAATATAGATAGATAACTATGAAAGTAAAGAATAAAAACTAAAAAAAATTTTTCCCTGAAATTAAAAATTCAGGTGTTATTGAGCTAAATAATGAAACTGACATGATGACATCACTAGACAGATCAGCTCACACTGGAATTTGGCTCTAGGAAAAGGAAGACAAACGTGCCGGCGGCTGAAGTGACATTCGGGAGGTTGATAAGCAAACAGGAGGATCCCTGAGACGACGGTGGAGGAAAACTGTGGTTTAGCTTAAGCAGGTCTCAGAGGGCACGAGGGGGGCAGAGTTTTCAGAAGACTCTAGGGCCACGAAGCACAGGCTGCTACCAAGGACGTCAGATACAGGAACGGGGGGCATGTCACCTCCCAAGGTGGCCCGGGGGTGAGAAGTCAGGTCCCCGCAAGAAGACCAGCACCAGCAGGGCTCACCCGCCAATCCCAGGGACTCCATTCTCTCAGCCAGCCAGTCAGTGAGTGTGCAAGTTTGGGCGAAGAGTGATGAATGTGACCTCAAATGCACCTCATTATCTACCACGAGGACGTGCCTGGGCAGAGGTGAGCTGAGGTGGTGGGACAAGACGACAAGACAGGCTCACCCTTGGCTGAGACAGACCCGTTGGCTGGGGCCCTCCTCAGTGGGAAGGACACTTGTGCTCCAGAAGGCAAGACTAGGACCACTGCGCCCACCACCGAGCCCACCCCTCCAGGCTTGGCACGAGCTACCTACCACCAGCCCACAGGGTGACCTCAGAGCCCCTGCGACAACCTGCCTCCTTGCTGACCAAGCACAAGGCCCAAGAGACCCCCACTGGCCCTCCCGTGAGCCTGGCCTCTTTCGTGTCTCACCCGATCCATCTTGAAATTCCGTCCCAGCACATTTTTCTGGTTGGTGTCCACGCCATCACAGCTGCTCAGGAACTCCGGGAGGAAGGCTGCAAAGAAGCCGTCGAAGTCGACCGAGGCCATGTTGTACAGGGCGGTGCCGATCTCCTCCTGCAGGAGGTCGTGGGACTTGCGGACCAGCACCTGGAGCAGCACGTTCACAAACTGGAACAGCATGGTGCTCCGGAAGAGCTGCTGCAGACACACAGACAGGCGGGCGTCAGCAGGGGCTGGGGTCCAGGCAGACTCGAAGAAGGAGAAGCCTTTCCCGGAGGGCGGGGCTCTTACCTTGTGGTAGAGTTTCTGCTTGGCGTTGAGGGTCTCCAAGTAGAACAGGTTCTGTTTAAACAGGTGGATGTCGGGCTGGAGAAACGACTGCCCAAAAGCCTAGGAAGCAGGACCACCACTTAGAAGGACATTCCAACATCTCCAGAGTGAGCCCTTCCGTGTCCCTGTGCCAGTGGCAGGAGCAAGGCCTAGCTCCCAATTTTCCCCACTGGGCCGCCCCTCTTATTTTCATCCTGTTTGCCCTTTTGTGACAAACGTTGAGACCTTTGATGTACCAACAACTCTAGTTAAATACCAAACTCCATCCCACTCCAGAGATGGCTCCTCTCCCTGGTTGCCCAAGCTTTATGAACCAAACACAACCTCTTCGCTGTCTCTACTTGGAGTGAAGCAACAGCAGATTTTGAAACTCTTGGCCATCTTCAGGTTGCAGATGTTACTAGTTCAGAGACAAAACACTAACATTCCTGGTGTGTGCGATTGTGTGTGCCTGCGCGTGTCTCCAGGAAACCGTCTTGAATGAGCGGGTAACTAACTGCTCTGTTGTTCTGTCCCAGGGCT
This sequence comes from Echinops telfairi, assembly GCF_000313985.2. Taxonomy (NCBI): domain Eukaryota; kingdom Metazoa; phylum Chordata; class Mammalia; order Afrosoricida; family Tenrecidae; genus Echinops; species Echinops telfairi. Next base: position 16,529,575 of record NW_022103901.1, on the reverse strand, counting down.
TCCAGGTTCCCTAAACAAGAAGGGATCTTGTACTCCCTGCTGCAGCCATGGGCCAACCGGGATGATTCCACTTTTTTTCTTTTTCAAAGCATCATCTACGGACCACTCACCACTGCCTGAGCTCTCACAGACGACACAGATGGGTTACCAGCCGCACTGGAGGCAGCCCCGACAGTGCTGCCGTCTCCAGGGTGGCACAGAAATGAAGGCAGGTGCACTGTGCCCCTGTGGAGATGGCACCTCCCACATCCCAGAATGTACCTGAAAGGGCCCAGGCTGCTCTCGGCATGGGCAAGTGCTCCTCCACGGTGTGGCCACCACCGTCTGTTGATGCAGTCACCCTGTTCCCAGTGTGTGACGATCATAGCAGTTGTGACAAGCGTGTGTGTACAGGCTGCGTGACTGTGATTGCAGCCATCATTGGTGCACAGTCCTCAGCTGCGGGCACGTACAAATCATCTTTCCTCTCTTTAGGAAAAATGCTGTGCTGCCACGCTGTGAAGGCAGCTGTTACCAGCTCAGAGAGAGGGATGGATGTCAATTAGCCACAGAGACTTACAAGCAAAGATGACTGCACAGGGAGTGTGGAAGGGTCACCCATGAATACTTCCAGCCCAAACCTGATCTCAGAGGAGCCCTGGCTTACGAGTTGGGCTGCTGAGCAACCCCTAGGTCAGCGGTTTGAATACACCAACTGCTCCAAGGGAGAATGATGAGGCTTTTGGTATCTTTCCCACAAAGACTTCCGATGTCAGAAGCCCAAAGAAGCAGCTGTGCTCTCTCCGGGAAGGGTGCCTGTGCGTCGTCATTGACTCGATGACAGGGAGTTGGGTTTTGAGGAGCTTCTAGGTCCCAGTGGGTTATCCGAGAAGGAAGGGCAGCCAGGCTGCTGAGGGCTAGACGGAAGACGGGCAGAAAGCCCCCTGGTTCCCAGGAGGGAAAGTTGGTGTTTGCAGAGCCAAACAAACAGAACTAGGACCCTTTCCTCACACGCAGCTCTGCATGGCCCACAAGAGAGGGCCTCAACAGCCACAGACCAGCCCGCGTGCCCGCAGCTTTCCCCAGCACCCCAAGGCAGTGCCCACCTGGGGAGTACCAGCACACATGATCGGAAAGAACAGGCACCCCCCAGGTTGCAACCGTCCAACTTACAGAAGGCTCCCTCTCCACCTTTAAACCCGTACATGTTTACAGCCAAGCAAGCACAGATCTGAACAAAGTTCTGCAATTGGGCGGGTCTGGGGTGGAACCCAGAGCAGAAAAGAGAACAGGCCCAAGCCCTGGCAGAGGTGGCTCCAGAGACCCTCACCAGGCCTCTCGGTCAGGAGCCTGCAGCGTGCGAGCAGAGACACCCCCCCTGAGCTGGGCAGCGCTGCTGCAGACTGCACTTCACGCCCGTCACACACTGATCTTCACCTTGAGGGGGAGTCTGTTTCCAGCCAAGCTTCGGCCTGGGATTGCCTGTCCCAGCTATCTTTCTGGTTCAACATCACTTTCCAAACTCCCGTCTGTTCCACTAATGCTTCCGGGCCATGATGGACCAGGGCCGCATTGCTTCAAAGCCCTGGCCAATTCTTACAGACACAGTTGGGCGTCTGTCTACACGAATCCACACGGCAGAGTTCCTCTTAGCCTGGAGGGAGCTCAAATGATCTGGGGGGAAGATTTTAAATTCTCTCTCCAGGCAGTTTGTAGTCAGGAGACCCCAAGTGATGCAACCGCAGGAGGCAAGAGACACTCCATCCAGTAATGTCAGCACAGCTGGTGAATGCGTGCCAACTGTGCAGGCTACTTCACGCACCTCATGAGAAGCCCCACCTCCTGCAGATGAAGCGACCAGGGCTCGAGAGAGGAGGCAGAGCTACGCTCTAGTCCAGACCAGCACTTGCCACAAGAGCCAGCTCAGAGGCAGTGGAGCCATATGCTTGGGCCAGGTCCCAGGGTCCACGTTACCTGCATGATGGCACTGAACTGGGGCTCATTCTCCATCTGCTCCTCGGCGATCCCCCTCTGGACACTGGCCAAGACGGTGGACTTGAAGAAATACCTCCAGTTGTGATGGAGGGTCCGGAAAAGGAGCTCAAACAGCTCAGCCTTCACATCAGGGGAGGGGCGCTGTGGAGACAGACAGGGACTCACAGAGCGGCCCCGGTGGTGGTGGTGGGGTGGGGTGGGGGGGACCTACAGTGGACAACCATTCCCACCCACACCAGGAAGGCTTTGGCAGAGACCACCTCTGAAAGCGGAACACACAGGTCAGGGCCAGGGGATTCCTTCTGTGATGGAAACTATAAGCTACGATCAAGGGCGTCTGAGTGGCCAATCGGAAATACGGACTTTCCATTCATAAGGTGCCACTCTAACCTGTCATTTTGGTTTGGTGGTCTTTTTTCCAGGATTAAAAAAACCCTGTCCCAGGTAGTCTGGTCTTAGACATCCCTGAGGCTAAAGACAAGGAAGTGCTGATCCATGTGCATTAAAAGCAGGGCTGCCCAAGTCAAAGAAGGTGCACAGAGAGGTCCATGGAGAGGAGCCAGAGGACATCAGTCAGAGAGGTCCCCTGGGTGGGGCTGGAGCACTGTGGGCTCTGGGAGCAGCAGGAGAAGTGAAGGTACAGGACTTGGCAGCACTGGCTCACTGAACCTGTAGCCCCCAGACCAGAGCAAGACAGGTCGCACTAGTCCAGGTGTCTCTCCAGAGTTAACAATTACAGCCCCAGACAGATTGGATTCAAACTGCATAGACATTTCAGCAGGGACCCTGTTAGGGCACAAATGTGCTGAAGCACGAGGAAACCGGGCCTCCAAGTTTGGACATAGTTTGTTGTGTGGAGTGTCCCCGTTTCTAAGCGCAAGAGCTTCCCTGTCACTCCGGAAGGTTCTGAGACCTTGTCTTGTATCCTTTCCACTAGGAAGGTTCTTACAGCGCTCAGCTGGCACAGCAGTGAAGTGCTCAGCTACAAACGACAAGGTTGGCAGTTCACACCCACCAGCCACTCCTTGAGAGAAAGCCGGGAGACCTGCTTCCATAAACACAGTTCAGGGCCGGGTCTACTCTACCACATGGGGTCCCTGAGTGTGAGCGGACTGGGCAGCACCCGACAAAACAATGGAGGTTTCTGACAGCTACATAAATGCCTTGGTGGCAGACCAGCTTAGTGATGACTGATCTATCTATCTCTGCACCGAACTATTTCTAACTCACTGCTCTCAGACTAGTATGGAGCCGAAACATTCTTTTCTGCTTCCTTTAAAGAGTGTTTGTTTTTAATTGTCATTTTGCTGTTGCAAACCCGAGTGCCCTTGAAGGTACGAGTAAGTGACACTCATCCCACCTGCCACTGTACAGTCATTGTCACCTCCCTGTGCTGAGAGGTTCCTCCCTGTTAACTCACTCACCCCCAGGGGCCAGTCGAATGTTTCAAGCAGCTGTTGTCCATTTGAACCCATATAAATAGCTTTTTGTTAAAAAGAACATAATGCTCAAGGCAGACCTTTTAAACAAGTTAAGCTAAACTGTTGTCTGGTTTTAAAACAACCTTAGAGGATATTTATTGTTGACTTAAGGTCTAATGATGGAACTCAGGGCCATGGTTTTAGGGGTTCATCCAACTTCCAAGGATTCCAGAAAGTCTACAGTCTACAAGAATTTGAAATTATGTTATGCAGTTTCCAGGATTCCTTCTAGGGCAGTTCTCAACCTGTGAGTTGCGACCTCTTTAGGGGGTTGAATGACCCTTTCACAGGGGTCGCCCGATTCATAAGAGTAGCAAAATGACTGTGATGAAATAGCAACAAAAATAAATTTATGGTTGGAGGAGTCACCACCACATGAGACACTGCATGAAAGGGCCTCTGCATGAGGAAGGTGGGGAGTCACTGCACTAGGGGGTCTTTAATCAAAATGCTCAGCAGTGGTCGCCGGGCACCATCTAGTTCTTCTGGTAGCCTGGCAAAGGAGGCCGCTGCTCGTGGACACCACCAGCCACACATTTGTTTGTATTTATAATGTTAGCCATCTTAGTGGGAGTGAAATAGGCATTCTCGCTTAAAAAAAAAAACAAAAAACACACCTGTATTATAAGATTTAAATAAAAAATTAACACTGCATTTTCTGAAGAAGTACACCACCCTGTGTGATCACAAGGTGTCAAAGGGATCAGGTATGAGGCATCAAAGAACAAAAAAATCAAATCATTGTGAATGAGGGGAAGTGCAGATTGGGGACGCAAAACCCATCTGTAGGCAAACGGACATCCCCTTACAAAAGGGTTGTGGGGAGATGAGCCAGTTACAGTGCAATGTAGCAACGATGAAACATACAACTTTCCTCTAGTTCCTAAATGCTTGCTCAACCCGCCACGATCATGATCCCAATTCTACCTTACAAATTTGGCTAGACCAGAGGATGTACACTGGTACAGATGGGAACTAGAAACACAGGGAATCCAAGATGGATGATCCCTTCAGGACCAGTGGTATGAGTGGAGATACTGGGAGGATGGAGGGAGGGGAGGGTAGAAAGGGGGAACCAATTACAAGGATCTCACATATAGCCTCCTCCATGGGGGATGAACAACAGAAAAGTGGGTGAAGGGAGACGTCAGACAGTGTTAAGTTATGACAAAATAATAATTTATAAATTATCAAGGGTTCATGAAGGCTGGGGGGAGTGGGGAGGAAGAGGGGAAAATGAGGAGCGGATACCAAGGGCTCAAGTAGAAAGCAAATGTTTTGAGAATGATGATGGCAACAAATGTACAAATATGTTTGACACAATGGATGGATGGATGGATGGATGGCTTGTGCTAACAGTTGTACGAGCCCCCAACAAAATAAATAAATGAATGAATGAATGAATAAATAACTGAAATAAAATCTTAAAAAAAAACAAAAAAAAAACAACCCTGCATTTTCCTGGATTTTTCACTCCCTTCCTAATCACAGAAGAGGAGGCAACGCAGGGACCAACGCAGCCTCTCCTACCTCCGCAACGATGGGGTACACCTGCTCCATGCACAGGGAGATGATGCTGGGGAGGAAGGGCTTGAACACCTGGACAGGCTCCTGGACCACCACCTGCAGGATCTTCAGGAACTTCTCGACCACCCGGCAGCCTGTGCTGCCTTCGTGGAGGATGCTCTCGGCCAGCTGTTCTCTGCACACAGAGGGAAGCACACAGGAACTCACATTGAGCAGTCCCCCAGAGTGCCTGTCTACTCGCCTGGACCACGAGTCTCCAGTAATGACGCGATCAGCTCATAAGTGCAAAGGAGATTACAGTTGAGAGGCAAAACCCTTCCACAGGCCACAGTTCTGATCTCATACTGTGGCCTACATTACCTTTTATCTTGGAGGAGAGAAACAGAGGAGAAACCTGACTACCACCAAGGACAGAGAGCGTGAGCAAAGAGCATCCTTTGGACCTGGGGATCCTGTGCTGAGACCCTCCTACCCCCAGGACACTGATGCCGAGACACATGGAACTCTAAGGAATGCCAGGCCCAAAGATGTGGAGACCCGGATCTTCCCGCAAAGCTGACAGATAGAAGCAAGCCTTCCCCTAGGGCCAGCACCCTGAATTTGGACTCCTAACCCCCTAAAGTGGGAGAGAATCATTTGCTGTCTGTTAGCGTGACAGCAACAGTAACAAAGAAATATCTGCTAAGGGGCGAGCACAACTCAACGCTGTGTCAGAGAAGCACCACCAACAAGCCGACACGCTGTTGTGAGAACCATGGCCAGGCGATCTGTGGTTACCTGGTAAACATATTGAGGAAAGTCTGTATGATCTGTTCCGTGAAAGGCACGCCCATCTGTACTCTAAGGCCTCGAAACAGAGTGAGGAAGAAGCTCAGCATCTCATCGGTCACATCTAAACAAAGGACAAAGGGAAGGATCTGAAGGGCGCACTTGGGATGAACAGGAACCCTGGCTGGGTCGTCCATCGTTCCACTGCCATCTGCACTCTCATCTTCCTCAGGCTTCCTGCTGGGGGGAAATCTCCTAACACCATCAGAACCAATGAGGGCAAGTGGCACATGATTAAGGACATGCTGAGAAAACCGCTCTGGTGCGATGGACTTCTGAGGGCTCGCTGGGAAGCGAAGGTCGTCGTGAAGCCTCCCTCGCTGCCGAGAGCTCTCCCTGCAGATGGAGCGCTCTGTGCTCACCACCCAAGTGCTGTAGTCATTTCTCTCCATGACCAATCCTCCCTGCAGTTGGGTCGGAGGCTAAGTGGCTCAAAGTGGATAATGAGGGTGTATTCAGGCTGCGTGGCTCTGGTCCATTAAGTGGATTAATTGATGAAAATACCAGTCACATTTAGTGCAGTTTCACTTTGAGACCCAGGAAATTATCCTGGACAGGAGGTTTCGGCTCTAACCACATACAGTCTATTCACAATCCCTGACATTCCTCACGGGACCCACAGACCTACTGAGAAGGTTCTCAGGGCCTTCCACAGAGTGGCAGTGAGGGGGTGGGGTGAGGGAGCAAAACTCACCTCGCCACATAATGAATGAATGGTAACTCATCTGAAAACGTTTTCGCCTCTCTTTTGCATGATGCCCTACAAGACTTTTATGTTCCTTATTGGGGGAAGGCAAAGACTTCAGAATCAAGTCCAATGGACTCGGGCCACGTGACACAGGCTGCACTTTTCCAGGGACCCTAGCCCAGCCTCCCACCCACCCATGTCTGCACCCGAGCCCTGAACACTGTGTGTTGGGCAGCTGAGCAGTCACTGGGCTCTGGTTAGCTCCCACGCCCAATAAGGACACTAAGCCAGTTCTCACCTGACTGATGGATGAAAGCTGGAAAGAGGGCCAGGGAGACCTGCACGGATTCCTGCAGTGACTGGTAGCAGATCTGCCGGGACTTGGTGGATTCCCCAGAGATATTGTCCACGATATCTTCCAAGACCCCCAGTGTCTGGTGGATGATGGCTTTGGCTGAAAGTCAAGATTGGATAAACAGGACATGGGAGGATGTGCACAAAGGCATTAAGAGGATCACCACACGGAAACTTCGTAAAGCAACACATAGCGCATTTGGATTAAGTTGTGCAGCTCTCTCCTTCCAAAGCCTTCTCTCACTCCCTAACCATTCCTTCCTTCTGTTCTCAACGGCCAGCATGGCAACTGTCTCTGCCTGCTGGATTGCTTGCCTTGATCCTGCCTCTCCCCACCAGAATAGAATCCACCAAGAGAGAAAAGACACACCACGTCATCAACTCTGTAACAGGGTCGAACATAAGAGGTCAGCTCTGTGAGCAGCCAGCAGCTGGGGTGGCACGCTGGCCCCCTGATCAGCTTACAGCCTTCATGCAGTGGTCAGACAGAGCCGTGGTGTGCGGCCTGCTCCTTCATAAGCAGATTCTGTGGGAAAGCTTCACTTTGACTGGGTCTGGATCCTGCATCTCTTTCCCCGACCTCCTGTCACCCTGCCTGCAGATCTCAGGAACCATCAGCGGGATGCTGGCCCTGGATTCATTCGACTGTGCATCCACCAGCCTGCAGTCTTTGTGCTTCCTGATTCACCAGGCCCTGCAGCTCCATGAATCTAGAGAAGCCTCCAACTGATCCTCTGATCCACAGACTTTAACTGGACTGCACATACCCACTTCTACCACCGTGGGAGCCACTACTTGATAGAAGTCTCTTTCTGTATACATGCACCTCCGCCATTACTGGTTAAGAGGACCCAGCCTGCACACCTGGTTACGAATGGACAAATGCAGATCAAACTTCTCCGGCAACTCGAAAGACTCGTTTGGCCTGGCAGTCCACCAGTCACTGGCCCTGAGTACATAATATTATGGCTGGTGCAGGAGTAACTGCCCGATTAGTCCTTGGCCTACAGACCTGTGCCCACAGACATAAGGGTGCGTCAGAATGTGTGGATACTAAGATTGCAGCCCATCCACGCAGCGGTTTATTCCACACCAGCCTGTCTCTGTGATCCACGAGCGAAGGTGCAAACTCCCTCCTTCACACACCTGTTGAAGGCTCACCACGGGGCCCTCAAATAAAAAGGACTCTTTTTGTGCCAAGGAAAAATATTTTGAGGTCCAAGCTAATTTCAAATGCTTAACAAAACTCAAGCAGAAGACATCTTCCCAAAGCACTAACAATGCCAAGTAATTTACAGGCATGCCGCTGCTCCCCATAGAACATCTGGAAGGGCAGGAAGACTTAAAGATAAGCCCAGAGGGAAGCTCCATCAACCTCTGTGAGGGAAGGCTTGTAGCTGAAGTCTAGAAGCTGAAAGAAGAATCTGGTAGAGATGGAATTGAAGCAACAGCCACGAAAGGTTGGGGGTCTTGTGTGGTTTGGCATTTTCTGTGTTAAGCAAGTATCTTGACCTCAACAGATGTCAAGAGCATGGTGTGGAGATCAGCTATCTCAAAGAGCTCATCACTCCACCGGTCTCTCCACCAGCAAAACAGAAGCCCATGAAGACTTGTATGAAATTACTCCTGAGGAGAGCCGTGAGTTTACCAATTCATCCAAAAACAAGGCTCAATCCAAACCGTGGCGTCCGAGGGGCTTGCTGGCCAGTTACACTCTAGGCAGAGAGGTCGGCTCAGGTTACCATGACTGGTTTTTAGGATTCCCAGGAGGTAAACTTAATAAAATTTCTCAGAGGACACAGAATGATCACAGGGGCTTATTAGGGAAAAGTTTTAAGAAAATAGAAAACTGCATTAGGGGAGTGGGGGGAGGGGGGAGATGTCAAGAAATATGTGCTGTCCTGAGGGTGTGTTTGTTTTTCTAATCAAGACCACATACCTGCTCTGCTCATTCTACAAGGGTCGTCCTGTATGAGGTTCACTAGGAAACCACCTCATCTACCCTGCAGCTCTGATCTTGCCCCTCCAGTCTTGTTCCCAGATCTCCAAGAACAATGGAAAGGCGCATGATCAAAGTGCCCAGAAGAAGTCCAGACTGCCATGTAGAAGTCGTGGTAATCAGAGCACAGAACCCTCTGGTGAAAGGTTACAGATATAGAAACATCACCTTCAGAGGTGTCGAGACCTATACAGAGGATATGTTAGGACACAATAGCTTTATGTCTTCATATTTTTGTTTTATAGCAGTACTTCCTGACTTACTCTCACATATAAAATTATGTTGCATTATGTTATCGAGCTGGTGTTTGATCTCACTCTGAATTCTGTGAGTGAGGTGGCAATTCTCACAATACATGGACAGATGAGCTTGTTGAGCTGCACGCAGTGCACTCAGATGGGAAACTGGGGGCAGTGGCGCAGAGGACACAGCAATGCACCAGGACCAGAGAAGCCCGGATACGAACCACAGATGGTCACTCGATGCCATATGACGTGCCGCAACAGCTGCCCCACCCACCCACCCCCATCCTTGCAGCTATGAAAATCAGAGACAAGGTTGAGAAGGACGCTAGCCACGTGTCTGGCAGGGGATGCCCAGGAGAGAGACGTCACACTTGGCTTGAGCCTACCTGTGGTGAAACAAAATTGCGTGACCCCCAACTCTTCAATCTGTGTCTCTGTGTTCCCCCCTAATGCCTGTGAGGGCTCACCAAGGGGTCTGGTCAGTCCCTACCACTCCTCTGCACAGGAGGGAGCCATCAGAGACGGTGAAGTGAAGAAGTCCCCGGCCATCAAGAAAGAACAGCTACCTGTGCAGGCAAGATGCTGTCTGAAGTGGGGCGGGCACCAGGGGCAGGAGCACTGAGGCCGGAGACCAGGAAACGGTGAGGGAGAACAGCATGCGGGGCTGCAGTGTCCTCAGTCTTAGTACCGTGAGTAAGGTGGTGGTGTCTGAGGAAAGCACATGAAGGGAGGCAGAGGCTGTGGGACCACGTGGCTGAGAGGCGGTGATGAGGGGGACCACCGCTTGTGTCCTTCATGTTGTCTGACCCTGGCTTGAGGGAACCTGCTAACTTTGTTCATGAATCACCAGAATCGTGAGCACTGGCCGTGAGTTCTCTGTGGGCACTGCCAGCGATGAATGAATCTAGAAGTGAGAGAAAGAGTGCCATGGACGGAATGGCTGGTGTGGGAACCGAGAAGAGGAGGACAGGATGGAGCCGTGTCCCACTTCCACCTCGGGGCAATTGGCTGTGTGCTGGTTTGGAGCTGGCTTCTCCATCTACCTCTTGCAGCCACATGAGGTGAGCGGTGACTCCCGTTTCCTCACCGACACTCAGCTCTGACTGACTCCAGTCAAACAAGAGCTCAGCTGGACTTCTGAACTTCTACATTGCAGCACTTTGAATTGTCCTGGACCCGAGAGCCCACCAGCACCTGTGGGGCTAAAGCAGCTTCCACAGAGGATGACAGCAGAGAAGACAAAGTTCTTGGATGTGGGATGGATCAGGATCAATGCCTGGTGCTACTTGATGGATGCTGAGGTTGGCTTTCCTCAGACACCACCACCTTACTCACGGTACTAAGACTGAGGACACTGCAGGCTGGCCACAGCACCCTAGGGAGGGCAGATAAAAAGCACAGCCATACCATGGAGGCAGGGTTCACTCGCACACAGTGTGTACACGCACACACAGTGTGTACACACACATGGGCCTTCAGCCAGCAGGAAACCACACTGCGGGCAGAGATGGTTCTGAAACTAATGCCCAGGGGAAACGGTTTAAGGGCAAAGCTGGTTGAGTCCAGAGACCCAAACCTAACTCTGGTATTCATGGAAAATGAAACAAGAACCAAGCAAAGTTCACTTAGAAAAATGTGCAAATGAAAACCTGAAAGCCCCCGAAAATGTGAACAGGAAAACAAGTGCACACAGGAGGGTGCGGCCACATCAGAGGACGCTGTGAAACCATCAGCTCTACACATGAACAACGATACTTGTAAGGCCAAAGAGGCAATGTGGCAGCAGGGACCTGGAGCCATTCCGGCACCAACTGAACTGCTGACTCCATCTCTTCCTCTGTGACCCCAAGCCTTCCCGGCTTAGGAGCAAAGGACATTATAAAGGAGAGCCTGCAGGCACTGCCCCAAACAAGTGATTAAACGGAGCAGCAGCCAAAATATTCAACCTAAATATAATCAACAGGGAAAAAAATTTAGATTATAGGGGGCATGCTACAACAAATCAAAACACAACGATGGCACTGGCTCTTTGAAAACATCGCTGCCGTGACTGAGAAACAAGGTGCTTTTCTGTAAAGGCGGTGTCCTGGTGGCCAGTGGTTGCACTCTGGGTTGCTAACTACAGTCTCAGTAGCTTTGACCAGTGGTGAACACAAAGTTGCTGCCCTGAAATGCCAGCCTCGACCTAATTCACAATGAAACAGTGACCAGCTTGAACCCATCAGCCAAGCCACAAGAGAAAGACGAGGCCTCCTGCTCCCACAAAGAGTGACAGCCTTAGAAACCCACCGGGGAAGTCCTACTCTGTCTTCTAAGACTGCTATGAGTAGGAAGCTACCTTGCAGCAGTGAAGTTTTGGATAATTTTTCTCCCTGCTATCAAAAGAGGTTAAGGAGATGTGACAACCAATTATCACACCAGATCCTTGCTTGTATCCTGGATTGTTAAAAGCCGAGACAGGTTATTTTGGTCTAAGTGGGAACCTGTGAGTGTGGAAACACAATCAGGCAATGAGAGCCAAAGGGCAGCATTGGGGGGGACGGGACACAGACACACGCCCAGAAGGCAGAAAGGGAGCGGAAGCTGTGAACCAGTGGGAATAGGGCTTTTACCTGTGAGGACTGCAATCAGGGTCACCCATCCAGTGTGTATGAACTGCTGGAACCGAGAACTATCTGCTCTGTAAATTTCCACCCAACCCAGCATAAAACAATTCTTAATAATTGTTGTTTGAAATTAGTCCGTATATTACATAATATCATCTTAACAAGAATAAACATCTTTGTTGTATTAATGGTGTTTTGGTTATATAAGCTCTTTTGTTTTCCTATAGAAGGAGGTTTCAAAACTCTATGTGTGTAGAAAAATTTCCTATCTTTCTGTACCACTTGTCCATGAGTATTTTGAAGCCTCCTCTTACAGAGACAAATCATTTACTGATCAAGTGTCAAAGTGTACAACTTTCAATGGCTCAGGAAAACCAAAAGGAGAGAAAGAGGGCAAGGAGACAAATGTGGCAAAACTGGTGCCACTAGGTGAGAATGCTGAAAAGCAAGGCTGTTACTGGCTGTTACACTTTGGCGAGTGAGGCGCACCGGGCCTAAGCCACGGGCCTCTCATGCATGTAAGGAAGACGAAGAGAAACGATGCCTTTGAATTGTGGAGCTGGCGATGAATCTTCACAGTACCACGGACTGCCGAAATAACAAACAGATCTTCTTTGGACAAAGTACAAGCAGAAGGTTCCTTACAGGCAAGACTAGAGAGGCGTGTCAGGAGTGACAATGAGCAGCTGACTGATGTAAATCGCTCAAACTCGGGATGAGACCAACACCAGAGACCACTGGCCAGTGCAGCGTGCCCCTCGGGAACGCAGCTGCTCTGACTCCAACGGTAATACGGTACAAGGGGGCTTTAAAACAGAAAAAGGAAGATGAAGCCACAACTACTTGAATTATTCACTTTCTAAAATATTTAAACTGGTGGGCTTTAGGAGCTTCTTTTTATACTACTTATAGTTTTAATGTGAAAATCATTATTTTAAAAATATGTCTAAAACATTCCTGAAATCTACTTGAAAAACTGTTCTCTTGGTTCTGATTTTTTGCTCTTCTTTTAATGTGAACAATTAAGACATACAGTCCCCTTTAGAAAGGCACCCAGCTCTTTCAAAGCCTTGGAAATATTTGTATTTGAGAAAAAGTAAAAGCAACTTTAATAGCAGGAGTTCCTAATTTGTACAAATGAACTGTTTTGCTTGCTTATAGCTAGCTCTGAAATGGATCAATAACCAATATAAAATTTATTTTATTGATGGGAAGCATCATGAACAGTGTATGAACTTTTTTCTTCAGGTCTTCAATATTTTTACATTTAAAATAAGAGAAGGGTCATCCTGCATTCAGGAAGTATGTCCAACTAATGTGGCCTTATCTGAATTCCATGGAAGTAGCAGGATTCCACTCCCCAAAAACAGACAGTTGTGTGGCTCTGGACCCATGAATTTATCTCATGAGCCTCAGGTGGAAAGCTAGCTGCCTGCCAACAAGGGAGAGCCAGGATGCCCACCCTCCCAGGTCTGCCCTCAGGGCCATACTCACTGTCCTCCAGTGACACTTTCCTGGGAGGAGCGACAGCACTGGGTTTCAGGTTGCGATAGTCTCGGGAGAGCGCGGAGATGAGGCTGGCGTGGTTGATGGAGCGCACGGGCCACTGCTGCTCGTTCTCTGGAAGGTTTGGCCATGGAAGCAGCAGGATATTGGAGAGGGCCCGGCACACCAACACCTGAGCCTGGAGAAACCACCGGAGGCATGCATGAAGGAGCTCACAGCTCACAGAGTGAGAGACAGCAAGCAGAGCAGCCCCTGGGACCCAGGGGCTCGGCATCCATCACACACTCCGGTCAGGAAAAAAAGGGGCTCAGCACTGCAGCAACCCTGGCCTCAACAGCCACGCCTGGGCCTGGAGCACTGGTGGGCAAAACCATGGCTGACTGGAGTCTCACTGTCCCCTCGGCTTCTGACCCCCTTGGAGGAGCTCCTGGGTACAAGGCTTTCATGATGAGTGTGCCTGTGGTACCAGGTCAGCCACATGACCTTTACCTCCAAGGACCTCGGAAATAACTGCTGCAGCTGTTCCCCTGACCCCTTTCTTTACTTGCTTGGTTTTGGGCTTGCTTTTCAACGTGTAGCCTCTAAGAGGATTCTACGAGACATGCTTTCCTAGAGACGATAACACTAAAAAGACAGGGGCCTCACACGCTGGGCCGACTGACCAGCTCTCAAAGGCCGTAAGTGGCATCTCTCTGGAATGAATGGTTTTCTGCCCCACCTAGCAAACTGACTACTGGAATTATGAAGGGCATGACAAGAGACCACTGCGGGCCACACCAGTGCCTCAAACAGAAGAAATCCGTGTGGCTGGCAAGGCCTGTGAGCTTACTACACCTCAGGCTCCCTAGGTCTGAGCCTCCCAGCTCTGAGGATCCTGGGACAGGATGCCTGGGGCCTCACCTTGTCAACCAGCCGCTGAGCAGAGGCGTCAGTGATTCTGTTGAACACCTTCTGTACCGCAGGGATGCTGATCAGAAAGACTGGCCGCACTGTGGTGGCGAGTGAGACAAGTAAGTGGCACGCAGACAGCAGCAACTTGTTCTGGACCTGGGAAGGGAGAGGACATGCAGTCATAAAAGAGCTCTGACGGTGTGGCCGTCTCAAAAGGCTGAGGGTGGCTTTTGGCTGCCAAATGCACCACCCAAGCAATACATGCTCTCAGACATCTTCCTGTGCTGGTGCCTAGTGGTCACGGCTCCCACCCTCAAAGCCAGGCCACGACCGTCCAGTCACTACATTGTTAAGGCAGTCTCTGCCCGCTTCACAAGCCACCAAACTCACTGCCATCGAGTCAGTGCTGACTCTTAGCGACCCACTGTGGGCAGAGAGCCCACCATGTCTCCTGAGGAGCTGCTGGTGGTCTCACACTACCGACCATGCGGCTCAAGCAGCCCAATGCGTTAACTCCTACGTCCACCCTCACCCCCACCCCCAGGTTCCGGTAACAATCCACAGTGCCTCCTATCCAACCACACAGCAAACTTCTCAGCCTATCGCTAAAAGTCCCCCCTCACATAGCCTGGGGTCCTTCCTTCATCTCACTCCTCTAGTACAGACAAAGTCAAGACCTCTCCTGGCCCCCTCCACCTGCTGCCATCACACAGGAGTCCTTAACCTCGCCAGGCCATCCAAGCCCTATCCTGTCCCTACAACTTAGCAACCAAAGATAGAACCCAATGCCCAAGCAGGCCGCCACAACACGGGCATGTCTAAGGAGTTAGGAAACCAGTATTACTATCTTCTGCAAACACCACTTATGCTAGGGGAATTACCTAAGAGCACAATGTTAATATTCATGAATGTAAGCATCTCAGAATTATTCATAATGTTTCCCATACACCTCCCCCCACCCACTCCACCCCCATCACTGAGGCAACCTCAAAATCTAGCAATGAGTAGGTGAATCCTGGGATAACCAGGAACTCATAGGACATCACACACGGACAGTTATGGTTTTGTTTACAAGCTACATTAAGAAGGACTAGAGCTGTTTGTCAAACATGGCACACAATAGCAATGGTCACGGGCTGTTTTTCAGAGGGCAGCGTCACAGAATCTATCAAAGTTGACGTGGATATAAATTTCCGCTCCACAAGTCCACGTCCAGGAATTCCTCCCACAGACACATTTAGCTTATTTGTAAGATATACATAGATGTACATAGAAAGAGGCTCACTATTGCCATATATAAATTTTAAAAACTAAAATCCTGTCAGTATGAAAACTAGCACACATCCATACTACAAAGTACTGAATAATTTGAAGGGAAAAAAATGAAGTTGCTGTATACATCTAAAAGTCTCCAAGGCATATTCATACTGCTAAGCAAAAAGAGCTACCTTACCCTGCAGACCTAAAAAGAGGGAGGTGGTGGCAGTGATGGTGGTGTGTGCATGCGCTTGAGTGTTAGTATGGGTGGCAGGAAGCAATTCCTTCCCCGGGGGTTTAGTGACACTTGTTCCATTCTTTTAAAAGCACGAGCACACACACCCCACCCCCACCCCCCACCCCCACCCCCCGTTGTCCCCTTTGCATTCATCTTGTTTCTGTTACCTCCTTACAGCCTTGTCTTTGTTGACTGTCTGGACTCACACAGGTAATGTGTAAGAAGAGACAGTATTTACTGTAAGAGTCATTCTTTTTTAAGCCAATTTGTCATTTATCTCCAGGGTGACCTCAGGTTAACTGTGGAGGCCCAGGCTTTAAGACAAGTGTCCTGGGGAGTCTTCCAGTCTGGTAGGTCTGGGAGTGGTTTGTTTTAAAGGGATCTGAGCTTGATTTTTCTTCTATTCTCTCAGGGCCCATCTAAAAGCAGGAAAGTATAGAGACCTTCATCAAACAAGCAGCACAATGGGAAGCGACTGCTTCTAACACAGCCATCAAATGGGTATACCTTCCTCCAGAAGCCTGCCCTCTTCAATGGACACCTGGTGAAAGGGGCAGTTCTGGCATCCTCGAGAGATTCGCATCCTGTGACTTTCCGTGTGCTTTGAGCTTTGAGAATGAGAGGAGGCCTGAAGGGCAGGGGCAGAGCTGGGGTGGGTGGGGTGAGGTTTCCCAACAACATTCGGGTCTGACAGTCTTTGCTACCTTTGAAGAATGAGCCAGGTGCACTGTTGTGGTGGAAAAACATTCCTTGGCACAAATTTGCTGGTCTTTTTCTCACGCTTATTGTTTCCAATTTTCTTCTAACATCTTCACGACTGTCCTTTGAAAACCTGTCATGCTTATTTACAGCTTGGAAATGCCCCCAAACAGTTGCCATACCTTCTGAGCTGACCTCTTGGACCTGAATTTAATTGGCTCAGCAGATGCCCTGGGAACCACTGTTGTTAACAGATGGTGTTTTGGAAGGCCCCTTATTCGACTGTGCATGCGTTCCTGAGAGTGGGAGGAAGCCTGCGTGTAAGAACCAGGTCCCCAGCAGCCCTTCTTTGTGACCGCCTCTCAATGTGGCCCTGCTAATCCCCGCATTCTGTGTAGAGGCAGACAGAGAAAAGCCCGAAAAGATATTCAGCTAACTGCCGACGGTGGTCACCTT
Organism: Echinops telfairi; assembly: GCF_000313985.2. Classification (NCBI taxonomy): domain Eukaryota; kingdom Metazoa; phylum Chordata; class Mammalia; order Afrosoricida; family Tenrecidae; genus Echinops; species Echinops telfairi. Next base: position 16,512,826 of record NW_022103901.1, on the reverse strand, counting down.
GGGAAGGAACATGTTCCGGAGGAAGGGATTATAACAAAACTTAACTTTTTGGCCTATATAGTCAGGAAACACTCCATCTTCTTAAAATGAACAGATGTTTACGTTAGACTTAAAGAATGGATATGTGGATGGATGCAGGCCCTGCTGAGCACCGCAGCTTGGCTGTGTTTTGTTTTCACAAGAGACAGGCATACGGAGAAGAGAGCAGAAGATGGATGTGCAGCGGGCGTGGCTGAGCTGTTTCCATACCTTCGTGCTGATGAGAGGGGTGAGGGCATCCATGGTGGTAGAGACCAGTGAGACGAACTGCTGGGCGTTCTGTCGGTGCACTTCATTGTAGTACTGGGCTAGCCAGTGAGAGTACGCCTGGAGCGCAGCCAGGGACTGCGCGTGCCTGAGGGAAGTCAACAAGGTGTCACGTGAACGGTTACCACAGCCAAAGACCGCAGAGATAAGAACTCCATCCTCCATGCATTTGCTGCTCCGGGACAGGAGCACCGAAGTCACCCAGTTGCATACACAGGCTCTAAAAATGAAGACCCCCATCATCTGACCATTGCCACCACCGCTCAGCACCCAACAGATGGCTAGTCAATGTTGACTACTAGATTTGTTCAATCTGAAAAGACGGCAAGAGTACAAAAACAGAATCAAAGACTGTACATGGGAATGTGTTGGCTTGGATCTAGTAAAAATGTCGCATCAGCAGGTGCAGACCAGGGTAGAGACAATTACCAGATATCACAGCTTGTAACTCAAGCTTTGAAGTAAGCTTCAGCTTCCATGGCACCATACACTGTGTCTAGCTAGAGGATAGCTAGATATACTTAACAAAAACCCAGTGGATTTTAATAAATTTTGTGCTGCCTCCAATGGGTAACAAAAACCTTAGAAGCTCATGACAAAGGAGGCAGGTGTTCATGGCGGTAACTAGCCACCCATCCTGTTTCTTTATTCTTCCTTGATGATCAAATTGTCAAATGTAACCCTTCCGATTCTGCTTCAACCACCTTCTCCGAACACTCACTCAGCACTCTTACTTGCTGGCTCAACAGGATTTGCTAGGACTGCCCTGGCCCAGGCCTGCAGCAGGCCATTACTCCCCAAGAGAGCTGGTTTCCTTTTTGCAGGAGTATATTTTAGAAAGCAAGCCCTGGGTATGAAGGGTCACACTGCTATTGTGTCACTGCTGGGGCAGAACCAAGACATGGGCAATGCTGGTGTAGTGCAAACATAGTCAAAGACAATGAAAAAATTAATGTGGCTATGTCCCCGTAAAATTTTATTTACAAAAGCTGGCCAGACAGGGAGCAGGTTATATAGTTTGCCAACCCTTGCTCTCTAGTCTGAAGTAAATCTTCCAATCAGTGTAACTTAAGAGTCCAGTTCCTGCCTCTTCACCCTGTAATCCTCCATCCCTTCCCCTCATTCCCTGTTGCTAATGGCTTCCAGTTGTCTCTAGGTTTCTCACAGTGTGGGTCCTGGTGTCTTGGTCTAAAATAAGCCGGGGTTCTTGTTCAGTGTTGAGCCCAATGCCAGCCTGCTACCATCAGATTCTTGGGAAAATGTGCTCTTAGGTAGATCTTCTCCTCCCTGCCATCTCCGTCACTGGTCTACAGGACAAGATTCCTGGGAGTCAAATACTTCTCATTTCAGTCCCAACATGCCTGTCCTGCCTCATCCCTCCCTAAGTGAGTGACCGTGCATCACGTCTGTGCCTTAGTGTGGCTCTTCTCTCTTCCCGGAGAGCCCATTCCACACAGCTTCCAGCCTCGTTCTCATTTGTCCAACCACCTGACCTCAAGATACACAACCAACCTTGTTCTGTTCCTAGGTCTTGCTTGAGACTGTAAAAAACACCAAACTCTTTACTTACACATCAATGAGGTCTGGTTTCAGTACTGATGGCACAGCCGTCTCGATGTTGTACAGTTTTATCTGAGATCCATACAGAGTGACTTTGACCAACCTGTTGGTGAAGAAGTGAGTCGGAAAGAGTCTACGGGTTGAACTAGACAAGATGGATAGGGTAGCAAAGAAAACCCAAGGGCAGATCAGAATGGTGTTTTCATATTTTAAAATTAAAAAAATCAGTATCAGACCTTCAAGTTTTTGCCAAAGAAATAATCTAAGATGTCCATACATATTTATATACAAGAACATAAATTAAATTATTATTTGCCATGTCGAAACAATGGTAAACAACACAAGCAGCCATCACAGAAGAGGTGATACAATGCAGTCAATGAAACCATGGCTAGAAGGATATTTAAGGTCAAAGATTTCACATGTCTGTGGCATGAAAAGGCTGTTCTCTCTCTCTCTCTCTCTCTCTCTCTCTCTCTATATATATATATATGTATATGTATATATATATATATGTATTTATGTATTTATACGTGCATGTATATATCCTTGTACATACATACGTAGAGAAAGGAGAGAGAATCTAACCCAATTTTATTATAAAAATGTGTGTCCTTACAGAAAAAAGACTGGGAAAATGTTCAAGAAAGCATGTGTACTGGTTATCACTGCCTGTGGGGTAGGACAGAGTGGGTAGATTAGAGGGGTGGATTACAGATTCTTTTTCCCATTTAAAATGTTCTATATAGCCAAGTTGTAGGCAATGAATATATTATACACATGAGTATAAACTGTTTTTTTTTAAATCAAGCTACCATTTTTCAAATCATTGACATAAATTGTCCTATAAAATCTATAATGCCCAAATCGTCTTAGCTACTTCTTTTTTTTATTTTTTTTTTATTTTAAGCAAATGTTTTGAATGAGTATCGAGGACAAGTCAGAAAGGATTGCCACACATCATAGATGCCTTCATTAAACACAAACACCAGGAGGTGAAGCTACTGTTCCCTCACACACCCTCCCATCCAGATTGAGACACTGTTGACCATGGTGTTTCCATCTCTCGAACCCTTTCCAGAAGAGTCAGCACTGTTCAGTTCATGCCACATCATACGGCACTTTCGCATCCTGGAAGAACTCAAAGTGTGTTCCTCCAGAAAGCTCGTGAGTTTGGGGAAGGAGAAATCGTCTGAAGGAAGAATGATCAGGATGAGGTGAGTGGGGCAGAGTTTCCCACCAAAATCCTCACCGGACAGCCTTTCCTGACGGAACGGGTGTAGCATCGTGAATTTCCTCAGCACAAACGTCTTAGCTTTTTCTCCTGGGTGCATGCCCTTTTCAAATTTCTTAAAACTTCTTTATAATAAGCCCTCCTCATCATCATGTGTTCTTCAAGAAAATCTATCAAGCTTACTCCTCAGGAATGCCAAAAACAGTTGCCATCACCCTCTGCACTGACCTCTCAGCCTTGGATTTAACTAGCCCAGTAGACCCCCTCAGAAGTCACCCTGTGGACAGACACTTTCTGAGTGAAGGCGCCCTCGTGTGACTGAGACCAATGTACCGCCGAGTCACCCACTGACCACAGAGACATGTCTACACGCGTTTTGCTCAGGGTAAGCCTGGACAGCCCGAGTCAGCAGCAATACTGACGGACTTACCCTCTGATGAGAAAGCAAAGACAGAAATGTTCACTAGGGAATCCCGGAGATAGTTAAACGGGTGTTTCCTGTGCATTTCTCTCAACTTTTCTTGATGAAGCATAGGGCCCAGGAAGAGATACACAACGCTGGCTAAGCTGAGATTTTTAAACTTCAATTCTTCCTAAGCCAGGCTGTGGAGCCCACTGTTGGTCAGGGGGGACTCACTGTATGCAGATGAGTGTCAGATTGGGGAACAATCAGCTCTGCTGGGAAACAGAACATGCTTCTCCCGTTATACGGGAAACACTGAGTGAAAGGGAAAGAAAAGAGGCTTGGCTACCATCCCGCAGCGTCACCTCTGCCAGGACACCGAGGAGCCGGCTGCCGGGGTGAACAGCGTGGGTGTCACTCCTCAATCCACCAGAGCAGAGGTTCTCAACACCCTGCACCAACTCCAGATATGAGGGATGTTCTGGAAATCTCATCTCTGAGAAGGTTCCCGAAGACCCTGGGCCACTGTCTGGAGCAAACAGGACTTCGTTCCAAGTAAGAAACCACAGGCTTGAGGCGCACACTGTGTATAGCTGGGGGACAAGCCGGAAGGGGCCCTCCCAGTCAGTCCAGGGTCAAAGAACTGAGGGTTCTCAATCTCAGGCTCTAGGCTATAGTGATAAGTAGCAATCAAAACAGTTTCTCTCAGAAGAAACACAGCAATGCTGTGCATCCCTTTCTAAACACCGAGACCGGCTTCCCAAACACTGTATCTGTTAACAGCGATCTATGGTCAGTGGGCTTTGCTTTATGTAATTCTAAGTACAAACACTGCTAATCACAGTGGCTACTAGGACCATGCAGCCCTAACACAACGCCTCATTAACTTGATTCTAGAGGCAGACAAAACAATGAAGTGGTCCTGCTGAGTTACAGGCCTAAGCGGCCCAGAAAGAGATTTCAGGCTTTATAAAAGACTGTTTCAAGATCTCTGATAAATAACTTCACCGCAGAGTTGAGATTAGTCATGGGTGTGTGTGTGTGTGTGTGTGTGTGAGTGAGTGATCATCCAAGTGCTGGATGTAGAGCACGGAGGAGCTGGGATTCGTCATGGGTGTGTGTATGTGTGATCATCCAAGTGCTGGGTGTAGAGCACGGAGGAGCTGGGATTAGTCGTGGGTGTGTGTGTGTGTGTGTGTGTGTGTGTGTGTGTGTGTGAGAGAGAGAGAGAGAGATCATCCAAGTGCTGGATGTAGAGCACGGAGGAGCTGGCAAAGCAGACCCAGGAAGTTAAAGGCACTCACGTGCGGAAAAAGCACTGGAAATCAGCAAGCTGGCCACGTGCGGCCCCTCTGAAGCTGTGTGACCTCAAGCAAGGGAGTTCTCTTCTCTGAGCCAGGTTCCAGTGCAAACAGCAGAACAACCTCTCCAAGAATAGAGTCATGTGAAAATACACCAACACATTTTGGAATACTTCAGAATACTGTGCACTACTTTTATTATTCACCTGGCTCTTAAAGGATTCATCTAAAAGTCTTAGTGATCTAAAACTAAGAGGTAAGAGTAAAATCTGGTATGCCAGGAGCGAGGCTCTTAGGAGCTTGTAGCTAAACCCTCTGCTGCCAGTGTCAATCAGCACATTGTCTTGGCCGGGGTTGGATCCACAGGCACTCAGTTCTAGCCTTCACAACTCCATGCTTATCCTGAAATGGCCGGAGCCTCTGATCTCTGACATCCAATGTTGGATTTGTTGAGAATAGACCCAGCAGCAATTTCTATGTGTCATTTAGTGAACTGACCACCCCCTGAAAATCCTGCAACCATTCCCAGCCTCTTCCCCAGAACGTGCCTCGTGCACACCTGTGGCATTTGGCTGCCGGCTTGGGTAGTGTGTGTTGTCCCTTACTATGAGAGTTTTTCTACTGTGAGAAAAGCCATGACAGAGCTCACCTGACCTCTTGTCCTTAGAGCTATCTTCAAGATCATCAGTAACAGACGGACGGCTTATGCATACAGAGTGCTTTGCTATGCACTATGTACGGTGCCAAGTGCCTTAGCTTCATTTAATTCTCACACAAACCTAAAAGATATTACTACCGCCACTCCATTTTACAGATAAGGGATGTGGAGTTTGTCCACATCAGCTACGTGTGGCAGGAGCCAGGTTTAACCAGTGCTGCCATGAAAGCACCGTCCTGCCTCTCACACTAGAAGGTCAAACCAAGCCCCGAAGAGGAAGGACGTCCTGATGTAACCGTCGGCCTACCTTTCCACGACAGTGTGGGCATCATTGAACCTCGCTGCAAACACGTCGCCAATGAAGTACTCAGCCAAGCGGCCCACGGCCTGCAGCAGGGAGCTCAAATCCCTCAGGGAACAGTGCAGTCGCCGACAGTCATTCTCCGCTGTGATGTTCAACCTGTGTCCTGGAACACAACCCCCCCAGTTTTTCACAGGAAGAACACGCTTCAGTTACCACTACAGATAACAGCTTAGCCAGATAAGCTCCACTACGTAATAACCAATCTGATTTCTCAAAACAAAGCACATAGGTTGCTTGCTGGCCAGGCAGAGTGGAGCAGGGGGGACAGGTGGCCTGAGGCATGCTCACCGGCTGAGCACTGACCCCTCTCTGCACTGTCAGGTACGGACACTGCCAAGTTCACACCGGAGGAAGCACACGTTGCCTGGATCCCATGGGCTTTCTGGGCCGCGCAGGAAGGCTAAAGCTATGGGACTCCAAGCTTGCTGCCTTTCCTACATGACACCCACACTGAATATAAGGCCCATGGGCTTACCGGCACGACTCAGCCCTGCTGGGGGGGGGAAATGGGGGTGGTCTCAGCCACCCACCTCAGAAGATTTTTCAGTAGCATGGCATGGGATTGGGGGCCACGACTTAAATACTCAGAAGGCATACTCAACAGCCACTTCCTGGCTCCGTGTCGCATTTAAACTTCTTAAAGTTTGTTTTCTTGGCTATAAAATGGGAAAATTGCCACTTTTTAATTTACGGGACTACAGTTAGGGTTAAATTAAAATACATATACCCCTTTAAGCTGGACCACGTTATTCAAGGGTAGCAGTCATTACAAATGAACAAGAGCTGGAGATTTTCCAGCCTGAAGCACTCTGACTTTTTACTGTAATTCCTTCAATCAAGACAGGGAGGATGCCAAGATGCAAAACAAAACTCCAAATTTCAGTTCACCTTCCAGAAGACAGAAGACCGACCTCTAGGATTGGCATTAAGTCCTCCTTAGTGTTAAAACAGGGCCTAGATGAGCCTGCAGCACAGTGAACGACGTGGAGGCAGTGAGGTCAAGCCACAGCCTGTGAGCGCCAACAACCTCCCACCCCTACTCCCTTGAAGCTTCCAGGCCAGTTCCTCGGCCGCACTTCAGGGTTTGTTCTCTCTTGCTGGGCTTCCTCCCACGGAGCTTTGCAGCCACCTTCCTAGAGCCTGGATCTGAGCACTCAGTGCTACACCCTGCAGGGACTCCCTGGGTACAAAGGGAAAGCCCAGGCTCCCCAGCATCAGCAATCAGGCCTCTTACGACTTCACCTACTGTTCTACTGTTTCATCTGGGCCACTGAGAAGTCACTGACAGATGCCTCTAGTCACTCTCAAAAGCTGTCTTCTTGGCCTGACCTGCTGTCACTTTGTTACACTGTCTTCCTGTGCAAACCTTGCAAGCCCCTTCATGTCCTCCAGACCCACAGAAGCACCATTCCTTCTGTGAAGCGTCCTTCCCCCGCTCCCCCAGCAGAGGGCGGCAGCTTCCCTCGGGCTTGGGAATGTGCACAGAGAGAGCAAAGATGTGGGGCATCACAGCGGGCCTCCTTGGTGAGGGGCTAGGCACACTACAGCCCCCAGCACAGGGCCTCGGGCGGGAGTGGGTGACCGTAAGTGTTATGCATGACTAGATATCATCGGGCAGACCGCCAACTAGAGCAGGCTGGGTTTCCTCATACTGTCTGTCTGTGGGCATGTTCACTGGTAGTGTTTACGGATGGATACAAATAAGCACCACTTGTGAAGGGGAAACTGGCCCCGTCACCCGAGGAGAAATTGGTGGCTCAAGCCACAAGTTGAATACCTCTGCCCCTAAACCAGCCTCCTAGTGCTGAGGCTGGGTGCAGAACCACCTCGCCAGGGGTGGGTCACTGCCACCAAAAAATGTGAGAACAAAAAGAAGGGGAGTGATGCGAAAGGGAGCCAGTGACAAAGGCCGGCTTCCCCTTACCCCCAAATGTCCTGCTTCTTCCTCCGGCCCACACAGAGAGCAATGTCTTGGTGCAGAAAGCAGAGCCCCAGCTTCTGAGAAGTCACAAGGAGCTTCCAGAGAGGGTTCCTGCCCAGCTCCTCGAGTCAGAGAGCAAGAGATGGCCAACCCACACGGTCAAGAGAGCTCCTGTCCTGCAGGAGGGGCCAGTGCCTCTGTGGGCCATGCAGGACAGGCTCCATGGCCCCGTAGCAGTAGTGCCACAATCACAAGCCTGGGGGACCTCGAGGGGATGGTCCCATCACAGCTTTGTAAGCAGATCCCAAGCTTCCGTTCCAAAACCTGTGGTTCCTTGGCATGCCAAGAAAGCAAGCAAACCGTGGGGTTAGGTGAGAAACACAGTCTGGAATTGGCTTTAAAGGTAGTGTCAGCTGTTTTTTTCAAAGAGCACTGTCATCGGGTCATGGGACCACCATCAACTGCCTCTCTGCCTTCCTCGCCTGCAGCTCAACGCACCCCAAGCTCCAACTGGACCATTAGTTTTCAATGTAGTCACTGTACTAAATATCAGAAGTAGGTACCCAACTTCTTAAAGGTTTTAAGCAAAAGGAAATACTGTGGTTCTCTTTTTAAAAGCACAATCTAAAACAGAACACTACCGTACATCAAGTTTCCATTTTCATGTAAACGCGTTAGGCAGTTATTGTCAGTCCACTCACTGCATTCCTGACTAAGACCCTTGCTTTGCTCCTTGTGTAGCCGCACACGTCCATCTGATGTGAGCCCTCCTGACTCCTGCCCTTTAGCCTTTTCCCTCCCCCATCCAGTGAGCAGAGATGCTCAATCCCTCTGGAGGGAGTCTTTCCATCCTTGGAAAGAAACAGGAAAAACCTGCCTGCCTGTGATTCTTCCCCAATCCTACCCATTGCGGGGAGAACAGAGCCAAGCCAAAGCCTGCTGATCATGACTGCCTTGGGGAGATGTGAACACAATGACAACGTCCCTCCTAAAAACTCCTGAGCCCCTGCCCCTTCCCACGTCATCTTCCTTCTGAGAATCCTTGCCATTCCAATCACTCTCCTCCCCACCTGCCCTCATCTGTCTACCAAAGTACCCAGCACTGAAACCAGTGTGGGATTGCTGTTCGTGGGTTTTATACTACTGGCTTAAGAAACCCAACACACTGTCATCGGAGCCGATTCTGACTCTTGGTGACCCTGTAGGACAAGGTAGAACTTCCCCTGTGTGTTTCCGAGGCTCTCAGTCTATACAGGAGTGGAAAGGCTCATCTTTCTCCCACAAAACGGCCAGTTTTGGAGATCCCCTTGCAGAGGGGTCTCGGGGAGGAGATGAGCCAGTCAGGGTGCGATGTAACAATGATGAGAAATACAACCTTCCTCTAGTTCCTAAAGGTTTCCTCCCCGCTCCCACTACCATGACTCGAATTCTATCTTGCAAGACTGGCTAGACCAGAGGAGGTACACTGGTACAGATAGGAACTGAAAATACAGGGAATCCAGGACGGATGAGCCCTATAGGACCAGTGGTGTGAGTGTCAAAACAGGGAGGGTAAAGGGAGAATGGGTAGGAAAGAGGGAACCGATTACATGGAACTGTGTGTGACCTCCTCCCTGGGGGACAGACAACCAAAAAGTGGATGAAGGGAGACGTCGGACAGGGCAAGATATGACAAAATACCCATTTATAAACTATCAAGGGCTCATGCGGGAGGGGGGAGCGGGGAGGGAGGGGAAAAATGAGGATCTAATGTCGGGGGTTTAAATGGAGAGAAAATGTTTTGAGAAACGATGTACAAATGCGCTTTACACAATTGATGTGTGTATGGATTGGGATAACAGTTGTATGAGCCCCTAATAAAATGTTAAAAAAGAGAAGAAAAAAAAAAAAATGGCCACTTTTGAACTGTTAACCTTGTAGCTAGCAGCCCAATGGGTAAGTCACTATGCTACCAGTGCTTGCCATTGGCTTGGATCATGTGAAACTGCTGGTAGGTGAGCATTTCTGACTGCACAAAGCCGCAGGTCATAGAGTTCAACGTAAGATACATAAGCATTGACCGTCCACGTCGTTCAAAATCACAGCAGGTACTTTCTTGCTCCATCTGCAGGGGAGACAACACATAGGGCATATGCACTGCAATCAAGGCTCCTCCTGGCCCCTTACAGCCTAACATCATCTACCATCACCACCACTGTGGCTGTTCCATACTCTCCTGTCAACTTGAGGAAGGGGTGATGTCTAACCTGTCAATCAGGTCATAGCCATTGAGGCCTGTGTGTGGGCATGGCCTTCTCATGAGGATTCTGGCAACTCCTGTCTTCTTCCCTGGAGGTAAGGCACACACTCCCCCTGCGAGACATTCCTGTTGACAAGCCACATGGAACTGCACTAACAGAGCCACAGCCCTAGAGCTGGAGGAGCCATGTGGAGACCCACGCCAACGCTAAGATGCTTCCACTGCCACTGGATCCATAAGACTTTCCACCCACTGGCCTGTGAGCTTCCTGCATTAAGCACCATTGCATGTGTTGCGTGAGTCTGAAGTAGAATTTGTAGACTGGTATCAGATATACAGGCTAATATCAGGCATATGGACTTGATCCGGACTGGTCTGGGCTAATTTCTTAATATACAATTATTCTTTATAGAAAGCGCTTTCTTACACACATAAGAGTGTCTCTGGATTTGTTTCCCTAGTCAACCCTAACACAACCACAAAACCATGCCAGGCAGCGACTCCACTAGAGAGGTGCACCACTGTGAAGAGCGACTCAAATCGACCCGGCAGAACCCCGGCAGAGCGGATCTTCAGATAAGAATGCTACTGAAGGGTTCAGAATGAGCAAGGAACGTGGTGGCGCTGAAAGAAGTCTCAGCTTCATAAATCTAGTCGTCCGGAGGCCCTCACTCAGGTGCTCACCGACGAACAACTGGCTGGGAAAGCATCCACGTTAGCATAATTCACCCCTCCTTTTTGGAGGGGAAGGGGTGAGGGAAGAGAGGAGTGAAGGTGGACCACTGTGAGAGAACGAACTAGACATAATTGAGCCCAAACCACATAAGCGCAAATAGCTTCCGTCACGCAGACGTAGAAGGCTTGCACAGCTAACTGGGATAGTTAAGGGATAGTTACTAGGAGCAGAAATACTTTCTCAGTGAGGGCAGATCTCAGTGAGGGATGGCAGATAAGAATAATGGACACTTCAGGGTGAAGGCAAGATGCTGTGTAAAAGGAGCAGCAAATGACTAATCGGAAGATTTCTTAATCCACAGAAAGTTGGGCAGACAGACAGCAAGAGCAAAGATGCCCTACCAGGAGCAGGAGAGGGACCCAGGCACCAAAGTGCCACAGCAGCACCTCACTGGCTACAGTGGTGCCTGCTGGGAAAATGGGTTAGCCAGTCCTCCTTGAGGGCAGCAGCACAGCAGGACTGGAGCCCATAGGAAGGCGAGCACGGAAGCTTCTGCTTGAAGCCTCCGCCCATCGAAAGCCGCCCTGTAGGCTTGGCTGCTGGCCGAAATGAACACCCAACGGTTGTAGATGGCCACAGCACCAGCAGAATGCAAGAAGAACCCGGGCTGAAGGCCAGGCCAGCTACACCGGCTCCGGGGCAACCTAGGAATGAGTCAAGGCTGGAGGGTAAATTCAACTGCCAAGAAGGGACCATAATGCACGTGGGGAGAGGACAACACTGTTGCTGGTAAGAGGCAGGGAGGCTGACCAATACAGCATGGAGGTTATCAGAGAGGGGAAAGGGCCATGGGAACCAGGAACAAATTGTCCTCAGAGTTTCCTTTTTTTTAAATAGCCTTTGCATTGGAAATTTGGCTTCTGAGATATTGGATGGGGATGGGCACGTTGTCAAGGCTAAAAGAACTCGTTTTTAAAAAGAAAATAAGTATTTTTCTCCCAGGTTTGGCCCAAGGACTGTACGTCGAGGGCTGATGCTAGGCACTCGATTTATAAATGATCTGGAAGAGTCCAGTGCACTCACCCGGGGTTCATTTAAGAGAACGAACGGCCGTCTCTGGAAGGGCAGTTCTCGGGGACGTTCTATCACTGGGGACACTTCAGGCCCACTGCAGATGCTCCCTGAAGAGACGCCTCACAGAGGAAGCAAGGCACAACCAGTGCCTGCAGGAGAGCTAGGCCGTCACTGTTTTAATGTGGAAGGTGTAGGAGGGAGGGGGGTATAGGGTCTATTTTTCTAAATCAAGGACAATGACCAGGGTTCTGAGTATACTCTAATTTGAATAGTCCTCTTTTTACCCAAGAACAGATTCTAGAAACATCTGTCTATACTATTTGTACAAAGTACAATAATTTTCATTTGTTCTAACTATATTTTACAAGCAGCAAGTTTGCTTTTAACCATTGGTCTTGTAAAAGCCGTTCTCACCCACCTATAGAATCGGGGCCAACATGTGGGGCAAACTGAGTCCTACCAGACCCGCTGGACGAGTTAGAAGCTAGCTGGGAACAAGCTGCCATAGACAACGAGGAAGGGCAGACTCAGCAAGTGCCTCATGAAGAGGCCCTGCCATGAACAGCAGGCTGGGCCACCCTCTTGGCAGCCCTATGCCAGGCTGAAACCACAGTTATATGAAAGGGCTTCAAAATGTTCCTAGAAAAAAATTCCATTATTCCACAAACGGACAGTGTACTGCTCATGAGTTGGGCTGCTAACCACAAGGTGTGCGGTTTGAAACCACCAGTTCCTCCGAGGGAGAAAGGCAAGGTTTTCACTTCCGTGAGTATTTAGTCTCAGGAATTCACGGGGCAGTTCTACCTTATCTTCTACAGTCACTCTGGGTTAGAATCAACTCAATGGCAGTGAGTGTGGAGGGGGTTTTGTATACAACAAAGGGGTTGAAAGCCAAGGCCAGGCATAAGTCTTACAAGGAAAACACTGTAAAGGACAGGAGGAGTGGAGGTGTGCCATGGCCCGTGTTTACAAGCACAATATTCAGCTTCTGGTGTTTGTAGCCGGCAACACTAATGTCTAGTTTAGTTCACTCCACACTTTTATGGCTCCCCATCACGTGTCAGGCTGGGATTGGCATGAACAAGCTATGCAGCCGGCCTCTCTCAGCCTCACTTTCCTCCTCTGTCAGATAGTAGTCATGAGTAATAGTACTTAGAAGTCCTGGTAGTGCTTGCATGTTGGGCTAAATGAAAGGTCAGCAGTTTGAAACCACCCAGTACTCCACAGAAGAAAAATGAGACTCTCTGCCCCTGTAAGGATCCACAGACTGAGAAGCCCACGGGGATGAGTCTACCCTGTCCTGTGGGCTCACTATGAGGAGAACTGACTTGATGGCAATGAGTTTGTTGTTTGGTTCTGGAGTTAACGGTACTCATCACCCAGCAGAGATAATGCCAGGGTGCTAGTGGAAATGATGGGGAGTACAGAGTGGAGCCTCAAAGCCCATCTGTAGGCAACTGGACATCGCCCTACAGAAGGGTCTTGGGGAGGAGACGAGCCAGTCAGAGTGCAGTATAGCACCGATGAAACATACAACTTTCCTCTAGTTCTTTAATGCTCCGCCCCCCCCACCTCCCCCATCATGACCGCAAGTCTACCTTACAAATCCAGCTAGACCAGAGCATGTACACTGGAACAGATGGGAACTGGAAACAGGGAATCCAGGACAGATAAACCCCTCAGGACCAATAATGAGAGCAGAGAAACCAGGAGGGGAAGGGGAAGGGGGGGGGCAGAAAGGGGGAACCAATCACAATGATCTACATATAACCCCCTCCCTGGGGGACAGACAACAGAGGAGTGGGTGAAGGGAGACTTAGGACAGTGTAAGACAAGACAAAATAATAATAATTTATAAAGTATCAAGGGTTCGGAAGAGAGGGGAAAAATGAAAAGCTGATTTACCAAGGGCTCAAGTAGAAAGAAAATGTTTTTTATATGAAGATGGCAACAAACGTACAAATGTGCTTGATACAATGGATGGATGTATGAATACCCTAAACAACAGCAAAACGCTAACCCTCAGCTCTACAGTTGAAGCTTGCCAAGGGCCAGTCAGGCCTTCCCAAGAAGCACACTCAGCCCCACTGGCCCGCCTGGGCACTACTCCTGGGCCTTTCTGATTCCAAAAACTGAGGGGAAAAAGAGTACAGCACAGGCTGCCACAGCAGTTCATCTGTTTGTCTTCCCTGGCTTATTTGCCGGTTTAAAGGACACAAGGAAACACAGTGGATCCCTGAAGATGGGTTTGCACTGCGCCGGGTTACTGGTGCGAAGGGTTCTTTTGAGCAGGTTTGGCTCTGCAGTGAATTGTGTGCCTGTGCACTCTCAGATTTCATGCCCTTTCAGTGCGCATAGGTGCCAATACGACTCTGATGAACCCCAGGGATCCCATAGGAAGTGCCTCTAATGGGCTGGAAGTGTTCCCAGTACCAGAGAAGAGTCTGGCATGACAAAAAGCTGAGGTGCTCGGGGGTTTCGTAGACTGGGTATGCACTTGCCCACCACTTCAAGATGCATCAATCCAGACCAAAAGCTACATTGCAGAAAAGAATGCCCATGAGGCCACCGCTGCAGCTATGCCAGGAGGCAGAAAAACACTGCACTTTCGGCGAAATGTCTCTTTTACCTCCTATTGAAAATGCCGCTTTCATAATACATACTACATACAAAATCAGGGTTAACGCTAACATTGTGTTGTCAGCAGGGTCAACCATTGGCTTTTTTAGTCAAGTTTGTGGGGAGCCAAGTGACACACAGATTTTTAGGAGCAAAGGGGGTCAGTGTCCCCCACCTTTACATGGTTCAAGAGTCAACTGTCTTCTACTCACTGGAATCTTTCATACATATTACCACTTTGCTCCAAATGACATGCCTTCTTTCTCTTCTCTCTGACACGCTTTAAAATGTATGTAGAATATAACCTCATCTTTTCCCTCCCCCACAGCTCCTGGACACCTTATAGCTTGTTTTATTCCTGTTTGAAAGTGGGAAGGGGTGGAGGGTGAGGCAGCAGCAGAGAAATCACGTTCTGACATCAAAGAAGGCAGTTAATTCAGTATTAGTCCAAAATTTTCTTTTAAAGTTAGATTAGAAAATAAAAACTAGTTTACCTGACCCTGAAGTAACTATAAATTGCTGTAACCCCAGATAAACTTCTAAATTGTCCTGAAGAACTGGGAACTGAAAAGAAACAAAGGGTTTTTTAAAAATAAAAATGCAAGTTTTAACATTTTAACATTAAAGTAACTCAAGTACCTATGAGGGGGAGAGGATGGGGACTGACCCTTTCCTCTGGGAGGCATCACTTGGCAGCTAAGAGCTGGCTCCCATCATCACCAGTTTCTACAACTGAGATCACCACTTAATATTTATAGTAATAAAACAACAAACAAATCTGATACTTTTTTTTAAGCATAAGATGCTGAAGGCAACGTTTCCATTCCAAACATAGGAAATCAAACCCCAAACAACTGTATTTTCTGAAGCTCTGAGATGGGCCATGTCTCCCTACAAGTCCTAGGGAAATCCAGCCTGCGAGAGACCGATCAGCCTTCTTAAAGGGCACGGCAGTGAGAGCCAAGCCACCTCACTCTGAAGCCCCTTGCCCTTTTCTGTAAGTTGCTACACTCGCCAATGCCCTAGATTAGGATCAAAACAAGACTTCAATGCAACAGACAGGCCCCTAAAATAGGCCGATGGCAAAGTGAAAGGGCACTTTCCCGTGACAGAAAACACAAACTACAGCTGGGTTGCAGAACCCAAGGATGGACCCCAGTAACTTCTCTTGTCCTTGAAGAAGAGACAGGCTTAAAGACATCTCCTTGGCAGGAAGCAGTCCTTAGGAATAAAGGGTCCTGGCTTAAGACACAGGCAGCGGGAACCAGCAATCAGCTGGCACCGCGCTCGGAAGGCTAACCTTTCAGGACTGTCACTTGGACAAACAGCATGTCCTCTAGTAGGGCTGGCCACCAGGGAGCTACTGGAGTACAGTAGCACTCATACCCTAGCCATGGTTTGGGGAAAGACAAACAGAGCTTATAAACTTTGGACGTAAAATATTTTTCGACAAGCCTTTCTCGGCATGTTGCACGCACCGGGCAAGAACCATTCTTACTCCCCCCGCGCCCAAGCTCTGTTACCAGTGTTGAGAAAGCGTGAGTGGGCAGCAGCTCCATCACTTTGGCCACCACCTCCAAGCTCTGGCGCAGGTACCGCTGCCACTCGGTCTGCTGCTGCAGGGGAAGCACAGGGGAGCAAAGGGGGGGTCAGTGTCCAGGCGCCAGCATCACCTGCCAGCCCGGCAGACGCCCTCAGACACACCATTTGGAAGAAACAGAAAACAATGGAATCGGGTTATTTGATGCCCTGAGAAGGCCAAGCTAGAATATTTTCTACAGCTCGGGTCACAAAACAGTTCCTGCCACAGGAAGCAAAGTCGTCATCAGAACGCCCCACTTTCCCTGGAAACACAGGAAGAGGGACAAGAGCCACTTGCCAGATGCTTCGAGGCCTCTTTGCATTATCCCTCCGACAGAGACCGGTCACTTCTGAATCTGGCCCTGCTTACGTTCCCATGTTCCCGGAAGTCTCCCTGATTAAACTAGTGCTACTCACCCTGTGGGCCACAAACAGGCCCATCTGTCACTATGGGTCAGAATCAACTTGATGGCAGTGGGCTTGGTTTGTGGATGTTTTTTTTTAAAAAGGTCAATTGGGGTTGACTGTGTCCTTAAAGACATTCTCCTTAATAATGTTGAGTGTCAATAAATTCGAGACTGATTTTTAAAGATAGCAGTTCACAAATTAAACATAATCAAGGCAGATTTCATGTCATTCTAGCCTTATCAGTGAAGTATCTCTATCTAATTATTTCCACTAGTATCCATGAAGCTTTTATTTGTTGCCTGGGTACAAGGGGAAAGCTCTCCTTAAACCACTTCCCACTGTGCATAAGGTTTCTCTATGAATAGGTATGAACATCTGTGACACTGTTTTCAGTTAATGAGACTAAATAAAATGTTCTAATGTACAACTCCAACCATAATACAATGACTATATGTCTCCAGAGCAGAAGGACGACAGATTCCAAGTGTCAATTCTGAGTCAACCCGTGGCAACGATTGAAGGTGAACCAGAGCATGCCACTTACATCATCATCCAGGGTCTCATCATCCAGCTCTTCCAACTGGGCCTGGTTGTATCTGAACTGGATTCTATTCAACACCTCCGTGAGCAAGAGGACCAGTGCATCTTCGTACCTATATGGTGGGGGTCAAACAACAAGCAAAAGGTGTCTTGCTTAGGATTTCAAAACGGCCTCCTGTATTATGAAGGGAATGGCTTCCGTGTTAAGACTCCCTGCTTAGAATCATCGAGACTCCTAATGTGTATTTTCCATAAAACTGGCCAGTGTATATGTATGAGTGGCGCGAAATTAAGGTGTATCTATCCAAGTATATACCAAGCATTACAGCTGCTCAGTGGGTTAACTCTTTTAGTGTTGAGTCTTTCTTTGTCTCTGGTAGCACTTTTTTGTTTTAACTATTACCATTCCAGGTCTCTTCTGGCACAGAACATCTTTCCCCTCCTTTCATTGTAAACTTGTTCTGTGTCTTTGAATCTAAAGTGAGTCTTTGGTAGACAACATGTATTTGGACTCCAGCTCTTTAAATCCACTCTGCCAATGCCTGTCTTTTAATTGGAGTATTTAATCTTTTATAGCTAAGGCAATTGCTGATAAGAACAGATCTGTGTACAGTATTCCATCTTTAAATTTTTTTTTTAAGTATCACATAAGTTTCATTCTTTCTGAATGTCTTCTTTGGTGTAAAGTACACATTTTTGTGTGCTCAATTTTCAACCTGCTATTGTTTCTTTTACATGTATTTATAAGCTATTTTCTTATTGTCCTGGGGATTACACGTACCGTATACAAATATGAATTAATTCAATTACTTAATTAGTTTAACAGTTATGGCAGATAAGTGGTATTGCCACCATTTGGCTGATGACTAAACTATAGCAAACTTGAGTTCAACTGTTGTTAGCTGCAAGTCCACTGCATACCAGAGAGCAGCCTGCTTAGTGAAGCACCCAAGGTTAAAAGACTTCTGTTATCTATTAAACTGTTTTGGTGAGCAGGGAGAATAAGTGGGGTTTTATACGGTCAGAGAGCTAGCTGATCTGCATATAGAATCTCCTGATTCAGAATGTCAAGTGCTTCTCTGTACATCACCAAACCAACAGTGGGCTTTAGGCCTACCCTACCTATTACCTCTCCCACCAACCAATCTTTTGCCAATCTGGGGAATGCTAACTAAAAGGAAAAATAGAAACGGCATAGGGAACACAGACCCTTTGTATCTGAGTCTAAGAATAAGTTCTCTAAGAAATACTCAGGACCTTGGAGTTTACATACAACCCATATGAGGCATGTATCGAATTCAAACTAACAACTTATATTCAGCAGTTGATATCAAGTTACCACAGAGTCAAAATTGTCAGGAACAAATGCTTTCTTTTTCTAAATCATTTTATTAGGGACTCTTACAGTTCTTAGCACAATCCATACATCCATCCATTGATTGTGTCAAGAACATTTGTACTTTCGTTGCCATCATCATTTGCAAAACATTTTCTTTCTCCTTTGCCCTTGGTATCTGCTTTCCCCTCTCTCCCACCCTCCCTCATGAACCCTGGATAATTTATACATTTTCCCCCCTTGTCTTACACTGACCAATGTCTCCCTTCACCCACTTTTGTGTTGCCCTGGGAGGG
Source organism: Echinops telfairi (assembly GCF_000313985.2). Classification (NCBI taxonomy): domain Eukaryota; kingdom Metazoa; phylum Chordata; class Mammalia; order Afrosoricida; family Tenrecidae; genus Echinops; species Echinops telfairi. The sequence continues at coordinate 16,494,310 of NW_022103901.1, read as the reverse complement.
GGTTATATGTAGATCACTGTGATTGGTTCCTCCTGTCTCCCCCCACCTTCCCCTTCCCCTCTTGGTATTGCTACTCTCAATATCAGTCCTAAGAGGTTTATCTGTCCTGGATTCCCTGTGTTTCCAGCTCTGATCTGTACCAGAGTCCA
>NW_022103901.1:16473557-16493885 GCF_000313985.2 Echinops telfairi | reverse complement strand
ATCCCATCAACACCTCATGATCACACAGGCTGGTGTGCTTCTTCCATGTGAGCTTTGTTGCTTCTGAGCTAGATGGCCGCTTGTTTATCTTTAAACCTTTAAGACCCCAAACGCTCTATCTTTTGATAGCTGGGCACCATCGGCTTTCTTCAGCACATTTGCTTATGTACACATTTTGTCTTCAGTGATCGTGTCGGGAAGGTGAGCAACACAGAATGCCAGGTCATTAGAACAAAGTATTTTTCATTGAGGGAGTACTTGAGTAGAGGCCCAATGTCCACCTGCTACCTTAATACTTAACATATAAATATATGTACATGGGTCTAGTTCCCTATCATTATATTTATATTTACATATGTACATGTCTGTATTTAGACCTCTATAAATGTCCTTTGCCACCTAGTTCTTTCCTCTATTTCCTGTTACTTTCCTCTTGTCCCACCATCATGCTCGGCCTTCATTCACGTTTCAGGGATTCCTCTAGGCTACATTCCCTGGATCAAGCCCCAAATCCTATTTCTTACATGCTGGTCTGTCCTACTCATATAGCATAATCCCCCGTGGCTGTGCGGTATCGACTCTCTGTATTTGTGAGGCTGAGAATATACAAAGTGCCTTTCTAGTTTCCACCTAGATTCCCATTGGACTGTGCCAGGGGCCCTTGAAGGCAGAGGAGGGATGGAGAAATGCCATCCTTCCTGTGAACCTGCTGTCCTGGCAGGGGGCACCTAGCAGCAGCAACTGGTCCAGTGTCCAGCCTCATCCCTCGCTCCCAGGACCAGTGTCCTTCAGAGGTTCCAGAGCAGCTGGGTCATGGCCTCTCTAAGAAATGACGCCCAGCTCTCTGAGGTCCTAGATTATGATAACTCAAACCACTTTCCCTAGGAGAGCAGCTGTTTCCTGTAGTTATTATCATAATGTTGCCCTTTTGCATTTCCAGTCTCTAAAACCTGCTTCATCCTCTTCCTACACCGACATTCATGGTCTGGTTGGCCCACAGGTCATTCTTGAGTAAAGGCAGAGACACTGGACTACGGCACCAACCTATAACAAAGGACTACAACCTAACAAAGCCAGTCCTAGACTAGGAGTCATAATGGAGGCTCAATTATTCATCAAACTAGTAACATCTGGTGAGGGGAAACTATACATTCAAAACCTCACATTAGTAAGATTAAATGATTATGTCTGGCAGGTGTATTTCTCATTTGTTCAGATGGAAATTATAAAGTAACAGAAGTTTCAAGTTCACCACTGCTATGGGAATTCTGTTATCTTGCTGAGCTAAAATCAAACCGAACACGTCTGTGACAGGAGATGGAGAAGCTCAACATCATCAGTTAGAACAAGACAAGGACATGACTGCTGACTAGACCATCATTTGCACATACGCAAGTTCACGCTGAAGAATATTAAAACTAGTCCATGCGTCAAAGTACAACCTTGAGTATATCCAAGCTGAAGGTATCTTGAATCTTCTAGCAAACGTCAACAGGGATGTAGTCAACACTAATGGCGCTTATAGCAGATGGAACTGTGGGGTGTTCAAGGGCATCACACATGAAGAAACCACAAGGTTGTTCAGAAGACCACGAAGAAAGAAAGACCACAATAAATGTCAAGAGAGGCTCGGAAACTTGCTCTTCAGCACAGAGAAGCTAAAGTTACTGGAAGAAATGATGAAATAGCAGAACTGAACAAAAGACTTCCACAGGTAGCTCAAGAAGGCAAAATAAAGTATTTTAGTGCAAAGACCTAGCATTAGATAACCAGAAGCAAAGAGCACATTAGGCTTCCCTCAAGTCAAAAGAACTGAAGGAAAAGCTCAAGCCTTGAGTGGTAATATTGAAGCATTCTATGAGCAAAATATTACCTGGAAGCACCAAAAGAAGATGAAAGGAAAACACAGAATCACCGTGCCAAAAACAAATGGTCGCTGTTCAACCATTTTAGGAGGAAGGATATGATCTAGAGCCAATGGTACTTGGGGAACAAGTCTAAGCTGCACTGAAGGGGATGGCAACCCCCGAGGTTCTAGGAATGGACAGAACACCAATTGAGATGCTTCCACAACTGGACGCAGTGCCAGAATGGCTCATTCTTCTACGTCAAGAAATTCAGAAAACAGCTGCTAGCGTGACTGGAAAAGAGCCACAGGCTCATTCCAGGGAGAGGTGACCCCACAGAATATGGGCACCATGAAACAAACATCAATAGAGAACAGCCAGAAGTTCAAGTCACACAGAGAAGACAGGGAACGAGGGATGTCACTGCTGCTTTTCAGAGAGATCTTGGCTGAAAGCAGAGAGATGTCTACCTGTGCTTTCATGAATATTTAGAGACATATTCGACGGTATGGATCCTTACAACTATGATACCACACTGCCACGAATGGAAATCCCAGAACACTACATTGTGCTCATGCAGAACCTATACAAAGACCAAAGAGGCAGCGGTCTCAGCAAAACAAGGGGATATGTATTTCATGGCTTAAAATCATTAAACTGTCTATCATGGCTGTATTCTTTCACCATCCCTATTCCATTTATAATAGTCTGAGAAGCTGGACTATATGAAGATCCTCACAATACCAGGGTAAAGAAAGATTTATTTAACAAGCCATTGTGTGCAGACAACACAACCTGGCTTGCTGAAAGCAAATAGTACTTGGAGCACTTAATGATAAAGTTCCACGCGAGAGCCTCAGTAAGCATCACATCTCAACACAGACAAAACAAAAAAATCCCCACAACTGGACCAACAAGCAACATCACCCTGACAGAGAAAATAATGAAGTGATTTAAGAATGTTCTTTTACTTGGGTCCCCAAATCAACACCCATGGAAACAGCAATCAAAATATCAAACCATGATCGCACTGGGCAAATCTGCTGAGAAAGATCTCTTTAAAAAGTGTTAAAAAGATGGCCCTGTGAAGACTAAGGAGCACCTCACCTGAGCCAAGGTCTGGTTAATCACCTCACACCTGCAAGAGCTGGATTAGAAAGATCAAGGAAGAACCAGTGCCTTTGAGTTAGTGTTGGTGAAAACTGTTAAATATACCTTGAACTGCCAGGGGGAAAAAGAACAAATCTGCTGATAAAAGTAGAGCCAAAATGCTTCTTAGAAGCCAACAGGGTAAACGTTGTTGACCATACTCTGGACAAGTGATAGGGAGGAACTAACCCCATGCTTGGTAAAGTAGAGGGTCAGCATAAAAGAAAAAGACCCCCCACGAGAGAGGCAGACACAATGGCTGCAACCATGGGCCCGAGGCAACAAGGACTGTGAGGATGGCGCAGAACCGCTTGTTGGGCCCAGAGTCGTTAGGAGTGGAAACGGACTATGGCATGTGCCAACAACTCCACACAGCAGACTACTGGATGCTCTTCTTTCCTGTGTATAGGGATGGAAATCATACAAACCATCTTAGAATTAAACTAGAATAACCAATATCATTGGGAAATTCTTAAATATTTGGCATTTAAACAATAGGGAGGAAGTCTGCAGAGAAAATGACAAAATATCTTCAACTGAACAAAAAGGAAAATACATGGTAAAATTTTATAAAGTAGTGCTTAATAATGCCTACATATGCAATGGGGAGAAAGCTGTACTGCTCACAAGTTCCGAGTTCAAAGCACACAAGTTGAGGCAACTATACAGTAGTTGTTCAATAAATAAATGATGAATGAACTTATGAATGAAAGGAAAAATATAACAAGGAGATTAAAAAAACCACCACTCAGGAAACAGGCAAAATTCCATGTCAGATAACTACCAAGACTATTGTCTTGACTAGATTCCTCTACTCAAGGAAATGACTACAGCCTCACTCACTTACAGTGGGGACAGTCAACAGCAGGCATTTCTCTGAGCAAGAGCTAGAAAGCTCTTGGGAGCCCTGACCTACACAAACTGCTACCTTTTATCAGCTGAACCACCATGTCTGCTGCTGCACTGACACTTCCCTTTAACGTAACAGAACGCCTCACTCCGAAAAGAGAGCGGCTTTTGATGCTCCCCACATTTGTTTACAGGCCGAGAGTTGCTGTGCTGTGCTGGGCATGGGCCTGCCCTGGCCAGTGCTCTCACAGCAAAGGGACTCAATGTCTTTCGGTTGCTTAACACACTTCAGGTTTCCTCATCTTCCTGTAAAAATAAGCTTCTACACAGATGGCTGCCATCACATGGATGAGCATAAGGGGAGGGAGGGTGACAGAGACAGGCAGACAGACAGAGAGAGAAGGAAAAGGAATATTAATTTACTGACCACCTACTGTAAACCCCGGCACACGTCTGTTCATTTAATTTTCTCAATGACTTGTGAGGGAAGTACACATGAAGACATGGTGCTGTGGAAAAGTACAACTTTGCACATCAGCACTATGGATCGCCTGGTAGTAAAGTAGGGTAGTCAACCCCATAGGCAAGTTTGTTCAGCTGTGTATGTGACGGAACCTTTATTTTGCTAACACTGGGACTTGAGCTCAAAGGTCCTCCCCAGCGGATGCTGTACTTTCAAGAAACTCTTGTTCATTCTCACTGAGCAGGGAACTGAAAAGCTTCCATTTCCAAGTTCCTAGGACCAAAAATAAATCCCTGTACATTTCTGCTTCTAAATGTGTAGCCTACCATGCCTACCACTTAGTTGTGATGATGCAAAACCTTTAACCACAAAGGACAGGAACTGAGTGCTGCCTCTGTCTTAGCCACACCCACGGTTCCCATTTAGACACCCCAAGAACATTCTTGACTACTTCCTGCAAGATCAGTCACTTCTCAAACCGCAAATGTGACTCCCAAAGCACCCCCGACTTCAAACAGGTGCTTCACCAGCTAGCACGGGTAATTCCCGAAGGTCAGCGTGCCGTCAGCTGTCCAACAGAAAGCACACACCCCATACACTGGGGACGCTCGGTCTCCAGAGCAGAGACGGCAGGTGCTCCATTCATCTACAATTTCTGAGCACACACTGGTGTGTACAATGTAAAGGATGACACAAAACATGGGTGAAGGCCTGGTATTCTCATCTTGCATTTCAACAGACTGAGCCTCCACCATGCTTTGTAGCCCACTGCCCTAGATGATGAGGACCACGTCATGGCACTGGCTGGAGACCAACTTTGAAGGTTTATCTTTTTGTCTCTTTATTGTTTGTTTGCCTTTTAAAGTAGAGACATACGAAAATTGGCCATTGAATAAAGGAGATCGAAGAGGAATTGATGCACTTGAATTGTGGTGCTGGAGAAGAATCTTGAAAGTCCCATGGACTGCTAACAGGACAAAGGATCTGTCTTGGAAGAAATACATCCAGAGCGCTCCCTACAAGAAAGGCAGGCAAGACTTCATCTGACATTCTTTGGACGTGCTATCGGGAGAGACCAGTGTCTGAAGAAGGACATCAGATTGTGTTGGGTGGAGGGCAGAGAGGAGAGGAGGGCCCTCAAGGAGATGGACGGACAGTGACTGCAGCAATGGGCTCCGGCAGAGGCACAATAACGCAGAGGGTGCAGGGCCCGGCAGGGGCTCCTTTGTCGTGTACAAAGTTGCTATGGGTCAGAACCGACTCCACAGTACCTCACAACAGCAACAAGTATTTTTTAGGATTCTGAAAAATTAGAAGCCTCATTTAAGAGAATAACCAAATTATCAATGAGATGACTTCCTAGTGTTTAAAGCAGTCATTCAGAACCATAGACACCTGTGGCATTAGAGGATAGATGTCTGATCCACCTCTGTAGATTGTCCAGAGGAGGCCCTGTCACCAGCATCATGGTCACCATGCCATAGTTAAATGGCAGCCATCTGTATCAGTTATTATTGCTGCTGCCATCACGAGGGCCTTTTACCGAGTGTCTGATAGGGCGCAGGCACTGTGCCAGGTATTTTATAGACATGGCTGCCTTGAGTCCTGTATCCTTTGTGAAATAGTGAGATAAGTTCGTTTTGCAAGAGGAAATGAGATCAGCATTTAACTTGACCAAAGTGAGGCTGCTACCACAAAACAGAAAAGGAACCCCTAACCTCTGCATACAGCTCCTTCTCTTGGGTAACCTGCACAAGTGTATCCAAGTACTACTAAGCTCCTGGTTCCGGTTTTCTCAACGGAACCAGACTCTTCCTACCTCCGTCTGTGCTGCGCTTTAAAAAGCAACCTCATGGCCATCATTTCCTCAGGGTTTCCCACTCCCCTAACAACTATGAGAGATGGGAAGGCACTACCTACCATAAATGTTTACCTGGCTTTTGTAAACTCTGTGTGGGTCGCACCCAATGAAACGCAACAGTGTGAAGAAGAGGAACTACAGAGCCCGTTGCTGTGCTCAAGTGGACCGTGTACACAGACTAAGTGACAGTCTTTCAACGAGAACACGGGGGGTGGGGGTTGAAATCAGGAAGTGGGTGCATAAGGGTTGTTTCTTTTTCCCCCGTACTTGTTCAATCTGCATGCTGAGCAAATCATCCAAGTTGGACTGTATGAAGAAGAATGTAGTATCAAGATCAGAGGAAGACTCACTAGCCTACAAAATGCAGGGGACCCAACCTTGCTTCCTGAAAGCAAACACAACTTCACTTGAGCTTCCTGGTAAAAGGGCAAAGACTACAGCTTTCACTATGGATTGCACCTCCACGAAAGCAAATAAAAGTCCCCACAAGTGGAACAGTAAAGTAAGCAGCATCACAATAAACAGAGAACATATTAAGGTTGTCACAGTTTTCATCTCGTTTGGATCCATAATCAATGCCATAGAAGCAGCTATCCGGGTGACCCCTGCAAAAAAACAAAGCAGCGCCTTCTATTGAGCAAATCTGCCACCGAAGACCTCCTTATAGTGTTCAAAAGCGAAGATACTGCCTTTGAGGACTCAGGTGTGGCTGACCAAAGTCCACCGCTGCCACTGAGTCCATTCCAGCTCCCAGCAACCCTGTGTGGGTTTCTGAAGCTAGAAATCCTTCTTGGAGCAGGTAGCCTCATCTCTCTCCTGAGGAGCAGCCGGCACACCTCGACCCCTGACTTTGTCGGGAGCAGTCCAGCAGGTATCCACAATGCCACCATATGCCTAACCAAAGAAAGAGAGTTATTCTCCATCCCCTCCTCTGCACCCCAAAGCTAGACAATGAAGAACAAAGGGCAGACAAGAACCGAAGTTTTTGAGTCATGCTCCTGGCAAAGAATTACCCCATGGCCTGCCACAAGAATGAGTCATCTGTGCGGATGAAGGCAGCCAGAAGGCCCCTAATGGTGGGTGAGGAGACTGTCCACAAACTGCGCATGACAAAGGGCAGGGCCCTCTGGGAGATGGGCTAGCACGTGGCTGCAGCTTGGGCTCAGACACAGCGATGAGTGTGGGAATGGCACAGGACCTGGCAGGGCTGAACGGCACTGGACATGGGTCAGAACCAACACAGTGGCATCCAACAATAGCAAGGAAAGCAGGTATAATGGAGGGTCTTTTGAGACAGGAAAGAGAAAGACCCACAGGCTGGACTGACAAGGTGGTTACAACAATGAGCTTAAACACAGCGACAATTATGAGAACCATGCAGGACCAGGCAGTGTTCCATTCCACTGCACATGAGGTCCTTATGAGACCAAACTGATGCCGTAGTACCTAAATGCAACACAAAAAGCCAGACACAGACAACTTGAGCCAAGGACATGCCTACTGGCATAATAGGGATTGAAGTTTCACCCAACAATACAATTCACCCAAACCAGGATCTACTGTTGTGTAACGTCTGATACACAGAATCACATCTTCACCATTGGACTCGACTGAATTAACGAAAGAAGGGCATCTGACCTGATACCATGCCAACTTGAAAGATATTTTGAAACCACAAAAATAAATGTCCAGGGAACGTAAGTACAAATGTTTAGAAACTAGGGGTGCAAACAGTCTGTTCGGAATTTTAAACCTCAGTCAGCCTCCCCTCAGTGGACAAAGTTGAAGAGGTCTTCGTCCCCCTTCTCCCCTCCCAGCAGGGACTCTTCTGTCCACTTCCTTGGTGTGGCAGTGCTGGGTCACTGGCCTCAGTGACCTTCTAGACACATTACCCCAAATCCCATCGAGGCTAAGTGAGCTGTATGAAGACCATCTCAACTGCTACATAGGAGGAAATAGAGCCTTTCTGAGGCTACGTAACTAACCAAAGGATACCAATTCAGAACTATACATTCAGGATCCAAACCCAAGTCTGTTTCATTATCAGTTGTGGCTTCCATATTACAGAAACTAGGCCACCCTGGGCAGGTTTGCAGGCCCACTTTGTATTTGTACAGATGCACTAAAAATACATGCATCAGGTTAAGTTTAATAGTGTTTCCCAAAGTGGGCAACACTGCCCTCTGGGGAGCGCTAGAATGATCCGAGGTGGCTGCAATAGCAGATATAAATATATCTACACTTTATCCTGGATTATGGCATATAATACAAAGTTTTAAAATTGGGGTGGGGGCGGAGAATAAGTTTGGGAATCTATAGAATAAGAAACTGCTCTGATCCTACAATATACAGTGCAGTTTTTGCTTCTTCAGTATGTGATCAGAATATTGCCTTCAGAACAGGATGGGTATTATATGATGTCCCGCATACAGTGTATCTCACTAACGTGCTGAATCTCCAGCACTCTGGTCTTCCCCAAACCTAGGGGAGGTGCTGTGGGCAAACTGACTTAACTCATGGAAGACAAAACCCAAAGTTGCACTAGAAGCACACTGTACAGAAAACATGCTGTCAGTCTGAAAGGTGGACACATGGCTCACAAAAAATAGGCAGAAGAAAACGTCCTCTTTCTGTTCTAAAAATTATAGCAAAAGGGTTACAAAAGGAAATTTTCTAGAGGGTAAAATTGTGAGTAACGAATTCTCTGTTTTCACTCTTTCTAGTTCCTAAAGAAATAGTTTTGTTTTGGTTTTTTCATAATAAAATATTTAATTTAGGAAATTTTCAAACACACCCGAAAGGAGTAAGATAACAAAGCCAAATTTGTATCCACCGTTTGAAAGGCAGCCTTGTTTCTCCTGTACTGCAGCCTGCAAGTCATCTGAAACAAATCCCAGATGTCCTATCGTTTCACCCAAGAAATGTTTCAGTTTGAACCATGAAAACACGAGACATTTCACAAACAAAAACATTACCATGCCTTTAAAAAAATGAGTAATACATATTTCATTTTAGTCAGAAAAAGGATGTTTTAAGAAAACGGGGTATCTGAGAGAGGGGAAAGAAAGCATCCCAGGGCACGGCGGCCTGCTTCCCAACAGGGCCTTGTGCACTGCCCATCAGGACACACAAACATTCGCTGCCTCTGCTTACCAATGTCTCCAGAATTTACCTGTTGAGAACTGCTTCCTTGTCTCCCAGACGACTTTTGATTTTACTTGTCAGATAGTCCAAAAAGAGTGTCCAGATATCCAAGCAAGAGAAGTAACCTTCATGAGTAGGCTATGGTACCAAAGGGGGGACAAAACAATCCAAACAATGAAATTACTTGATACACTATTTCTTAAAGACACACACACACACACACACACACACACCAGTGCTTACTTCAGAATTATAAAACCACAGCCTAGATTCTCTCAGTGTCCTGGCAACTTTTCATCTTCACCGTTGGACAAGGACACCAGGGAACACACCGCTAGGGCCATAGTATGCAGGGCAAACTGAATTACAAAATAAGTCCAGCAAAACCTATCTTAAAATTCAAGACTGGTGGTGACAGCTTTTCCAGCTGATCCAACCAGAGCCCAGCGTAGAAAGAAGCCGAGGTGTGGGGACGGGACCTGATGTGTTCAAGGTCAGGAGTGGCCGCAGGTCTCTTTATCACCAACCAATGTTCTTTTTACCACCTGCCCTTTCTACTTGGAAATGTTGCTGCCATTACATTCAAATGTGTAAATCAGTCACACCTTGTGAGTCCCTGGAACTTACTTTTGGTTTTAGGATAGGCAAATAGAAATGAAAAGTAGTGAAAAGTCTTCCTATAGAACAGACTGAAAATGGACTAGTGAAATCTGGCCCTCTAGGCCAGTGGTTCTCAACTTTCCTACTGCCACAACCTTTTAATACAGTTCCTCATGTTGTGGTGACACCACCCCCCCAACCATAAAATTACTTTCCTTGCTACTTCATAACAGTAATTTTGCTATTGTTATGAATCGTGCAACCCCTGTGAAAGTCATTTGACACCTCCACCCCCAAGGGGTCGCAACCCACCACAGGTTGAGAACTGCTGCTCTAGGCATAATCCCATCTGAAGAACTCTCCACACAGGTATGGATATGAACAAATAAGCTGAGAAGAACAGGTCTTTGCAGGATCCCAGTCCTTATACCAAATTCACTTTCTCAACAACCTCGAGTCTATTTAATGTGACATTCACAACCTACAGCCCCAATAGCTAATCCTCGCCACACACTCAGTTTCAACTTGTGGTCTTCAGTCTCTTCTATTTACACTCAATTTCTCACTACTTAAAACTACATGAAAATTTTAACATGAACTAGATTTCTAATGGACTCAAGACCTCAATTGGGACACTGACCAAACCACCTTCTTTTCAAAATATAAGATGAGCACATTGTATTTCCACCTCACACTTCCCCAGACCCAGCCCGATGTCCACATAGACATGAACTGGGCCAGGAGATTTTACTGGATGTATACAGTAGCCTGTGATGGCTAGACACTGAATCTGTGGCCTGCTTTCAACTCGTGGAGTTTGCCTCAGGAAGTGTTTCCTAAGTTTGTAATACAACGGCCCCACCTAATTCACAATTTTCCAAATTCATTTTTAAAAAAACCAAGAAAGTTTTACAAAAAACACAACTGATGAAAGAACACATGTGGAAGTGCTTTCATGAAAAGATACCACATAAAAACAAGTTTTAACTGATACCAAAGGTTTAAACATTAAGAAAATATTTTGAAATTGATTATGGCAACAGATGTATAAATGTGCTTGATAGAAATGATGTATGAATTGGAGCTGTAAGAGCCCCCCAATAAAAGGATTTATAAATATATATCTCTCTCAATGCTCATCCCCCTCCCCCATGCAAAAAAAAAAAAAAAAAGTTTTTATGGCTACACCTAAATACTTTGGAATCCTACAGATCATCCTCTGAATGGAGGATTTGCTACTCGGCTCACATCGGGGAAATGGGCAAGCAGGTAGACCTGAAACACCATCGGTCACATCCCTGCCTGGTGCCCCAGAGGAGGCCTTGTAAGCTAGCTGCACAGCCAGTCCATAATCCTGCTAGCCTCAGCCAGACTGTAGGGGTTATAAAAATTACAGGTGACTCTCTCTACCTTTTAGAAACACCCAACTCCATAGAAACCTCACAGATCCTTTTAAAAATGTCCCTGGACTCAGGCTACCTTTCCCGAAAGTCCTGATGCTAATCTTCCTTCCCAGAGCTTCCCAGTGTTCAGACTTCATTCGCAATGCCCTGGACAAGACGATGGACAGTGCGGCTGCACAAGGGGCTCAAGCATAAGAACAATGTGAGGACGGTGCAGGCGGTGGTGTTCAGTTCTGCTGTGCACAGGGGCACTCGCTACGAGTTGGAACTGACTCGATGGCATCTACAACAACAGTGAGCTCCTGAGACCTCAGAGCTCTCTCGAGAATTCTTTAAAACTCTTTTTCTGAACTCTCATTGAGGAACTTCCCTGGTCCCTGAGTGCACCTTGCCATCTCTTCTCCACTAGGTCTCTCCAGCAGATGAAGCAGGACAGAGTATGTTCTGGGTGGCTACCCCACACGCAGAATCTGATTCTGGTTAGACCTCGAGAACAGCGATCCCACGGCCACACCAGCCTGGCCCCTAAGCGAGGAAGACCACATCTCGGTGGCTCACGTCTACTTTTCCTCCAGATGGAAGAGGCTTCAGCTCAGCGGAAAGGCATAGTGCAATACTCCTCAAAGGGAAGTCCTAGGAGAGACCTGAAGATGCCCCCTATTGTCTTTGGTGAGGAATCAGAACTCTAGAGGAATTGAAGACTTGCTAAAGACTTGCCCAAAGACCTAATAAAAATCACCGGGGGAGGGGAGGTCCAAGTCCAAAGAAATAGGCATGAAGTGTGTGTGTGTGTGTGTGTGTGAAAACATTTCTAAATTTTCTTCTCTACTGTGGTATATCGGAGATCTCATTTTACACAGGGAGCAAAATCTTAAGATAGTTTCATTCGGCTCCCAAACCAGCCCCTCCCTTCTGGTCTCAGCACAGGCTCTTGACTCTCATTTCTGCTACACTTACCCTATGGCTCCTATTTCATGTTCAAAGTGATCCTAGTCTGTGCCCCTACCCCACCCCACCACACCCCTGGTCTCTGTTCTTATTCTTCCACATCCACCTCCAATCATGCCACCTCTGATGTTCCTCCCCTACATCCTGACCCTCCTATAAACTTTTCATCACTTCCCTCTAGCTTTTCTTCGGACCTGGTGAGCTCAGCTGTGTGCTTTCCTGCTAGGGACTCAAAGGCCCCTCTATCAGACATCCTGGCACTTGAGCCTGCATCCCACCACTCCTCCCAGGATGGTCCCCCGCCTGTAGGTGCCAGGTCCCATGGGGAGGAAAGCTAAGCAGCACATCAAACTCTGCTCTAAGCCCACTGTCTTACACATGTACCCTCAGTGCCTGTACCCCTCCAGCTTCTCCAGTCTCACGACATTCACAGGAGTTAAGTCTGTTTTAAAACCACATGTACTTGTGGCCCAGTGGTTTCATACAGAACCTACAGGAGAAGAGCTGCGCATGTGCACTGACAGCCTGTGCGAGAGTCACGCCCACCACAAACAGGAAACAGCCAGCTGAGCCGCAAAATGGGTCAATGTAGTATGTCTTATAAAGTCATGAAAAGAAACCCGCTTCTGCAGACATACAGCTACATACAAACCAGATAAATCTCAGCGACATCATGTTGACTGAAAATGCCAGACAAGAGGACTACATGTCACAGGAGCCCACTGACAGGCACACCTCGCCCACAGCATGGATTGGAGTTCTTCCCAGTCATGTGGGAAGTGTGTGGCAGGGAAGAGATGGGGGGCTTCGGGGTACTGGTTGTGTCCTTTCTTCTTGACTCAGATGGTGGTCACATCAGTGTACATTTGGGGAAAATTCATCATGCTTCATACTTAGGATATAGTTGCTTTTGTGCAAAACACACACAACACAAACAAAAATCACACACACACACAAACACGTGCAGGGGGGCTTTTTTTTAAGGGGGGTGTTGACAGAAATATTAAAAAATTCTACTATGGTGATAGTTGCACAATTTTTCATAAACTTACTAAACATGATTAAACTGTCTATAAAAGGTGAATATTGTGGTATTTAAATCATACCTCGAGCTTTTTAAAACACACACATAAAAATGGAATGAAAAGATCATGGGGATAACCTGTAATCTTTTTGAAGCCCTCTCATATATGTTAGGAAGAGTCCCTGGGCGACACTCGAGGCACTGGGCTACTAGGTTGATGCCCCTTACCCACCCAGAAGCAGCTCAGAAGCCGAACCAGTTTCTAGTGTGCACATACAGGGTGGTCATGAGCCACAGTTAACAACATCATCCAAGAAAAAGACTGAGGCACTGGAATATAGACTTCACAAAGACAAGGACTTTGTGGGTGAGGTTAGTTCTGTACTTGTTGGATGAGGGCTGGGGAGCTGAGAAACCCACAGAAACAACTCTGTAAAGCTTCACATATTACACATAATCTCCTTGTGGGAAAGTTTAGTCACGGGTATAGAATAGATCTATGGCTTTCACTTCATTTTTCTATATGTGGTTTCTCTAACATAATATTGGTTAACACTCTGGGTTCCAATTCTGGCTCCACCATGTGGAGTGATCGCATCAGTGAGTACAGCACTGAGCTCAGCACGTCAGTGAGCGCATCAGTGAGCGCATCAGTGAGTACATCAGTAAGCGCAGCAGTGAGCGCAGCAGTGAGTGCAGCAGTGAGCGCAGCAGTGAGCGCAGCAGTGAGCCATCAGTGAGTGCAGCAGTGAGCGCAGCAGTGAGCCATCAGTGAGTGCAGCAGTGAGCGCAGCAGTGAGTACACGGATCTACTCTGAGCAAGTTAACTCTGTCTCCGTTTCTTTATCTGTAAAATGGAGATGATGATAATAATAGCCCCTGCCTCATAGGGCTGTTATGAAGATGACCTATCACCACTACCACTCAGTGAATTCTGATTCGTGGCGACCCTACGGGTAGGGTAGAACTGCCCCTAAGTGTTTCTGAGACTAGACCTTTACACAAGTAGAAAGCCTCATCTTCCTCCCACAAAGCTGAGCGGTGGTTTGGATCTGCCCTGGCCGTTAGCGGCCCGATGTATAACCTAAGCCCCAGGGCTGCTGGTTCAATGCAAACCAAGGTTCCCAAGACTGTAGTAAATCAGCTGGTCTCATCTTTCTCCCACCAAGAGGCTAGTGGATTTGAACCACCAACAGGGCAGTTAGCAGCCCAACACTGACCGGTAAAACCCACAACACATCATCATTAATTTCCGCATAAAATGCAGTATATAAATGTCTGGGAAAGAAATTCAAATGAAGACATTCTTTCCCCTAAGAATAACTCAGGCAGACTGATGGGTTTTGTTTGTGTGTTGGGGAACAGGGGGCGGGAGTGGCTGGAGAAGGGCTTCTGGTGTTACCTGATGAAATGTGTACTTGAACAAAAGTGTCAGAAACTCCACCACAGGGAACTCAGAGTAGGACTCGATTCTTCTTAGGTGAACACTCACAAAGAGCCGGAGAAAGTCGGTGAACTTCTCGATGTAGCTAAGTAAGATAAGACGACAGAAAGTGACAGTAAGAAGCCTGGCCACATGCTTAGAATTGGACTTAAAGGCTACTTAAATTTCTTCAATACAGAACAACAACAGCTTTATAATACAGTTTCAGATAAAAATGTAAAGGCCTACAACAATTACCTATAGCACAGGCAACCCTTCATTCCATTACCACCTGCAACATAGCAGAAAAGCAACTTTAATCCTCAGGCACTATCTACTATTAAAGCTTCTTACACACTAGTGCTTCCTACTTTCTAGCTCATTAGCGCTAGGACCCAAGGACAGTAAAAGGAAGTGGGGCTAAAAGCTTGACCACATGTGTCCCTTCCACCTGAGAGAAAGTCTAGAGAGCTGGGTTTCTTTGTAAGGAAGGCAAAATATTAAAGCAAATGTGCTAAACACAAAACTAAAGCCAGGCTGTATCAAAGGCACGGTACCCAGGTAAGGAATATTCCGGCTTGCAACCTAACCTAATGTACTTTTTTTTTTTGCCCCACCCACTGGCTCCGGGTACCAATTAACCATATAGTACATCCCAATCCACTCTGTAGAGGATTTCAACTACGAGGGAGCGAAGGCAGTCAGTTGGAGCTGGACAGGCCTCAAAGACCACTTAGTCTGACGTTTCCATGTTACAGGTGAGGCCGAGTCCCAGAGGGAGCAAATGACCAGCTCACGGTCACAGGCCAGCTCAGGGCAGAAGGGAACTACCATCCGCTCCCAAACTTTCTTTTCACACCACAGTGAATTCCCACTTCATGTGCATTCACAAAATCATTTCAGAGAAGAAGTGTGGGTCACAGCTGCAAGGATAAGAGACTTTTGTTATTTCAGAACACAGCACATCATCACTCTCACATCTCAGAAACTGTCATTTTAAGCCCCCAAATACCAAAAGGTGACTAGAAAATGAGATGGCCATGCCGTCAAAAATCACATTTCAGAAACCAATGAAAAAGGCAAAGACTTCCTAGGCCTTGACCAAAATTACATAAATAATGGCTGAAAAGTAATTCTGAGCCTCCTAACTGCAAAAGGTGAGTTTTAAAACCAGGATGTGTGAGACAACCAGAGCAGGGGGAGAAGACTACTCATCAGAAGAGTAAAATTTGTCCAGAAATAAAATCTACCCCCTCTCTGGTTTGGGGGACCTGTCTCCTTGGAGGGTAGCCAACCTACTCATCTGACCTCTCCACGCCTGCTCACAGGGAAAGAAACGAGCTTATCTGCATGTGGCCTCTTTTTCAGTTTTTCATTTTTTAAAAACAATTATTTCTGTTAAAACAGAGAATGGCTGTCTTGGCGGGTCATGGGACCAAATGCTTGAAAAACATTAACGAGGCTCTAAAACAAACTTAGGTGAGGCAGGAAAGTGGAAAGAGACTTCTCTCTGCTGTCCTGAATCACTAATACTCAAGCAGAATTCCTTAGTCAACTTGTGGTTTCAGTCTACGTTTACAGAGTCAAGTGTGTGAGCCAGTGCA
The DNA here is from genome assembly GCF_000313985.2 of Echinops telfairi. NCBI lineage: Eukaryota > Metazoa > Chordata > Mammalia > Afrosoricida > Tenrecidae > Echinops > Echinops telfairi. The sequence goes on along the minus strand of NW_022103901.1, from coordinate 16,477,570 downwards.
CTGTTCTTTGGGAGGAGGGACTCAGTCCCCTACCACCTATAAAAGAACAAAGAGAAGTCATGGGTGACACACCAGCAATCTCCATGTTATTTCACTCTCCAACCCAATTAAAAAACAACAACAAAGAGCAGGCAGTTCAGTAGCTAAAGCTAGCGATGTGATTTCACCTCATTTTCTTGCCCGTGCCCACCTTCTGGTACAGGTGCTAATGAACAGTAGAAAGTTAGGGGGCGGGGAGGGGGTCAGAAAGGAGAAGAGAAGCAAAGGACCTGGTTAAGCAGCACCTGAACAACCGAAAACAGACTGAGCTGTTTAGAATTAGTGGTAAGGGCCTGAGAGCCAGGAAGCAAGCACACAGTATTGTTTATGTCACCTTTCCGCTCCCAGGCACCTCGCAGCTTTCACAGGGCAATAGGAAGCATAGGGTTAAAATATAAAACCAAGAGCACAAAAGTTACACGGAGCACAATCAATACATAGATAATCCAGGATGACATGTCTGTATTACCCAAACATACGGCATGATAAAATGACGTCTCGTGTTTCAGTATTCTACAGGTTAGTCGAAACAAATGATGTTTGATCACTGGTAGATGTTTTTAATTTTTTAAGCACATGAATATAAAACCAGTTTCCTCAGCCAACACTGCATGGAATACTTAAACTCTTATTAAATTCATAGAGAAAGCTATTACTGAGAAATGTAAAAGCATTACCATTTAGATTAGTTCTTAGTTGAAAGAAAATCTCCCACAAAACTTATTTATAATAAACTAAACTAAAATCACTGCATGTATTTTTTAACCTCAAAAAATTAGTGAATTCAATAAGGGATAAAATATTCTTAATATTAGACACCACATTTCATTTGCTGGTAAGTAGTCAAAGATCAAGGAACTAGTATATCTCTAACTATAGTTTAATAACAGAAGGCCATTCAGGCAAAACTGATGAAAATATTGACAATGTCTGCTCCCAGGCAATCTATATATAGCTACTCATTTATTTATTCACTTGGAAGTTTCTGAACATATTCAGCATGTATGTTCCCAACTTGCCCTCTTATTTGATATAACAGTATTTTCACATTTATAAGAGTTGTAAGATATATGTATATGACATCATCTGCAAAGGAAATAAATTAGACTGCCTCATTCCACCACGAAGTATCCAGCTTTTAGAATGGTCAGGGTAAAGGCTAGGTAATTTTAAGTACATTCAAGAGGACAGTGACTAAGAAACGCAGGTGTGGACCACATTAACATGTGACCACTCAGTCACCACTCCTCCTTTGATGCAAACTTGCCATCTGTGTAAGACTCACAGTCCCACAACACGCCTATCCCCTGGAAGATGTTCGCTTGGGACCAGCCAAATAGGAGGAACTGACAAGCGATGTGCCAAGTGATAAAGGGCAGGTTAGAACTTGGGTACCTCCGGGGCCCTCTTCGTCTGTTGGTGGCCGCGCATGAGCAGCAGTCTCAGTACCTGCGCACCTCAGACCTGCAGGCCTAGAGCAAGGAAGTGGAGACAGGATGGGAGGGAGGACAGATATTGGAGGGAGGGGGAGAAACAACAAACCTACACAATTGGCCATCACTTTTCACATTCTATTCACTTCCCTCAACCACCCTCGCCCTTCCAGCTAGTCTCAGACTTACTGGTGCACCTAATCTTTCCATTCAGCAATAGAAGAGAATTTTGTCTGCAATCAGAGGGTTAGACACTCTGGGGCACCACGTGATCAACGCCAGGGGCCTTGCTCAAGGCCTGACCAACTCCACACGGAGCTCATTACCTCTCGTCAAGTTCTTCTAGCCGGCCCTTCACCGTGTGGGCATTGTTATCCTTGGTGATTTTCTGCAGGAGGTAGAAAGTCTGCTGGAACATGCGCAGTAAGTACTCCTCAAACTCCATAGGCACACAGTTCTTGGACATGAGTTCATTGATGCAGGACATGGCCAGAACCCCAAGCCGGCCACGCTCTGGACCCAAGACACAGTTCTGGCTGCTGCCGTTAACGGATGCCATCTTTCTCGCCCGGATGTCACAGCCAAAACGCGCAAAGTGGAAGATGGTGGTTAGGAGGGATGGGGTGATGCTGGCAGACAGAGGAATCCAACTGAAGAGATGAGCCAGGCACTCCAAGGCCAGAGAACACACATACTCACTCTCCACGTCAAGGATGGGGATTGGCTGATTCAACAGTTTGGCTGAACTAGGGCTCTGCATCAGGTTACTCAGTAAGTCACCTGAAAGTTAAACACACAAACACGCCGCTTTAAGATTATTCACTATCAAAGTTGTGACAAACCACTTTAAGTGATTCACCTCACAAAAGGGAAAAAAACAAACACCTATTCTACCAAAAAATATGATCGCTAAGGGTTTCCTGATCTCATCCCGCTCCTTCGTTGTTCCTGTTTCTCTAATCATGAACAACCAAACCCAGCAGAGGATCAGAGTGGCACAAAGCTGAGAGAGAGGAGGAGTGCCTTCATGCTGATCCTGGTGCCTACGCTTGGGAATTTACATTATTCCCTTCGCTGCGACACAGGGAGGGAAAAGGTAAAATGCTGCTGACATCCCACACATCACTGTGCAGCCCCCAGAAGCGATGCAGACACTATGGTCGCAGCACGGAGACCCTTCAAGCGCACCACTCAGACTACAGAAGGAAGCACCAGAATGGCAGCCTTACTGTACCACTGACACACGATGAGGGGTACCCAAAAAGAAACCCTGGAATTCTTTACAAAGCTATGCATTCATATATGTTTTAATAAAATAACCTTATCACCTTCAAGGTGCTCTCTATTACACTTAATACCTCTGTCAAAATTGCAATTCCATTGCTGGAAACATTTTTCAAACTCATCTGTTTGGATGGCTGACAGCACCTCCCTCGTTTGTTTTTTCTTCACCTCTTCTACATTATATCGCTGTCCTTTCATGTCCCTCTCCACTTGCGGAAACAAAGTTACATGGAGCAAGGGCAGGTGAGTCAGCTGCGTGGGGCAAGAGAGGCATGCTGGTTTTTGCCAAAAACTGGCACACTGAGATGGCTACGTGAGCATTGTAGTGGTGGCAAAACCAGTCCCCCATTTGCCACAAATCAGGCCTTTTTTGTCACTCACTGTTATGCAATCTTTTCAGAACCTCTAAATAAAAAGATTGATTAACAGTCTAACCTGGTGGAACAAACAAACTCCAAATGCATTATCCCCCTCACATAAAAAAAGCAACAACAAAAAATGAGCATCATCTTGATCTCTGATTTCACTTGAGCTTTTATTTGAGCGAGGCGACAATGGTGCCTTCCACTGGCTTGATTGATGTTTGCTTTCGGGATCGTGAGAACAGCAGTGTCTTGTCACCAGTAATGACCTTGGAAAAAGTCTGGGTCGCTTCAGAGTTGTTCTTTCAAAGCACGGCATGTTTCCACTCAAGACTCTCTTTTGCTCTAGTGACCCTTCTCATTTCCAAATCTTCTGTTAAGATTCGCTGAACCGAGCTCCAAGATAACCCAGATCACTTCCCCATCTCTGCAATGGTCCAACGTCAGTCTTCAAGCACACCCGTGCACGAATTTTGTCGACATTTTCATCCATTGGAGAAGCTGATGGACATGCAGAACGAGGTTTATCATCGATTGACATTTCACCTTTTTTGGAAATGAGGAAACTCCTCGTATATCTGAGTTTTTCCCAAAGCTCTGTCCTTGTAAGCTGTGTTCAACATCACAACAGTCTGCGGCATTTTTCCTGAGCAGGAAACAAAATTTCACAGCTACATGCTGCTCTCTTAAATAGACCATCAAAAAAAAAGCCCACGGTTCAAGTAAAACTGCTTTTATGAAAAAATTTACTATGACCAGAGAGAATCTTCCCAGGCGAAGCCACTGGAAGCACTGACTCCGAGCGAGTTGCTCACCTAGTGGGAAAAACATGTACAGTGAACCCTCGCCACTTCACGCTTCGACTTCCGCAGGCTTCACTCTACCGCAGTTTTTG
>NW_022103901.1:16459041-16472210 GCF_000313985.2 Echinops telfairi | reverse complement strand
CTGTATTTTCCCTTTTTCGTTTAATAAATTGGGTAATACGAGTGTAATGGTGACTAAAGGGTGTTTTTTCATGTCCTCTATGCTCTAACTACAAAAATACTTGATTTACAAATAAGGAATCCTACTTCGTGGAATTTCATTTATCACGGTAGGGTCTAGAACCGATTAACCACGATAAGCAAGGGTTCACTGTACTACGAAAGCTCCACTCCAGTGGAGCTTCTGTGCGGTTTATTTTTGGGTACCCCCTCATATATTAAAATGATCTACACAAAACGCAAGTTTATCTAAGAACATGTTACCAAAAAAGGATGCACATTATACACATCAAAATAGCTGCTCTGTATCCAGAAGAGGATGAAAGGGAGCAAGTAACAAACATGAGAGCAAACCTGTAGAAGCCACATGACATTCCCAAGTGCTATGAAACAGAAACGTGGTTTACTGTCTACGCTGTGATTGAGAAGCAATAGGAAAACATGATATAACAGCCTTTTTCCAAGTTTAGCCCAGGGATCCCTAAGGATCTAGCAACACGCTTCCAGGGGAGAGGTTCAGTTCAAAACAACACTAAGCTGTTATTCGCCTTGCTCGCTAGTGTCTCAGAGGAGCTTCCCAGAGGCTATTATTACATGTGATATTGCAACTGACAGGGTGCAGAAGCAAATACAGGATCCTGGTTTTCTTTCATCATCTCTGGGTGGTGCAGCTACTTAACAAGCTCAACTGCTAACTGTAAAGTTAAGAGATTTGAGTCCACCCACAGCAGTGGTTCTCAACCTGTGGGTTGCAACCCCTTTGGGGGTCCAACAACCCGACTGATTCATAACAGCACCAAAATGACAGTGATGAAGTAGCAACGAAAATAATTTTATGGCTGGGGGGGTCACCAGAACATGAGGAGCTGTATTAAAGGATCGTGGCGTTAGGAAGATAAGGAACCACTGACCCAGAGGCACTCTGAAAGAAAAGCCAAAGAATCTAGGAGAAAGCAGCCATTCAAAATCAAGGCTCAAGAGACTGATGGAATACCAATCGAAATGTTTCAACAAGCTGGTGAAACACTAGAAGCATTCACTCGTCTATGCCAGGAAATTTGAAAGACAGCAACTTGGCCTGGACGAGATCCATATTTGTAGCCATTCCAAAGAAAGGTGACCTGAAAAGAATGCACAGTTTACAGAAAAGGATCGTTAACATCACACACAAGTAAAATGTCACTGAAGATCACCCAAACATAGTTGACAGAGATTCTGGCTGCATTCAAAGCAGGACTTGGAACAAGGGATATCAGTGCAGACGTCAGGTGGGTGCTAGCTGAAAGCAGAGAATACCGGAAAGATGTTTACTTATTTTCTATAAACTATTCCAAGGCAGTCAACTGTGTGGATCATAACAAACTATGGACGGCCTTGAGAAGATTGGGAAATGCAGAACACTTCATTGTGCTCGTGAGGAAGCTGTTCATGGGGACAGAACAAGGGAATACTGCATGCTGAAAATCAGCAAAGGTGTGCACAGGATTGTGCCCGCTCACCATACTATTCAACCTGTATGCTGAGCAAAGCATCAGAGAAGCTGGATTAAAACAAGAAAACAGAGGCACCAGAGGAAGGGTTACTAACAACCTCCGATACACAGATGACAAAACCTTGCTTGCTGAAAGTGAGGAGGCCTTGATGAAGACCGAGGGTTGCAGGCTTCAGTATGGATTACAACTCAACCCAAAGAAGACCCAAATCCTCAAACTGGGCCAGTAGGTAACAACATGGTAAACAGAAGAAAAGATGGTTTCGTCTTGCTTGGATCCACAATCAATACTCTAGGAAGCAGCAGTCAAGAGATCAAAAGATATGCTGCATTGGGTACTGCTGCACAAGAGCACTTTAGAGTATTGAAAAGTAAAGAGGTTACTTTGAGGACTAAGGCGAGCCTGACCCAAGCCATGGTATGTCCATTGCCTCATGCATGTGAAAGTTGAATACTGAGTAAAGAAGACGGAAGAAGCATCCATGTGTATGAATTACGGTGCTGGTGATGAATACTGCCATCGTCCCAGAGTGCCAACAGAACAAACAGATATGTCTTGGAGAAGTCCAGCCAAATTGCTCCATGAAGGCCAGGCCAGGGAGACTGTCTCACATACTTTGGACGTGCTGTCAGGAGAGACCAGTCCCTGGAAAAGGGCGTGAGGCTGGCTACAGTGAGAGGCACAAAAAAAGAGGAAGGCCGTCAACCAGAGAGGTTCGCACAGTGGCTGCAACAATGAGCTCAAGCACAACAACTGGGAGGATGGTGCAAGCGCCAGCCACGCTTCCTTCTGTTGTACACAGCACCGCTGCGCATCGGACAGACACACAGAGGAGAAAGATGTGGCAATCGCTCCCGGGAGCCACATCAACCTTTACAGTACAGGAAGAGCTATGTGCCAATTCACCAGATGTACTCTACTTGAAAAGCATGTGCGATCACCTAGGGTAAACAGAAGCATTTAGAAACTAAAAGTTCTGGCTCAGACAAAACTTCCGCTTTCCATCCATCCTTCACAGTCGTCAGTTTAAAATTTACTATACTTTGACTTTTGAAACAACAGTTATAACTGTGAATAATAACTTGCAACCAATAAACTACCTAATAATCATTACAAATGCCTAGACTTTGTTGAATTAGTCTTAATTGATATAAATTCAAAAGCAAGTCTACGGCAACTGGTCCCCCATCTGTCCTGGCCTACATGGTTTCCCCCTCATGTAGAAAGCACTCTGACTACTGTGTCCTCTCTTTGAAGCTGCTGCCCACTCCCCCTTGTTGCCTTTCCTGAGCTACAATGCATGCCTGTGCAGCTCATTCCATCTCAGCTCAGACAAGGCAGCCACGCAGAGTTTGACAAGGAGGAAAATGAGGACAACAAACTAGGAAATCGCAATTTACAAGCTGAAGGGGATGGATTGGATGATAGAAAAGGTGTCATCCTTACAATAGGAAGGAACAAAATGTGTTTGCTGTTCCAAATGTCGTATAAGAATGTATAACACTCACAAGGAACTAAGTTTAGCTACTCACAAAGGGGGCAAAGGACCAAAACTAGATTAAACATCATCTGTCTCTGGCCTTGATACCCTCTTGCTAGCCGCAGAGACTCCCAACTGCAATTCAAAAGAAGGATGCAGGATGTGACAGGCAGACCGTACCACTTTCTCCTGAAGTCGGGGATGGGGGCGGAGTCGCGGCTGTAACACTGTGTTTGTCCCAGACGGTCTCCAAGATACCTACAAGAAAGGGAAATGTGGGTTTAGAAAGAAAGCCAGCCTAGCATATGAAAACCAGAATTAGAAACATTTATTACAATTTTTAGTCAAATACTGGTATTTTAGCACTCTTCTCTCTTAACCTTATGGCCCTGTCTAGCTAATGGTCTTATCTCCCCACTTCCAGCTACCTTCTGGGAAGTGCTGCTTCCACTCAGAGCAACGCTACTGCTTCACCTCCACCTCTCAGTGGGGCTTCTCTGTCTCTGTTTCTTCTGACACTGTTCTAGGCCAAGGGCACCTAGGTACCAAGACCACTCAGTGGCCACTGTGGCACTCCAGGATGCTGCCCAAATCCTTCTCTAGAGCCCACTCGGTTTTCTCAGTTCTCTGAGCTGGATCGGTCTTTCAGTCAGCTTCATTCTCTGCCCATCACTTAAACACACATCATGCCCCGCTGTCTTTCCCCCTCATTTCACCCTGAAATGACTCATCTCCGCCAGGGCTTCAGTCTCTCATCCTAAAACATCTGGGTCATTCTCCCTCAAAGATCTACCGTCGCGTCTGTGAATTACCCTACTGGCTCTCAGCATCTGGTGTTTGTTCAATCCATCTGGTAGGGCCCACCCTGCTCACCCCTTTGGCCCTTTGTGCCATCCTACACACTGTTGCACTATGGGCTGCTACTTAAACATGGTTCCTTGTTTTGAGCCTCGAACCTGGCCTCCTCCTCACAATGCCACCTTGACCTTTGTCAGCCACACTGCTCTGTCCACCCCCCTGGGTGACACTCAGCTGTCACTTCAGGAGTCTTCCTAGCCTCACTGAAAATACTGCTGCTGCTGCTGCCAGTGCTATGGCATCTGTTCCTCACTAAAAGAGAGTTCGATTTTAACTCTTGAAATGCTGCTCTTTCAACTATACTTGTCTATCTCCCACGGGACTGTAAGTTACTACAGGATAAAAACTATTACTTCAGTTCTTTTTATACACATGATTCAGAACCTGGCATATAAGATGATCATAGAAGCTTTAGAAATTATTTTGTTCTTAAGACATTTAATATTACAATATGGATGGAACTTGAAAACACGCTAAGTAAAAGACACTAGGTATAAAAAGGCCACACGCCACATATATTAGGAATCCATTTCTACAAAATGTCCAGAAAAGGCAAATCCATAGATATAGAAGGTAAATTAGTATTTTGTTTATCAGTATTCACAGTATTTTGTTTACCCCTGTCTAGGAGTAGCTGCTAAGGGGTACAGTGGTTCTTTGGGGGGTGATGGAAGCACTCTGGAATTTGTTGTTGTTGTTAGGTACCATCAAGTCGGTACCCATTCTTAGGGACCCCATAGACAATGGGATGAAACAGGGCCTGGTCCTGCACCAACCTCACAACTGTAATGTCTGAATCCACTGTTGCAGCCATCCTATCAACACATTTCATTGAGGGCCACCTCATCTTTGCTGACCCTTCACTTTCTCAAGCACGATAGTCTTCTCCGGGGGCTGGTCCCCTTCTCTTAAGGGATATTCCGATTATCCTTCTTTCAAGGCAGTGTGCGCATTCTTCTGGCAGTCAATATTCTCTGCTAATGTCCTACCTCTAAGACATCAGCTCTGCTCCATTCTTCCTTATTCGTTATCCAGCTTTTGTCTGCATGTGAGCTGACGGGAAACGCCATGACTTGGGTTAGACACACCTTAATTCTCAAAGTCTTTGCTCTTTAATGCTGTAAAGAGTTGTTTGCAGCATATTTGCCCAATATAAGACATTGCTTGACTTCTTGGCTGCTGCTTCCATGAACGTTGATTGCAGATGCACGCGAAATGAAATCCTTGCCAGCGTCAATCTTTTCTTCATTTATCATGGTGTTACTTGTCCAGCTTTTCTTCATATTGAAGTGTGGGCTCATCCTGAAGGATACAGTCTCTGATCTTCATCAGTAAGTGCTTCAAGTCCTCTTATCTTTCACAAAGCAAGGTCGTGTCATCTACATACAGAAGGTTGTTCAGGAAACTTCCTCCGGTCTTGATGCTGCACTCATCTTTACTCTCTAGTTCTGCTTCTTGGATTATCTGCTCTGCAAATAGTGGCAATGGTTGAACAACTGTATGAATATATTAAAATCCACTGAATTGCTCCACTTTAAATTTGTGAATTTTATGGTATATGAATTATCTCTCAATTTTAAAATGTTTGCTATGCTACTATACACAGTAAAAACATAGTTCCCACCTAGATATGTAACATCCAGTTACCAATAAATGCTCTTTGGATGAAATGGATGCTCTGAGGTTTGGGTTTCTAAGGGGGGCGGTTTGAGAATAATGAGGATAAATAACAAGTTTATTTCTGATCTCACATTCGTTGAACCAATTTTAGGTGCTTACTACATGCCAGGAACTGAACTACAAATACAAAAAGAGATTCCCAAACATTCAAGAAGATAGATGTAGGGGTAAAGGAGATGGTAGTGGAGGAGATGGAGAGAAACCTTTTGTTTTGTTTTTTCACCACAACATTCCTTCCAGTAATGAGCCCAGGGCCCTAGTGCCCGGTGAGCACCAGCCACCCTAGCTAGCATGCTCTCGGGGCCCACACTTCCTGTCTCAATTTGCGGTTTGCTTTCTCTTCATTCTCACCCTGCACACAATGTCCTGAGACACTAACCAAACAGATGGGGTAAGAGTGAAAAATACAAGTACAACTAAGTATAAAAAGGACTGATTCCACACCTTGTCTTACTTCCCTATACAGAAGCACTCCTAACTTTAAATTCTTCCAACGCCTACTGCTCTGAGACTCAAATTATTTCAAGTGTGTCACACCTACCTTCTTAGAATGCAGTATCAGACATTTCGAGCACACTCCCATGACCCACTCTAAACCTAGCTGAATAATTATCGCAAGACCCAGTGGATGGAGAACGACAAGGAGAGGAAGTCACATTTTTAAAGGTCCTATATAGTATTAGACACTGGCGAGGTGCTGAGAAAGTAGAACTTAATGATGTCTCCTTTGATGCTCGGTTTGCAGGGAGAGCTGAAACAACTGCTCAGACTTTCTGGGTGCCAGCAAGCAGTCTCCCTCCATCCTCGCCAGCACCCAGCCACTCACCTGTCAGTAGCCCAAGCACGGTTTGCACCTGCTCCAGCAACAGCTTCCGCAGCTCTTCCTTCCGAGCCACGCTGAGGTCTTCCCGGGGACAAGCCAGCTCTTCCGAAGTTGTCTTCAGCATGATCAGCCCGAGAGGGGTTGTCACAGGGGACTGGATCAACTGCCAGGAAAAAGCAAGCTCTGAGCAGCGCCTCTAAGAAGGTACAGAGAGAGCCAGAGTGCTGACTCTGAGATGTGGGGTGCTGGGTGCTCAATCTTACGTGAATGGGGGCACAGATCAACCTTAAGAGAAACATGATCTCAGAGTACAAAACATATTCTCATCTTAAAGACAAAAGTCTAATACCATGAATAGCATGATGATGCTCTTTTTACTCCTGACATAGCACATAATTTTTATACACATCCAGATTCCCAAGTCTTTGCCCTAATATATTAGTGATTAAAATACATGTAAATCCATTTGTTCTTTTCGATTTTACTCAGGTGTCAAATTAATTTTATATTTCTAAATCTTATAATTCTAAACAGTGCAAACTTCAAAACCGTTCAAGAGTACAGATACAGCAGAGTAGAAATATGCAAACATACTTTAAATCAGGAACATGACTATAATTCTGCAAGTATCTATACTATGTTACTTTTCTACAAATTAGGCTATCTTTCAACCACCTGAAACCATACTGAGAAAATTCCAATAGACAAGACACAGAAAACAACAGTATGCCTCCAACAGCCTAGGGTTTACATTTATTTTTCTAATCATTCTTTGCAAAATGTAAAGAAATACTATTACATCTATTTTCTTTAGCCTCCTAGAATGGTAAAAGCAGCCTCACTGTTACACGTTAGGCACAGCCAGTAGTTTGAAACCACCAGCAGCTTCGTGGGGAAAAGAGTGGGCTTTCTACTCTCTTAAATAGCGAAGCATCTCGGAACCCAGCGGGGGGTCACTGTGAGTCAGCACTGACCAAGGGCGGTGAGTCGGGTGCTATTGGAGAATAGTACAAGGAAGCTTCTGTCAAGTCTAGTGTGCGCTTCTCGAGGGAGTCACTATTTACCACCTCACTCACCCAGAGCAAACAGCAGTGCTTTTCTGTGTGCTCTGGTCCCTAACTAGCTAGCCCCAGACACAGGTCCAACCGAGCAGATCTCAAGAAACAGAAGGACAGTGTACAGAAAAGAGGTGGCGTGTGTATGTGTGAGATGAGGGGCAGACGATCAGTTTCAACTCCAACTACTTCCTTCTCCAGTGACGCAGATGAGAGAACCACAAACACGCTTCTGGGGCCCTAATCTACGCCGCTCTGCCTAGTACTGCGGTCACCAGAACACATCATGGATGCCCAGTTGTACGTCAGAAGTCAGTTTAAAAAGTAAATAAACGAAAACTGAAGCCCAGGCTGCAAACAGGCCATGACCCTGCAAAAAATCTTTTAGATCGTTTAATCAAAGGACTGTATCTGAGCCCAGAACTGGTTTGGTCTTATTGTCGAATACTTGATGCAAGGTCTAGTTAATTACCAGAAATGCCAGTAACCAAGCACCAACCAGTCTTGGCATGGCTTACATACCAGGCCACTTTTATGGATAAATCAGAAATAGAGAATGTTACCACTGGAAAGCACATTAAAGACCACTTAGTTCAATCTTCTCATTTTACAAAGGAGGAAGTGGAGGCTCGAATAGGTAACACAGGAGGTGCTGAAACCCAAAGAGGATTTGTGTCGAGGCCAGAACCCAAGCACGAGGACTCCAAATACCCCGTCCGATGCTCTCTCCACTATGGGGTGGCTCCAGTTACAAAGGGGGGAAAGGAAGCTGTGGGGGAGAACAGAGGACCACTAGCCTTCTCAAACCTCCATGTGCACCTCATCCAAAAACACTTCCAAATTCCCACTTGTTCTTCAATTCTTCTAGTTGTAGACTAGCATTTGCTATTCATACCCTCTGCCTACAGCAGCACGCTTCCCCACGACACATAGTGACTCACTCCCTCACAGGCAAAATTCCGCTCAAGTCCACTCCTCTGGAAAGCCTTCCCTGACCAGCCCCATCCCACTAACAGTGACTGACGTTCTCTTTCTTTGTATCCTCTTAACAACTGGAAGTATCTATTTTCTTATTGTACCTCATGGACAACACTTGTAGAAGGGAGAGCTGTATTTTGTTCATCACTATATCCCTACCAAGTGCTTACTTTGCACCTGGTTGATGCTCAGCAAATCGTTGACTGAACAACTTGCAGAAACCCTGCAAGACTCTAGATAAATGTATCACTGTAACAACCAACTAATACTGCATAAAGGATTCTGCTGACTTTGAGAAGCAATCTGGGAGCTGTACTGTGGACACAGATTTTGGGGGTGAGAGGGGTGTATTTTTAGGTTCTTTACTGCGTGCATACATAAAATAGTTATGCCCTCTTGTTCAATTGACCCTTTAATCATTACATAATGCCCTTGTCGCTTATAATGTTTCCTGCCTTCAAGTTTACTTTGTGAGAAATTAATACGGTAACTCCTGTTCTTTTTTTTTCATCCTTTGACTTTTGGTCTACTTTTGTCTTTCTAAGCTATCTCTCTCAGAGAGAATATACTGATGGGTCTTACTTTTATAATTACATGTCTATCTATGCTACTATGAATGCATCTCTGAGTGTTCAATATTTATTAACTTCATTTTTACTTTCCATCACTTGGCTTTTCCGTAACTATCCAAGTCTGCCTCTTTTGGTGTGAAACCATTGTGTGTGTGTGTGTGTGTGTGTGTGTGTGTGTGTGTGTGTGTTTCTTTTTATAATAATGATCCCATACAGTATCTGTCTTTGTAGAATTGGTTAACCTTTCTCAGCCTATCTTTTATGCCATGAGATGTTGACAGTTTCATTGCTGTTCTAAGTATCCTATTATATGCATGTACCAAAAATGTCCTTATCCATTCTGCCACCTCCTGCCATTTAAACTTGCTTCCAGCTTCTTGGCCAGAAAGAACACCACACCATCTCAGGCCAGTCTCCAGATTCTGCTGCCACCTTTGCTGTGCCACCAATTCTCACCATCATGCACCGTCTCGGGTGTTAATCATCTGCCCAGGGACCCAAAGGATACACCCTGCTCTCAGCTCTTTGAGGTGAGGTACCCCACTTTTCCACCCGTTATGGCTCATTTTAAGCCCAGCAGGATGACAAACTGACCGATTCCCCTTTACAATTCCATGCACCTTATTTGAATGGTCCTACACCCAGAAAGATGCTATGCACCTTATTTGCATGATCTTATCCAATATTTGGTGGGAGCTGCAAGACCCTCATTAAAAGAAAGCCCATGTAAGGCAACCATTACACTGAAGTCCTATCATTTGATATCATACTTTACACAAATAAAACGTACCTTCTCTACTTACATGCTATACTGTATATACTTGAGTATAAACCGACCCGAATATCAGCTGAGGCACCTGATTTTACCACAGAAACGGCATTAAAAATGTGCTGGAAAACTCACTTATACACAAGTATATATGGTAGTTTTGTAAATGTGCTAATGTTTAAGCAACATGTTTAAAAAAAACTGGTAGAGTGGCATTTATGAAATATCTCCTGGGGAAAGAAAACAATTGGCAACCAAATACAGAAGATGTGTTATTTGTATAAAAATATATAATTACTGTTTGCATAACAATCTCCCCACTAAATTATGATCCATTGGAGGCCTCGTCCTTGTACCCCTAATAACTGGCACAGGACCTAACAGGCTCTCAAAAGTTATTCGCTGAACAAAACTTCACACGGGGTCAAAAAGTGATCAGGTTACTTTCCTTACCCTGCATTATAAAGGGATGTGTCAAGAAGAAAGGTTTAAATGAATGTGCTCATTCATCCTATAATGACCATGCTTTATTGCAGTTCTAAAATTTAAATCTTATAACTCCTCTCCAGACAAAGAAATAATCACTCTACAAACTACATACAAGACACCCATATTTCCTGGGTTTGTTTTCTGTTTCCTTACCTGTAAAATATTAGTAAAAAAGTCATGGTAGAACATTGGCCAATCCTGACGGCCAATATCAACAATCACTTTGCAAAGCTTGTTCCGGATAAAGTAAGGTAAGGTTTTGTGGTGAGCCAAAAGAAGTTTAGGCAGGCAGCTACGAATTTCCATCTTATCCTGAGATGGGACCCCAAGCCACATTTTATTGATCAGATTCTGAAAACAAAAACATTTTCTAAGTTAGCAAACTGGACAAAAATGAACCAATTTTTATCCAGTTAGTCATATCAGCTCAATAAACAAGAAACCCTGTTTTAATCTGGCAACAAGAATTATAAAATCATTTAAATCCTGTGATATAACAATTTCATCCCTAGGATTATTTGCCAAATACGTAATTTAACAAATACAAAAGGCTGTATGTATAAAAACTTTGGGTTATACATTCTCTTTAATGGCCGCCCCAAAATGGCAGAATGTTAATGCTTAAAAGTAAGAGAACAGCTTGGTGATAATGGTACAACTAAAATGTAAAATGGCATGAACAATCTGATACAATCAGTTTCATTGTAAAAAAAAAGAAAAGAAAAAGATGTGCCCAGATTGGAAGAGAGTTTATTAAGAAATGAGGATTTTTGTGGTTGGAATGATAGTATTAGGACTATCAGCTCTCCTCCCAAGATGTTTTCCATCATTCTCCCTTTTAAACAATAACAGAGAAACGCTACATGCTTCCACAAACAACTGACCCACCTAATAACCATTACCTCTAAGCCCCAGATGCTGAAACTGGGAAGGTGCCCCAGAACCCCAGCTGTTCCGACAGAGCGCACATGTGGTAGGAAGTCCCAGAGGTGAGTCTGTGACATGGCAACTGATACGAAATACTTTTCAGAAGAGTAGAAAATGCTCTGGCAACTTACCTCAAAAACCGTTAAACTGTACATCATTACATAATCATTCCTAGTGCTGGACAGAAAATACAGGCAGAATCTCCAGGCTCCTATTTGCTGGGCAAAGTTATTAAGAAGCTCCTCTGGAAAAGTTAAATAGCAACAAGAGACGCTATGAAAATACATGAAATACATGGTGGGTTATTTTTTATTTTTTCCCAAACCATACCTCTTTCCATATAATGTCAAGGGTTTCAAAACCAACCACAAAACCAGGTGACTCTTCAAGATAGAAAAAACAGGTGACACAATAAAAGGGAGCTTTATAAAGTGCTGAGGAAAACCAGGCAAGGATCCAACAAGAATAGAGAATTAAAGGCCATTATCTCTAATGAAATAGATACAAAAATCCTCAACAACATTTTGGCCAATAGAATACAAAAGTATTTAAAGAACAATGCATCATGACCAAGTGGGATTCATACCAGGTTGCAGTGATGGTTCAACATTCGAAAATCCATCAACATTATCCACCACATTGAGAAGAAAAAGGACAAGAACCACATGATATGATCAACAGATGCAGAAAAAGCACTTAAAAACATTCAACACTCATTCTTAATTAAGACACTCAAGAAGATAGTGTTGGAAGGAAATTACCTCAATATAATTAAAGCTATATATGGAAATCCAACAGCCAGTGTCACAATTAATGGAGAAAAGTCTAAAACATTCCCATAGAAAAAGGGAACCAGACAAGGAGGCCCCTTGTCCCCACTTTCATTCAACATCATGCTGGAGGTCCTAGCTAACAATATAAGGCAACAGAAGGACATCAAAGATATATATGTGTGTGTGTGTGTGTATGTATAAATATATATATACATATATATGTGTGTACATATATATATGTACACAGTATATATATATATATATCTCCAGGGAAAGAAGAAGTGAAATTATCATTATTTGCAGATGATATGATTTTATATCATATATTTTATACCAGTAGGAGCTGGAAGCAATAGAGGAATATGGTAGAGTGGCAAGTTACAGGATGAACAAGCAGAACTCAACTGGATTGCTACATACAACTGATGGGATTACAGAAAAAAGATATCAAGAAGGTAGTACCCTTCACAATAGCTGAGCGTAAATTGAAATATCTAGGGATATACCTAACAACAACAACAAAAGCTCCAAAAGAGCTATACGAGGAAAACTACAGAACACTATTACAAGAAACCGAAAGGGACCTTCACAAATTAAAAAATAGCCCATGCTTGTGGATCGATCGGTAGACTCAATATTGTAAAGATGTCAATCCTACCTAAGGCATTATATAGGTTCAATGTAATCCCAATACAAATACCAGAATCCTTTTTCAAAGAAATGGAAAAACCAACTTCATATGGAAAGGGAAGAAACCCAGAAATGGCAAAGAACTCCTCAAGAAGAATAAAGTGGGTGGGTTTGCATTACCTGACTTTAAAACTTTATTATACAGCCACAGTTGTCAAAACAGCATGGTACTGGTATAACGATATATACTTGGACCAATGGATGAGAATAGAAAATCCTCGGCCCCATGCCAGCCATGTGGACAACAACCCCTCCCCACAGAAGAAGTTACTTGAGAAGACGGCAAGGAAGCTAGCTGCAGTTAGGGGAGAGGGGCATGTCTGATCAGAGCAAATGGGAGCATTTGGGGAGGAAGAGAGAGCGGAGCACATCCTGACCCACCAGGCCTAGAGGACGACATGCCCGCTCTGAACAGCCTGTGGGCAGAGTGGATAATATGGCTGATCCCACCACGGGACTCGACATCCCTTGATGGCCCTGGGCTCTAAAGGGGACAACACTGGAGACTCAGTGTTGGGACTGGCCCAGACTGACCCTGAGACAC
>NW_022103901.1:16455751-16457047 GCF_000313985.2 Echinops telfairi | reverse complement strand
AAGAAATAAGAAACCGGTCACGACCAGACATCCGTACTTCAATGTTCATCGCTGTGCAGTTCACAATCACAAAGAATTGTAAACAGCCTAAACTTCCATCAATAGACAAATGGGTTTAAAAACTCTGGTATATACACACAAGGAAATACTACGCATCCCTAAAAAACAGTGATGAAATAATGACGCATCTAGTCTCGTGGAAAGAGCTGGAGGATATTATGCTGAGTGAAATTACCAAGCACAAAAGGCCAAGTACATGAGACCACTGAGGTAAGTTCAAAAAACTGAACAGGCATAGGGTAAAAGGTATATATTGCATAGTTCCCAGGCTGAGGACCTGTCAAGAGCCAGGCCAAATACCATAATGCATTTATGTCATAAAAAAAAATTTTTTTTTAAGATGCAGATAGCACCTATGTGGAAAGACATCTTTCACCCCCACCCCCATATGCCTTTACAGCCCACAGAGGGGTGGGGGAAGAAAAAAGATGGAAATGGAACAACAGGGCACTAATCCACCCCAGGCGGATTAGTAGTGTTTACTCTCCACAGAAAAGGGAGAGAGTAGGCCTCATTCCAGTGTGCCAAGCCTTGAGGGCGAAGTTCCTGCTCAGAGCAGCTCATTCAGAGAGGGCCACAGGGTCAGCTTCAGCATAATGTCCCTTCCCCCTAGACAGACTACAGCGTTACAGAGGACAGCACTGAATATACAGTTTGGGGAGTGTGGTGGTCTGACCCGCCCACATGGGGCAAACCAAGAGGGGAGTACAACAGACCAGCAATGGAAGCAAAGACAGAGAAGTCCCTGAGGAAGCTCGATTGCAGACTTCTGACCGGAGGTGGCGGGGCCACGCTTGGCACCTTATCTGAACTAGGTGTGGGATCTTCACAAGGGGGCCACCTTTAGACTTTCTAGACATTTCCATAGGCAGAGAAACTTCCCGTGTTAAGAGTTCTCATTTAGCACAGTGGGCGGATGGACAGTTGATTAGAGTACCATTTCATCTTCTTTAAAATGAGAACTACAAGACTAACCTTACAAAGAAGAGTGAAAAATGCAAGAGAATTCAAGGCTAACTCTCTTCATTGGGGTTTGGTTTCATTTACATGCCACAAAGCAACCTCTATTAAACCAGGGTTAATAGCCCAATGGGAATTGCCAGGCCACACATCAGATCAGTTAGAAATCTTTTAAGTCTGAGTCATTAAGGGTGCTGGTCCTTGGTCACCCTGACCTGCTGCACTGGTCATGAAACATGGGGCACAAAAAGTGCAGGAACAGACAGCAGGCACCAG
>NW_022103901.1:16448644-16454763 GCF_000313985.2 Echinops telfairi | reverse complement strand
TTTGGTGGCACAAAACTAATCAGGGGATCGCTTTGGGGACAAGAGGAGGGTGAGAGCAAGTGAGTAATAGAGAGGACACCTAGGGGAGCGAGCAGATGACACTAAGCCAGGCAGGAGTCACCAACTGGGCTCTGCTTGTTTAAAAAGGTTCTGGGGCTCTATGAAGTAAGCATATTTCCTTAAAAAGGGGCAAGGGGGGACCGTGCAGGAGGCTGTCACAAAGGCATCACAAGGTTTAAAATAAAAATACCAAGGAAATTAGAAGGAGCTGATATGATGCTTAAAAGATTAGGAGGAAAGTGGGCCACAGCCAAAAGCCTGCGTACTGGGCGCCCAGAATCCTGACCCCAGTCCAGCTTTGAACCAGAATCAAATAGTCAATGCATTCAACTGGCCAACGTGATTGAGAAAGGCCAAATGGGACAGGGAACTGGGCCTCTGGGGTTCCAGAAAGGAAGCAGAAGCAATGACAAGTGTGAAGTCCGCTCAGAGTAGGCACACACCCAAAGGAAGGAATCTTCACATCTGGACAGTGAAAAACATTTTCGTCCTCAAGTTCAGGGGCAAATAAGGATTGGGGAGGGAAAGGGCTGCTGCAGGATCTCAGTGCCGCCAGTCTCTTACAGTATGCGTTAATGGATACTGTTGGTGTGGGGACTGTAAAACTTCCAAGCAGGTTCTAGAAGATAGCTCTCTGGGTCAAATCAGACCTCTGCCCACTGACACCATGTTCATTTTGATGCTGTGTGACGATTTTTTATTAATAGACCAAAAGACATCATCTCATAAAGTTCATCAACACTGCTGAAACTAAGAGCAAAAGAGGGGGAGAAGGGGCTCCAAAGGGCACCCTCAAAGCTGGGTCTGCAGACCTCACCACTAACCAACAAGAGATTGCGAGCAAACAGTTCGCGCCCCCACCCCCCACCCCCCCAAAAGGAAAACAAGCAGGCGTGACGGTCAAAGCAGCCAAGTGGCCAGGTGCTCTCACTGGCAATGACAAGTCAGCATGCCACTTACCTATCTCCCGTTTTCTTTCATTGGTTGTGCAGTCGTGGAAAAACTCTGTCATCAGACTTTCCAGTGCCCTCAGGGAGGCTTCTTCAGATGCCTAACGAAGAAAATTGGAGAAGAAAAAAAATTAATACATTGACCCTAAATCTACTGTGAGTTGGCAGTAACTCGAATGCAATGAGTTTGGTTTTTGGTTTCACCTATAGACATTTCTAGCAGATGAGGATCACCTGAAAATCTCGATGCCACTACCTAACCGCCAGCTGTTTGTTTCCCAGTAAGAACAGAACCAGGTGTGTGGCTTGTTTCTGTAATATAAATGTGAACACCTGCCTCACAAGCTAGCATGAGGATCAACTGCGGTATCTACGTAACACTGCTATGGGACCTGTAAAGAATTACATCACTCGTGTTATCGGCACCATTAGCACTACATGTATTTGGTCTTAGAAAAGAGATGTAAAGGAAACCAAGAGAAATGGTCAGGCCTGCTTTGGAACTTGAGGCCTGTGTCCTCAGCCTTAAGGGCTTTATCCCAACCAGCTCTAATGGAACTTTTCCAACGGGTTGTCAAAATGAAACTATGTAGATTTACAGAGGAAGAAAAGAGTCTGAGGATGTGCCAAGGTCAGAGAAAGACAGGCTGTGTTCAAGAACTGCACATGGTTGGGGGATTACCACCATTTGGAAAGTAGGTTGCTGGAAGCTTTGTCAGCTATCTCAACTAAGTGGTAGGTTAAGAAATTGAGTTAGTTGTACGAGCCCCCAATAAAATGATTTTTTTAAAAAAGAAATTGAATTAATGTAAAGTAGGAAGTGATTGGGATAACAGGAGGGGAACATAATAAAGACTAAGTGCCGTGGTGAGGTAGCATGGCTTCAATTCCCAATTCACTCCAATTTCATCTCCTGTAATGTAGTCTAAAGCCCCAGATCTTGAAGAACTAAGGAAAGATAAGATTAATTTAATAATTAATGAGATACCTTTACATCCTTCACCCCACCCCACCCAAAATCCACTTGTATTACAGATATAAAAGTTAAAACCATAAGGCTTTTGGAAGGTAATACAGGAGAGTATGTTCATTACTTTGGAATAAAAAATCATAAGCAGGACCAAAGAATCACTAAACAAAAGACTAATCGATCACAATGCTCATCACACAGCACATAAAGAATGTAAGTGAAAGCCACAAAATGGAAGAAGAGATTTAACACAACCAACACAAAACTCGTATCAGAGTGAAAAATACCCCCTCAAATCAGTAAGGAGTCCTGGTGGAGCAGTTTGAACTCATCAGCTGCTATTGGGGTATGTGTGGGGGTGGGATGAAATCTCTGCTCCCACAAAGACAGCTCTACTCTGACCTACATGGTTGTTATGAGTTAGAATCAACTCAATGGCGGTGAGTTTTTCAACAAATGGTTTAAAAAAATAACAATTTTTCCCCACAGGCAAATACTTTTTTTTAAAAAGCATTCTAAAGCATATACAAACTTAAACCTCATTAAGTCATCAAGGAAATGCAAATTAAAAACAAGACTGTCATTACCAGAATGGCTAAAATTAAAAAGATTGACAATAACAAGTGGTGGTGAGACTGTTGAACAAGGAGAATGTGAGTGCACCCCCAGCAGAAGTAGATGCCGTATATACTCGTGTATAGGCCGAGTTTTCAGCACATTTTAATGCAGTTTTTGTGGTAAAATTAGGCACGTCAGCTTATACTCAAGTATATACGGTAATTCGAATTACCACTTTTGGAAACTGTTGATAGTTGAATATACTTTGTGACTACAAATCCCACCTACATATCCTAGCAGGTAAGTGGGTTAAGCCTTCAGAAGAAAGATCAGACTACTCTTCAAGATTTAGTCTTGGAAATTCTATTTAGGTTTCCTTTAAGTCAGAATTGACTAGATGGCAGTGAGAGGGAGGGAGGGAGGGAGGGAGAGTGGGTGGATGGGTGTGTGTGTAAAATGGAAATTTGTACATGCATACCAAAGGAAATACAGACAGTGCATAGTACCATTATTCATAATAGCCCCCCAAAATGGATAGAAGTCAAGTGTCCGTCACAAATGGAGTAATAGTGGTTTGTTCATAAAACAGAATACTATAAAACAAGAATGAATGGGTATTGTTACATGTAACAACATGGATGAATCTCAATGTTGACTAAAGAAACCAAACCATCATGTTATTTTATACCACCTTTAAAAAGAAAACAAATTTATGGTGTTATAATCAGAAAAGTAGCAATCTTTGAAGAGGAGATATTTGGGGCACTGCTAATAAGCCATCTCTTGACGTAGGTGGTACAAAAGAATGGCAGCTTTACCTTATGATTTGTGTGGTTGCCTGTAAGACTACTTACATTTCAACTTAAAAAACAATGTTACGTTAATTTTTTACAGTCAGGTGGTGTTTTCGGCTAGGAGCAGTTTAGGGACCTAAAGCAAGCCTGCACAGTACAGTCTAAGTAAGCATGCTGTCCCTGGACTACTAGGGGACTATAACCTATTTGTCTTCAGAGCTGCCAGGATGGCAACACAGGGTATTACAAAATCCCATAAGCCCATATTTCTCCAAAGAGTTACTTGGCTCACCTCAATAGCAAATGGCCTATTAACTTAAATTGAAAATCCTTGGGCAGAATGATGAATTAAGCTTGGCTCAAAAACATACTCGTGGGGAGTTATGTATTATTATATTAGAACTTCAATTCTGAGCACTATGTTTGTGAGTGGCTACAATTTACAGTAAGAGTCCTAAAATCCATTTTAAGTCTCCATATAGATTCAGCCTCCGGTGAGTTCTGACCAGTGACAAGCAAAATAAAGAGTTCTAAGTAGCTCCTGTGGCTTCCCTTGCCAGCCCAAGGAGAGGCAGCCTTGCCCTCAGGAACTGGCTGTGCCCCTCATAGAATTAAAGCCTATGGTTATGAGTCATATATGCCCCTACCAAGGTGGGCAGAGGACCCTGAACCAATCTTGTAAAATTTTCTAATCTGCCTATCCCAATCATGGCCCCTTCCCCAACTCTGTAGTCCCACCTGCAGCTGTGATGACCTGATCTGCCACCAATCATGATTCTGTAAGTGTCCTTTGTGCCTCATGCTTTGTATAAATAGCTCTCAAACTCTCCTTGCTGTCGAAACCATGCCAACCCATAACAACCCTTTGGGACAGGGTAGAACTGCCCCTGTGGGTTCCCAAGACTACATCTCTTCAAAGGAGTAAGAAGCCTCATCTTTCTCCCACAGACCAGCTGGTAGTTTTGAACTGCTGACTTTGGAGTTAGGAGCCCAACTTGTAACCCACTACTTTATGCAACTTTGACATCATTATGGCCTCATGCTGATGGTCTCCCTTATCCAGAAGATTGTGTCTTGTTTTTATTCTGTTAATGAATTAATAAATCGGTCTCTAAAAATCATATTTAAATTTGGAGGTCTCTTATGTAGTTGGAAGGATTCCAAACTCATCTTTCCTGGTAGCATCTTCCAGAGATCAAGGGTTGGTGCCAGAGGAAGTGCTATTTTGCCCCACCACATTCCATGGACCCGGGGAACCCAATGAGGTAAGTGCTTTTAGATTTAGGAATCCATGTTCTGGGGCCTTTCAAGACTTAATATTAAGTCTTATTAAGTATTGTTGAGTTTTCTTGTTAGAGATTTCTTCCGTTTTTTCTGTTTGCTTTCTTGCAGAGAACTGGTTCCAAGTATTGGTTATGTATGTCTGGTTGTTGTGAAAATAGTTGGAAAATAGTGCTCATTTCAGCATTAAATGGGGTAATTCTATTTTCAGTGAGAACTGAGTCACTTTGTTTATGTGCATGCTGGTGAGGGCTGCTACAAAAAAAAAAACCCACAAAAAAACTAAACTCACTGCGTTGTCAATGCTGACTCACCATTACTCTATAGGACACGGACCACACCTCCTATGGTTTCTCTTTAAGTCCTTACAGAAACATAAAGCCTCCTCTTTCTCCCAAGAAAAGGCTGGTGGTTTCAAACTGCTGGGCGTTCAGTTAGCAGCCCAACATATAAAAAAGGACTTCTTCAGGGACGCTACAAGGAATCGAATTCTTTTGACCAGAATTCTGAAAAACTGAACAACCACGTCACTGTAATTGTTGCCATCCATCTTTGTGTGCACCTTTGGGGTGGTATCACCAGATCCTAAAGGAAATTCACAAGAGGGTTTCAAGATCTTTTAGGTAATTTACTGTTGTTGAATTGAGTTAACAAGTATTTGTCATAATTTGAAGCTCATTTGCACTTTCAGAGAAAAGTTGTATATAGTCTGATAGTGTGGATTTTTTTTCCATTGAAAAATTATGAGACTGAAAGCCTACATGTAAAATGCAGAGCTATAAAGATAATCTATGAGACAATAAGGACAAATGTAAGGCCCTATTGCAGGGTATAGACTCCACTATCAAATATAACAAAGGAAACACACACAGTAGATCACTGGGATCTACTAAAAATAAAAAACAAAACACTTATGTGCATCCAGAGTAAAATGAGAGCCCAGAGTGGGGAAAATTTTTGGACAAGGTCACAATGGCTAAGGGACTACTCGCTAAAATCTATAGAAAACTGTACTACTTCAATAAGAAAAAGACGAACCGCCTAATTAAAAACAGGGCAGAGGACATGAACAGACAATTCACCAAAGATGGCATTCAAACAAGCATATGAAGGAATGCTCATGGTCACTAGTCATCTGGGAGATGCACATCAAAACCACCTGAACCCTGACAGGTAAGCACAGTAACAGCAAATCACAAATGCTGAAGAGACTGCAGAAAGACCGAAACCCTTAAAAACTGCTCCTATAATGCATCCCACTGTAATCCCACTGTAAATATGCACAACCACTGTGGAACACGATATGGTCTATCTCAAAGACTATGAATAGAAATTCCAGACAATCCAGCAATCCTCCTGCTGAGGGTGCACTGTAAAGAAATGAATCAAAACAGGGTAAAGAACGAGTAAAGAAACTAGTATGTACAAACAATGGAATACTAGGCATCGCTAAAAAACAAGGGGTTTTTAGCACCTGACATGAATATGTTAGGTAGCAAGATGGGG
>NW_022103901.1:16444931-16448544 GCF_000313985.2 Echinops telfairi | reverse complement strand
GCCTAGGGGCCCCCTACAGGAGGTTGGAAGCCCATAAAGGCTAAAAGGCTTGTGCCAATTCAGGCCACAAGCCAGGAGGGGGCCGGTACATCTGGGTGGGTGGTACACCTAGATTGGCCCAATCTAGGCCAGGTGGTCTTAATTCAGCCAATGGGGTCAACCAGTACCATCAACCACACCTCTCAGCAGAAGGCCCTAAAAGGCTGGAACTTGGAGACCACTGCTTTCTTTCCTGCTGCTCCTTGGCCTCCCACTGGGCTATGCCATGGTCTCTCGCTTTCGGGCCTCAGGTATCCACGTGTGGGGGTGCAGTCCTGTGTTCAGTTAACTGTAAAGCCTGAAACTTCTATCCTTCACAAACCAGGCTTCGACGTGAATTCTTTCTCATGCAAAGTCAAGAACCGAGGTACAACTTCCCACCCGAGAAATCTAACTAATGGACATGGAGAACATCATAAGTGAA
This sequence comes from Echinops telfairi, assembly GCF_000313985.2. Classification (NCBI taxonomy): domain Eukaryota; kingdom Metazoa; phylum Chordata; class Mammalia; order Afrosoricida; family Tenrecidae; genus Echinops; species Echinops telfairi. The sequence goes on along the minus strand of NW_022103901.1, from coordinate 16,448,081 downwards.
ATTAGTCAATCACAGCCTGTGTGATTGTGTGTCGATGGGATCAGGTATCAGGCACCTAAGACCCAGAACAAAACCACACCCAAGGTGAATGGGGATGGGGCATGGAGTGGAGACCCAATGCCCATCTGAAGTAATTGGACATCCCCTCACAGAGGAGTCACAGGGAAGAGATGAGCCAGTCAGCGTGCAGTATAGCATCGATGAAACACACAACTGTCCTCTAGCTCTTTGGTGCTTCCTTCCCCTCACTATCATGACCTCAAATCTACCTTACAAATCGGATTAGACCAGAGCATGCTCACTGCTACAGATAAGAGCCCACAACACAGAGAATCCAAGATAGATAAACCCCTCAGGGACAACAATGAGAGTACACATACCAGTAGGATTAGGGGATGGTGGGGGGAGAAAGGAGGAGTCGATCACAAGGATCAATCTAGAACCCCCTCCCAGGGGAACTAATAATGGAAAAGTGGGTGAGGGGCGATGAAGGAGGATGTAAGCTATGGAAATAATCATCTATAACTTATCAAGGGCTCATAAGGAAGGGGGGGGCGGAAGAAATGGGGAGCTGATATCAGGGGCTGGAAGTGGGAAAAGAATGCTTTGAAAATGGCAGCATATGTGCAAATGTGCTTGACACACTGGATGGATGTATGGATTGTGATAAGAGATGTAAGAGCCTCCAATAAAAGTATTTTTTAATTAAAAAATAAAGATTCCAAACTTTTGGGAGGGAAAATTAGTCAATCACAAAACAGCAAATACTTTGAGAGACCAATCACTGTTGGAAGGGAAAGAAACAGTAATAAAAAGATAAAGATTTTCATACCGAAGGGAAGAGACTTTAGAGCAGCGGTTCTCAACCTGTGGACCTTGACCCCTTTGGGGGTCAAACGACCCTTTCACAGGAGTCACCCAATTCATAACAATATCAAAATTAGTTATGAAGTTAGTAACAAAAATAATTGTATGCTTGGGGGGTGGTCACCACAACATGAGGAACTGTATTAAAGGGTCTAGGCATTAGGAAGGTTGAGAACCACTGCTTTAGAGGTTGCCAGGTCAAAGAAGACAAGGAAGGGGAGATAGAACAACAGGCTCGAGTGTCGGACAGGTGTTAACTTGAATGTAATTAAAGACAGTCCATAAGAGGGAGAAGAGAAAACCAGTAGTTTAAAATGCTGAACACAAACTTGATAACCTGAAATGTAAACCCTCACCTAATTTGCGATTAAAAATTGAAAATAGATCCTAAAAAGGAGAGATAGTGGACCAGTTGGCCACCCAACCCAAGCCCCGCCCGCAGACAACATTCCTGCTCAGAGCAGCCAATGCACAGAGAAGACCTGTAGAGCAGGCCCCACCGTGAGCCACACGACCCTTCACTGACCCGTAGCACTACAGGGGACAGCACTGGAGACAGTGCAGGAATTGTGTCTTTCTCCCCACCCCCCCACCCCACCCCCATGTCTATCTATATAAAATAGGCAGGAGAAACAAGCCCGAGGAGATGGTTAGGGGGGATATGGGAGAGAAAGGGAACAAGTTAACTAAAATTGATGGCGAGGAGGGCGTAGCATGCCTTTTGGGGGTTGATCAAGTGCAATGTAGTCAAGAGGAATTACTGAGAGCCAAATGATTGTTGAACGTGATAGTGGGGCAGGAGGAAAGCAAAAGGAAATAGAGGAAAGAACTAGGAGGCAAATGGCATTTATAGAAGCATAAATATAAGCACATACATATGTAAATATATTTTTATATAACAATAGGGATATAAGTCTATGTACATATATTTATGTTTAAGTATTAAGGTAGCAGATGGACATTGGGCCTGCACTCAATTATTCCCTCAATGCAAGAACACTTTGTTCCAATAACCTGGCATTCTGTGATGCTCATCTTCCCAACATGAGCTGAAGAGAAAACGAGTGCATAAGCAAATGTGGTGAAGAAAGCTGATGGTGCCCGGTTATTATTATAGCATCTGGGCTCTTGAAGGCTTGAAGTTAAACAAGCAGCCACCTAGCAGGGAAGCAACAAAGCCCACATGGAAGAAGCATACCAGCCTGTGTGATCATGAGGTTTCGACAGGATCAGGTATTAGGCATCAGAATCCCCTCACAGAAGGGCCACAAAGAAGGGACCAGTCAGTCACGGTGCAGTAGAGCATCAAAGAAACACACAGCATTCCTCTAGTTCAGTGGTTCTCAACCTTCCTAATGCCAGGACCCTCAGTTAATACAGTTCCTCATGTTGTGGTGACCCCCACCATAAAATTTATTTTCTTTGCTATTTCATAACTGTCATTTTGCTACTGTTATGAATTGGGTGACCCCTGTGAAAAGATCATTCGACCCTCAAAGGGGTCGCTACCCACAGGTTGAGAACCTCTGCTCTAGTTCTTTAATGCTTCCTAGCCCCCACTATCATGATCTCAGCTCTACCTTACAAATCCATCTAGACCAGAGTATGTACACTGGTACAGATAAGCGAGCTCTCGAAACACAGAATCCAGGACAGATAAATCCCTCAGGAACAGTAATAGGTGTAGTGATATCATGAAGGCAGGGGAAAGGTGGAGGGAGAAGGGGGAGAAAGGGGAAACTGATCACAATGATTGACATATAACCACCACCACCCACCTCCCAAGGGGACGAACAGCAGCAACGTGGGTAATGGGAGACAGCAGACGGTTTGATATGAAAATAATAGTAATTTATAATTTAGCAAGGGTCCACGCGGGTAGGAGGGAAAAAAGAGGAGCTAATACCAAGACCTCAAGCAGAAAGAAAATGTGTTGAAAATGATGATGGCAACATATGTACAAATGTGCATGATACAACTTATGTATGGATTGGGTTTTTTTTCATCTTTTTATTAGGGGCTCATACATCTCTTATCACAATCCATACATACATCAATTGTGTAAAGCGCATTTATACATTCATTGCCCTCATCATTCTCAAAACATTTGCTCTCCAATTAAGCCCCCGGCATTAGGTCCTCATTTTTCCCCTCTGTCCCCGCTCCCCCCTTCCTCATGAGCCCTTGGTAATTTATAAATTATTATTTTGTCATATCTTGCCCTATCCGACGTCTCCCTTCACCCACTTTTCTCCTGTCCGTCCCCCAGGGAGGAGGTCACAT
>NW_022103901.1:16442499-16444268 GCF_000313985.2 Echinops telfairi | reverse complement strand
TATGTTCTTCCCTGGGGGCTTTGTTGCTTCTGAGCTAGATGGCCGCTTGTTTACCTTCAAGCTTTTAAGACCCCAGACGCTATATATGGATTGTTTTAAGAGCTCTAAGAACCCCCAATAAAATTATTTATTTTTAAAGCATTTTATTGGGAGCTCGTACAACTCTTATCACAATCCATACATACATCCATTGTGGTAAGCACATTTGTACATTTGTTGCCATCATCAGTCTCAAAATATTTGCTTTCTACTTGAGCCCTTGGTATCAGCTCCTCATTTCCCCCCTCCCTCCCCACCCTTCCTTCCTCACGAACCCTTGATAATTTATAAATTATTATTATTTTGTCAAAATTACCTTTTTGTAAAAAATGGAAAATAACTAAGATTATGAGAGAAACAGGGAACTGGGTTCACCAAACCACATGTTTTGAAAAGCTGGTGCTCAGGTTTTATTTCTCGGTACACTAGATCCTTGACTATTTGAAACTGTAGGAAAGTCACAAAAGATTCTTACTTAATAGACTTTAGTTTTTGTTATTTTAATACTCACTTGGTCACAGCTTAATTCAGGTATGTAGTAATTTGATGTTAAGCCTCTAAAAACCATGACTAGAGAAACAAATGAAGTGCCAACTATGGTTCTGCAAAGTAGATGGCAGTAAGCTTTTCTGCTAAGTCAATGTGTGTTAAATGATGAATGTTTGTGTCCATATTCATAGTGTTTTAGAGTACAAATGAGACCCTAGTCCCAAATACAGCTTAGGGAGAACACTGATTAAGTCTTAAGGGGGGAAAGACACCCTCAGGATGTGGGGGGTCATTAGCACAAGGCTATGATAGCAGCTGACACTTTGCTGAGCTACAGAGCTTTGTAAGGGTCATAGGAGGGCAAGAAACTATCGCAAAAGCATAACTGTTGGCAGATAAATACATCAGTTACACACGGGACTACAGACCTGAAAACAGAACCGTGAGTGGGACACTCGTACATGAAGTCAAGTTGAAGAGCTTACAAGATTGGCCCGATTGGCCCAAGGCCTTCCATCTAAGCAGAGCATGCCTGCTAGGGCAAAACTGTCCAACAAGGGCAGACACAAGTAAGCCCCTATAGGAGATTGCTCCTCCCAGGACAGGCTGGACAAGGGTGGAGGTAATCAACTTTGCAATGCACTCTGCCTGAGGACAAAAGTGTTCTTATCCTTAGTTAAAGGTCAGAGAGGTTTGATGGAGGCTTAATCCACATGGGGGCTCAGGAAGGTATAGACCTGTCTGGTCAAGGGCCTTCCTCAGGTACGCTGCCTCTCTACTTTACCAAGCATGATGTTCTTCTCCAGGGACTGGTCTCTTTCACAGGTATAAATTACTAAAATTTATTTTACCTGATCTCCTGAAAGCCACTTTTTCTGTTTTGATCCAAACTGTACTTCGCCACTGGTAATGGGTTTTCTGACCTAATTATTCTAAACCTTTAAAGAGCTTTTAAATCTAAATTACCTGAGAAATTGTTATTCATTCAACGAACAAACTCAATACTCACTAAATAACTGATATTAGCACCAGAGACGCAGATGAGTAAGACTGCCTCTGCCTTCAAAGAACTGGAAGTGGCCAGCAGAGTGGGGGGACACCTGTGCATAAAAAATGAGCAAAGGGCAACAAATGTTGGAGGTGCTGTGGGGAGACAGGAACTCTCATCCACTGCTGGTGGACTTGTAAGTATGTACAACCACTATGGAAATCGATCTGGTGATATCTAAAACAGATGGAAA
>NW_022103901.1:16427120-16439280 GCF_000313985.2 Echinops telfairi | reverse complement strand
GGGAAAAATGAGGACCTAATGCCGGGGGCTTAATTGGAGAGCAAATGTTTTGAGAAGGTTGAGGGCAATGAATGTACAAATGTGCTTTACACAATTGATGTATGTACGGATTGTGATAAGAGTTGTATGAGCCCCTAATAAAACGATTTTTTTAAAAAAAGAGTGAAAGGAACAAGATTCTTGGTCTCACGTTCAGTTTCCGTTTCTCCGGAACAAAGGTCATCATCCACATTGAAGACACATGCATCTGCTCCAATTCCTCTTGTTAGAGCTTGAGTCAAAAATGACCTTTGCTCACAAACTTAATGACTACATTTTGGAAAGCTGGGCCTTGCTTATGATTTCTCTAAAAGCCCCTGAACTGGAGGGACTGAAGGTGGGGCACACAGTGTTCTTGGGGAGAAGGGCATCTCGATGATGCTCTCCTCCAACTGATGAAATCGACCAATCTTCACTCTAATAGCCTCTCAAACAGTCCCCTGTGCAGCATAAATGCTTTGTGGGTGGAGCAAGTGGAGAAGTCGACATTTAAAGAAATGTTTAATCAAGCTTTCTGCCACTTTTCCAGGAGCCATATTTTGCATATTCTCTGAGGAGGTGACTCAGAGGCCTTTGTGTATTTGAGATCATGGCATCCTTCATATCAAGCCTAAACAAAACTACGACTAGAATCTGAGTGTCCCGTTTGGGCATTCTTGCTGCATGTCTAGAACAATTTATTATTCTAGTTCCTTGTGTACAAAAGTGGTTTCTGAATAAAATGTCTATACTAGCTGCTAGGTTAGAAAGTAGGCAAAATATACCTGGTTTAGTACAACAGACGCCGTCAGCAATGAAATTCAACCTCATATAAACTTCCTCTGAAAGCTAACAGGATTATCCTGGATGTCTAAGCTATCGAAAGTACACTCTTGTTCTTTCCTGCACCCTCTACCACGGCAAAGGAAACTGACAAGAGAACAAACCTCTTTGGCCTTTAGGCCTGCATAAAGATGTCAGAAGGAAGAATACTGAACTTCAAATAACCTGTGACGAGAATCAACGTGACAGATGCCTACCACCCCCCCACTCCTGAAATTACTCAACTAACAATCCAGAAAACAGGAAAGCACCGGAGAAAAGCCCCCGCCCAGAGAACAGTATGCAAGACAAATCCTAAACGTTGCTGGCCCTGCTTTTATGTCTTAAGCTACCAACACTTTCTTTTTATCTCTAAGAAGACTCGCTCACTGAGACTCCAAAATCTAAGTTTTAGTCCTTAAAACTCAGGGGGTCATCAGATGGCTCACTCGCAGATGAGTGACAAACCAGGTCCCTGGTGGCTGGATGCATTCTCATGCCCATGGTGTAGCCTCTTTCTTTGTTGCTTTGTGACAGGAGAGGGACAAGGGTAAATAGCAGGCAGAACAACCAAACCAAAACCAAGCCCACTGCCATGGATTGAGGCAACTGCAACTCACACCACCCGACAGAACAGAGTACATACAACTGCTCCTTTGGGTTTCTGGGAGCATACTGTCTCTTCTTCCTTCCATGGAGTGACTGGTGGTATAAAACCACTGACCTTGTGGTTAGCAATTGTGGTAGTTACTAGAGAAACTGTTGTCAATTTGAGAGAATTAAAGTGAAGGGGTGGAGTTTAGCCTGTCCATCAGGTCGCAGCTTGATGACCTCATTTAGAGGTGCTAAGGAGATAAATAGCTTGCTGGAGAGGGGCAGACTTGCTCCTTGGGAGACATAGTAGCTAACAAGACACATGGAGCTACTCAAGTGCCCTGAGCTGGAGGAGCCATGTGGAAACCCCTGCCAGCACTGAGATGCTTACAATGTCACTGGATCCACAAGACTTCCCACCCACTGGCCTGTGATCTTCCTGCATTCGGGGTCATTGCATGTATTTTGTGAGTCTGAAGAGAAGTTTATGGATTGGTATAAGACATATGGGCTAATATCGGATGTGTGGACTTGATCTGGACTGGGCTGGGATGTTTTCTTAATGTACAATTACACTTTATAGAAATCTCGAGAAACGATGTACAAATGCGCTTTACACAATTGATGTGTGTATGGATTGGGATAACAGTTGTATGAGCCCCTAATAAAATGTTAAAAAAAAAAAAAAGAAATCTCTTTCGTATGCACATGAGTGTCTATGAATTCGTTTCTCTAGTCACCCCAGACTAACACAGCAGTACAAATTGTGACCCACTATGCATTCGGGGCTCCCTTAAACAGTGAGAAGACAGGGGTATAAATAGAAACTGAAGTACAAAAGTTGCAGTTTCTTGTCTACAAAGAAAAGAAGAGCCAGACTGTGTTACAGGAAAGCACAGCTAAGGTGAATGTTCTCGCCACCACTCTATTGCCACATGTCTAGAACTAAGGATGAGCCATTGGTTTGCCTTAGAAGGCTCCTTGTTGTCTTGCCGAGAGCTTCTATCTGAACAAGATCTTCCCTTTGGGAAAAACTGCAGACATAACTTTGCGCAATACCTTCAAGCTGATACTTATTATTTGATTAAAACATAAAGCTTGGCTGCATCTAAACATATTTCTAGTCATTAAAGGGCACTTCTCAGCTTCAGTCTAAAACTGCCATAAAGGTGATCAATGGGAAAACATCCCCCACCGCTTACTGGACTTGCACAAAGTGCCCAGTCAGATTCTCTGTCTCCTCTGTGAACCAAAGGGATCGGATTCCCACTGAGGACCATGAGTTAGATGGTGGATGACTGCCAGGCTTCGTGCCAGCCAGAAAGCTCAACTGTGGTAGTGATCCGGTGTTGGCGCATAATCTGTCCTCCTGGGGGCCAATTAGAGGAAAACACCTTTGTAGGCAGAGGACAGTACGTTTTATGCTGAGAACACCTACCACCCATGTCCTCTTGGGCAAGAGTCACTGATTAGCTACCATGGATGAGGACCCTGGTTTCGCACAGTAGGTGAAGGGATCCACTCACCGTTCGATTGACTGCAGGGGTTATACAAGAGACTATCCCTACTAGGAAATACACTGATCAGAGGCATCCTATATTCATCAAATCAATTACCAAGCAAAATGGTAATTGGGGCAGAACTGTGCTCCCTGGGATTTCCCATGGCTGAATCTTTCAAAACCAGATGTTCACACAGCCTCTCTTCCAAAGCACACCCAAGTACCAACCTTTTGGTTAGTAGCTTGTAGTATTAAATTAAAAAAGCACGGGGGAGTGGGATGCCAGCCCCACCCGCTACTAGAACTCACTGGTTCAGTAATACTACTTCTGGGTTCAGTAATGCACAATTGTACGGTTGAGATATGTAAGTATTATATTAAAGTTATCAAGAGCATGAGAGATATTACAATAATACAGTCAGACATATTACATGGTAGCATTGCTCACCTCCGCCCCGCTTGGTGGTCCTTGTGGGGGGAACCCGGCTGCCAGAGCAGGAGCCGCCTCCCTCGCAGGGGCAGCCCCTCACGGGAAGCAGCCCTCCTTCCTCAGCCACCCTCGGCCAGCCACCCTCTCAAGAACCAGGGAGCCTCCTTATTTATTGCTAACCATGCATCATCTTACTTTAGGGGGATACATCACAGCATTATGCGTCACAGAGAAGGGCAGTACAATTCATCCTTGAACAGGTTTGATCATTCTGGTCTCTCATACAATAAAGCAGACAATTACTACCCTGGGAGGCATGCAAGTCCCCTGATAGCAGACAATAACCTAAGTCACAGGGAGGGGTAGCGACATAGGCAATACAATCGATAGGAGGGGGATCACCTAGGGGTGTGCCCACATTTGTTGTGGGATAAACAGTGGTGTCTTGATCTAGACAGCTGATAATGGCTATCTAACCTTGGTCATCCTTGGACAGGTTTGCCCTCTCTAATCTCCTGCAAGTAAACAGACCACCACTATTCTTATCAGAAGGGAGTGGGTCTTATTTAGGGTGAGTCAGACTAATAGTCTAGCCACTATAGATGGCTGATGTTAAGGAAAATAACCTCTGACCTATTTTCGCTGCCTAATGAACAATCATTCTCGAACTAAATCTGGCATATATTTTGAGGAGACAACTTAAGAGAAATCCTTCTGTTCCCCACAGTAGCTGAGCGCTTAAACATTGATGCCACCCAAGGATGTCACTCAACTAGTTGAAAAAAAAGTGTTCTACATAAATAAGTATGTACATATATACCTGTGGATATACACACAACCACATACATGAGGGAAAGTCAAAACGTGTTCATATAAAATCACAGAAAACTTAAATATCAAAATGTGAAGCTATTGTTTCTCTGCATATCCTCCATCTAAGTCTACACACTTCTGAAGGTAGTGCCCCATCTCCTTAACCTTTCCCTCCAAAGACTGTGGTTCGTCAATTTACTGCACATCAACATGTGATCAAGAGCATGAGAGATATTACAATAATACAGTCAGACATATTACTTGGATGGTCTTAGCATACTCCAGGGAGTTTTCCTTTAATTTTTTTTGGATCTTTAAGGAACAAAAAAAAAGAGTGTTAATGGGGAAAAATCAGAGCTGTAATAAGGTCTCCCAATACAATTCTCACAGGACAACCCTTGCTACCTGGAAGAAGCAGGTACATTGTCATGATGGGGGAAATGCCTTCGTGCACCTTTTCTGGCCTTTTACTCACCAATGCCATTCTCAATTTTAATACTTCTTCATAATTATCTTCCAGGATCAGCCTGTGTCTTTCAAAAAAATGATCATGCTTAACCCTTTGGAATCCCCCCAAACACTGTCATATCCTTTTGAGCTGACCTCTCCACCCTGAATTTTAACTAACCCAGCAGATTCCCTCAAAAGCTACTATTTCAATTGAATCTTCTTGTCTGGATTGTATTAGTAAATCCAAGACTCGTCCCCAGTCATAGTTCATATCATAAATTCATCTTCATTAAGCTTTGATTTCACTTGAAAGACGTTGGAAAGATCCACTTGTTGAGCTAGCTGATCCTTGCACAATGCCCATGCAACCTTCCAGCCAAAAGCTTGCTGGAGCTAAAAGGGTTGCTTAAATGAAACTTAGTGATCCATATGCGGCCCCAGCCTCAGCAGCTATCACATCGATGGTAACTACTGTCTTCTTCCACTGGTTTCTGGAATTTAGTTACAGCTCATTCATCCATTGGGATTGATGGTCTTCCCTCTCTTGGTTCAGCTTTGAAGTCTTTCCAACCTCCTTTAAGATGCTTAATTCATCTAAAAACTTTATGGTGGGCAGCATTCCCATAAACTTGCTGCAAAGCTTCAATGATTCTGGAAGATATCCACTTGCGTTTTCTTTAAAAATTTGGTAGCAGTGGCACAAAAAGTTTTGTATGTTTCTTAAGACCCTCTCTGGCAAGAGAGTATTGAAAGTACCATGGCTGCCAGAAGAATGAAGACATCTGTCCTGGAAGATGAGTAGCCACAGAATGTTTCTTAGAAGTGAGGAAGGAGAGACGTTCCCTTACTTTAGACAGGTTACCAGGCAAGCCCAGTTCCTTGAAAAGGACAGCATGCTGTTGCAGGAGCCTACTTGAGCACCTCGCACCACCGTAGCGAGGCTAAGCAAAGTGAACTGCACAGTGAACACGTCTGCAGCTACCCAGAGACGGTGGAGACAGGATTAAAACGTGTTTTGTGTGTAATAAACCCATGTGAGGGTCAGCTGCGACTCTAGCAGCAATACTTTTTGACTGGCTTTTATATGAGAGACTTCAAATAAACAAGGCAAAACGTGAACAAGGGGTGAGGGGTACATGAGTATTCTTTGCATGATTCAATCCCTGCAATTTCCCTTAGCTTAAAATTATTTCCAAATAGTTTTTTAAAAACCTGTGTTTTGGATCCTCCACATTACTCTTCACTGAGCTCTGCTAATTGGGCAAATGAGAATAAGCAAGTGAGAATGTCTGGGTATGACAGGAAGCACAGACAACTTCGCTCTCTGAGGTGCCAGGCTTATTTTCACTAACTGTTCTTGAAAAAGGATGTTCCACAGCCTCACAGGGGAAGATTCTGCATCACTGATTGGGCAACAACCATACCCCACCAAGAGCTAAAATATAGCTTAGTCTAAAGGTTTTAATTAGACAGCCAACACAGTAAATAAAAAAATGGTTCTTCAGCAAGAAATGGTCTCAAATAATTAAGAATAAATATGGTAATATACCCAAGAATGGGTTCTCTCCTCACAATCCTATCTGTTTCACTTTCCCAGGTACATAGCATCCCAAGAGGAAAACTAGAGATATTCTGCACACCAATTAAAATTAAAAAACCTCACTGCCGCTGAGTCAAAGTCGACTCATAGGGATCAGGCAGAACTGCACCTGTGGGTTTCTGAGACTGTAACTTTTTATGGGAGTAGAAAATCCCATCTTTTTCCTTAGGAGCAGCTGGTGGTTTAAAAGTATTTATCTTGTGGATTGCAGCCCAAATTGTAACCACGAAGCACTCGGGACTCCTGCATGCCAAGTACACTAAGCTCTATGAACACAGTAAGGCTAAGTATATTACTAAGAGCGCCTAAGATTAAGATTCCTAGGATCTTAAGACAGTAAGAATAGCAATCTAGCCTCCTGTGACACATAAAGTCAGCTAGTTATTGGTCACCAGTAGAGTGCTTTCCCAATGACAGTCCCTCCACTTTTAGAGGCAGCATTGCAGAGGAGCCCTGCTCCAAGGCTAGAAGAATGGGCAATGAGTTGGCGTTCTCGGGCACCAGATGAGATCAAGTTGTGAGGAAGTGTGAAGTGGATGGTCCAGTAGAAAAGTATGATGTAAATCTACAATGAAATGATGACTAAGGCTACAGGCCCCAGGTAAATCATTTCATTTCAGGGCTGACACCCTGCATAATATGGCAAGCCTCCTTTGTAAACCCATACCCAGACAGAGCTGGTATGTTTAATCTGAGGAAATCTCCAGTCCACGTTATAGACTGTTGGAATGGGGGTGGGGGCCGGACACACATAATCACATCCTTTCTCTCCTCCAGGTTCTACCGAGTCCCCGGGAAGCAATTGAAATCAAAGTCTAATGTCCTCTTCACTACTGGTCAGACTGCACCCCCTCCTTCCCATTCTGAATAAGCCTAGGGAGAAACTCGGGGCCTACCCACAAAAGGGAGGCAGGCAGGAGTGGGAGACAAGCTTCTGGAGGGCAAGCAGGTAAGAGAGTCCATGCACAAAGCTAGGCAGTGTTCTAAAAGCAGCCGCACCTGGCCGATGTAGGTCAGCAGTGTTAGGATCTACCTAAATCACTCTAGTGGGGGAAAGAAATGAGGATGGAGCCAGAGGCAGAAACATGTGCTCCAATACTGCTCCCATCTGGGATGTAAATTAGGCCCTCCTGCTTGTGGCCCACAGGCAGACTCAGGGGACACAGAAAGTGTGTCCTCTATTCCAGCAAGTCAAAACAGTTAGTTTTGTTTTCATGGAAAACAATCCTACTACAGGGCATACAGTCACAGTACAGCAGGCGGGAAAAGTACCAGGCAGAGCCAGTCCCAGCTCCACTAAGAAGAGCCTGTGCAGGCTCCTGAAGCACCTTTGTGTAAAATAGAGTCAGACAGGTATACTGTGTGATCACTACAAAACATGACACAAGTGTTCGGGGGCCCTGGTGGCACAGAGGGTTAAGCCCTGGGCTGCTAACGGGAGTGGCTTGGACCCACCAGCACTTCGGGAGAGACTTACAGCCTCAGAAACCCAAGGAGCAGTTCTGCTCTGTCCTTTAGGGTCACCTATAGCAGGTACGTAAGTAGAGCTTCCTCTCTTTCACTCTCAGTTTCTACCACCCCAGCTTCAAGTTTGGATTTGTTTTATAAAGACACACAAACCTTACGTTGTTACTAACGTATATACTCGCGTATAAGCCAACCCGAATATCAGCCAAGGCACCTAATTTTACCACAAAAGCTGCATTTAAAATGTGCTGAAAATCTCGGCTTATACATGAGTATATACAGTATTTTGTCCCTCTGAACAAAGCCTGCACCACCTTCATACATTAATTCTTCATTCATAATCAGTCTCTCAAAGGCTTTCAGAATCACTCCACCAATTACCAAAGGGCGACTCGGTATCCCCCACTGGGACCTTTGATGGTGTTCTGCAGGAAGTGTGAGGGTGCCACACTGGCAGATATCTGTGCTCGGTAGGAAGTGACTCTTCGTGGCCTGTAAGGCTATAAATGCTCCTCCCATACCAGGAGAGAACAGCACTCCAGATCTCCATTCCCTAACCGGGGCAGCTCACCTGCTCTGGGGTCTCACGCCCCTGTCTAATGGAGAGAGGAGTCTGTGATTTTCCACACCACCCTCACCTCAGTTCCCATGCAGCAGGAGTGATGTGCTTGTGAGGAAGAGCCAGCATCCAGCCTCCCCACCATTCTCTCCAACTACCCTGCCAGAAGAGGGGAAAGTGGAGAAAGACGGGTAATGTGCTGCTTCTGGATCCAATCCGTACCCCAGGGCAAGAGTACGAAGGACCTGCTATCCCACCCTACAGTGTAGCTGGGGGGGATCTACATGGGATTCTAGCGCCCACCACCAGCTTGCTGCACAACCCTGAGAAAGTTAAGTTTCCTCACTTGCAAATTCAAAATACAACGCTACACACACACACACACACACACACACACACACACACACACCACACCACCCCACCCCTTCACCCCCTGCCTCCCCAGGTAGTTATAAGAAGTAAATGACAGAGTAAACCAAAGAGGAGCAAAACTATTTCACGATGTATTTAATTGGTGAATCAGTAAACATTTTAAAAGAGGGAGAAATCAATTAACATAAATGCCACATAACAAGCCAACTAAATGATTAAAAAAACAAAAACAAAATAGCTCCAGCAATGCCCCCAATGCCCCTCACCCCCATGCCACTGTATACAGATCACCTACCCACACGCTGCCAATGAAGCACCCGCCAGCTTCCCGGCCGTTAGCAGGTAGGGCCCTACAGGCTTGGACTAGAGCCATGATTCTAGCAGGAGTTTTTTTAAAGAAATAAATATTACAATATACAAGACTCAATTATAGACTCTGCTCTTGGGGAGCAGGAGGGGGTTCAAAATACCTGGGCTCCCCAACCACACTTGAGTCTCCCCCATGAAACCTCCTGAGCCAACAAAGCACAAAGCCCCTGCCTGCTGCTAAACCAGCTGCCATAAGGCCCTGGCAGCTCTACCAAGACTGGAATGGTTCTTTGGCTTAATAAATGGTTGCTAAAAGCAAAAGCAAAAACAAAACAGCAACGCTGGTTTGTCAATTCTCAAGTACTTAGCTTTCTATCGGAAACCCTTTCAAGCGACACTCAGAACATTTACCACCAAGCCATCAGGTAGAACTCTCTGCCAGAGTCAATGCTGACTCAATGCCACCCCCCCGTGGGTTTCTGAGGCTGTAACTGGAATAGAAAGCCCACTCTTTCTCCCAAGGAGCTGCTGGTAGTTTTGAACTGCCGACCATCCGGAACACAGCCCAACATGTAACCACTACACCGCCAGATATGGCTTACCTACAGAGCAAACCTGACCAAATCACTCTATCATCTGACTTTTCCCTCCCCCTTGAGCTTCACTGTCCCCACCTTCCCTGTTCAGACCCCTCATTCAATCTGTACCTCAGGCAGACCCAACTTCTCACTCCCCACTCTACACTCGCACAACAGCTCCATGTCTCCACACCTAAGTCTGGAAGACTGGACTTTACCTGGGAAACCCCAGCCCATCCTTTCAGACCTTTGAAAGGGTCGCCATCTCTGAGAAGCCTGTGGCACAGTAACCTCCTCCTCCACCACCCCCAGCAAAGAGGGGAGCACCTTCGAGACTTGACAAGGTGACACTGAGTCCTGGGAACTGAAAGGACCTCTCTCAGCATGTGGGTCAGAGCATACACACTTCTGCCTCCTCAAAACCTACACTCCAAACTCACAGCTATCGAGTCAATGCCGACTCATAGCGCCCCTACAGGACGGGGTAGAACTGTTCCCACAGGGTTTCTGAGACTGTAACTCTTTATGGGAGTAGAAAGCCCCATATCTTTCTCCTGAGGAGTAGCTGCTAACTTCAAACTGCTGACCTTAGGGTTAGCAGCCCAACTCATAAGCATTATACCACCAGGGTTCTAATATTTTTCTTATTAGAGAAAGTCCCTCAAACTCTCAAGTGGTAAAAAAAAAACCAATCATCACGCAACATGTCAAAACTCAGTCCATGCATAGCCAGTCATTCCCGTGATGGCAATATGGGAGTGAAAACCATGCCAGATACTGCTTGAACTTGGCCCACATGCGTTGTGCTGTGTACTTGCATGTACTCGTTGTCATTAGTATCCACCCAAGAAGTGCTGATGTAGCCACAGAGTCGGCAGAAAGAACTTGGCATGGTTTAGGCCTCTGATGTGTTGATTTGAAACATAACACACGTTTGTGGGTTTATTGTTTTAAAATGCAGTTAGAGTGTTAGATTAGAAAATACAAAGAGATCTCAGTCTGGGGAGAACGGAGAGGCTCTTTACAGAAATAGAAAGGCCCATCTTTCTCCTACTAGACATCTAGACGCGTTATCACAATCACTAGGCACTGAAGTGCACTCCTTATTAAAAATCTGTCCAAAGCCCTCCTGGCCAAAATGGTTTCATCAGAACAGAGCCAGAATCTACTGCCAACTCGAGAGATGAGGTTTCCAAGGCCCACAATTCTGATCCACTCAAGGGGTTCAGGCTCTGGGGAAGCAATGAGACACTGACTAGCCCACCAATGAATTTATCATGGAAACTGCGTTTGACTCAACATCTCATATCCTCCATCAACACCAACTACTCCCTCCGGCTGGCCATTTCAGCAGTCGGAAGAGGCCAAACTACAGGGAAGAGAGCCTCATGTTGAAGCACGAGAAGCACAGCACTCCCCCAAACCAGGCTGGCAAGCAATGACCAGCAAGTGGTCCCATCTTCTTCTTCCCGGGACCCTCTCTCATTCTCCTTTGGCAACCCCAACACTACTGTGGTAGTCAAAATGCACATGTGTCCTGAAATCTTATGTATTAGCTACTGTTACAAACAAACTTACTCCTATGTGTTAGGCTGCCCCAGGCAGGACTAATCTCTACATTACACTAGTGTGAAGGTTAACGTCTGGAAGGGCCTCCAAGCTACAGAATGTGCTGGGATTTCACTGTTTTTCACTCCCTATGCAACATTCACCTCTAATTTCTGCCACTCTTCTAGGTTACCTCCAACCCTGCCCGCAGTCCCCTGACAATAGCTGGATGGGGATTACTTCTTAAGGATTGGGGGATGAAGCATCCTAATCAATCAAATATGCTGGCGTTATGACACCTGCCTTAGGTAGATGATCTATTTTCAAACTGCAATACAGTAAAGAAGCAACTGAAGCTTCAGTTTTCTGTTCCTTAAAAGATATTGCAGGTTACATTAACATGCGATGTGTAGACGAGGCACGTCATAGAGACAGAGAGTCCCATTTAGTATAGGAATGAGGGTGACCCACACCCGAGCACACGGTTTTTCCATCTGGCCTGGTGACACAGCTCAGGACTAGAGAGTGGTCATGACTTCACAACATTGTGAATGTACCTAATGTCACCAAAATAGACAGTTTAAAAGTGTTCAAACGTTCCATTTTAAACATGAACCATATGTAATTTGTGTAACACACATATTTACCACAATTTTAAAAAGATTGAAAAAAAATTTGGGTCATGGTTCCGGGGGGACATAGGAGAGGGGGAGGTGGGAGAAAGGAAGTGGTATTAACAAACCCAGGGACAAGGGAACAAGTGATCCAAAATTGGTGGCGAGGAGGATGGAAGAGAGGCCTGGTAGGGCTTGATCAAGGGCAATGTAACCGAGAGGAATTACTGAAACCCAAATAAAGGCTGAGCAGGACAGTGGGACAAGAGGAAAGTAAAAGGAAATAGAGGAAAGGGCAAGGAGGCAAAGGGAATTTATAGAGGTCTAAATACAGGCATGTACATATGTAAATATGTTTATATATCAGGATGGGGAAATAGATCTATGTGCATATATGTATAGGTTTAGTATTAAGGTGGCAGATCAACATTGGGCCTCCACTCAAGTACCCCCTCAATGCAAGAACACTTTGTTCTATTAAATTG
>NW_022103901.1:16413905-16426370 GCF_000313985.2 Echinops telfairi | reverse complement strand
AAGACTCAAGTAGAAAGCAAATGTTTTGAGGATGAGGATGGCAACAAATGTACAAATGTGCTTGACACAATGGATGAATGTATGGATTGTGATAAGAGTTGTACAAGCCCCCAATAAATAAAATCATTTTAAAAATTTTAGTGTCATAGTACCACTTCAAATATATTAAAGATGGGCTGCTAACTGCAAGGTCCCCAGCTCAAAACTATCAGCTCCTCCCCAAGAGAAAGACAGGGCTTTCTACTCTCATAAAGAGTTACAGTCTCAGAAACTCAGAGGCAGTTCTACCCTGTCCTATCGGAGCACTAAGAGTTGGTATCGACTCAATGGCAGTGAGTTTGGTTTTTGGAGTTTTCATCCCCAAAGTCTCTAACTCCCACCAAATGACCTTGCCCTCCATGGATTTGGTGAGAAGGGGGAAGACATTGCTAAGATTCATCTGTGAGTAAATGTGACTAGGATTTTCAGGAGTGCCATCCTGCTTACTGTGTACAAAATGAGGCCTCTGAGAAAGGGGGAGGGGGAGGGAGGGTTGTTGTGGAGCAACAGCAGCAGGAGGGATCTTATTGCCAGCAAGAGCCAGGAGTGAAGTGTGTCCTCCAAACTGGAGGTTCCTGCTCAGTGAACCTCCTGGATCTGGACAACAGCTATGCAAGATAGCAGCAGCAGCATCAGAACCAGGAGCCCAAGTATAGAACAGAACCATGGACTTCCCAACCCACGGAGCAAGTTAGGATGAGTGCTTTTGTACAGGAGGCTGGCTTGCAGAGAGGGATGCCTCTGAACACTGACTAGAAGTTGGACTTGCTGACCCAAGGAAGAAGAGCTGAGTGCCCTACTGGAGTGGAGTCCCTCTGAGTGCCTTACTGAAGTGGAGTACCTCTGAGCACCCAATTCAAGGAGCTGGGTTTGCCGACTCTCACAGAGTTTGAGCTGAATGCCTCTGGGTTGAGGCTTACAACTGAGTAGTATGTCTACTTGGACATTAGCAAACATAAAACTTTTTAACAATTTTTAAACTTTTTAAACAATTCAACCCCGAGCATTTCTCGCTGGCAATACAAGTTGTTAACTTCTTTAATAAACCCTATAAGTATGAATTCTGTCTGAGAGTTCCTCAAAGCCATTGCAATAGATATTAGAACCTAGAGAGGTGAATTAGAGAACACTACTTAAAGCCTGACACATAGAAAGTCTCATCATGCCCCTGAAGAGCAGGTGGGCATTCCCGCTGCTGATCTCACAGCTAGCAGCACAACCAAGAATCCACTGCACCACCATAAGGGAGCTTAATGAAGTAACAAGTAGAATAACGACTCTGTCTCCTATAAGCCTTACCTTATTGGAGACCTGGTGACATGGGAGGGGAAAAGTAAAATCTAAATTGATCATTTTCCTACACACACACACACACACACACACACACACCAAGGATTTTGAAAAACAATAAAACAACACTACCTTTTAACTTATAAAGTTAGTAATGATTTAAACTACCCAATGCTGATAAATGTGTTCATCTGCAGTTGATAGTAAGTAAGAACTGGCATTATTATTCTGGGAAATATCTGATGGGATAAAATAATCTAAAATTATTCAAAAATAATTTTTTTAAAATAAAAAAATTCATACCCTTGGGATTTCTGGGAAACTACCCAACTGAAATTTTCTGAAATAGAAAAAAAGATCTTTGCAAAGACATTAAAAAAACAAACAAACTCACTGCCATAGAGTTGATGAGTTACTCTTCACAGGAATAGTAAACCTCGTCTTTCTCCCTTGGAGAGGTTGGTGGTTTCGAACTGCTGACCTTGTTAGTAGCTCAACGCATAACCCCTGTACTACCAAGACTGGTCTACAAAGACTAGTAACATATTGTTCACAATGGCAAAAATGGAACAACCTGATTGCCCACAAATTCAAAGAACGCAATATAATACAGCCACAGTAAATAATGACCAAGCATTTAATGATTCAGAAAACCACTCATGCTATGTGTTAAGTGGAAAGGGCAAAAGAAAAATGCATCTATTGTGATCACAATCAAATTTTAAAAGTAAATAGAAAACAAAACAAAATGCTCTGAGGCTCAAATCAGATGGTAGTGATTTATCTTTTTCTGGCTTAAGAAATCAAGAGCGTTTGAAATACATTTTATAATCAGGATAATAAAAAAGAAGCAAAATCAAGAAGTGGCAGAAAAGACTGGCATTCTGTAGTAGTAGCAGCAGTATGTATTTTAACTGCCAAACGGTACTTACATTACTGAAATGAAGGGGATACCGAAACTGAGCTAAATTATTGGCCACAGCACTTGGAAAGTTTGGCTACTGCAGTATTTTTCTTTTATTTTTAATATATTCCTATGGGAGAGAGTCTACGGGAACTCCTTGTGCTATTTTTGCAACTCTTCTGTAAGTCTAAAATTATCTCAAAATAAAATGTTTAAAATAAACATATTTGTAATAGACTACTTAATTGGTCTTTCTCTCAAAGTGGAAAGCAGAATTCGATGAATAATGATGCTCTGGGCAACAACAAAGTGCACAGTTCCTTTCCCGTGAACTCAATGAGACTCTGCCGGACAGATGCCTATTACAGCCCGGGATCACTGCAAAGCTTTCCTCTTCTTGAATGGACCTCAACCCACTGAGCTGCCTTGCCTTCCACGTGGATCCATCTGCCCAAGATGCTCTTCTGCTTCTCTGCCTCACAGCCCAAACCCTTCACACAGGGCTTCCTACTCACTTATCTTCTGGCAGGTCCATTGGAGCCTTCCCATCTCAATGTAGGCAGATTTTTTTTTTAAATCAGTATTTCTCTACCTCATATAGTTTGGTCCTGGTTCTATTTTGCCCTTTGCCCCTGCCTTGTAATCTTTTGTTGACTGGAAATACCTCTAAGTCCAGGTTTGTAAACTTCAGAAATTATAAACGCACTCTTTCTACACCTTTGTGTGATGGACCCAAGACACCAAAGCTTAACATTGTATTCTTCACTTACTCATAATTTTCATTCCCAAAGACCTTTGACTTCATACTTTTTCATTTGCATCACCAGTTTTGTCCAATGAAGATGTTTATAACCACCAAGTATAACCCTGAAGAAGAAATAATTCCTGGGCTTCAGTGAGCTCAGGGCTCAGGCATGCCAACTCACTTCACTCGTCAGCTCCAGCCAAGTGACAGCAGAGCAATTCACGTTGCTGCTATCTGCTGTCGACAAGTTGGCCTGACTCATATGAACATGTCCAGCCCTTGACCCATTGTAGATCTGCCTACTGTGGTTGTGGTCTGAAACATTTTTCTTGACTGCTTTTTGTAAGTAGATCTCCAGGCCTTTCTATCGATGTCTGCAAGCTCTGCTGAACTCTTACATCAGAGCAATACGCAAACCTCAACAGAGTCAAACGATGGCTACCTAAGCATGAAGTGCATTGACCAGGAATTGAACCCAGGTGTCCTGCCCTGAAGGTGAAGCTTCTTTTAGTGAACCAGCAATGCTTTCATACATCTTCAAAATAACAAGCTGCTACCAAAGGCTTTGAAAGTTACTTGAAAATTGTCAAAATTCACCAATATTAAAACACCACAGAGCTCACTGAGATCAATAAACAACAAAGTCTGGAAATCAGCCCACAATGACTTTTGACAAAGATGCTAAAGGGAAAGGAGCCTCTCTTCGATAAATGGGTTTGATACACTGGTTTTCCACATGCTGAAAGGTAAAACAATCCTTGCCTCACACCTTACATATAAACAAATTCAATAGTCTTGCTATCATACACAGTTGCGGGAAACAGAAGGATTTCTCCCAAGTTGTCTCCCCCAAATATATGCCAAATTTAGCTGCTTGGGAATGACTATAGACTTGGAGGTCATCAGAAGTAGATCAGGGGTTATTCTCCCTAAGGTTATCAGTCATCTAGAACAAGCAGTCACCACTGTTTATCCCATAACAAGTAGGGCCCACTCCCTTCTGATAAGGATAATAGTTGACTGCTTCCTTGTAGGAGACCACAGAGAGGTCAAGCCCACCCAAGGGTGGCCAAGGTTAGGCAGCCATCATGAATCTAGGAGTCCGTCCTTCTTGTCACATTTATACCCCTAGACCTTCCCATTCCCATGGGCACACCCCAAGCTCATCCCCTTCCTATGATGTGTATGCCTATTGTACTGCCCCTTCCTGTGATGTGTGGTGACCTGTAATCAAGCGCCCCGCCCCAGTAGCAATAAAACCGAGGTGGCTCCAGCCTCCAGCTGGATCGACGCCCCACCTCACCTCGGCCCACGCTGTGCGCGGACCTGTCTGGTAAGATTGTGGCCATCCAGGAGGTGAGCATGCTACCATGAAATGTGTCTGACTCCATTATTCCAATCTCTTCTATCTCTCATGCTTTCGATGACTTTAATATAATCCTTATATATCTCAACCTTACAATTGTGCTTACTGAACCCGTGATTAGTGGTGGGGGCTGGCTCCACCCCCATTCCAACCACACACAGTGCATTGGAAAGCGGATGATAGCAGGTGCAGCTAGGTTAACGTTTAACACTTTATCATTTGATCTCTCTTTTGACCCATTTTAAACGTGTTCTACTTTCAATATGTTCTGTTATCATTTCGATTGAGTTTTTTCTCTGTTTTACTTTGTTATTGTCAGGCTTTTTATTTTGTTTTGTGTTTTCCTATAGATGAAATCCAGGATAGGTACATATAGAGGCAATAAATTGGATTAATGGTTTCTTTGGGGTATGGCAGTGAAGGGTAGGGTGGGGTATGGGGAACTAATAACAATGAGTACAAGAAAGAAGAAACTTTTCTAATTGTGGTGATGACTGTACAATGATTCATAATATAATTGAAGTACTGACTGTATGATATATGAGACATGCCAATAAACTTATAAAAATTGAAATGGATTAAGGGTCTCAAAAACCAAACTCGCAGCCATTGAGTTCATTCTGACTCATAGGGACCCTGACAGGGTAGAATTGCCCTGTGGGTTTCCCACACTGTAACTCTTCACAAGAGTAGAAAGCTTCGTCTTTCTCCCATGGAGCGGCTGGTGGTTTCTAACTGCTGACCTTGAGGTTAGCAGTCCAACACAAAAACATCACGTCACCAGAAATTCTTAAAAGAACACTGTCAGGTCTAGCTTTCAACAATGGATTGCCTAATAACAAAAGTACCAACAGGTAAAGACTAAATAAATGGGACCTCATTAAAATTCAGAACTTTTGTACCTCAAAAGACTACCAAAAAAGTGAAAAGCCAAACTTCTAACCAGGAGACTATCTATCTTCAGAAACCATATTATGTGACAAAAACCTAGCAAACGATATTTTTTAAACTTAAACAACTTAACAAAAGGCCAAATAAAACACCAAAGAGGACAATCAAATGGCCACCAAGCACATAAAAAGATGCTCAAGGTCATTAGCTAGCAGAGATGCAAATCAAAACCACAATGAGATGCTGTTACTCTGCCAGCATGGGCTGATTCGTGCCTCTTCCGCCTGAAGCGTGTTCACTTGGGTCGGAATCAGCCTTCCTTTCACGATCCGATGTAATCATACTGTATTTTGTAAACCATCATGGTCTGGATGAAGCTGAAGAAAATTAAAACATCTCAAGCTGAAAGTCAAGCCTGTGCCAACAGAACAAGAAAATACAGCATGGTCTGAAATTAGGAAAGACACACCAGGGCTGTATCATCTCATACTTGTTCCACCTGTATGCTAAGCAAATAATCGAGTAGCTGGATGAGATGAAGAAAAAGTGTTATCAGGACTGGAGGAAGGCTTATTAACACCCTGAGATATGCAGATGACATAACCTTGCTGGCTATAAATAAGGAGCACTTAAAGTACTTATTGGTGACCGTCAAGGATTGCCATCTTCAGTATGGATTAAAATTCAATGTTTAAAAAAATCTCACAATTAGACAAATAGGTAACATCATGACAAATAGAGAAAAGACTGAGGTTGTCACGGATTTTGTCTTGCTTGGATCCACAATCAATGTTCATGGAAGCAACAATCAAGGAATCAAGAGTTGCATTGGGTAAATCTGCTGCACAAGATCTCTTAAGAGCAGTAGTTCTCAACCTTTGGGTCGAACAACCCTTTCACAGGGATCACCAGATTCCTAACAACAGCAAAATGACAGCTATGAAGTAGCACCGAAAATGATTTTATGGTTGGGGGTCACCACAACATGAGGAACTGTATGAAAGGGTCACGGCATGAGGAAGGCTGAGAACCACTGCTTTAGAGGATTAAAAAGCAAGGACATTACTTTGAGGACTAAGGTGCGCCTGACCTAAGCCATGGGGAAGACCAAAGAAGAATCGATGCTTTTGAGTTTGGGTGCTGGCTAAGAATACTGAAAGTAATGCAGACTGCCAAAAGAACAAATAATTCTGTCTTGGAATGAATACAGCCAATAAAATGCTCCTTAGAAGCAAGGCTGGCCACACTTCATCTCATATACTTTGGACATGTTATCAGGAGAGATCAGTCTCGGTAAAGTAGAGAGGCAGTGAAAAATAGAAAGACCCTGGCTGCAACAATGGGCTCAAACGTAAGAACAATTGTGAGGATGGGACCAGGCAGTGCTTCATTCGGATGCACTTAGGGTTGCACGGGGTACATAAGAGTCCAAAGGTTCACTAGTGGGTACCAGGATGGGGGAAGAGAGGAAAGGGATTTTACTCCCTAGATAGCAGACACTCGTTATTTTTGGTGATAGAAAAGGTAATATCTAAAAAGAATGAAATGTACACAGCCTGAGGAAGGTAACAACATAACTAAAAATACACACAAGAAAAAAGGACCTGCTAATAACTGCATATATACTTCTGAAACAACAATGAAAGAGTAAGTGTGGGTATATATGTATACACATAAGCCAATGTGTACAAGTATATGTATATATAGGTGTGTATCTGCATCTACGTGACTGTATGCACATACATTAATATATATAATAACGCACATGGAAAGCAGTAACAGTAAGGTGACCAGATTTAAAGCAGGACACCACTGACTTGGGGGGGGGGGGCGCTCTGGATTAAAAATTTGGTTTATATGGACCAAATAGACCGTTCCCTAGCTTGTCATAAATTCTTTCCAAAAATCGGGACTTTTTTAAAACACCAAAAAGTGGGACGTCTGGTCACCTTAAGTTACAGATACCTCCTACACATAATACCATGTTTCCCCAAAAGTAAGACATCCCCCGAAAATAAGACCTACTTGCAGTTTTGCCTCTCGCTGAAAGATAAGGCATCCCCCGAAAGTAAGACCTCCCGAACCTAAGGCCCCCCCAAAGCTACTGTAACTCTGGACTTGACTGTAGCAGCGGGCGTCACTGCACAGCTCACTGTTGGCCGTAGTACAGCCGGAGCAGACAGGAAGTGCAAGTAAATGTACCATAGATTGTTGTACATGGAAATAATGGTAGTAACAAGAAATTCTTGATACTGTAGGATTCATAGTTTGTCTGGTTATGCTGGTTTGTGATGACAACTACTACCATACCATATACAGGTAATAAATTTCCTTTTTTTTGGTTCAACAATAAATGTATACCATATTCTTCTTCAAGGAAAAATAAGATATTCCCTGAAAATAAGACCTAGCGCATCTTTGGGAGCAAAAATTAATATAAGACACTGTCTTATTTTCGGGGAAACGGTATAATAGAATTCTGAGGTTTAGATTGCTGGGTTGGAGGATCAAGACATCTCAATCAACTGGCATACTACAGTTCATAAAGTTCTATATGGTATAGACTAGTTTGGTGAGCAGTATGTCTGCAGTCTTAAAAGCTTGGTAGCCATCTAAGATACAACTAAGGTCTCTATAAAGCAAAAGAGAAAGAAGAAAGCTAGACTCAACAAGAAACTAGGAAGAGAAAAAGAAAGAGAAAAACAACTAAGCTACAGGACAAAACCGTCTATGTGTCAAACCAGGGCCTCTTCTACCCTGAGCTCCAACTAAATGGCTCTCCTACCATAACCAATCGTCCCACTCAAGACCCAATAGAGAGACCCGATGAGAGAGGGCATGTCAAAGAGAACCTCAAATTCCATTTTTCTGAAAGCCAGATGGCTTGAGACTAGAAGACTCCCAAGACTACTGCCCTGACCTTGAAGAGAAACTAATCTCTGAGGTCAAACCTTGAACAGAAAGAAACTCACTCGAGTTCATCTAGGAACTAAGTAACAGATTGGGTACAAAAATACTGTCCCTAAGTACTATGCTCCTTTTTAAAAAGTTATATGACACCAAATAGTCACCATTACTTTAAAACAAAGCCGAGAACATAATGGGACAGGTAGACCAGATTCCCAGAAACAGAAAACCAGAACAGAAATTGTGTGACTGCTCATGGATGTGAAGAATGGAGCCACTGTCACGGAACAACTGTGTAGAAGCTGCTGAATGAACACGTAAACTGCTGTCATCAACAACGGTCTAATGCTAACCGAGCTGCGGGAAAGCCTCAGAGAAGTGACAGCTAAAGGGACTCGAAATAGTAAGAAGGATGTCATCTGGCAAGAATGAAGAAAAGGAGCTGGACACAGGGAACGGCATGAACAAACGGAGATGCACAGAAAGTGTCCTTGGTTTGTGGTGTCCAGAGAACAAGAAAGGGTTAGGGAAGCCCTTTAAAGCTATCTAACGGAGTCATCTGTACTGAGAAGAGTGGGCCCGGGTGCTCTCCTGTGGTAAAAGTTTGGTCTGTGACAACAATCGGGACCTTCTGAACCATTTGAGGTCCAGTGCCATGAAGATAACTGCTCTTCCAAGTTTCTCTGAAAAGAGGGCAGAATACGGACCGGGTGAGGGAAAACCTGGAAGATGGACTCTAGTTAAAAAGGCACCAACAGTCAAAGCCATGACATGCCGGTGTGACTAAGGGAATGGAAAGGAATGCTGGAGCCTGGAGATAAACACTGGTGGCGGTGGGGGCGGCAGCAGCAGCAGGTCTAGATGCAGGGCCTTCAAGGAAGTTAAGGGAGAATCCAAGCGTACAATCTAAGTGGCTGGCAGTCACTGACATAGCTAGGGGTTAAGAGAGGTGGCACCAGCCTGAGGGAAAGAAGATGGGTTTGGTTTAAGAAGAATTTCATTTGCTACCTGCAGAATACTCGGGTGGGTGGACACTCAAGGCTGGAGAAGAAGGTCTGGTTCTCCTTAGGACGCAGGTCAGGCCAGAAGCAGCCATGGGAAAGATAACAACTGAACCAAGAAAGTAATTCCATGAAAGCCAAAGAGGCCAAGAAAAGGAGGGCAGAAGCTGCCAACGGCCAGAAAGAAGTCAGATAGAGTCAGGCTAGAAAGCGGCTGTTTGTACTGGATCCAGCACACAAAGGTTACAGATGATCTTGACAAGAGGTGAAGACAAGTCAGTCAGCAGTTAGAGTGAATGTAGAAGGGGAAACCAGAGAGCTGTAGCTACACTTCCAGGAAAAATGCCCTCCTCTCCACCCCCCGTCTCCATCCCAAGCTCGGTTGGACCACACAGTCTTCAGCTCGGACATGTACACTGCAATGACCTAAAAATCTTGATGAAATTTGTCCCACATCGTGCCTATTCCACTCACATCAACACAGCAGAAACCACCCACCTGGCTACTGACAAAACCAAACTCTCCTAGTTCATCAGCACAGGGTCCTCTCCTGTCAGCTCTTCTGTCCCCACCAAACCCAAATCACCAATTAATTAAAACTTCCCTCTGTTCCTGGGAATCCAGGTTAGAGGCTTCCACAATCAGCTGGAGTTTTTCCCCTATTCGCTATCCTTTGAATTGGGACCCAGTCCTAAGTGCTAGCACTATCAAGTATTCCTCTCTGCTTTTACATCCACAGCCCAGACCATCTTTTCCACCTCGACGCAGGCCTGGCATCAAAGCTCATGTCCCACATGCAGACACACTGCAGGTGAATTCCTATCCTCTAGGAAAAAAAACCAGGCCCTCCCACAGCCACCATAGAGGCCCATTCAAAATCCAGCCACACAACGACTTTAGTCCTTTCTCCAGCTATTTCACTGAAACCTCAGACTAAAACCAGCCTAGTCCGTGACATTTAACACCACAGTTTAGTATACCCTCTTCTGAAATTTCAACTTTATCAACTTTATCAACTTTTCCTGACCTTCTCTCTAAAGCCCCTGTTGAACACCTACGGCCCTAGAGCATCCTTACCACAGTTTTTGTTTGTTCATTTCGTCATTTACCAAATATCTGTTGTGAACTGTCGACTATGTCAGGTACTGTTCTAGACTCCTGGCACATCAGGGAACAAAACAAAAAGCCTTAGCTTGATAGAACTAATACTTTGGCAGAAGGCAACCATAAAAAATTGAGCGCATAAACATGCTGGTTATGTTTCAAAAACTTTTTATATAAATGCTACAAAAACAATTAGGATTTGGAGCTCTGGGGTGGAACTACAATTTTAAAGAGTGGTACGGGTGGGCCTTGTTGGGAAGGTAACCCTTGAATAGACTGGAAAAAAGTGAAGTTAGTCATGCGGTTATCTAAAGGAAGGTACAGTTTAAACTCAGAAGCCTTAGGGCAGGAATACACCTGGAATGTTTGGAGAGCAGGGAGACCAGGATATGTGGAACAGAGTGAGTAGACAGAGTCCGGCTCAAACAGAGCAGGCCACAACATTTAAGACATGTAGGTCAGATAGGACTGTGTAGGCTCCGGGAAGGGTTTGGGCTTTCACACTTGGTAAAATGAAAGGCCACTGAAATTGAGGAAGGAGGTGATCTGCCTTAGATTTTTAAAAGATCATTCAGCCAACTATGCTGAAAAGATTCCATAAAAGAAGTAGATAAGTGGCTAAAAGAACAGTAAAATCCAGGCAAAGATGAGGCAAGCCTAGACCAACATGCTATCAGTGGTAAGAATAACAGTCAAATCTTGGCTACATTTTGAAGGTGGGAAATAGCAGGATTTCCTGATATGGATCAGATGTGCAGCATGAGAAAAACGCTCAAGGATGACTTCCAAGTTTGGGGCAAGAGCAACTGGAAGGACGGAATGTCCCCAAGTCAGATAAAGAAGACTATGGATTGGAGAAGGCATGGAGGGGAATAGCAGGAGTTTCATTTTAGACCTGCTACATGTGAACATTTGACCCCACTGCTGATCAGTCTGTCGTGGTGGCCTGCATGTTGCTGTGATGCTGGAAGCTATGACATCAGTATTTCAAATACCAGCAGGACCACCCATAGTGGGCAGGTTTCAGTGGAGCTTCCAGACTAAGACAGACTAGGAAGAAGGAAGTAACCATCTACTTCTGAACAAAATGGCCACTGAAAACCATATGGATAAGTATAGTTCACAAAAATAAAATTCAAGGCCTACTTTGGTGAGCAGCCAACCAGGTGAGCAGTCATCAGAGCTACTATTGGTGTCTGTCCAACCAGAATACAACAGAGAGAATAAAACAGAATCAAACACATAGAGAAACAATTAGCTCAATGGAGTCCGAAACAAAGAAAGTAGAAGAAAATCAAATTGAACATAAGGAAACCCTTAGTCCAGTGGAACCACATGTGCATCAGTCTCCAGGACTCTGAAACCAGAACTAGATGGTACCTGGCTACTGCTACCACTACCACTCCAAAAAGTCCTAGATGGAGTGAGAGGAAAATGCAAAAAAAAAAAATCCAAAATCAAGAAATGACCAGGCTCACTGGTCAGATAGAAACTAATGGAACCCCCAGAGCTTAGTCATCCTTGAGGTGTGGAATCAAATAGGAAGCACAGGAATGACTGGGCTAAGTGGTATCACATTAAGGAGATTACGATCAATAACATAAAACAAAGTATATATGATCTGTTGCATGGAAAACCAATTTGCTTTGTAAGCCTTCACCCAATACACAATAAAGTTTTTGAAAAAGAAAACCTTAAAAACAGAAGCAAAACATTGTCTGATGTCACATCATAAGATAAGCCCTCAGATTGGAAAGCACCAAAACATGACTGGGGAAGAGCTGCCTCCTCAAAGCAGTGTTGACCTTAGGACATGAATGGGGCAAAGCTACTTCTAAACAAAGAGTCCAAGTACTACTCCGAGTATATGCCACCTGAATTTAGAGACCATCTCAAGAACGGCTCTGACACCTTGAACACTGATGACCAAAGACCTGATGAGTTGTGGGACAGCATCAAGGCCATCATAGGAGGGTTTCATTAAAAAGAAAGGAAATAGAGGACTGAAATGGATATCAGAAGAGATTTTGAAACTTACTCTTGCACATAGAATGTATACAGAAGAAATGAAGGTGTAATAAAGCAGCTGAGCAGAAGATTTCAAAGGACAGCTGAAGAAGACAAAAGTATAATGAAACATGTAAGACCTGGAATTAGAAAGTCAAAAGGGAAGAATATCCTTGCCATTTCTTAAGCTGAGATTCCTAAACTGAAAAAG
>NW_022103901.1:16409283-16413270 GCF_000313985.2 Echinops telfairi | reverse complement strand
AAGCCCCCAATAAAATGATTTTAAAAAGAAAATTCAAAAGCAGTCGCAGTAGTAAATCGACAATGAGTCACCAGAAAGTCAAGGTGAACTGAGAAGAGGACCTGGAACTAGGGATATAATTGCTGGTGTTAGATGAATGCTGGCTGAAAGCACAAAAGATGTGTTTACCTGTGATTTACTGATTACGCAAAGGCATTCAACTGTGTAGATTGCTGCAACACAAGAAAATTTCAGCACACTTAATTGTACTCCCTTGGAATCTGCACACAGATTAAGAGGCAGCCATTCACACAGCACAGGGGATACTACATGGCATAAAAAGCTGAAAAGGTGTGCGTTCAGGTTGTATCCTTTCACCACACTTAGTCAATCTTGATGTATGCTGAGCAAATACCCCGAGAAGCTGGACTGTATGAAGAACACAACTTCAGGGTTGGAGAAAGGCTTCTAACAACCTGCAATATGCAGACGGCACAATCTTGCTTGCCAAAGGACTTGACACACTTATTGATGAAGATCGAAGACTACAGCCTCAACATAAAGAAAACAAACTTCCTCACAATTCAAAGGGCAACATCCTGATAAATGATAAAATATTACAGTTGTCAAAGATTTCATTGTACTTAGATCCACATCAATGCCCATGGAGGCAGAAGACAAGGAATCAAACAGCATACTGCACTGAACAAATCAGCTGCAACAGATATTCAAAGGTGAACCTGACCCAAACCATGATATTGTCAATCACCTCATATGCTCATGCGAGGAGGACAATGAATAAGAGTGATCAAAGAATTAGTCACACATTTGAACTATCGTGTTGGTGAAGAACACTGGACATAATACAGGCTGCAAGGAGAACAATTCTGACTTGGAAGAAGTACAGCCAGAATGTTTCGCAGAAGTGAGGCTGGTGAGACTTTATCTCACATACTTCAATGTGGTCCAAACCAAAAAAGCAAACTCACTGTTGATGTCAATGCACAATGACCCTATGGACCAGGGCAGAACTGCCCGTGAGTTCCCAGACTAGAACTGTTTACAGGAATACAAAGTCTTATCTCAATCCCTTGAAGCAGCTGGTGGTTTCTGAGGGCATCGTGGATAGCAGCCCAGCTTAACCACCACACCACCAAGACTCCTCTAGACAATGTGGTAGTAGGGATTATGGCAACAAGACACTCCCAAGGGGTGAGGTCAAATCTATCAAGTGGCAGCCTGATGACACCTCCTTTATGTCCAAAGCCTTTTGTACAGTGGTTCTCAACCTTCCTAATGCCGCAGTCCTTTAATACAGTTCCTCATGCTGTGGTGACCCCAACCATAAAATTATCTTCGTTGCTACTTCATAACTCTAATTTTGCTGTTATGAATCTGGTGACCCCTGTGAAAGGGTTGTTCGACCCCCCAGGTTGAGAAACACTGCTTTTGTATAAAGAGCAAGAGGAACAGAGAGGATTTCTCCCTGCCACTTTGCCTTCCTCCTCGCTGGGATTGTGTGTCTGCTTCCAGGGGTGGCCCCATGTGAGCCACCAACGGCGAGCTGTCAGCACCCATGCCATGACCTTCCACAAACCTTGGATCCATGAGACTCTACACCAACCAGCCTGTGATCTCCCAGCTTCCTGCTTCATCTTTCTGAGTCATGGGCTCTGAAGAAGGTCCTTGGCTAGCATCGGGTTTATGGGCTTGAGTTGGATTGGGCTGGGGTACCTTTTTTATGTACAGGTGCTTCTTAACATGAAGTTCTACCTTACACAGAGCTGAGTGTGGATGGATTTGTTTCTGTAGACAACCAGGCCAGACAGACACATTTCCAGTTGGGAACAGTCTTTGGAGAAGGACATGAGAGGAAGACCCTTGTTGCAACAATGGATTCAAACACAGGACGACTGTGAGGATGGTGCAGGACCGGGCAGTGTTTCATTCTGTTGTCCACAGGGTTGCTTTGAATCAAAACTGACTCGATGGCGCCCAACAGCATTTGACATACACACAAAAAGAAGTCTGGCTGCCGATTAGGCAGTTGGATATGTGGGAACTGGAGCTGAGGACAGCTATCTGCACTGGGAGTGCTATGCTTGTAAGTGTCCTGGAAGAGTTCAATAGATCTGAGGTCTGGGCATTCCAGATGTGCCAAGATCAACGAGATGAGGAAGAAACCACCAAAACGGAGAAAAACCAGGAGCCCATCTTAGTCTCCTGGAGGCCAAGTGAAGAAAGTTTTAACAGAGACGGAGAGTAGTCAACTTTCCAGTGCTGATCAAGAAATATGAGGTCTGAGAACAACTCACCACCGGATTGTGCAACAGGGGCGGAAGGGACCTTGATAAAATAAGAGACTGGAAGGGTAAAGAATTAGAGACAATTCAGTACAGAACACTTTCCTAGAATTTTGTTGCAAAGAACAAAGGAATGGGACAGGAGCTGCCAGGAAAGC
Source organism: Echinops telfairi (assembly GCF_000313985.2). Lineage (NCBI taxonomy): Eukaryota > Metazoa > Chordata > Mammalia > Afrosoricida > Tenrecidae > Echinops > Echinops telfairi. The sequence goes on along the minus strand of NW_022103901.1, from coordinate 16,410,830 downwards.
AGGAGTCCACGGTTTTGTTTATGATGAGAAAAACAGCATGTATGTGCATGCTGCTGTTAAGTTAGTTGCCACTGAGTGGATTCTAACTCATGGAGAATCCCTGTGTACAGAATACAGCCATACCTCATTTTACTGCCGTTCTCTTTCCGGCAGGGCTTCCACGCAGACTGTTCTCCACATGGTTCTCCCACAGAGTGGTTGGTGGGTCCACACTGCCAGCCTTCTGGTAGGCAACCAAGCATGCTGGCCTCTGCCCCACTAGACGCTCTAAGCTACTCAGAGGTCCCTGGGATGGATGCCTGGAAACCCCCATCAACCTGACCATCTCTATCACCGAAGATGTAACTGAAACCCTCTCTACAACACTGACTTGGCAATGCTAATGTGTCGCCAGAGGCTGGACCACGCCAGGAACTGGAAGGGATAAAGGTTCAGACACTGTGCAAAGTAGCTTGGGAAGAGGTGGCTTCTGAGCCACTACCAGGAAAGGGGCCAGCCAGCACGTGGTACAGAAAGCACAGAAACCTAGACATCAAAAGATCCTAACTTTGCTAAGATCTGCCTAGGGCCCTCTGCACATCAGACCCAGTTTGCTCACATCTAAGCCAACAGGAGTAGATGAATGAGTTCTGCGGATAGGAGCCAGGAAGTCAGGTTACCCCCATTCACACCACCTTGCCCCACCCTCCCCCATCACTGGAAATTGCTTGACCTTGAGCTGCAGAATTGTTCTCCGTCTCCCCACTTCAGAACGATCTCAGAGAGCTAGTGGGGTAGGTAATTAAATGGAACCATCCATGCCAATCGCTTAGCACCCCAAAACTCACTGCCCACTAGCGTGGAGTGGGCTGCTGCTCACGGAGACTTTATATAGCAAGGGCTACAAGGGTCCCCCCCCATCCTTTCCAAAGCTGTCCCTAAGTCTTTAGGGCCGAAGACTGCCACCTTTCTCCCTCCCAGGAGCCGATGGTCTCCAACCACGCATCTTGTGGCTGGCAGGCAAAAGCTTGAACCACTGCGCTACCAGCGTGGCAGCTCCTCAACAAATAAGTGATGGCCATTGTCAGGATGAGCTGTAATTACAAGAGCCAAACGCCAGCTGCGAGGGCTTCCAGGTCCCTCCCAGTGCTGACACCCCCGGGAGGGCTGGGGCGCAGCACCCGGCTCGCAGCCCGCACGCATGTGTCACCGCCGGGCTCGGCACGCGCCTCCCAGCCCTCAGCCACGGCGGGGCCCGCGCCCACGGGGCACTGGGGGGCCCGACCCCACTTACCATCGTGGCCAGGGGCAGGGGCGGCTCAGGTGGGCTGGCTCTCGGTGTCGGACGCGTCCCGCTGGCACAGTTCAGGTCATGGTCCCGGCAGGTTCGGGAAGACCCCCGCTCATGCAAAGAAGCCCCCTGCCCGACCCGGGCCCCGCCGGGGACCCTCTAACAACCGCGCGGCCCCCCGGCCCGCCTCATTGGGCGCCCCCACGGCACTGCATCCAGACCCACCCACCCCTATTCAAAGGAAACTGAAAAAGCAGGAAATGAGGCTCGGGGCCCG
>NW_022103901.1:16400313-16408725 GCF_000313985.2 Echinops telfairi | reverse complement strand
AAAGGGAAGCCGGAGCTGCCACGTTCGCAGAGGGACGGTTTCTCTTTGGCGTTGGTGGCCGAAACGTCGCGCTCCCTGCCCTCCAGAGCAGGGGAAAACACGGATTAGAGGCAGCGCCTGAGGTGGGAGCCCACCATCTGCAGAAACGACAGCCGATCTCGGGAAGTCTGAGGGGAACCCTGATGGCAGAGTGCTTATGCGATGGGCTGCCGACTTCAAGGTCGGGAGTTCGAAACCACCCGCCGCTCTGCGGGAGAAAGACGAGGCTTTGGGCCCTGGGACACCCACCCTGCCCCGTGGGGTCGCCGGGAGTCGGAACGCACTCGATGGCAGTTCAGAGGGAATGAGCTGTAAGCCACTGGCTTTCAAACCTCCCTTTTGACAAAAGAAACCGAGTCGAGAGTGAAATTAACTTCTTGGAGTAGGTTTATCCGAGCAGAAGTTTGGGGCAGCAACAAGGGTTGGAAAGAACTTGCTCGAGGATGAGCAGCGGCTGGCTTGTCTCCTGACAAAATTCTAGAGCAAAAGAAGCTTCCTCCGCATTGGCCTAGACGATTTAAAGTGCAGTCGGGATTTGACTGGTCAAGGAGCGCCTTAAGAATCGTCATTGGTCAACCAGGGTAACCTGATGAGAGGATCGATAAAGGCACTTTGTCCACTGCCCTTGCAGGTTTGCCAACCGCACAACTCCATTTTTATTTTACTACATCAGAATCCGTTGTCTCCAGGGAATCTGACTCAGGGCGATTCCACTTGGAGGGCCTCTTAAATGGGGGTGCTCTGCTCCACCCCCAGAGTTTTTTTAATCTGTGGAGCTGGCAGGAAACCAGAATGTTTTATTTCTAGCAAGTTTGTCCAGGTGATATCAATACTTAAGTGGCAGAGACCACACCTGAGACTCATTGATATAACTCAGAAAGCACCAGTTTCTATTTACACTTTCATGAAATATTGCTAACAACCAGCTTTTCCAAGGATTCGGTGCCGAGCCAAAGACATCCTTGTGTTCCGGGGAATTTAGAGTCAGATTATGAAGATATTCCATTATAAATAAGATAAGTGCAATGAAGAAGAGTATACACTACCATGAGAATTTCAGCAGGTTGAATTCAGCAGTACATTGACTGGGAGCTGCCAGAAATTTGGGCCAGATTCAGAAGAGGATATGGGACAAGGCATGTCATTGCTGATGCCAGATGGATCTTGGCTTAAAACAAGACCAGAAAGACATTGAACTTTATTGATTATGCAAAAGTATTTGACTGTGTGGCTCATAACCAACCATGGATAGCCTTGAGAAGAGTGGAAATTCCAGAGCACTTCATTGTGCTCCTGGTAAACATGTACATGGATCAAGAGGCAGTCGCTCAAACAGACAAGGGAAATGCTGCATGGTTTAAATCAGGACAGGTGTGCACTAGGGTTGATCTTTTCACCATACTTATCTGATCTGCATGATGAGCATACATCAGCGAAACTGGACTATATGAAGAAGAACACAGCATCAGGCTTGGAGGAAGTCTTAGTCACAATTTGCAGATGAGCCGGGCTTGCTGAAATTAATGATGACTTGAAGCACTTGCTGATGAGGATCAGGGATGGCAGCCTTCTGTATGAATTTCAACCCAATGTAAAGAAAACCAAAATCCTCACAACTGGACCAATAAATAGCATCATGATAAATGGAGGAAAGATTGAAGTTGTCAAGGATTTTACAATCCTTGGATCCACAGGCAATGCTCATAGAAGCAGCATTCGAGAGGTCAAATGATACATTGCACTAGGTAAATCTGCACAAGACCTCTTTAAAGTGTTGAGGAGCAACGATGTCACGTTGAGGACTAAAGTGTGCCAAAGTATTTTCAGTCACCTCATAGAAGTGTGAAAATTGGACATTGACTAAAGAAGGCCCAAGAAGAATTGCTGCATTTGAATTATGGGGTTGGCGAAGAATAGTGAAAAGTCCCGTCTGCCAAAAGAACAAACAGATTTGTCTTGAAAGAAGTACAGTGAACCCTCGCCACTTCGCGCTTCAACTTCTGCGGCTTCACTCTATCACAGTTTTTGCGTAACAGTGCATGCTCTGTCATTACTGCCACTGATTGGCTCATACTGTACACGCTTCTGTCTGCATCGCTATGTATCGGAGCTACGTATCAGATGCATTTTTGCTTTTGTACAGTGTACTGTAATTGTTTGCGATTTTTAAGAAATTTTATCTAAGCCCTATGATGGCTCCTAAACAAGCTGCTTCTTCTAAGCCTTCTGACAATAAAAATAAGCGCCAGAGGAAAATGCTCACCATCCAGGAAAAGGTAAAACTTTTGGATATGATCAAAGATGGCAAGAAAATCGTGGAGGTTGCACGCCATTTCGACTTGAATAAGGAATCCTACTTCGCGGAATTTCATTTATCACGGTAGGGTCTAGAACCGATTAACCGCAATAAACGAGGGTTCACTGTACAACCAGAATGCTCCTTAAAAGCAAGGATGGCTAGACTTCATCTCTCTTACTTTGGACATGTGACCACAAAGAGACCAGTTCTTGAAAAAGGACATCATGCTTGGTAAAGCAGAGAGGCAGTGTGGCATTTGCATAATCTATTGTCAACTTGAGAAAGGGGTGGAGTCTAACCTATCAATCAGGTCACAGCTTGACGACCTCATTTGGAGGCAGAAGGAGATAAATAGCTCACTGGAGGCCAGACATACACTCTCTCCCGGTGAGATATTCCTGTTGACAAGCCACATGGAGGTATACTAATGGAGCCAGAGCACTGGAGCTGGAGGAACCACAGAGAGACCCATGCCCGTGTGGAGATGCTTACACCACCACTGGATCCACAAGACTTTCTACCCACTGGCCTGTGATCTTCCTGCATTCAGCATTATTGCATGTGTTGCATGAGTCAAGAGTAATTTATAGACTGGTATCCGACATATGGGCTAATAACAGACTTATGGACTGAACTGGGCTGAGATGTTTTCGTTTTGGTTTTTTTTGGATGGGGGGTGTTGTTTTCTTAATGTACAAGTACTCTTATATAAAGCTCTTTATTGTACACGAGTATCTATTTCTCTAGTCTACCCGGACTAACACAGGCAGTGAAACAGAGAGATACTTGATGGGATGAATTGACACACTGGCTACAACAATGGGTTCGAATATCACAACCACTGTGAGGATGCCACAGGAGTAGGCGGGGTTTCATTCTCTTTTACATGGAGTCATTATGGGTCGGAAATGACTCAACGGCACCTAAGCAACAACAACAACAAACTTGATAATTAATAGTTGAGGAATCAAAGGGAATAGGGATGGGAAAATGTCTGAGGTGTGACACATATCCTTAATCGATGACCTGAAAGACGAGTCGGAGTTTACTAGGCAAAGCGAAGGGGCAAAGGCATTCCAGGCAGTACAAAAGAGAAGCCATCTCAGTAGGTCAACAGACCAATCAGGACTTAGGCTAGATCACTTATCCTTTTCTTGGCTCAGTTTAGTGAGGTGAACACAGGAAGAGATGAATTTCAGCAGAACTCCAGCTCCCTGGAGGCAGCCAAAAAAGGAAGACTCGACAAGATGGATTGACAGCGGCCGCCACAAGGGGCGCAAACATAAGAACAATTGTGAGGATGGCGCAGGACTGGGCAGTGCTTCCTTCGGTTGCACGTAGGGTCGCTATGAGTCAGAATGGAAGCCTAACAACAGTTGACGTAATTTGGGCAAGTGATGCTCACGATCTTGGTTTCCTCACTGTCTAATTGGAAAACGAGCAGAACCCAACTCACTCATGTCAAGAAATGCCATTGGCTCACATAACTGAACATTCAGAGGTAGATCATCTTCAGGCTGGGTCCGATGAGAGCCCTGGATCCATTCCTCTGGGATTCTCTTGGCTGTATTCTCCATAAGTCAGCCTCAAGATGGCTGCAAGGAACAGCCAGGGCTACACACTTCCTCATCCTGTCATAGCCTCTCTTCTCATATCTCTCCTCACAGCAATTTATCCTGCTGGTCCTAATTGGCTTAGGCCTGCCCATCCCTAAACTGGTCAGAGTGGAGGAAAATGTGATTCCTCTGATTGGTTTAGAGACTCCTCCCATGCAGTTGATTTCAGTTCCCCAGAATCGATGTTGTCTATGCATTCTATTCATTGCCCGGCTGTAGTGGAAATGAGATATAATGTAAATAAAGCATCCAGCCTATAGGCATACAATACACCATAGCTATTATTAATTTTACTCCTGGGATTTTGTACAGGGATTTTGTTATTCATATTGATCTAAAGCTTGTCTTGTTAAACATTAAAAATGGTTTAAGGCTGCTGTAACTCTTTGTCGGCACTATAGAAACGGCCCCCATTCATCTCCTCCTGCCCTCAAATTCCCATTGTTACTGCCCTGGTCTCATTCATTCAACAAATAGGCAGCGAGTTAGTATCACCTTGGTGCCAGGCCTTTGACTAAAGACTAAGAATTCCAAAAATGAATAAGATGCTGGCGAATTAGTCACTGCCTGTTAGCCGAAACAGCCACCTAAACAATTACACTGCCGTGTGAGAGGTATTAAAATAGTGGTGTGGCACACTTGGATGGTACCTGGGAGCTTGGGGACTTGAGTCCACCCAGAGAGCCTCAGAAAGAACCCCATTGCCAAGTAGTAGGTTCCAACTCATAGCAACCTCCGTGATAAAACCCTGCAGAGCCCAGTGAGGTAGCCATAAGTGGAAATCCATTAGCTGGCCACTGGATCAACCTTTTAAGTACACAGGTAACTGGGGAGAGAGCAACTGGCTATAGAGGACTAGGTAAAAAGCTGAACAAAGATGCTACCATTTGACTTGGGTCTTGTGACAGATGAACACAGGTCCGTCCAGCTCCAGAGTCCTCACTCTTCCCACTTCAAGCTGCCTTCCTCTGTGTCCGCCTGGCAGGACTCCTTCCGTCGCAAGTAACAAGGTTGGAATTCTAGAATGGAGACTCGCAATGTTATAAAGAACAAAGGAAATCACTTCCTGTAAGAGAGCCATCAGAGAAGGATGGCTGGATTTCAAACATGGCTGGATTCTAGGTCTGAAATGCTATGACAAAATTCCATTTTGGGGGGGTTTATTTCCTTCATTGTGGCTCCTTTATCCACCTAGTGGCACCTGGCATATTAAGAATGTACCATATATACTCGAGTATAAGCCAAGTTTTTCACATTTTTTAATGCAGGTCTTGTGGTAAAATTAGATGCCTCAGTTGATGTTTGGGTCGGCTTATACTTGAGTATATACATTATGTTCTCCCAAAGTTTAAGCCTGGGTGAGGAGATAATGCGTGTTGTGATAGTTTGGGTTTTTGGTGCCAACATAGCTCCCATGGCAGTTTGATTGGAGGGTTACCGAGATAAATGGCTCTCTGGAGGCTGGCCTCCCTCTCTCTCTGCTTCACCTTCCTGCTGGTGAGCCACTCAGAGAGCAGCTGGAGGGAGACCTGCCAGATCCCTGGAGATGCATCCACCGCCATTGGATTACCAAGACTCTGCATCCACCAGCCTGTGATTTTCCTGCATTCTGCCTCTTTGCATGAGCTGCATGAGTCTGAAGAGGGATTTATGGACTAGTATCGGACCTATGGACTTGATCTGGACTGGGATGTTTTCTTGATATACAATTATAGTCAACCCAGCCTAACACACGTGTGTCTCACAAAATATTCAGCGGGAGGAGGTGGGGGGTGGGAAGGGCCAGAGCTATTCACTTTGGTTGGATCACATGCCTGGGCCTAGGTCACATGGTCCTTTTCAGGTTCTAGAATAAGCCTTTCAGTGGCCAAGGTCTCTTTGAGCTCAGGGCTCTGAGCTATTGTAGCCTGGAGAATGATCCTCCTCTACAATTGGGGAAACATGTTACTTTCATCATCAGGCTTGGGAGTGACAACGTCACTAAGTATGGACTTAATGAACGGGAGCAGGAAGAAAGGATGAGAGTCTGATAACCTTGGCAGGTGATGGCATGCACTCTCCTTAGGCTGCTGTTCAAGGTTTCTGAACATCTTTGAAGTTCTGTAGCCAGTCTGGAGTCCCTACTCTGCCACTTACATAGCCGTGTGGCTTAAAAAATAATAATACAGAAGAAGGTGACTTAAACTCTGCCTCAGTTTCCTTATCCATAAAATGGGAACAATACCTAGTACTTACCTGGCTGGATCCGTATCCACAGCAGTCAGGTTCTAAAAGACCCAACTTAGGATTTGAAGAGTTAATAAGGGGCAATTTTTAAAAGGTCAAGGTCTTAGGGCTATGGTTTTATGGGACATACAAGTTAATTAGCTTAAGATCCCGTTTCGTCCTTCTGTTCTAGCTCCTCGTTTGGTACATAGTGCTGGGGTCTCAAAAGCTCACAAGTGGCCATCCAAGGTGCAACACCCGGTCTCTTCACCTGGAGAAACAGAGGAAGAAGGAGAGTGAGGAGGAGGAGGAGGAGGAGGAGATGGGATGTGTGAGTAGTTGCCTCCTTTGCTCTGCAACCAGAATGGACAGTGGTATCCAGCGACCAGGACTGGACATTTTGATCAAAGATTCTAGAGCAGTATCCTGATCCCAAGGGGAGACATGCAGAACAAAAAATTGCACATTTTCTCGGAATCCGGTCATCCTGGAGTCGAGGAGAGTGGGTGAGCCTGTGAAACGATTGTCCTAATAATTTTTAAACTTTAAACTAATAATATCCCCCTAAGGCTTCTTAACACCAAACAACAAATTAGCTTAACTAGTAAAGAATGCTTCTCTTGAACATTGCGTACCCTTTAAAGAACAATCTATGTGGGATCAAATTGACAACAGCAACTCAAAAGATCGGATAGGAAACTTGTTAGTGTTTGGTGCCACGGTGTTGGTTCCAACTCGTAGCAGCCCTGTGAATGACAGCATCCAATCTTTCTGGTCCCACGCCACCCTCACAATTGTCCCCATGGGCGAGCCCACTGTGGCAGTCACTGTCAATCCCTCTTGTCAAGGAGCTTCCTCATGTTTCTGCCCCTCTACTTTACTAAGCATGATGTCCCTTTTCCAGGGACTGGTCTCTTCTGACAACATGTCTGAAGCTGAGACAAAGTCTCACCATCCTGGCTTCTAAGGAGCATTCAGGCTGTACTTCTTCCTGGACAGATCTATTTATTCTTTTGTCAGTCCATAATACTTTCGATATTCTTTGCTGACTCCATAATTCAAATGTATCTATTCATCTTCAGTCTTCCTTATTCCATGTACAATTTTCACATGCATATAGGGTGATTGAAAATACCCTGGTTTCCCTCACAGAAGGGTCACAAGGAAGGGATGAGCCAGCCAGGGCACAGTATAGCACTGACAAAACATGCTACATTCCTCTAGTTCTTTAATGCCGCCGCCCGCCCCCTTCCCCCCCCCCCCCCCCTACCCCGCCCGCCACTATCATGACCCAGTTCTACCTTACAAATCTAGCTAGATCAGAGCATGTACACTGGTATAGATCAGAGCTCTTGATGCACAGAATCAGAACAGATAAACCCCTCAGGATGAATTATGAGAGCAGCGATACCATGAGGGTAGTGGGGAGGTGGGAGAAGAAAGGAGAAACCAATCCAATGATCAACATATAACACCCCCACCAGGGTGACAAACAACAGAAACATGGGTGAAGGGAGACAGCAGAGAGTGTAAGAAATGAAAATAATACTAATTTGTAATTTATCAAGGGTTCATGAGGGTCGGAGGATGGGGAAGGGAGGGGGAAAATTACCTGATACCAAGGGTTCAAGTAGAAAGAATATGTTTTGAAAAGGATGATGGCAACCTATATACAAATGTGCTTGACACAATGGATGGATGTGTGGATCGTGATAAGAGCTGTATGAGCCCCTGCACAATAAAATGATTTCTTAAAAAAAGAAAAAAAGATGGAGGCAAAAGGAAACAAAAAGAAAGAAATTATCATGGTTTGAGTCAAGAGCACCTTCCTCCTCAAAGTAAATTTAGGGGTGCAGTGATTGTATGCTAATGAAGGAGTAACAATTCCGAAAAGACAGGTGAGAAAGGGTGGACAACTTTAAGAGTGTAATCATTGTCTGTGGTGGCTAATTTGGGGGAGATCATTTTATCAAGGGCTCTTACAACTCTTATTTCAATTCGTACATCAGTGGCATCCGGCATATTTGTACAGATGTTGACATTCTTTCCTAGATAATTGCTTTCTATTGAACCCTTCATATCTGCTCCTCTCTTTTCCTCCCTCCCTTGACCCCCACCCTGGTGACCCCTTGATACATTATAAATCATTATTATTTTCATATCTCACACCAACCACTGTTTCCCTTCCCCCATGGTTTCTGTTGTTCTTCCTCCTGGAGGGGTGTGTGTGTGGTTGTGTGTTGATCATTGTGA
>NW_022103901.1:16396885-16398891 GCF_000313985.2 Echinops telfairi | reverse complement strand
GACTAGCTGGATTGAGATCTCAGATGGGAAGAAGGCTGTGGTGTATCACTCGATATGGCCCACAGAGGGCGCCCCAGGCCACAACCATTAGAAGCATCACCTTGAGAATTTTTTCAATGGTCATAAAGGAGAAAAGACAGTCAACAAGCGATGGGAGACCGAGGGGCCAAACAGTTATTCCATCTCATGATGCCACTGTTTGAATATGGTGCACCACATTTCTATAGCCAAACGACCTGGACTGAGTCCTTGTTCTGCTACTATGTCACCGTGTGGCCTCTATACCTGTGGCTTTATCTAGAAAGTGGGAACTGCACCTAGCACCGACCTGGATGGATCAGTATTTGTGTCAGGCAAGTACTATCAGACAAGTACTATCAGAAGACCCACATTAGGATCTAAACAAGTGCTTCCTGGAAGAATCCAGATTAAGAAATGTCACTGACTGCCTAGGTAGAATTGGTTGAATGTAGAATTGGTTAGATTGTTGCATTGGTGTTGGCCTGCTGTGTAGAGTCTCAACAACTAAAATAAAAATTAAAAACAAAATAACACACTCTCATGAAGGTAACGCCGATATATATATAAGCCTCTATAGGGTTTCTAAGACAGTCAATCCTCTTTCTCCCACAGAGGGTGGATTTGAACTAGTGACCTTGTGGAGATCAACTCAACACCTAACCCATCAGAGCTCCTTAAAAATAAAACACACATGCAAAGGCCCCAGGTCTGCTGACAGCAGGACTATTAAAACCCCAAAGCCTGACCAGGCAAGAGCAGGAATGGTGATCCTAATCACAAAGGAAGCCTGTTTGGAAGCAGCGAGAGGTGCAGCCAGCCCAAAGTGAACCTGCAGGGAGAAACCAAACCAAACCCCCTGCCATCTGGTCAATTCCAACTCGTAGCAGCCCTATCGGACAGGGAAGAGCCAGGTAGAACCTGTGGGTTTCTGCAACTGGAACTCTACAGGAATCGAAAACCTAGTCTTTCTCCTGCAGAGTCGCTAGTGGTTTCAAACCGCTGACCTTGTGGTTAGCAGCCCAACATGTAACCTACTCTACAACCAAGGCTCCTTCCGCAGGTAGAAAAGCCAGTGGGGGAAAAAAAACCACCCTGACTTTGCCTTCCTATTTCCTTCTACTCTGCTGTGGCTCCCCATCAGACAAACCCAACTAGAAGCCAGAGACTACGGGAGGCTGATGATGTCATTGATTGAGGTCGGTCTCCTGAGACACAAAGCAAAGTGGAGAAACGGGAGCTTGACTCCAACGGTACACATGGAAGAGAGTCACACAGCATCAGGAGTGCGGCGAATCACGGGTTCCATTTACAACTGTGCCCAACAGATTAGGAGGGTCGCAGGAAACTTGATTTAGGAATTACTATTTCCATCCTACCTTCTTAGCCTCTGTCCCTGGATGAGCCTGCGGAGCTGGACTCCTCAGAGATCTTGGAAAATAGACCCTCTGGCTGTGTGGTCTTTGTGACTCCCACACAAGGAGCTGCAAATAAGAGGCAGGTGACACACACACAAGAGATTGGGCAGCTTCTTACTAATGCAAATAAGGTGCGTGGAACTCTCACAAGGAGATTGGTCAGTCTTGTCAGCCCACTAAGTTTAAAACGAGCCGTCCCAGCATCAGAAAGGGAGACCTTCCTTGTCATCAGAAGAGTCAGGTGGACAGCAAATCGTTTGGACCCAGAGTCCCTGTACCAGGAGCTTCTGAGACCCAGGAGACCCAAATGGAGAAGTGTAACATCAAAGACAGGGTAAGCTGGTAAGAAGCAGCAGCAAGCCTGGTAGAGAAACAACAGCAGCAGATCTAGGGGACTTCCCAGCCCATACAGCTGTTAGGTAGCTAGAGACAGGGTCTCACCCCTCCCATGCCTGTACAGGCCCCCTAGAGGAGGATGGAAGAGAATCAGGCAGGCATTAGCCAACTGGGCATGCTCAAATTTAGACCCCAAGCCAAGTGGATGGTACACCTGGGTGGCCCAAACTAGGC
>NW_022103901.1:16395538-16396704 GCF_000313985.2 Echinops telfairi | reverse complement strand
GAAGTCAAGAACCAAAGTATTACCCACTGGAGAAACCTCACAGAGTGAGGAAGCGACAGTGGGAATCCCAACCCATGGAGTGAGAGAGAGCTGACTCCTTAGGCAGGACGTTTGCTGGTGGAGTGGTGTGCCCCTGGGCACTTGACAAAGCAAGCCTCCCGGACCCAGGGAGTGAGAGAGTGTTGCATGCCACCCACCAAGGCTTACTAACATGGTAGGGTGTCTCCAGGCACTGGCCTGTCGAGTTAAAACGCTGTTAAGTTCTGGCACCAGCAGGGCAGAGGCTGGGTCAAGGAGCCAAGGGTCAGCGAGTGCTCTGCCTGCAAGCACACCTGAGAAGAGGCGGTCCTGATGGAAGAGCTGTATCCTGAGTTGTTCCTAATCCTGAACTGTAACCTGTGACTTCCTTCATAAGCCCAATAAGAGCCCTGGGTGGCACAGTGCTTACAGGTTGGAGTGCTAACCACAAGGCCAGCAATTTGAAATCACCAGCCGTTCTTTCGTTCTTTCGTAGAAAGGCTTTTGTTCCCGCGAAGAGTGACAGTCTCAGAAACTCACCGGTGGAGTTCTACCCTGTCCTGCAGGGTTGGCATCACATCACTGGCAGTGAGTTTTGGGTTTAGAGCTGTGAGTGTGGTCTGTGAGCTCTGTGAGGCCGCTACAGCCCATTATTGGCCCCAGCAGAGAACTGCAGCATGCCCTAGGAAGGATGAATGGGGTCAGAGCTGGACAAAAGATCGGAGGGCAGAGGCTGTCTGGGCCAGAACCAATAACTTGAAAATGGCCCTAAGGTGCCAAGAGACTACAGAGGAAGGCTGGCAACCCTAGGATGGTGATATTGCCCTTTGATTAAGGGGTTATTTACTGAAGCAAAGCCCTGGGGGCGAGTGGGGTGGACTCCAGTTTTCATGCCTCCCCACCCCCACCCCCAGCCAGGGGACTTTTATAGCTCTGGTGACAAAGGTGATATGGTGCCAGAACCCTGGACCCCCAAGGGCACCCTCGCACATCTGACAAAACAGCGACTTAGCAAGTGGAAGAAGCGGGGGTGCAGCCACATTGGGCCTCACTGAAGCCTAGTCCTCTAGAAAGATGTCCAAGTATTGAAGGTAAACAAGCGGCCATCTAGCTCAGAAGCAACAAAGCCCACATGGAACAACATATCA
>NW_022103901.1:16379825-16394248 GCF_000313985.2 Echinops telfairi | reverse complement strand
TATAGAGACAGGAACCAGATTATTGGTTTCTTGGGGCTCTGGCAGGGGAGGTTGGGGGGAAATAGACAACTAATAACAATGAGGACAAGAAAGAACATGTTCTAAAATTGTGGTGATGGTTCTACAATGCTTCTTAATAGAATGGAACTATTGAATTAATTATATGCCAATAAAACTGGGGTGGGGGCCCACAGGGGGAAGAGCCTCTGTGAGCCCCAGGCAGCTTCCAGGTTGTGAGATCCACCTGGCCTTCAGCTTCAGTAGTGGGTGCTGTCTTGGCGATCTACTTCTGCTGGGATGGACATACCACAAGGGAGAGACTTAAACAAAGAGAAGCTTCTTTTCTCACCGTCTAGGAAGCTGGAAGGAGGCCTGGTGGTGTAGTGGTTACGAGTTGGGCTGCGATCCACAGGGTCGGCAGTTTGAACCCACCAGCAGCTCTGCATGAGCCACACTGAGCTTTCTACTCCCGTCAAGATTTCCAGTCTCGGAAACCCACAGGGGCCGTCCTACCCTGTCCCATAGGGTCATTGTGAGTCAGAAAGGACTCTCTGGCAGTGAGTTTGAGAGGCTAGAAGTCTGACCTCGGGGACCCAGCGCTAGGAAAAGTCTATCTGTTTGCTCTGAGGTGAGATCCTAGTGGTTCTTCAGCTTCCATCCTTAGGTTCCTCGGTTGCCGTGCATGGATCCCTGATGGCGTCGTGGTTAAGAGTTGGGCTGCTAACCTCGAGGTGAGCAGTTCAAAACCACCAGCTGCTCCTCCGGAGAAAGAGGAGACTTTCTACTCCCATAAAGCGTTCCAGTCTCAGAGACCCACGGGCAGTTCTACCCTGTCTCAGTTGGCATCGGCTGCATGGCGTGAGTCCGTTTGTTTGTGTTGGCTCATCAGGTGGTATGCATGAACTCAGCTCAGCTCACTGCCATTGAGGGTCAGAGTCAACCGGCGGGTTCTGAGCTGTCCATCTTTACCAGAACAGACAGTGTCCTCTTTCTCCCACATGGTCTGTCTGAGCGGGCTTCCAAAAGTTCATGGAGAAATGAAACCAGAAGATAATGGAATCTTTCCGCAGACATTTGAAGCCCCTTGTATCTTCCCCTTGGATTTTGCTTGCTTGCTTATTATAACTTCCTATGTCACCCGCCCATATGAATAACACCCTCCTGCATATAACACGCACAGGATGTGTAGGAAACTAAGGAACCGGGGGGCCTCACCATTTGCCAAAGCCATACAGGCAGCATACACATCACTGGTGTCGAATGTTGGCATCTGCTCTTTTCTATCTCAAGAGAGATTGATTTAAGTCATACCCTACATTTATACGACCTCATTAACATAACAGAGGAGTTGAGTGACCATTGATGTTGGAGGCTATCCTGTCAAGACTTTCAGGGCTCGGGAAAGCGAGGCCGGCAGCCCTGGTGGGCTGTTGGGTACGCATCAGCCTGCTGATGACACAGTCGGTGGTTCAAACCCACTCACCTCTCTGAGGAAGAAAGGTGTGACTGACCACTCCTGTATGGATGTACAGCCTCAGAAACACCCTCATAGGGTCCCTCGGAGTCAGAGTCTACTCAGTGACCAGGGGGTTTGTGCTAGTTCTGTTGGCAGCTTTGGTGGAAACGCCGCGCTGTTTTGTACAGCCGTTGTCTCACCAGGAACCTTACTGCTTTGCCCCACTCCCTGGCCAATGGCTGTCATCTTCCGTTTGGTTGCTTTTTCATCTTCCCCGTCCTTCTGCTAGGTGCTATCGAGTCTGTCCGGAGTCATCGTTACCCTCGCTCTGCACAGCAGGGCCGCGCACTGTGCTGGCCCATCCTCACAAGGGCTGCCACGTTGGAGCCCCTGGGTGCCGCCGCTGTGTCAGTCCATCCCGTGGGAGCTTGCCCTCTCTTTCCCTGACCCTCGCCCTTACGATGTCTCTCTCCAGGGGCTCGTCTGCCCATCCTGATGACGTGCCCAAGGTAAGTGAGACAAAGTCTCGCCACCCTGTCCTCTCACAAGCCTTCTGGCTGCACGCCTACCGTTAGTGGAAGTCCGTAGTATATTCAATGTTCATTACCAACAGCATCATTCAAACGCATAATTCTTCTTCGGAATTCCTTATTCATGGCTTAGCTTTCACATGCACAGATGGGAATAAAAAAAATCGGAACAGCATGAATGTCATACAGCATCTCAGTGAGAAATGCCATCTTTGTGCTCTGGACCGATCCCTTTCAAGCCGACTGTCCATGCGGGCTAATCTTCTTTCGCATCAATTAGCCCTCTAAGGTTTGCTTCCTATAGATTTTTTGCATTTCTTATGAATTCTATTCTTAGGTCTCTTACGTTTTGTGTTGTTCAAAGGAGGGTGACTGCTTCCCTGGTTCCTTCTAAGTGCCTGTTGCCAGTATAAATCGGGATGTGATTGATTTTCATGTTTTCATTTTGGGCCCAGCCAACCAACGGAACAAATATCCTTGTGTGTGTTTTTCAGCAGATTTGCTTGGAGTTTCCGGGTATTGAGCTGTGTTATCTGCCTACAAATCACATTCATCTCCCCTCTCTTTCTCAGAGACACTGAAAATAAAGGTGGAGATTCCAGTGAGGAGGAGGAGGGGGAGGCGGAGGAGGAAAGGTGTGCGTGGACTGATCTCCTCTTGTGGGACCTTTTCCTTGGTTCTTCCCTTTCTACCGCTCCTTCCCATACGGTTCTCTTTGTACCTGACAGCCCATTGTGCTTCAAGACTCCTCTCAAACGTCACTTCCTCCAGGAAGCTCTCCTGGACCTGATAGCCCAGGTTCGGGTGTCCTGTGCTTCTCTGTCACAGAAGCCTATGGGAAACATACGGATTTCTCTCAAGCTGTCTCCCCCAAACATATGCCAGACTTAGTTGCTTGAGAATGACTATACACTTGGAGGTCATCAGGAGTAGGTTAGGGGTCATCTCCCTAAGAGCTATCAGCCATCTAGACCAAACAGACACCACTGGTTATCCCACAACAAGTAGGGCCCACTCCCTTCTGATAAGGATAGTAGTTGTCTGTTTCCTTGTAGGAGGCACCAAAGAGGTCAAACCCACCCAAGGATGACCAAGGTTAGGCTGCCATCATGAATCTAGGGTCCGCCCATCTTGTCACATGTGTACCCCTAGACCTTCCCATTCCTATGGGCACACCCCTAGCTCATCCCCTTCCTGTCACGCTTATGCCTATCATAGCTCCCCTTCCTGCAACGTGTATGCCTATTGTCCTGCCCCTTCCTGTGACGTGTGGTTAACTGTAATCATGTCCCCCTAAAGAGATATAATACTTGGTTAGCAAGAAAGAAAAGAGCTCTCCCCGGCTCTCGGCCCCGAGGGTCTCTCCTGCTCTCGTGGCCGGGTTCCCACCACAAGGACCACCAAGCAGGGCTAAGGTGAGCAATACTACCATGAATTGTGTCTGACTCCATTACTTGACTCCATCCTTTACCTCTCATGCTCTCTATGACTTTACTATAATCTCTACTTATTATCGCTATACAATTGCACCTACCGGACCTGTGATGATTTGTGGGGGACCCTCTTCATTACCCCACAGAGGCTGGTGGGTCTGTTGTCCTGCATTTGAAGGCAGATATGGTTAATGTGGAGAGCTCTCAGAGGGCAGCCAGTGTGTCCACTGCCAGGGACGCCTGTCTTCAGTCGGCCCACCATCCGTCTCCCCTTCCATTTCCTTCTGAGGGGCTCCTCCCCCCCATGACATCCAGGGAGTCAGGATCGAAAGCAAAAGCCTGCCACCCTCCTGCCAGGGACCTTGACTATTGGCTCTTGAGACAAAGAGGTGGCAATGGTTGGACGCTCACCATGGAGGGCACACCTTACAATTCCCCTTTCCCAACCTCTGGAGCGAGGAGCCCTGGGAATAGTGCAGTGATGACATGTTGGGCTGTGAACCCCAAGATGAGCAGTTTGAAACTGCCAGCTTCCCCAAGGGAGAAAGACCAGGCCTTCTACTCCTGTCACAAACGGGAGCCTCGGAAGCCGACTGGAGCGGTAGCGGTCTTCCCGTCCTGGAGAGTCGCTATGATCAGGACGGCCTCCATGACAGGGAGTTGGGTTTGGTTTGTTTGTTTTTAGGATAGAATCATCCTTTATTGCTGGACACTTTCATAAAACTTTCAGCGAACATCTCCCCAGTGGAGAACGAGTCCCGAGACAGCAGCAGGTGCTTGCTTGCCTCGGGGCCTGGGCTCGTGTACTTCCCCCCCCTCCTGAGTTCACCCCGCTGCTTTTTGATGGCAGCCGTGCGCTTCCTCGTTTTCTGTAAAATCATCTAACGCTACCTTGCATTCTTTCTTTGCCTGGATCCCACCGATTCCATGGGCCCGTTCAATCCACTCTTTTTCAAGGGAACTGAGATGGATTCCTGTGGGACTGTGCAGCGCTTCGGATTGTCAGCCGGCGGTCTAGATGAAGGCCCGGCCTCTTCTGCACGTCCAAGAAAGCCTTGGTTTATCGCCGAGGTGTTCTTGACGTCTCACCTGGTTTGGGTTGTGACCTCTGGAGCCGCCCGCTGTCCAGCCTCCCATCGTGTCCAGAAACAGCCCTTTTCTTGTCGAGGAATTAATTTGTGCTTAAATTAGCCAGTGGATGTCAGGGTAGATCAGGTTGCTGTGAGAAACAAATGAACATCTCAGTGGCTTAACCTACGAAAAGTCCACTCCTCGTTTACGTCACAGTCACCGTGGGTGGGCAGGTGGGCTCCGTTCCACACAGCCACTTGGGGCCTCAGGACGTTTCCAGCTGTGGCTCAACACCCCTTTAAGGACTCCTTGGAGTCCTCTGTCCAAACCTCTGCAGCTACTGGCAGACATATGAGAGAGTCCAGAGGATTCCACTGGAAGTGTCTTAAGGCGATAGCATCTATCATTTACCCCAAATCCCATTGTTCAGAACTTTAATGCCGCACCTGATTACAGGGAAGCTTTTTTGTTTTGTTTTGTTTTTACACTTAGGAAATCCCATGGAGCCATTTGTATCATCTTATAGGATGGCTATGAATTGGAATCGACCTGGCACTGTGGGTCTTGGTGTGTTGTTAGCACAAGAAAAGGGATGCTGGTGGCGTAGTGGTGAAGTGTTTGGCTGCTACGCAGAAGGTCAGTGGTTCAAACCCACCAGCTTCTTAGATTCCATCCAGCTCAAGAAATGTTTTGAAAGTCTGCAGCAACAGCAACTGGATGAATGGTTCCTGGGGGTATGGAGGGAGGTCAGGGGTCAGGGAGGATGTGGAGTACGAGAATGATGAAAATGTTCTCAACCTGATTGTGGTGATGATTCTACAACTCTCCTTGATGTGATTGAACTATTGAATTGTATGATATGTGAATTATAGGCCAAGAAGACTGTTAAGAAAGAAAGGAAGGCTTCCAGATACATTCCCGAAGAGAAAGAAATGGGGCTTGGTAAAGAGCACTATTTCTGCAACTGATACTTGCAACTAACCACGGAATCTCCACGGACCCATTAGCTATGGTCTCCTCAGTCCCCATGCCCGTGTCTGAATAAACCAGCCAATGAATGAATGTCCTGGGTTCCAATGCTCACAATCACCCTCACCTGGCTCACAGAAGGGAAGCATCTGGCCAGAGCTCACTCAGCTGGCCAGGGGCAGAGTCAGGATCCCAAGCCAGTGGTCCTCCGGTCCTGCGAGCAGAAAATGACATCAATGAGAGCCAGCCTCTGGCCTGGAGGAGTTCCCATCTGAAGAGCAAAGCCCAGAGTAGCCAAGCTTGTGGAGATTTAAAGACCAACTTGGGAACCACAGGGAGATGATACAGACCCCGTTGTCAAAGGCACTGCGTGGATACATGGGGAGAGCAGGTTGGAAAGGTGCCATGGACAAGGCAGAGCTCAAAGTCAAGATAAGCGAGGCACACGCAAACTTTCGCAGGGACACTTGGGAGTCAGACTTCAGCTACTGCTTTGTGATGGATCTGACAGCAGTCAGTTCGGGATGCAAGCCCCAGCCTAGCTGTCTGCCTGCACACACACACACACACACACACACACACACACATGATGTCACGGGCTGAGCATCTTCAGACGTCTTCAATCTTGTGCAAAAAGCAACCATTCAAATGGGCTTTAACAGAACACAGATATGATTCGCACAGACGAAAGTGCAAGTGTATGGGGCCTTCAGGTGACAAGACAGGAAGCTGAAGGGATAAAACGAGTTGCCCCCGAAAGGCCCACCAATCGGTTATGAATCATTAGCCAAGCCCACAAGGAAAGAGTCTTTCCTAAGAGAGCAAGCACACACTAGAAGGCTATGGGCAGAGATGTGCACAGCAAGGACCAAGGAGATCACATGCACTGACGTACGCCCACTCCAAGCCTGGACATGTGGAGTAAAGACTAGTTACATTTCACGTCACACGTATGCACGAGCATATCCACTAAGAGCCCGCAGACGCACACCACCCCACCCTCCGAGTGGATGTGGGAGGAGACCCGTCAGGGTTCCACCCCGACCTCCTTTCCTAGTCTCGCTGCGTGTCTTGCAGGAGATGACCCATCCTTGTCTGGGAGACTGTACTCTCCAAAACGTTACGTCCCCTCAGAAAAGCATTCACTGCCGTGCTTGTGCGTGTGAGTGAATTCTTTTCTGTTGAGAATCAAGAGCCGAGGAAAGTGCCCCAGAAGCTAAGCCAAGCATAGCTTGGTCCTTGGGACGATTTCCCCCTTGTCAGGGACCTTGGTTGCTCCGGTCTCGCAGACTCTCAGGATGAAGTCCAAAAATAAAGACAGCCTTCCTTCTCGACTCTTGCCGGAAAGAACTTCTCTGGGGAGGTCGTCTCTTGTGAGCTAGCTGCACGGGAAGTGGAAGCCCTGGTCTGCGTGGTGCCCATCCACTATGCGCCAACCACGTCTGCCCAGTGCCATCCTGCCAGCCGCAGGACTTGTTCCATCAGAGGAGACAATAGAAGCCAGGAGCTGGCAGAGCCAGACTTCCGTTGGTGCTTGGAGCCATTTGGGGAACCTGCCCAACACATCCTGACCTAGTAGGAGACCTCTGGTGGATAGGTCGGGTCCCCTTCAAAGACTCAATGAATGGGTGTCTCTGGTACCTGGAAGGGCCCGTGAGGACTTGGTAGGTTCCTAGGTTGACAGTAGTTAGGCAAGCATCTCTACCTGCCAGTAGAGATGTTCCCGCTCAGTTCCTCTGTGCAACATTACCTCCGTGGCGCAGTTTGAAAATTAGAACTGGTTGGGGACAGCCTGGCTGAGCAGCAGGGAGGGGCGGGTAAGAATTCTTTGGAATTCACACCATCTAGAATGAACGAGCCTGTCCCATGTGTTGATTTAAAAATGATAACATAGACAGTAGGAATGCTTTCAGCAGCAAGTAGCATACACTTAAAAATTAGATAGTCTTTTTTCTTGTTTGCTAATAAAACCCAAAAACTTACTGCCATTGAATCAATGACGAATCATAGTGACCCCCATGGGACACTATGAATCAGCCCATAAGTCTTTATGGGAGTAGAAAGCTCTTCTGTCTCCCAAGGAGCAGCTGGTGGTTTTGAACAACTGACCTAAAGAGTTAGCAGCCCAACGTGTAGCCATACGCCACCAGGGCTCCTCTGTTGACTGATGGATAAACAATATATTCACTTGGCTGCTCAATGGTGCCCTGGTATCTCTAGCACTCTCTTGGCCCAGTGGTCATCTCACAGTGACAAGAGGACTGCGCTAGCTCTGGACACTCATTCACTCCCTCAGGAAGATGCAGAGGGAAGGGTCAGTGCCAGCCACACGTGGCCCCCTTTTGGGGTGTAAAATTTAAAACCTCCCTATAAGCCTCAAGTCGTCTTTGGCTCGTGTCTTGTTGACCAGAACTGGGTAGTACAACCTCCTGAAGCTGAAGAGAAGCTAAGGGGGGAAAAATCAGAAAACATAGCTTTGCTGCACTTACAGTAACACAGACGAGTAGGAGGTGAGGAATGGTAGTACTAGCCATAGTTGTCAATAGGGCAGTCATTCGTTTTTTAAATCACTTTATTTGGGGCTCATACAGCACTTATCACAATCCATACATCCATCCATTGTGTCAAGCACACTTGTACATTTGTTGCCATCATCATTTTCAAAACATTTTATTTCTACTTGAGCCCTTGGTATCAGCTCCTCATTTTTCCCCCTCCCTCCCTTCCCCTCCCTCCCTCCTGAACCCTTGATAATTTATAAATTGTTATTATTTTTCATGTCTTACATAGACTGATGTCTCCCTTCACCCACTTTTCTGTTGTCCATCCCCCTGGGAGGGAGTTATATGTAAATCATTGTAATTGATTCCTTCTTTCTACCCCACCTTCCCTTTACCCTCCTGGTATCTTTACTCTCATTATTGGTCCTGAGAGGTTCATCTGCCCTGGATTCCCTGTGTTTCCAGCTCTTATCTGTACCTGTGTATATCCTCTGGTCTAGCCGGATTTCTAAGGTAGAATTGAGATCATGATAGTGGGGAGGGGTGGGGAAGGAAGCATTAAAGAACTATAGGTAAGTTGTATGTTTCATTGGTGCTATACTGCACCCTGACTGGTTCATCTCTTCCTTGTGACCCTTCTGTAAGGGGGTGTCCAATTGTCTACAGATGGGCTTTGGGTCTCCACTCTGCACTGCCCCCTCATCCACATTGATACGATTTTTTGTTCTGGGTCTTTGATGCCTGATACCTGATACCCATCAACACCTCATGATCACACAGGCTGGTGTGCTGCTTCCATGTGGACTTTGTTTTTCAGCTAGATGGCTGCTCGTTTCTCTTCAAGCCTTTAAGACCCCAGGGCAGGTTATTCTTACAGTCACATGAACTCATGTGCTTTGTAATTTCCTGGTACTTGATGTCATTTGTTCTTCTCTGCTATGAAACCACTTCAAGAGAGGGCAAAGGACAAATCTCTGGCTTCTTGGCCCCTAAGAGATGCGGATTTGCTACCTTCAGATTAGGCCCAGTCATTCCCGGGGGCAGTGGGAGGAAGCGAGATGGGAGGTAGAGAAAAGAAGGCAGTTTGGGAAGTCTCAGAAAGAGGCCGGAGCCCTGCTTCTCATGGGGGGAAGCATCGAGACCCCAGAGAGAGGTTTTGGAAATGCCCTGCCCTAGTTCCCAGTGGGGGAGGTGGGCAAGGTGCAGAATGACCTTTGGCCCCTGGGTGTGGCCCTGAAGACAGGGCTGAGGGCCTGTGCAGACATATCAGGTGGCCTGGGAACTGAGGGATGGCATCCTGTGTGGACTGAGGTCTTCAGGACAGAGCCTGCCAACCACAGCAGGGCACTTTAAAAGTCTGTCCCCCAGGAATTGGATACATTCACATAGAGAGATGGGAAGAGTCCTCCTGACCTGCAGCTGAAGTAACGCCGAGTTGTGGAAAAAATGGACACACTTGGTGCACACTGATGTGGACGGAGACCACCGTCTGAGGCAGGAACCTGGAGGTACTTCCCAGCATCCATCAGGAATGGCTAGAATGAGGAATCTTCCTGGGCATGAAGTCCAGGCCCTGTTGAAGCTAAGCACCATCCGTGGCTGAGCTGTAGCCCCTGAAGCACTCTGGGCTTGTTGAATGTCTCCCTAAGAGGAGGCACACACTCCTCCTCCTTTTCCATTGCTGTCCAACTAAGGAGCTCCAAGCAGCCATTTGGGAACAAGACGTGATCTTAAGTGTGGAAGGTGGAAGAGAAAGCTGAACCTGAGTGTATTAGTCTGGGTTGACTAGAGAAATTCATAGACACTCATGTGTGTAAGAGAGAACTTTATGTCAAAGAGCAATTATACATTAAGAAAACATCCCAGCCCAGTCCAGATCAAGTCCATATGTCCAATATTACCCCACATGTCGGATACTAGTCCATAAATTCCTTTAGACTCACATAGTCATGCAATGACGCAGAATGCAGGAAGATCACAGACTGGTGGGTGGAAAGTCTTGTGGATCCAGTAATGGTGAGAGCCTCTCAGCACTGGCGTGGGTCTCCATGTGGCTCCTCCAGCTCCAGGGCTCTGGCTGCATCAATGTAGCTCCATCAGGAAATGTCTCAAAGGGAGTGTGTGTATTCAGTGAGCTATTCATCTCCAAATGAGGTCATCTCCAAATAAGGTCATCAAGCTGAGACCTGATTGACAGGCAAAACTCCACCCCTTCACTCTTGATAGTCTCAAATTGACAACAGATGATGTAACTACCATAAGGCTACACTGAAGCTCTGGGATATCCTGGATTCCTGTCTCCAGACTGGTTCTGCATGGACAGGACATCACTTTCCAGCAGAAGTCAGGGCTGCCTTGCAGGGCAAAAAACAAAACAAAAAAACCCCTCCAAACTCACTCACTGTCATGGAATCAATTCCGACTCATAACAACCTCGTAGGACAGAGTAGAACTGCCACTGGGGGTTTCCAAGATGCAGCTCTTTTTTTTTTTTTTGAACATCCAAAATGTTTTAATAACAGGATGGGATCTGGGATTAGTTTAAAAATATGGAACGCTTCACGAATTTGCATGTCATCCTTGCGCAGGGGCCATGCTAATCTCCTCTGTATCGTTCCAATTTTAGTATATGTGCTGCCGAAGCGAGCACCAAGATGCAGCTCTTCACGGGAGTAGAAAGCCTCATGGAATGGCTGGTGGTTTCAAACTGCTGACCTCATGGTTAGCAGCCCAACTTGTAACCACCCACCACCAGGGCTCCCAGGGCAGCGCTGGGTAATAATTCCCATTCCCTTTCTGAGCCTCAGTTTCCTCCATTGAAAACTAAGACGCTTAATATGATGATGGCTGCTGTTGTGTGTTTTGCCTCCCAAAGCTTTGTGGGTAGCTCTTCAGAAACATTAGGGCCGGTTGACCCTTCCACGGGCTCAGTGGAGCTGGGCAGAGGTGTAGGTACACTCACAGAGCGCTGGCCGGTTTGTCAGCCTCCCTCTCTCTGGCTTCACTTGCTGTCTCTGTCTCTGAGGCTCCAAGACTGGTTTCAGCCCTCAGGTAACTACTGGCTGTCCTCCCAGAATGCAGTGGGAAAGGTATGGACAAGTCCTGTTCCCAGACCTGATATCTGACTGGTGACCCAAAGCCTACTCTGCCCTGGGACCTCATAAAAGGGACATGATTTTTATTTGATGAAGGCCAGTGGTAAGGGCTTTCATGATTACGTAACTCACGGACCTTCCTCAATAGAGAACTTGAAGCAAATCCCTGCACTTGGACCTAGCATGCCATACCCTCTACTGTCTCAGGAACTTGCCTCTTCTATATTTTTAAGCACTTTCTCTCACCTATTTAAAAAATAGATAATTCACATGCTTAACACATTAAGAGTAGACTTGTCAACTCTTTCCCCAAGCCCCCACCACCACATAACTCAACTCCTTTGTAGGACTCATGGCCCCCACCCCCCAGGGTTTCTATGCAAAACAAGGATGGCGTGTTCAGCTGGGTTGGTTAGAGAAACAGACCCAGTGACACCGGTAGAGGTATAAGAAAGAACTTCATGTCAGCCCAGTCTAACTCAAGTCCCTAAGTCTGAGGTTAGTCCGTAAGTCCTTCTTCAGACTCCTGTAGCCACAGGCCAACGATGCAGAATGATGAGCCCGGAAGTAAGAAGATCCCAGTCCTGTGGGCGCAGAGATCCGTAGCTCCAAAGTCAGTGGAAATAAATGGCAGGGCACCAGCAGCTCCGTGTCGGGCAGCCCCATGGAGCCAGCTCTTGAGGCAGGCAGAGTTCCCGCAGCCAGGGGAGAGAGCAAGAAACCATTCCCAGAGTCCTTCACTCTCATACCGAAGGCCACACCCCAAGGAGGTGTCATCAAGTTGCTTCTTGATTAACAGGCTTGACTCCACCCCTAGCTAGGAGTGTATGTTGATATAAACCCACTGGACTACCACGGATGGCTTTGTATTGCCCATTCCCTCCCCCACGTCTTCCCTAAAAGGTGACACATTTAGTACTCTGTTCCCTGGCTTTTTTTTTTTTTTTTCACTTAACAGGAGAGCCTAGAACTCGTTGCAGTATAGTCCACAAAGTCTTCTGTGTTCTTCTTCTCAACTTGGTATTGTGATTTGGTGAACAGCGTATCAGTTTTCCATTCAACCATTCACACACGTTTGTTTCGTGTCATTGAATGCAGTCCCCACGATGTGCCAGCACTCATCCCACTTCTACCCGGGGTTTCCCATTTCCATGTGTCCTTCTTCCCTCGCCCTTCCTGTCTTCTGAAATTTGGCCCTGGGAATATTCTGTCCATTGGGTCTCAAATGATGGATGGGTCCTAAGCAGTACATCCCTCTCTGGTGTTATTGTTCAACGTATGGACTTGTCTGCTGTTGGGCTGAAAATCGAGTCATGGAGGTGAGTTCATTCCCAAGTTCAAAGGGTGACTAATTGCCTAGCCTCAAGGGTTCTACCTATCTCAATCCAGCCAGACAGCCTGGTTTTATTTTCCCCCCATGTTTTTCTCCCAGTCTTTTCCAGAACAATCTAATGTGACCTAGTCTTGGGCTGTCATTCATTTTTGTTTTTTTCTTCATTGTGGTAATGATATCCACAATAAGACCAATGCCAATTCAGCAAATTTGACATGCATAATTCAGTGTCATTGATTGTGTCCATCATTTATGCAACCACTATGACTATTGTTTGTCCGAATTATTCCACGACCATGAACAGAAATTCAGTGTCTTGCTATGCAATGGATTTTCCCTCCCCTCTTCTCCCACCCTTGGTAACTACTAAAGCTCTGGACTCTGTTAGGGATTGAATGTGTCCCCCCAAAATGTGTGTTATAAAGCCTACCCTTATTCCTATGATATAATCCAATTTGGGAATAGTTTCCTCTTTATGTTCACGAGGTTATATCAGAGTGTGTGTGTGTGTGTGTGTGTGTGTTTACAATTCCTGTAATGGTTTATTACACATAAGATATTAAAAGATTGACAAGCCCATAAAAGATGGACATTTATGGTAATACTCTAAATTGTGACTTTTCTTAAGTACATTTTCATAATTTGCTGGTGATGAATACATGAACGAACAACTTTCATATATTAATCTTATATGAGGTCACTTTGCTAACTTCTCCCCTTGTATTCAAATGATGTGAAGGTAGATTATGTGGGTTTTCCATTGAAATTATAACAACAATCATCCAAAAATAATCAGAAAATAAGTTTGTTTCTTTTTAAAACATTTCATTGGCCTATACCTCCTATACCATACAATTTAATCTTTCCATCTGAGTCATCTTCATTACTATTCTCTACTTGATATTAGGTTCAAATGTCCCTTGCAATGGGTACACAGAACTCGCAGACAAGACTCATGATTACAGGGTTTAATGAGGCAGTTAACAAGTTGTAATGCCCCAGAGCATGTCTGGGGGTTGAGTTGTTTATCAGGACACCTTACATACAAAGTTCTGTCAAGTCTGTCAACAAATGCCCAACGGGCAGACCACTCTGCTATAAGCTTCAACCCAAAGGCATTCAGCCCAAGCTCACGGGTCACCAAACTCAGCTCCCTGAATTAAATGCCCAGTCACCCCACTCCAGGAAGCCTTCGTCCAAAGGCACTCAGCTCTACTAACTTATGTCCACAAGTCCAACTTCCCCAACTAAGTGCCCAGAGGCACCCCACACCACAAGCCAGACTCCTGCACAAAAAGCACTCGCTTTTCTTGCCCCGTGGGTGGGAGAGTCCCATCCCTCTGTGCCGTGTTCTGGCTCCTGGTTCTGCTGCTGCTCCCTGACGGTACAGCTGTCCTCTGGATCCAGGAAGCTCGCTGGGCAGGGATCGAAAATACAGAGGCCATGCTCCACTCCTGGCTCTTGCTGGTCATGAGATCCCCACCCCGCCTGCTTCTAAAGAGGCTCATTTTATACATAGCAGGGAATCCTGTTCACAATTACTCACAGGTGAATCCTAGCCGTCTCTCTCCCCGCCTTCTTACTAGACCCATGTAAGGTAAGATCATTTTATAGATGTTAGAGACTTTGGCCAGAAGAGCCATGCTAAATAATTCACTGCCTCGGCACAATCATATTAAGAAAATTTGTGCAATCAGCACCACAATCAATTTCTGAACATTTTCTTCTTATACTCATGAATATTCTCCCCATTCCCACTGCCCCTGAGAGGCCAACATTGAGACACAGATGGAGATAGGATTGAGACGAAGAACGTGAGGTTAAGAGCGGCTTTATTAGGGCAGGGAAAGAGCTCCCGGGAGGGAAGGGAGAGCAGAGACAGGGACAGGAGCATCTTGAGCTCCTGGGCGGGTTCCGAGACCCAACGAGCTGGGTCAGGGAAATCGCAGCTTGTCGGTGAGGTGGTGGGAGATATATGGGGCTCGAGCTAGGAAGGTGTATTGACAACAAGAAGGGAGATTTTTTTTTTTTTTTT
>NW_022103901.1:16376911-16378562 GCF_000313985.2 Echinops telfairi | reverse complement strand
AGGAAAGTTGTATTTCTAATACAGAAAAAATAATACAAAACAAACAAGAAGCAAACAAAGAAACCAACAACAATGACTGGTCAAAACAGAAAACCTCAGTAGAAAAGAAAGCAGAAAAGATTAAAATGGAAACAACTTTAAAGTGGGTCAAATACTAAGATATTATCTTTTGACCTAACTGTATTTGCCAGAATCAACTTTACCATGCTCTCTGTCTGACTGCAAGGCTATTCGCCTCCCTAGACTATGGTCAGAGGGGATTCACCAGAGGCGTCATCCACGTGGGGACCCTGCAAAAGGATTTTGATCTTCCACTGTCATCCACAGCCTTCTGAAAACCAGGTGTTCCCTCTGTCAGATCTGGATGTGATTATTTACAATCCTTGGATCATGCAGACTCATGTGCTTAAAGTCTTCCTGAAGACTTAGTTGATGCCCCCCTTAGGTAGCTGCTTATTTTAAGATAAACCTTTAAGATCTGCACAGGTGTGTTTTACCAAGCACATCTGAGATATAAAAAGAGCAGACCAGGCAGAGAGGCCAAGAAGCAGAGACGAGGAAACAACACCACGCAACCATCTCCCAGGAATCCAGGAACAGAAGTTGAAAAGAGACACAGACCTTTGCCTCCACACTGCCAGAGTTCACCTGGGTGTCCGGAATTTGGACTTCTGTTCTCATAAACTGTGATCGAATAAACTTCTGTTCATTACAACCACCCACTTGGGGTATTTCGGATGTAGCAGCACTAGATAACTAAGAATATTGGATGCCAGATAGAGAAGAATATTGAACGTATCGGAGAAGAACAGAGTAAGCTATCTAGGAAGAAATACAGTCAGAGCAAGGAGAGCGAGCCGACATCTAACATATTTGGACAGGTTATCCGGAGAGGCTGGAAAAGGACATTGAGTTGGTAAAGCAGAAGGTCAGCTGATAAAAGAGGGAGACACTCAGCCAAATGGACTGACACCGAGGCTGTGACAATGGGTTCAAACATGCCAACAAGTGTGAGGGTGGCGCCGGGCCAGGCTATGTCTTAGTCTGTGGGCACTGGGTGGCTCTGAGTCTGAACCAACTGAAGGGCACCCAACAAGAGCAGAGAACTAAGACCGCCTCTATCTGCCATCTGTTCGGTTAGAAGTACGACCGTAAAGTGACCAGCAAAATAAAGATTACCAGTGTGGATTATGCTGAACGGTGCACCCAGAGTCTCACTTCTTGGTGCTAAAATATGTGTTAGTCCGGGTAGACTAGAGAAACAAATTCATAAACACACATGTATAAGAAAGAATTGTATATACAAAAGCAGCTGAATATTGAGAAACCATCCCAGCCCAGTCCAGATCAAGTCCACAAGTCCGTTAGTAGCCCACGTGTCCGATATCGATCTATAAAGTCCTCTTCAGACTCACGAAACACATGCAATGATGCTGAGTGCAGGACGATCACAGGCCAGTAGGTAGAACGTCTTTTTGGTTCCATGGCTGTATTAGTCTAGGTACTTCAGAGAAACAAATCCACAGCAACTCATGTATAAGAGAGTTTTATGTAAAGAAAGTATGCATCACGAAAACATCCCAACCCAATGCTGCCCAAGCCCACAAGTCCAACATTAACCCATTAACCCAACACCAGTCCACAAAGTCCT
>NW_022103901.1:16372919-16374960 GCF_000313985.2 Echinops telfairi | reverse complement strand
GGGTAATTGTGTGCCCCCACGGTATGTTTGGCAATACTGGAAACAACTTTGTTGTCACAACATTCGGCAAGTGTGCCACTGTCTGGGAGTACAGCTTGTGTTAGACTGGGTGGACTAGAGAAACAAATCCAGAGGCACTCATGTATGTGTCAGAGAGAGCTTTATATCAATCAAAGAGTCATTGTATATTAAGAAAACATCCCAGCCCAGTCCAGATCGAGTCCATAAGTCCTATAGTAGCCTATACATCTATAAATTCCTCTTCAGACTCACACAACACATGCAATGATGACAAAGGCAGGAAGATCACAGGCCAGTGGGTGGAAAGTCTTATGGATGCAGTGGTGGTGGAAGCATCTCAGTGGGTCTCCACGTGGCTCCTCCAGCTCCAGGGCTCTGGCATGGTTCCATGTGTCTTGTCAGCAGGAAGACGAAGCAAAGAAAGTGTGTCCCACCACCAGGGAGGAAGACAGGAGATCCCAGAATCCTCAGGAGAAGGCTGTGCCCATACAGAGGCCTCATTGGCTATGACCTGATTGACAGCCTAGACTCCACCCCTTCACTCAAGTTGACGGGGGTTATGTAACTGCCACACTGCTACATAACTGGTGAGGTCTAGAATAGACCCTGCAACAAATATGGATAGTGCTGAGGTTGAGCCCTGCATTAAGGCCCCCAAACCAGACCACCACCGTGGAGTTGATTTGACTCATAGCAACCCTGTAAGAGTAGAACTGACCCTGCAGGTTTCCAAGGCTGTAACTCTTTACAGGAGAGCTGGTGGGTACGAACTGCTGATCTTGTGATTGGAAGCCCAGGGTGCAACCCTCTGTGTCATCAGGGCTCCTTACATTAAATAAGGCAAAGGTAAAAGTAAAGCCAGCGGGATTTTTTTAAAAAAGACTTCCTCTCGCTTACCCCCACTCCTGCCCCAGCAGCATTCGACACTATGCCCCTCCCTCTGCCTTAAGCCCTACCTTCGGTGACGAAGCACCCACCTGGTCTCCTTCCACCTCTCCAGTCTCACCTTTCTTGATCTTAAAGCACAAGTTTAAATCAGGAAAAGTGTGTGACAGGGTTGGAGCCTCTCACCATAGTTATTCTCTCTGGATGCTGAGCCCAGCACCAGAGAAGATGGATTATATGGAGAAGAATGTGGCATCCGGATTGGAGGCAGGCTTATGAACAACCTGAGATGTGCAGATCACACAACCTTGCATGCTGAAAGTGAGGAGGCCTTGAAGCACTGGCTGATGGGGATCCAGGATTGCAGCCTTCAGTGCGGATCACGACGCAAGGTAAAGAAGACCCAAATCCACACAACTGGACAAATAGGTAGCATCATGATCAGTGGAGAACAGATTGACGTCAAGGATTTTGTCTTGCTTGGGTTCACAATCAATGCCCATGGAAGCAGCAGTCAAAAAGTCAAAAAACACGTTGTGTTAGGTTAATCTGCTGCACAAAACCTCTTAGGGTATTGGAACGCAAGGATGTTATTTTGAGGACTAAGGTGTGCCTGACCCAAGCCAGGGCATTTGCCATCGCCTGATATGCATTATGAAAGTTGATAAGGAAGACCACAGAAGAATCGATGCATTGAATCATGGTGCTGGAGAAGAATATTGAAAGTACCATGGACTGCGAAAAGGACAAACTGACCTGTCTTGGACAAGAGCCACTGGAGTGCTCCTTAGAGACAAGGAAGGCAAGACTTCACCTTACCTATTTTGGACATGATGTCAGAAAGGACCAGTCCTTGCCGAAGGATGTCATGCTTGGTAAAGCAGAGGGGCCATGACAATAAGAGGAAGGCCCTCAAGGAGATGGCTTGACACCATGAGCGCAGCAACAGGCTCAAGTGTGGGAGTGATTGTGAGGAGGGCGCAGGGCTGGGCAGTGTCTCCTTCTGTGATGTGTAAGGGCGCTGTGACTTGATGGCACTTAACAACCACAACTTCAACCCCAGACCCTCCATTGCCTGGTCTGGTTACACGTCCTTTCCTGGGTCATTCAATGTTGGGGAACCCTCAAGGCGGGG
>NW_022103901.1:16371388-16372339 GCF_000313985.2 Echinops telfairi | reverse complement strand
ATAGGCAATGCAAGCAATAGGAGGGGGATGACCTAGGGATGAACGTGCAATAGTAAGAGGAGGGAATAGGGGGGCATGTGTGGCAAGATGGGTAGACCCTGAACTCGATAAGCTTAGTCATCTTAGAGTGGTCCCGGGCTTGCCTTCAGGCACTCCGTCAAGGGAACAATGCCAGAAGGGACTGGACCCTACTTAGGGTGAGTCAGACTATACAGTCTGGTTGCTCTAGATGGCTGACGTTAAGGAGAATAACCTCTGACCTACTTTCGCTGACCGCCTAGTGTACAGTCATTCTCAAGCAGCTAAGTCCGGTACATATTATTGGGGAGACAGCTTAAGAGAAATCCTTCTGTTCCCCACAGTTTCCTACAATAGAATCCAACCTTTCCTTGGAGCTTCTGGACTGCTCATCGAACTTCCCACTCACTGGCTCTGCAGAGACATCTCAAAAGCCCTGGCGTCCATCACGGTCACGATCGCACTCAGGATCCTCTGTTCCAAACCCCATCTCCTTTCAAAGCTCCCTGCTTCAGTGTCCAGCAAGACCAGCCAGAAGCCCAGAAGCCACCTGAACCTGTCCCTCTCCCTCAACACTGTCTGAAGCCTCAAGTCCTGAGATGACCCTCTAAACATCTAACTCATCACTTCTCATCCCCAGCTTTTCTTCCAGCGGTCCCTCAACAATTTTCTCTGTTTTTGTTTTTTAGGTTTCTTCCCGTTCTGGAATTTGGATCGTGTGTAAGTTATTCTTCTTGAGGGCATCCCACATCATTCTTTTGGGGAAGAGGTATCCTCATCTGAGGCTTTTAAAGAATTTTCTCTCAATCCATTGAAGGTACCTAAAATATCCTTCTTTTGAATTCCTTATCAGTAGCCTTTTCTTCCTCAGCGATATTTCCTGGCTCTCTGTTTTGGTGGCTTGTTTTGAAGGACTCTGTCTTTTTTTTTTTT
>NW_022103901.1:16361690-16369986 GCF_000313985.2 Echinops telfairi | reverse complement strand
GCTCTGTTCTATAGGGTTCAGGGCCATCACGCTCTGTTCTATAGGGTTCTGGGCCATCACGCTCTGTTCTATAGGGTTCAGGGCAGTCCCATTCTGTTATGTAGGGTTCAGGGTCATCACGCTCTGTTCTATAGGGTTCAGGGCCATCACGCTCTGTTCTATAGAGTTCAGGACAGTCCCATTCTGTTCTATGGGGTTCAGGGTCATCACGCTCTGTTCTATGGGGTTCGGGGCAGTCCTGCTCTGTTCTATAGGGTTCGAGGCAGTCCTGCTCTGTTCTAGAGGGTAGCTCTGAGTCAGAATTTACTCCATGACAGTGAATATGGAGGGGAGAAGAATAGGGACAGAACGTAGTAAAGAAAAACTTTAAAATAAGGAAGGAAAAGAAAAAACGGGGGTTGGGGGTAACAACAACAAACGAATGAGAACAGGTAAGCAGAGAAAGAAAGGGAAGAAAAAGGAGAAAGCTGGGGGCCTGGACACCCAGCATGGTACCTGGGGGTTGGGCAGGGCGCCCTATCTTAGATGGACTTCCTACAGGCTAGAAGGTGCCTGGTGTCAGGGTGCCTGATCTGACAGAGTCCTTTCAGGTCCAGAGGGCAGCTAGGCCAGGGTAGTTGGTTACGGACTCTTGCATGACCAGGAGTGGCCTGAGACAGGCCACCTGTGTTGCACTTCAAGCTGTGCTGGTCTGATGAGATGCAGTTCACACACCTCCACACACCAGACATGCGGTGATGTGTACTGCATGTGCCTCTGACCCCCGGTGGAGGAGGGGCTGCTCAGAGATGTGTCAACAGCCATTGAGTGGGCGAGGATGGAGACTGACCACCCTTCTGGTCACCAGGAGGGTGTGGGGACAAAGTTAGGATTGCAACTTTCTGGATGCCAGCCACTGGTGTTGGTGATGATGCAGTCCTGGGCTAGTGGAGCAGAGATGGCCAGTTGTCTATCCCAGTCAAACTCTGCTGGCAAGAGTTCAACATGGCTGCACTGTGTGTCAGACCAGCTGACATTTCACCCACTCGGTCTGTCTCCTCTCTCCCCGCTCTTGTTCACCTTCTTCTAGTAGCCGGCACTCAACCCACTTCTCTCTGCCTTCCTCTGAAGTCAGGGTGCCAGGATGATGGTGCACACATTTCATC
Source organism: Echinops telfairi (assembly GCF_000313985.2). NCBI lineage: Eukaryota > Metazoa > Chordata > Mammalia > Afrosoricida > Tenrecidae > Echinops > Echinops telfairi. Next base: position 16,368,841 of record NW_022103901.1, on the reverse strand, counting down.
TCATCTCTCCTGTCTGTGTTGTAGAGCATCATTGCCTAGTGCCCCCATCTTGCTAGAATTCTCCCCCACCATTTGTTTTTATTTTGTTTATGGTCGTTTTTTCGCTCTGTAGAATTTTTTTTAACTACCAAAATATGGTGTGAGTTTATTTCCGATAGAAAAACCATGTGAAAATTGGTACGTTTCATTCTTAACGCCGCCAAATAAACGTAGACATTTAAGTATTTGTTTAAAGGTGTAGTTTTTTAATGGCCTAGTTTTTTTAGAGCAGTTTTAAGTTTATGGAGAGTAATTGTACAAAAACTACAGCGGGTTTCCATATGCTCATTCTCTCCCCTGCCCCGTGTAGACATCTAAACAATGTATGTAGTTGCAAAGACGGCGGGGGAGCAGCGTCTGACCTGCTCTAACTTCATAAAGGAGGAGTCGGAGAACAACCGCCAGTATCGGTCCAGAGCATCAGTCATGAGATGCACAGGTCAGAAACGCCTCCACTTCTCCACCTTTTCTACCCATGTTGACGCCACCGGTCCTCCCACGGCATTCTCTGCTGCTCTGCCGACATCAATAATTCATTGCAATAGCCACCCAGAACCCACAGGCAATATTCACAGTCAAGGGTTTAGCACAGGGATGTCATAGGTTACCACTCGGGATCAGAAATACTCCAGATTCAGTTCTTCCATGAGGACAGCCGCTTTTCAGCAGTATCCACGGGCTTGCTCTGGCCCTTGGCCTCTCTGGGTCCCTTGGCTCCCTTCCGCCAGGCTTGGGCCAGTGTGAACAAAGCTGCTTAAGCTCCGTGGAGAAATGCCCAAACACATTCCACTCTCCCAGCATTCCTTGGGCGGCAGGCACTCAGCGCTAGCTCCAGCTGCCCAGAGACAATCCACTTTGCTAGCAAGCCTCCTGCCCAAAGACACTTGACGTCTTTGCTTTGTAGCCTGGAAGTCTCACCACGCTTTCTAGTGCTCTTGGCTCAGCTGCCTCTGTTTCGCTGCCCCTGTTTCTCCTCATCCCTGGGATCAGAGACAGCTCTCTGTACATTGGATCCAGGAGGTTCAGGAAGGGACCTTGGGTCCAAAGGATGCTCGGTGTTCCTGGCTTTTCTTTCCTGATAGTAGTGAGGGCCGTCTTTCCACCTCTGGGATGGCTCATTTCCAAGCTAGCAGAATGGCGAAACCGACTGATCCCCTTGTTATGGTCCCACACACCTTATTTGCCTGGGCCTACCCCTGAAAGGGAGCCATGTTCTGTAGCTCCTTATGAGCAAGCTATCCAACCCCCTGGGTGGACCACATGTACTTCCCATGTGCGTCCTCCTACCCGGTTGTTTGAAGGGAGCTACAAAGGCTGGAAGGGCCACATCAGGCCATTCCCTGATCTCCAGCGGTTGGATGTGTCCTTTCCGGTTTACCTTCTAACCTGTGAGAGTGTTTTCCATTGAGGCGATTTTTAAAAATTCATTCCCATTTTATTCAATCTGTAATAGTTTCATTTTTAACTTTGAAATCTTTGATCCGTCGGGTGTTTTAAAGAACGAGATAGCCGGTGAGTGGAAAATCCCTCATGTTTATCCAAAGATAACCAAGTAATCCATCTTTCATTCATTTGAAGCACCCCTTCTATTCTGGGATCGAAGGAATGAAATGGGTTCTAAGGGGTTGAAATGGGTGACGCGTTAGGCTGCTCACTGCAAGGTTAGCTGCTCACTGCAAAAACCTCCAGCCGCTTCCGGAGAGAAAGAGGAGCCTTGCTGTTCTCATAAAGAGTTCCAGACTCAGAAAGCCACAGAGGAGGTTCTACCCTGTCCCATCGGGTCACTAGGGGTCAGACGCCACCCGATGGCCGTGAGCTTTGAGAGACAGAAACTTGTGGTGCAGAGCCGGGCTGTGAAACCACCTTCTCTGAGTCCGTTGCCCCCTGGTAGGTTCTGCCATTGAGCCTCTGGAGAGAGACTGCTAAGCCAGAGAAGGGAGGCCAGGCCTGTCTTTCCTGAGCCTGTGAGCCTGGGGCACCAGCGCTGCACCAGTGCTTTGTGTGGTGGCAGCCCTCCCCGCCACTTCATCAAAAACCTACAGGCACGGATTCAATCCCAACTTCTCGTGATCCATAGGGCTTCTAAGGTGGTCATTTTTAATAAGAACTGCTGTCACCAACGTTCTCCCATGAAGTGGTTGGTGGGTCTGGGCCCCCAGTTTGGTGCTTAGCAGTCAAATGCTTACCCTGCAAGCACTGCCCAGGGCTCCTTCCTCTTCGGTGCCCACCAACGGCACTCCAAAGAAATAGATGCTAAGTTAACCAACTTGCTTGTTTTGCCAACGTCACTTCAAGACGAACTTTGCAGCACGCTTCCCACCAGATTGCTGTCTCAAAGATCTCGACACTGAACATCTAGAACTGATACTTGGGTTCAGAAGGAGACATCAGCAAGACGCCCCCACCCACCCATGATGAGGCTCCCTCACCGATCCAACACCTGCACACAACTCTCCCAGTCCAGGAACCTTCTCTTTGCAGATCTGAGTCCACCTAGATCAGCTTAGCTCCATCTCTCCCTTTCTGCCTTTCTCCCTCTGCCTCTCCCTCTGTCTTCCCTACCAGGTAGCTCCCAGAGGCAGGCTCAAGTGTCCTCGGGGGCCAAGGCCTGTCCCTGCTGGTCTAGGAATCTGCTTCCACCAGGTACCTTCTTGGGGGCTCTTACAGTTCTTATAACAATCCACACACCAATTATATCGAGCATATTTGTACATGCGTTACCATCACCATTTTCTAAATGTTTTCTTTGAGCCCTTGCTGTCAGCTCCTCTTTTTTCCTTCCCTCCCACCCCTCCCACCCTCATGACCTCTTGATAAATTATAAATTCTTATTGTTTTCATATCTTACACCGACTGCTGTCTCCCTTCACCCAGGTTTCTGTTGTTCATCCCCCTGGGGTGGATGGGTTATCCATCACCATTTTCTAAATGTTTTCTTTGAGCCCTTGCTATCAGCTCCTCTTTTTTCCTTCCCTCCCACCCCTCCCACCCTCATGACCTCTTGATAAATTATAAATTATTATTGATTTCATATCTCACACCAACGCTGTCTCCCTTCACCCACGTGTCTGTTGTTCACCCCCTGGATGGGGGTGGGGGGTGCTATGTGTCCATCATTGCAATTGGTTCCCCTTTCCTCCTCTCTTCCCCCCACCTTTCTCCTACTCTCCTGGTATCGCTACTCCCATTTCTGTACCTGAGGGGTTTATCTGACCTGGATTCCGTGTGTCGTGAGCTCTGATCTGTACCAGTGCACATGCTCCGCCGGTCTAGCCAGAACTGAAAGGCAGGACTGAGAACATGATAGTGAGGAGTGAGGAAGCCTCAAGGAACCAGAGGAATATTGTGTGTTTCCTCAGTGCTATACTGTGCCCTGGTTGACTCATCCCTTCCTTGTGATCCTTCTGTGAGGGGATGTCCTATTGTCTACAGATGGGTTTGGGGTCTCTGCTCCAACCCCCCTCCTTCTCAACAATATGGATTTTTGTGTTGTTGTTTGGGGTCTTCTGGTGCCTCTTACTTGACTTGATTCCATCAACATCTCATGATCACACAGGCTGGTGTGCTTCTTCCATGTGGGCTTGTTGCTTCCCTGCTGGATGACTGCTTGTTTAACTTCAAGCCTTTAAGCCCCCAGATGCTCTATCTTTTGATAGCCGGGCACCATCTGCTTTCTTCACCACATTTGCTTATGCACCCGCTTTGTCTTTAGCGATCGTGTCAGGAGGGTGAGCATCGCAGAATGTCAGGTTGTTAGAGTGTTTTTGTGTAGAGGGAGGGCTTGAGCAGAGGCCCAAAGTCCCTCCGCTTTCTTAATGCACATGGGCCAATCCCTCTATTTTTGTGAATTAACATATTTCCATGAGAGCACACCTATATTTATACCTCCATCCATAGCTTTGCTTCCTAGATCTTTCCTCTGTTTCTTTTCACCTTCCTCCTGTCCCACCATCGGGCTCTCGCCCTTACTCTGCCTCTTAGTAATTCCTCTTGGCTAGATCGCTGTTGTCCCGACACCCCCTGGATCTCTACGTCTTCCTCGTTGTTGCTTGCAATTCCCTAGTCCCGTTCCCCCCCACCCCCCACCCCCGTGGTGGTGTACTTCCTGGGCAGCTTTACCTCCACATGGGACTCTGGGACCAGGCAGCCCTTTGCTAGCAGCTGATGGAAGGGCTGCAGCTCTCAGGGGAGGCATTCCCATGCTGTTTGGGGGCCAAAGGACAGACTTACTGGGGAGCTGATGAGTTCCTCCTCTCTGCTCCTTGCCTGGCATGCTCTTCCCCCGGGAGCTACATCATTCATGACTCATGGCCTTCAAATCGGCGTCATCCAAGTGTCACTTTATCAGTGAGGAGATCCTTGGCCACCTGACCTCAAATGGCAAGCCTCCCACACTCACCTTCTCCCCTCTCTTCTTTGCTCTTTCTTCTTCACACCTGTCATCGTATATGGAATTATCTCGCGTATTCCCTGTCCTCTGCCACTAGACTATAAACTCCATACATGCCGGGGGGTTTTACCTGTGTTGTTCATTGCTGAATTCCCTGTGCCTGGAACAATGCCTGACACATACCCAAGCCCCAAACCCCCGGCCATTGAGTCGCATCAGACTCATAGTGACCATAGGCTTTCCAAAACTATACATCTTTACGGGAGTAGACAGCCTCATCTTTCTCCCTTGGAGTGGCCCGTGGTTTGAACCACCAGCCTTGACATGGCTAGCTCAACACCTCCAGGGCTCCATCCCTGACACGCCAAAGCCTAAAACCCAATGCAATGCCATTGGGTAGATGCTGACTCATAGCAGCCCCTAGGGGACAGGGTAGACCTGCCCCTGGGTGCTCCTGAGACTGGTCACTCTTGGTGGGAGTAGAAAGCCTCAGCTTTTTCCCATGGAGCAGCTGCTGGTTTCAAACAGCTGACCTTGCAGTTAACAGGCCAACACATAACCACTGCACCACCGGGGGCCTCCCTGACATACAGGGAAGCTCAAATATCTGTGGAACAAATCCCTCACAACCACCTTCAGAGGTCAATATTATTAACCTCCTCTCGCAACTACAGACCCTGCTACTCACGGAGATCAAATATTGGACTTAGCAACCGTGCATCTCCAAATCCAGCCCTTCGGGTTCAGAACCTGTGCTCTTAGGCCTGCATTCTTACATTAGAATGTGAGGAACTGGGAAAGGTTGGAGACAACCTAATTTCCCGTCAAGAAGGGAGTAGTTAAATCAATTATGACGCTAGGCATGCTGTAATCACCTATAAAAGCTATCTATAAATGAATCAAGCAGATCTCTACCTATTTAGATGCAACCATCTCCAAGATATTATTGCATGGAAATAGCAGGATACAGGACAAATCGGGAAAATCAGCAGGATGGCTGTCCACGCGCAGCTGGCCCGGCAGAGGAATGGTCTGGAAGAAAGGCATTCAGAGATTGTTGACAAGCCACTGGGGAGGCTGGGTGTCTGGGAGGAGGCCTCTTGGGTTCGATTCTGTACTATTGGGGTTGTGCGGCATGGGCATGAAACCCTTTAGAGCAGCAGCATAAACCTTCCACGTCATTTAGTTCAAATAAATTCCCCAGGCTGAGCAGCCCCTCCCCTCCTCTCCTCCCAGGAAGGCAATGAGTTCTACTCTTTGAGCAGGTCCTCCTCTGTGCCGTTCCCTTCCGAAATCAGGGCGCTCATCCCCTAAGGGAGTGCTTGAGGCCCCTGGGGGATCTTGGTAAAATACAAGTACGGATGCTGCAGGTCTAGGGTGAGTTCTAAGAGTCTGTGTGTCTAACGGATTCCCCGGGGGGTTGGTGTGCACTTTGTCCACATATCGTGCAATCCAGTAGTTTAGTCATCTCAAGGAGACTTGTACAAGCATGACCACCATCCCTCGTAGAACACGTTCTTCTTCCTTGTACTCGTTTTTATCAGTGTGGTTATGATTTTTGAAATTGTGGCAAAAACATACACAAGAGATTCTCCAACTCAGCAACTTCCACATGTATAATTCAGTGCCATCGATTACACTCCTCATGTTATGCAACCATGACTGTTATCTTTTTCCAAATTATTCCACCACCATTAACACAAACTCAATGCCCTCTAAGTAAAAAGTCTTCCTCCTGCACCGTGGTAACCACTGGTCAAGTATGGTTTCTTTCTTTTTTTTTTAAGTAGTCCTCTTGATATAAAATTCACATGTCATACATGTCCATAGTTAAGTCCTTTTCAAGAGAACCATGTGTACATCATCACAATCAGTTCTAGTGCCCCCTGCCCCCTGTACTGTATGCCTTTAAAATATCACCTCCATGAGGCCAACTGGCCAGCAATTACTTTAAACAAAGATGACCCTGTAAGGGACAGGGAAACTAGGTGACTGAAAACAGAAGAACCAGAATGGAGTTTGAGCATATTCACATGTTGTGGAGAATGTCACTGAGCAATTTTATAGAAATCGTTGAATGATATAAAGGAGAAATTCATAAAGTCTCCTGTGTGAGTCTGGGTAGACGAGAGAAACAAAATTCATAGACACTCACATGCGTATCAGAAAGAGCTTTCTATAAAGAGTAATTATACATTAAGAAAACATCCCAACCCAGTCCAGATCGATTCCATAAGTCTGATATTAGCCCATATGCCTGATATCAGACTAAAAATTCCTCTTCAGAACATGCAATGATGCTGAATGCAGGAAGATCACAGGTCATTGGTTGGAAGTCTTATGGATCCAGTGGCGGTAGAAGCATCTCAGCGCTGGGGTGAGTCTCCACATGGCTCCTCCAGCTCCAGGGCTCTGGCTCCATCAGTGTAGTTCTCTGTGGCTTGTCAACAGGACAAGCAAATCGTGTAATCCCTGCCACCAGGGAGGAAGACAAGGTTTCCAGAATCCCCAGGAAAAGACCATGTCCACAGGTAGACCTCACTGGCTATGAGCTGATTGACAGGCTAGACTCCACCCCTTCCTCAAGTTGACAATAGATTATGTAACTGCCACGTCTTTTTTTAAAAATTGAATGATTACATTTTACTGGTTCTTGATGATTTAAACTATTCCTTTCCAATCTGCCTGTGTTAGAAGGTGTTTCCTGGGAGACATCAGTCAG
>NW_022103901.1:16339743-16358632 GCF_000313985.2 Echinops telfairi | reverse complement strand
ATAATTTATAAATTATTATTTTGACATATCTTGCCCTGTCTGATGTCTCCCTTCACCCATTTTTCTGTTGTCTGTCCCCCAGGGAGGAGGTTACATGTAGATCCTTGTAATCGGTTCCCCCTTTCCAACCCACCCTCCCTCTACACTCCCAGTATTGCCACTCACCCCACTGGTCCTGAAGGGATCATCCGCCCTGGATTCCCTGTGTTTCCCACCCTGGTGTTTTCAACAGGTGAGTGTTCACCAGTGATGACTGAATTTGAAAGGGGAGCTAGTTGTATCCACATATGCCTTCCCCCTGATTAGGAGCAAGTCAGATTCTATCCCAAGGGTTCGGTCAGGAGTTTATTGAAAACACCATGGCAAATGCATGCCAGAGGAAACAGGAGCCCTGGGGCCTTAGTAGTTACACCTTAGACTGTTAGCTGCAAGGTCAGCAGTTTGAAACCACCAGGAGCTCCTTGGGGGAAAGATGAGGCTTTCAACTCCTGCAGAGCGACAGTCTCAGAAACCCACCGGGGCAGTTCCACCCTGCCTGCCCGGTAGGGTCACTATGAGCTGGGATCTGACTGGATGGCAGCGAGTTTGGAGGGCCCAAGAGAATCCAGGGAAAAGGGTTTTATCCCTTTTGTCCCCATGGAAGATAAGCGGAGAGACTGGGCTGGGCCTTTAACGCCATCAGAGCAGTGACTCTGAGCTTACTCCCGTCCTAAGCATGTCACCTGCCGGCCTGGGACCATTCTCCCAGCGATGCCGGGAGGCTGGCATTTCGAGTAACATGAACAGTGAGCATTTGCCAACCCAGCCTCCATGAGGGTGAAAGGAATGACTGAAAGCCTGGGAGAGGTCCTATGTGGTGCAGAGATAATGATAGTCCATGCATATGATCTCAAAATGGAAAGGGAGTGGGGCAGGGAGCACAGGGTGGCCCGAACTTCAGGTGAAACCCTTATCCAACTGTAGCCTGGGTTCGGGAGAGGAGGGGCCAGGCTACAACCTGGGTGAACAGGTGGATGGGTAAGGCCGAACAGCTGTGGTTGTCCTGGGTCCTGGGTCCCAGAGGCTGGTGGCTAAGCGAGGGGGTCAGCCGACAGCCCCTGCAGGCAGCCCAGTCATGGCCGGCCGGCCAGCCAGGGGTGGGGCTCTCAGTCCGGCCTGTGATTACCTGGGAAAAGGACAGGTTCCCTTCCAAGGTCAGACATCTCAGGACTCTTCCTTTGGTGGAGGCCCCTTGTTTTAGAAGCATTAAGAAATGCAGGAAGAGAAAAAGGAAGGCGTAGCGAGTGTGGTGTCTCTAGAATGTTTATTTACACTTGCTAAATTAACACTTCTAACACACACACACACACACAAAGTCTCATGGTGCCATAGAGCTGCTCTGTTCACAAGATAATAACAGGATGCATAAATAACATGGATGGGGGTCTGGGGAGGGTCTGAGCTGGCAGGGGTCTTAATGAGCATTCTCGGCTCTCAGAAGAAACGGTCCCTGCCTGAATGTGTAACTGCACACGTAGGAGACATGGCGAGTCTACAAGAAAAGGGAAGGTGAGGCCTGCAGCAGACGCCACCCCAAGACCAGCCCGAGAGGATGACTGGAAGGAGTCCCTAGGCCCCCAAACACCAGGCTTAGGGTTGCAGTCCTAACTACAGCACCCACACCCACACACCCCAAAAAAAGCGGGTGGGACGGGGCTTTCCGTGGCGTGTCTGACCCCAGTGTCTGGCGCCAGGGGCTAGAAGCAAATAGAACCTTCTGATAGGGGTTGGGGATAGCCAGGATTTTAGGGGGCAGAGTTCAGAGTTGAAGAGGGACTCTAAGGTTTGCTCTCAAGATTGAAGTCAGCAGAGGGCAGAGGGGAGGGACCTGTCAACTCCCACCCCCAGCCCACTAGTGGGGCCCAGCCACCCAAACCCCAAACGGGAGCTGGCCTGGGCTTCACAGCCACTAAGAATTAAAACCTATTGATTTTCCCTATTAGCTAGAGAAGGCCATCAGAGTGCATTAAAACCCAGCAAAGCAACTGCCTCCTGAATAATTAACATGTGCAAATGACAGCCCCGGGGGACCTGGGGGGAGGGCGCAAGGGTGCCTGGAGGCCTGGGACACCCTGACCCCTCCTGACCTTCCTCTGCCCCTCCTTCCCACCTAAGTCTTCTCCCTTCCTCGCATTCTCTCTCCTCTAGCGACCAGGGCTGGCCTGCCGGGGAGGCTGAGCTAGGCTGTGTCACAGTGTCCGCGCCAGCGGCTAAGTCTGTAAGCCCACGGCTGTCCATGGGTCAGTGGGTGGCCCAGAGCCGCAGGGCCAACCGTAGCACGGCTCCTAGATCATCCCCCCCCCACCCCCCCAAGGTCAGCGCAGGGTGCTTTGGTGGAGAGGAGAAAAAGACACCCCTACCCCCTTTTCCTAATTGGCAGTGAGCAAAAGGATTCTCTTTAGATGGGCCATTCTTCGGGACACATTTGATGAACATCTGAACAGACCAATCAGGAAAAGTCCCTCTTTCCGGGTAGACCAATTAGAGAGAGGGACTGCTCAGGGTCCCCACAGCCCTGGGAGCTTTCGAGGGCCAACTGCAAGGTCCGGGGTTTAAACCCCCCAGCAGCAGCTCTGCTGGAGAAACAGGAGACTGCTCCCTAGAGATGTGCAGCATCAGCCACGCTAAGGAGTTGGAATCCCTTCGACGGCAGTGAGTTTTTTCAGGCTAACCAGTAGGAAAAAGGCACCTCCCAGGAGAACCAATAGGAAAAGGGCACCTCCCGGAAGAGCCAATAAGAAAAAGGTATCCCTTTAGGAGGCTCGATGGTTAAAAATCAGACACGCACAAGGCCTGGCGCAGAGGTGGAAGGCAGGGCTGCACTCTGCTCTGGGTGCTCCTGCGCTGCCGCTGGTCCCCAGCCGCACCCTTTCTTGACCAAGGAAGCCCAAACGTGCGTCCTTTCCCAGCAGTTGAAGTCAGCTCAACATCTATAAGTATTTCCTTTCAAGCCTCTGTCCCAGGCGCCAGGCGGTCCACCTGCACTGTTCCCACTGCCACCTCTCACAGCCAGGCAGGGGCACGGGGGTGGGGGGTGGGGGTGGGGCTTGGGGGGGGGGGCTTTCCCCTCATCCTGGTCCTTGGCTTGCAAGCTTGCCCCTAGAGCAGTGGTCCTCCACCTTCCTAACGCCGCGACCCTTTCATACAGTTCCTCGTGTGGTGGTGACCCCCAACCATCAAATTATTTTCGTTGCTACTTCCTCACTGTCATTTTGCTACTGTGATGAATCGTCATGTCCATATCTGATAGGCAGGATGGATTTTCATGGCTACACATTGAACATCCCTGAAGCATTGTGCTGAATCACAAAAACAATATGTAATTACATATTGTGAACTATTTATTTCTAATGACAAGTAAATGAAAGTTTGTCTGGAAGCATGGTGTAGCATGGGGAAGTCTTCACGCCAGGTATGTGGGCGTATCTACATGTGAGCGGACCCACCTGGAGACAGATAAAGGAGCGGTGTCTCAGTTCCTAAGACCATCGGAAATATGTGCTCCATGGTCTTTGGGATGCCTGTGAAAGGGTTGTTCAAACCCCCCCCACCAAAGTGGTCTCGACCCACAAGTTGAGAACTGCTGCCCTAGAGGGTTAGACTCCATCTTCAAGTCCTCCTTCCTCCACCTAGCCTGGCGAGTTCTTGCTTCCAGGCCTTGACACAGGCTGACCTCCTGGGACAGTCTCCTCCCACCTGGCTTCACCTCCTCCAGGTCTCCTAGTGCTTATTCCCTCCTGGGGCGCTCTCCCCTGAAGGCCAAGCTAACTGCCCCACAGCCATGCCCTGTCTCACAGCAGCCAGTCCAATAGTACTTTGCACACTTGGAAGGTATCTGTCCTCCAGTCATTGTTGTCTTCGGGGTTGTGGTGACCCACGGGACTGACCGCTGGGCTCTTGGGGCTCTACCTGGCTGCAGGCGGGGTCCTTTCTCTATCCCACACACTGGACCACTGGGGACTGCCTGGCCTCCGATTAGCAGCCCCTCTGCTCTGTTCATTGCTGTGTTCAGCACCACCACCACCACCACCCCACCCCACCCCCCGCCTCCTGCGGTGTCTGGCACCCAGCAGGTATTCAATACACAGGATTCAAGCAAACAAATGCCGCCCTGATGCCCGCAGCAGCTCTCCCCAGCCACCTCAAGGGCCACACAAGGGGCGATGTGGGTGTCACGCCCTGGTCCCACTGGGACACGTTTGGCTCCTCTGGCCCTCATCTGCGAGTCAGCCTTGGAGCCAGGCCCGGGGTGGGAGGCCGAGAGAGGCAAGGGACATCGAGACTGGTCCCATGAGTTGGTGCCCTGAGAGTGCAGGCTGGCATTGGGGTGCTCCCTGTGGCCACCTCAACAGGCAGCCTGGCCTCTCCTGGCCTGCCCGCCTCCCCTGCGCTGGCAGGGAAGGAGTTAACCTGAGCTTCTCAGCGTGGATGTGGAGCTATTAATACCCACAGCCAGCCAATCCGCAGGAGCAGCCAACGGAGTAGAAGGAGCGAAGGAGCAGAGAGCGAAGGAGTCTGGTCAGAGCCGGAGCTGGGACGGCGACTCCAGGGGCTAGAATTTCTCGGGGACAGTGGGCACCGGCCGTCAGTTCCTTTCGGGGTTAGGTCTCAGCCCTCTGTCCTGGAAAGTCCCCCACCCTCCAGGCTGCCCCCCACCCCCACCCCCTTCCTCCAGTCTAGTGGAGGAAACTTTCTTCGGGAAAACACATCACATCATTGCCGACTGGCCAAGGAGGAGCAGGCGGCAGACAGACGCCTGGACAGATGGGCAGGACACCTGCGAGCCTGTCCTGTGCCTCCTGCTTCTGACAGATCACAGCAGCGTGGACCACGGAGGGACCCGGAGCTCCCCGGGAGACAGGGGAGTGGGCAAGTGAGGGACCCTGCTGAACCTCTGTCCACCAATAAGCCTCCCCTGTGGACAGGCAGCTGGCAGCTGCTCCCCCAGGCCCAGCCCTGCCGGGGCAGGACCCCTGTGGATCAGACAGGCGTCTCGGTCAGAGCCCTGGGCTCTTCCACCCGCCGAGGCGACGGGCAACCAGAGTGAGAAGACACAGGTGGAGGGCAGACGGGCGCGGGGCCCCGAAGCCGACAGGCTGCTGACCCTGGAGCCCTCTGGCTCAGGGACCCCTGCCCAGGCCAGGGACGATGTTGCTGCTGCTGCTGCTGCTGCTGGAGCCACCTCCAGCCACCCATGCCCCGTCCTGGAGCTGCCCCCAGCCTGGCCCGTGGGCTGTGGAGCCGAGGATCTGCCACCCTTCTGCTTCGTTTGCTTCCACAGGGGGGAGGAGGAAGAGTTGCTGGAAGAGGTCCCACTGCAGAGGTCAGTGCTGGGGGGCTGAGGGTGGGGGGTGGGGCTGGGGGCAAGGGCCTGAGGTTTGGACCCGGGCCCCTAGTGACCGGACAGTCCTGCTCTTGCAACTCTCCAACCAGCCACTGCAGAGGTCAATGCCATGGGCAGGAAGGGCACAGCCCGGGCAGGCTGCCCCCATGTCTCTCCTTCCAGCCACTGCTCAGCACCCAGGCCACCTCCCTGCTCCGACTCCTAGCTCTCTTAGCTGGCCCCAAATGACCATCCTGTCCTCTCCCCTTGTGGCCTTCTCCTTCTCCTGCTCAGGGGCTCCCCTGGTTCCAGGGCTCCCACAGAAAGACATTGATGCCTGGCTGGGCTTTCCAGACCTGTGCGACTTGGGCCCACCCCCCTCCCACTTCATCTAGCTCTGTCTCCCTTCCCTCAGCCCGTGGGACTAGCTACCTTGGCTCTGCTCAGGCTCCCCAACATCCAGGCCTAACTGTAGCTCCTCCTCCAGGAAGTCCTCCAGGAAGCCCCAACGCTGCCCCACCACCCCAAGCAGAGGGCACCTTTGTATTCCCTGTACCTCCTAGAGGATCCGTCTCAGTTGAATTGCTAGATGAAGATTGTGTGTGTGTGTGTGTGTGTGTGTGTGTGTGTGTGTGTGAGAGAGAGAGAGAGAGAGAGAGAGAGAGAGAGAGAGATTTGGGTGGCTAAGTGATTGTGTGTGTGTTTGGGGACGGGGGTGTTGAGAGGGTGTGCACTCATTAGTGGGAGCAGGCGGGCGTGAGATCTACCCTTTGAGGAGAGGGGTGGGTGCTGTCCTGTTGTGGAAGGGCATTATCCCCTTGGCCTGCTTGCCCCACCCCTAGCTGCACGCAAGCCCAGTCAGGCCAAGTGCATTACCCAAGCTGTGGTCACAGGCCCCGGCGGTGGATGGCAAGTGGACAGGGGAGGCAGGGGCCACCTCTGCTCAGGCCCAGCCCTCCCACGCCTGACTCAGCACTGCCCTGAGTGGGGAGAAGGGCAGCTTCTTCCTGAGTGTCCTTGGGGAATGCTGGACCAGTCGCTGCCCCTCCGTGGGCCTCTAGCTCCTCAGCTGTGAAATGGGGGCACACACTCTGTCACGATTGTGGGTTTGTCACACACACACAGTGCCCGGATGCCCACAGCGCCTGGCCCTCATGGGCTGCTGGGAGAGGCAGGCAAGCAGCTGACATTCCGGCTCAGGGCGATGGGTGCCGTGTTGGAGGCGGGCGCCTGGTGCTTGGGCAGTCGGGAGCAAGCTGACCACCTCTGCCTGCAGGAGCCAGGGGAACCCTGCCACATCTGCCTACAGTATGAGTCCTCCCCCAGGTGGTGAGTGGCGCCGAGGCAGCAGGGACGCAGAGCAAAGGCCTGGCAACCCCAGAAGGAAGCCGGAGTTTGGGGGGTGAGGGTGCGGTGAGGCTGGCTGGTGGGGTGAGCAGGAGCCAGAGCAAGACGCCCTTGACCGGCTGAGCCCAGGACTTGATCCCCGAGTGACGGCATGAGTGGTGGGAAGGGCCTGAGGCAGGACGGGGCCAACGGCAGATAGCTCCCATGCGATTCTGGGTGTGGAGGTGCGTTTGGGTGGCCGGGCGGTGGAGTCGTGGTAGAATCAGGCTTCTCGTGGTATTGTTGAATGGATGAGTTGGCTGCTTAAAATGACACCCTCTTAGGCCTCCTCCGATCTCAGAGGGGACAAGGCGTGTGCTTTCTTTCCAGCAGTTCCTACATTTTCGACGGCGCCCTGGTGCCCTAGCGGGTGGTGAGCTGGTCTGCTAGCCACAGGGTCAGCAGTTTGAACCCAACAGCCACTCCACGAGAGAACGGGGAGGCTTTCTGCTCTGTAAAGACTCTCGGCCTCATAAACCCACAGGGGCTGTTCTACCCTGTCCTGTGGGGACACTGTGAGTCCAAATAGACTCAATGGCGGTGAGACTGCCGGGCAAACGCCTTGAGCAAATCGGCATTTGGAGAATGCCCGAAGGAGATGGGCAGAGACCTTAGGGCCAGGCACTAGGAGACCCTAGCCCCCTTCCTTGACCCCCCAGCACCCACTTCCGACTGTGAGGACCTTCTATTGGGGCCGCTCTTCTACCTCCTGCCCTGGGGACATTGAGTCTGTATTTTCGCAAGCTGATCTCCTTGCAGCTGGCCCTTTAAGGCCTGGGAAGTGGTCACAGGCCAGGCTGGGCAGAGACAGTGACCACAGGTGCCAGGTGGTGAAGCTAAAAATACTGAGTGATGTGGACGCCAGGGTGCAGAAGCCAGGCAGCTAGCTGGAGGAGAGGGGCTGGAAGGTGCTGGACTGTCTTCACTGCTCGGAGAGCAGCAGTGGGCAGTGACGCTGCCCCTTGAGGGCTGTTCCCCGTCCCTCCAGCCTTCCTTCCTCTGGTCCCTAGAAGGCATCAGACTTCACTCCCAAACAGCCGCCTTGTCCAGCAGACCCCAAGACCCAAATCACTGTCAAGTCCACGGCGACTCACAGTGACCCTTCGGGACAGGATAGAACCGCCCCTGTAGGTTTCCAAGTCTGGAACTCTTTATGGGAGTAGAAAGTCTCCTTTTCCTTTTGTGGAGCCACTGGTGGTTTTGAACTACTGACCTTGTGGTTAGCAGCCCAACCATCTCCATGACACCACCCTGCATCCCACTTCTGGTGGTGGCCCCTGGAGCAGTCATGTCTTCTCTCTGGGCTTCTATAAAAGGTGGAGCTGAGACTGGCAGTTTCAGGGGCACAGAGGCAAAGCCGGGTACCCACATGGGGCTCATCCATTCTTGTGTTCAGCAAACTTTCCCCATGGCCACCTTGGCCCTGGATGCTAAAGCCCTGGACACACCTGTGCCACACCCCTGGATAAGCACACTCGAAGGAGTGTGGGCAGAGTAGGGGCTGTGACAGAGGTGTGAACATGTGCCCTTGGCTTCTCCACGTGGGAGAAACAGCCCCGCCAAAAACACATCAGCATTTGATGAAAAGTTGCCGCGAAAGTCACACCCCTGTGTGGTCCCCCAGCCATCTCCTTCTGCGTTTGGCTGCGATCATTGCACATGATCCTGGAAAGCAGCAGTGGCTGAGCACAGGGCAGGACTGTGACCTGCCTTGTGCCGTCTAAGCAGCCCTACTGGCACGTGTGTGGTGTTGGGATCCGCTGAAAGCCTCCAGCTTAGTGGTTTGAAGCCCCCACCGTCCCCCCTCCACCCCCAGCTCTGCAGAAGGCGAGACCCCGAGGGACGAACTGCTACTAGAAAGAGTACCGTCTAGAGACCCCAGGGGGGAGTCCTCTTACGTACCACCCGAGCTGGCCACTAACAGCACCACGCAAAGTCAAGAGAGGCAGCACAGAGCGAGTGCTCAAGAGAGTCTTTTCAGGGACCCAGGCTCTTCCTGTCTCACCCAGTCTCCTGGCCACACCTCACTACTGGGAGAGGTGGTCCAGTGGAGAGCCTCAGTGGATTATTGTGGAAATGAAATAATTTGGTAGTCCAGTGTGTTCATTCATTCATTCACTCCTTCCCTCAACAAGAGGAGGGTGACCTGGGTGAGGAGGGAGAGGCAGGGGGATGTGCTACAGGATGAAGAGGGTGGCATTTATTCCACAGGTCATGACCTGGAGCCTTTGGAGGCATTTACGTGTGGGTAGGGATGGATAAGGGGTCTCCCAGGATGCTTTGGGGGGCGAGAATCAATGATAGCAAGGCCAGAGTGGATGCAAGCCACCAATGTGGAGGCCCTGGGGGAGATCTAGTGGGACACTGGGTGGTGGCTTATCCCAAGGCAGGCACTAGAGATGGGAACATAGAAGTCTCCCAGACATAGTCAGGAGACAGGAGGCACAGAATTTGCTGGTGGGTTTGCGACAAAGGGTCTCTAATGAATCCCAAAGGCCAGTCCGGGGTTTCTGAGTTAGATCAGTGCGTGGACTCAAGAAGAGATTTGCCGAGACCCTCAAGAATTCTGTCACAGGTATTTTAACATCGAAGCAGGCGAGGCGCCCCAGCGACGACGACGTCAAGTGTGGACTTGATCATGAGATTCTGGAACTCAAAGGAAAACTCTCTCTGGGCCGATAATCGAGAGCGGGTCTACTGGGCTGCACAGGCCCCCTCCCCTCCAAATCCACGTTCACCCAGCACCTCCGAACAGGACCTTATTTGGAAACGGGATCTTTCATTATGTCATGATGGGTGTCCTTATAAGAAGGTCACGTGAAGACACAGAGGCACGGATGCCCCCGGGAAAAGGGCCACCCGAAGGTGGAGGCCGAGGTGGGAGTAGTGTTGCAGTTAGGAACCAGGAGGCATCAAGGACCACTGACACACCCCCTGGAGCTAGGTGGCAGATGGCCTCTCAGCGTCTCCAAAAGGAGGGGACACGCCGGCACCTTCAGTCTTGACTTCTGTTCCCCGGGCTGGGCAGAATATATTCCCGTTGCTCGAACGCATCCAGTCTGTGGTCATTCCCAGCCGCCCTGGGTCACCAAGGCAGGGAGTCGTCAGCACAAAGCCACCTGTCACGGGAGACCACACCCGAGAGAGGGGAGGGACGAGACCCCGAGGGTTTCTGGGTCCAGAGGTCATGCAGAGGTGAAGCCTGTGTGGAAGCGGCAGCTTGGACAGTGGAGGGGTGGGGGGCGGCACAGCCGCGGTGGGGGCAGTCGCGGACACCAGACGGGGGTGTCTGGAGAGCCATCCAAGAACAGGAGAGCAGATGGGTCACGTGGGACACTTCATGCAGAGGGAGAGCCCGGGCCAAGTGTGGGTGCAGCCTTCGGCTTCACGATGGCGGCCTGAAGGACGTTTCTCCGGTTCCTCAAAACCCCACGGAAAGGATCCAAAAAACCAAGCCAGCTGCCACGGAGTGAGTTCCGACTCCTGTGTTTCAGAAGAGGACAACAGGCCACCGCAGTTTCCAAGACTGGGACCTTTAGAAGCAGACCTTCGGGCTGTCTTCCCAAGATGCCTTAGGGTGGACTCCCGCCAACCACCCCCAGTGGTTGGGACTTCTCATTCAAAGGCTAGTCAAAGGTTTCTATGGCTGCCATAAAATACATACATTGAGTAATTTAAGACACCACTATTGATCACTCGGTCCCACCGGTCAAGAGTCCAACCCTGACCCCACGGGACTCCCATCAAGGTGTTGGCCGAGTTGCCTTTCTTCCTGGACACTCCAGGGGAGAGTCCATTTCCTTGTCTGTTCAGCTTCCACAAGCTGCCTGCATGGCTTGGCTCGTGGCCCCTTCCTTCAGCAACGGCCCATCTCTCTCTCGGACCCTGCTCCTGTCACAACGCCGATCAGCTAAGAAAGGCCCTCTGCCTCTAATGATTCAGGTGACTAAGCTGCGCCCCCTGGGTCGTCCATCTCTGACTTTCCAACTTGTCTGCAGATGGACCGACAGGGCTGCAACTGTGGGAACAATTGGGGAGATGGCGCCGGACAGGCCGTGTGTGTTCTCTCGTGCACGAGGTCGCTGCGGGCCGGAACCCACTCAGAGGCACCTAACAGCACCACCAACAGCACCCTCCCTCTTGCCCCAGAAGGCAGCACGTTCACAGGTTCCAGGGATTGGAGAGGGACGTCTTGGGAGAGGGTGAGGGGTGAACCGTGGGAATGTAAATCAACAAGGACTAATTCAGAAAAAGAAAATGAGAATAGCAACAGAATTCTGGAATCTGGAAAGTCGATGGGTTTGAAGTAACCGATTTAGCAGATCGATAAGGGGCCCAAACTAAATCCTAAACTGGGGGTGGGGGAAAACCAAGACGTACCACAATTCACCCTCCAAATAAAACCCATAACCACCCTGTAGGACAGAGCTGAACTGTTCCGTGGTTTCCAAGACCGTCCATCTTTATAGAAGCCCACGGACACATCTTTCTCCCAAGGAGTAGGTAGTCGATGTGTTTGAACCGCTGACCTTTCAGTTAGCGGTTGAGTGTTTGGACGACTGTGCCACCAGGGCTCCTGGATGTATCCCACCCAACTCACTGCCACCAAGCCAATGCTGACTCACAGAGACCCACAGGATAGGGTAGAACTGCCTCTGTGAGTTTCTGAGCCTGTAACTGTGGTGCAGCTCAACTCAGTCTCCTGTCAACCCGAGGATATTGAGCGTGAAGTGGGGGTCTAGCCTGTGATGGGCGTGGCCGGTTCATGAGGATTTGGGAACTTTCTCTCTCTTGATTCTGCCATCAGAAGAGGCAGGCCTCTCTCTGTCTCCTGTCTGTCTGTCTCTCTCTCTTCTTCACTTTCCTGCTGCTGAGACACTCAGAACTGGGGGAGCCACGTGGAGACCCAAGCCAGCACTGAGCCTGGACCCACACGTGCCTTCACCCACTGGCCTGTGATCTTCCTGCACTTGACACCATTGCATGTGCTGCATGAGTCTGAAGGGGAATTTATGGACTAGCATGGGACTTTGGGGCTCGTATCGGGCACACACAAGCACACTGCCAGAGCGTCTCCATCTCAGCTGGGGTGCACTGATCCCAGTGGCAGAAAGTTGTGCCGGCTGTTGTCTTCAGTTGGAGGGGGCAGAGTAAAACTGCTGGACAGGCGTTTTGATTTGGTGGTTGATACTGTCTTAACGTGGCTTGGGTGCACGTTTGCACCGCAGTCCAGGTGGCCGTCCCGTGCCTCTGTTTCTACACCAGGTGTTTGCTGGCACCGGGCCCATTCTTCACCGCGTGGGAACGTGCTCAATGTCTCCATCTGGTTGGTCTGTTTTCTTTCCTCTAGTTTCCCTGCCCCTCCTGACGTCCCCGGCTTTGTTTTGAAGTTGTTGTTGACTGGTCTCATCAATGGAGCTCTGGTGGCAGAGGGGTTATGCATTGGGCTGCAATCTGCAAGGTCAGCAGTTCAAAACCAACCGTGTCTCTGTAGTTTGAGAAAGACATTGCTTTCTAGACCCATAAACAGTCGCAGTGTCAGGTACATTAACTCAATGGCCGTGAATTTGGGTTTGGGGCTCATAAAGAGGGCTTTTTAAAGGGGCTCAGCACTCATGTGAGCTCATCTGACATGTGGTTAAAAGGGGGCCTGAGTGGGTGGGTCCACTTCAGGGTTGAAATAATATCACGGGATAGTAATCTCAGGATGTCCTTCAATCTCAGTGGGTAGAGCGAGTCTTTTTTCTTTAGTCATGTTTAAGAATCTTAGGTTCTAAGTCACTGTGGGACGCAGCCCCACATCCGGATGGGTCCTAAGGGACAGTGGTATGATTGAAGGGAAGAAATTAAGAGACAGGCGAAAGTTTTAGGGTGCTCACCTCTACCACGGCATCAGGAACCAGGTCCGAGCAGGAGAGAGAGAGAGAAAAGGTATTCTTAACATCAACTTATATAATCTGGGGTGTGCAACCCCCCCCTAATTACAGGTAGCCACAGAGGTAACAAAGTGGACCATATCCTAACACTAGAGGTCCCCGAGTTCATTGGAGGAGTAAGCTAGCACCAGTGCTGGGGGCAGGTCAGGGGGGGTGACTGTCTCCTGAGCAGGGAGAGCAGTTGTACTGTGTTTGCTCCTATAGATAAAGGTGCCGGCCAGAGAGCAATCAGCCGTGCGCTTGTAGAGGTCACTTTAAGGTAGCACTATGAGGTGGGGAGATTGTGGGGATTCATCTTCGTGATGAGAGTGGGACTCAGCTCTAACTCACAAGGGTGAAGGCCTCCCTCCACCAGAACCCTGGCTTCCCGGGTTTCTTAAATATGAGAATAAAGAATGTGCACACGTAAACTCTTTTCCCATTCCTCTGTTTCCCACAAGTGGCATCTTTTCTCTCATCCATCAGGGTCCACCTGCTCCTTGTCCCCCGTGAGAATAGCGGGCCCTGGTAGCGGGCCACCATGTTGTTCGGGTTCTGCAGGGTTTTCAAGGCTGTAACCGGTTGGAAGCAGATCACCAAATCCTTCTTCCAAGGTCCTCCTGGGTGAGTTTGGCTGGGCTTGTAGTCAAGGGAATGCTTAGCTGGGCCACCCAGGACTCCTAGCTATATCGCCAGAAACCCATCCCCCCCCCCAAATTAATCCCACTGAGTCAATACCAACTACAGGATCTAGGACAGGGTAGAACTGCCCCCTTGAGTTCCTGAGACTATAACTGTGTATGTGAGTAGAAAACCCGGTCTTTCTCCCACAGAGCAGCTGGTGGTTTTGAACTGCCAACCTTGTGGATCACAGCCCAACATAGAACCAACCACTACACCACCAGGGATCCTCATGCCCAGACTGAGGTGTGACTAATGTTGTGAGTTGGGTGGGAGGGTGCTCCTTCACCACCAGGCTTGTTTCCTGGTCTGGAAGCCAGTAACTCCGGCTCAGGCCTCATCCGGTCAATCTCTGACTAGATTGATGATCAGTGTTTTTCTGTTGGTGGCGGTTTGCTTCCTGCGCATGTTCTCTTCTCCCTACACGGCTTCTATTTCTTCCAAATTGCTTTCAGCTCTGTGTTAGTTCTGCCTTTTACCTTTCGACATCCACTACTCAGCGTCAAAGGCCCGGAACAGGAAATCATATCGATGTGAATGAGGGGGAGTGCGGAGTGGGGACCCAAAGCCCATCTGTAGGCAATTGGACATCCCTTACAGAAGGGTCACAAGGAAGAGACGAGCCAGTCAGGGTGCAGTATAGCACCAATGAAACATACAACTTTCCTCTAGTTCTTTATTTTTTTTAATTTTTAACATTTTATTAGGGGCTCATACAACTGTTATCCCAATCCATACACACATCAATTGTGTAAAGCGCATTTGTACATCGTTTCTCAAAACATTTTCTCTCCATTTAAACCCCCGACATTAGGTCCTCATTTTTCCCCTCCCTCCCCGCTCCCCCTCCCGCGTCCTCTAGTTCTTTAATGCTCCCTCCCTTGCCGCTACCATGACCCCAATTCTACCTTACAAATCCGGCTAGACCAGAGCATGTAAACAGGTACAGATAAGAGCTCGAAACACAGGGAATCCAGGACAGGTAACCCCCTCAGGACCAATCATGAGAGTAGCCATACCAGAAGGGGAAGAGGAAGGTGGGGGGAGATAGGGGCAACCAGTCACAAGGATCTACATATAACCCCTCACAGGGGGACGGACAACAGAAAAGTGAGTGAAGGGAGACATTGGTCAGTGTAAGACATGAAAAAAATAATAATAATTCATTAATTATCAAGGATTCATAAAGGCAGGAGGGTGGAATAGGGGAAAAATGAGGAGCAGATACCAAGGGCTCAAGTAGAAAGAAAATGTTTTAAGAATGATGATAGCAACAAATGTACAAATGTGCTTGACACAATGATGGATGGTTGGATTGTGATAAGAGCTGTATGAGCCCCCAATAAAATGATTAAAAAAATTAATGTAAAAAATAATAAAATCTACTACAACTAAATAGGGCCTTGGGGATGTATTGATTATGAGCTGGGCTGTTAACTGCAAGGTCCGCAGTTCAAAACCACCAGCTGCTCCATGGGAGAAAGACGAGGCTTCCCACTCCTGCCAAGAGTCACAGGCTCGTTAACCCACAGGAGCACCTCTGGTCTGTCCCATCAAGTCGCTGTGAGTCGGCACCAACTCGGGGGCAGTGAGTCTGGTTTTGAGTCAGTCGATTCCATATTGATTTCAGAAGTGTCCTGATTTAAAAAACAAAAAAGCCTCTATATTGCTCTAACCCCTAAATATTGCATGACCTTGTCCAGCCCTCGAGTACGGGTCCTCTTAACAGCTTGTTTTTATAAATTGTTGTAATAAAGATCTTAAGCTCAATGAATTCTGATGCATCCGCGTGACCCACCCCTCACTCCGGACACACTTTCATCTCCCCGGAAAGTTTCCGCTTGCTCCGTCACCACGCTGCCAGCACCCACCTGCGCAGAGGCAACTGGGACTCCGATTCCTATCAGCATTTGCTTTGTTGAATAGGAGCAGCTACTTGGGGATGATCGACATTCGAGAAAAGCTTCTAATGCACAAGACAGGATGAGAACACACAGAATAATACAATTTGGGGAAACCACAGACTCCTCAGGGAAAAAGCAAGCTCGCAAACAAAACCATCAGTCACGTGTTCAGAGACGTGCACGATTACACTGCATCTCTGGGAAGGGAGGCACTGTGCTGAGAACAAACACAACAGAAAGTTCCTGAAAAGTAAGACTGTCATAGAGATGTGGAAAACTTCGTTAAAGGGAGCGAGACAAAGGCTGGCCAGCTATCCACCCTTGAGCCAAATCTGACTTACTTCCTGGATTTATAAATAAAGTTTTATTGGAACCCATTCCATTCTGTAGGATCTGCATCTGTCTGCTTTCCCATGGCAACGATAGAAGTGAGCTCTAATAGCCGACTGCAGGGAAATTAATCCAATTTATTATCAGGCCAACTTGATTCTGCTTCTGTTCTGACACCAACCTTAGAACCTGGGAATCTGACCCAGCGTCAGGTCAGACCTCACAAGTTAAAGCACACAGTCTTTCAAACAGTCAAGTCCGCCCAGGACTTCAAACACCAGCTGTAAACTTGGGGGGGGGTCCCCAGGCCCCTCTTATTTCTGACCCCTGACTTCAAGGATGTCCCACCACCTCCTCAGGATGCCAGCCATCAACTTGGGCACCCCCAAGGGTCCCCTCACTTTTGGCCTGATGGCTATCAACTGGGGCTTCCCATTGCCCCCCTTGGGGTGCCAGCCACAAGGTTGAGGACCTCTCTCCTCTTTTAACCTGCTGGCTCCATCCACTCCTTCAGGCCCAATCCGTGGCCAGCCTGGCTCACAGAATGCAGAAAGTGCTGTCCTTAAGATTAGAGTGTTATCCCAGCAAAGCAGGTACCCGATGAAGAGATGTGATGAGAAGCCAGCAAGTCCCAAAGGGCACGCTGCCTTCCCAGGTGCCAATGTCTTTCACCAGCTGAAGTTCATGTTGTTGTTGGGGGATGGGGGGAGCGGGGGATGCCGTTGAGTCGACTCTGACTCATGTGTACCCTACGTACATGAAAACAAAACTCTGCCAGGCCCTGTGCCAGCCTCACCACCATTCTTAGGTTTGAGCCCATCAATGCAGCTGCTGTGTCAATCAACCGTGTTGAAGATTGTCCTTGCTTCCCCTTGGAGCTTCCATATTGGGCTTTAGTGGGGCCTCCTCAATAGGCATGATTGATTAAACCTCCAGTTCTCCCCTGAGATCAGGCTGAGGGCCCTCAGGGGTCATTCTGGCCTGGACAGCTCCCACCCAATAGCCACTCCATTGGCATCATCCCTCAAGTGTGATCCGGATCCATTAGAGGTAAGAATCACTTCATTGAGAATGATGTACAAATGCGCTTTACACAGTTGATGTGTGTATGGATAGAGATAACAGTTGTATGAGCCCCTAATAAAATGTTTTAAAAAAAAAAAAAGAATCACTTCAATTCCCGGACCCCTGGGAAGCTCAGTCAGTGACCGTGGCTGCCCAAGACAAACTTGGTCTTGGCTTAGATGCCACAGCAAGTCTCCAGCTCTCCTCCGCACAACTGAGAGCCACGTAGATATGTGCATGGCTGCGGTGGCTAAGGGGAAAGTCGGAAAGGAAAGGGCAAGGAAATTAGAGGCCCAGTCCCAGAGTCCAGCACCTGAACAGAGGAGTCCCAGAAGGACAACCGAAGGTCAATGAAATATTTCTCAGAACCGAAGGACCCAATTTTCCAAACTGAAAGGACCCCGTGTTTTCTCAGCCAAAGGATGTCGACTGATCATCAGTAAATTTCAGAACTCAAGGACAAGAAGGAAACCCTACAAAGGACTGAGAACAGAATGGCATCAGACTTCTTGTGTATAGGAAATCATTTTATACACAAGAGCCATTGAATATTGAGAAAAACACCCCAGCCCAGTCTAAATCAAGTCCATAAATCTGATACTAGCCCATATGCCCAATACCAGTCTGTAAATTCCCCTTTAGACTCACGAAACACATGCAATGACACTGAATACAGGAAGATCACAAGCCAGGGGGCGGAAAGTTTTGTGGATCCAGTGGCAGTGGAAGCCTCTGAGCGCTGGCGTGGGTCTCCACGTGGCTCCTCCAGCTCCAGGGCTCAGGCTCCATCAGCACAGCTCCATGTGGCTTGTCAACAGGAATGTCTCACAGGGCGTGAGTGTATCTGGCCTCCAGCGAGCTATTCATCTCCTTTGCACCTCCAAATGAGGTCATCAAGCAGTGACCTGATTGACAGGCTAAACTCCACCCCTTCCCTCTGAATAGTCTCAAATAGACACTAGATTATGGAACTACCACAAAGAGTAAAAAAAATAGGTTTTCACAATTCACAAAGGCTCAAAAAAAATTACCTATCTTGCACCCTTTCTTAAGAAGACTGCCAGAGGGTGTTTTCCACTAAAATAAAGAAGTAAGCTGAGAAAGTACCCTCTAGACCAAGGAAGTGGGGGATCCAACACAAGAGAAAGAGAACATCTGAGTGATGTGAAGGGAGACCCCCAGGTCAGCATCTCTGGGCAGCAGGCCTGGAGGGCAGGTCGCTCACACTGAAATCATCAGAAGAGTCTAGAAGAGCTCTCCTTAGAGAGATGGAATAGATAGGCAACCTAATTGCTTTGAGCAAGTCCCATGAAATATGATTTCCCGAAACTGTATCTTTCCACGATGTCAGATCGATTGTTCAGCAGGATAATCAATCGATGAAGCAGTTCACAGAGCTGTGGTCCTGTGTGTCCGTCCGTTACCATGCCGACTTGGAACACAAGAAGCACAACAGGCATCCTCAGGGCAGCTCGGGGGTCTGGTCCGGCTGCGATTCCAGGCAAGGCTCCTTCTTACCTCACTGCATCAAGTCGATGCCGACTCACAGTGACCCCTTAGGACAGGACAGAACTGCCCCCTGTGAGGTTCCGAGACTGTAACTCTTTCCAGGAGTCGAAAGTCTTTCTCCCGAGGAGTGGCTGACTGTGGTTTCAAACAGGTATCCACTACACCACCAGGGCTCCTAAGGTTTCTCCATAAGTGGCTCTTCCCTCTTGATGGGTGAGGATGGGGAATGCTGTGGGTCCAACGTCAAGTCCTCAAGGAGGGTCTTTGGGCAACTCTCCCTAGATCAGCGGAGTCCCCCAAGCACAGAGAACTCGGAAAGAGCCTGGCTGTCACAGGACAGGGGCCCCAGGGGCGACAGCTGCTTTGGGTTGTTGCTATTGTTACTGTTAGATGCCTTCAAGTTGTTTCTTGATTTTTTTTAAAATCGTTTTATTGGGGTTCGTATAGCTCTTATCACAATCCATCCATCCATCCATCCATCATGTCAAGCACATTTGTACAATTTTTGCCATCATCATTTTCAAAACATTTTCTTTCTACTTGAGCCCTGGGTATCAGCTCCTCATTCCTCCCCCGCCCCTCCACTGTTGTCAGTCTGGGTGGACTAGAGAAACAAATTCATAGACACTCATGTGTATAGGAAAGAGCTTTATATACAAGAGCAATTGAATATTGAGAAAACATCCCATCCCAGTCCAGATCAAGTCCATAAGTCCAATATAAGCCCATATGTCCAA
>NW_022103901.1:16336519-16339132 GCF_000313985.2 Echinops telfairi | reverse complement strand
GGTATCGCTACTCTCATTATTGGTCCTGAGGGGTTTATCTTCCCTGGATTCCCTGTGTTTCCAGTTCTTATCTGTACCCGTATACATGCTCTAGTCTAGCCGTATTTGTAAGGTAGAATTGACAGTCTAGGTGAGCTTGTTCGAGTTCTAAACCAGAACGAGTGATGATGACAATGGGCCAGGAGTCAGGGGGAGGAGTGAGCGGAAATGGAGGTCTCTGAGTGAGTGGGCTCAGGCTCCACAGGGCCTGGGGGGGAGCGAAGAAGAGGTGGCCAAGGGGAGCAAAGAAGGGTGGGGGTGACGGGAAGAAGTGGGGAGCTAGACAGGCGACTGAAATTCTCCCGTCCCTCTGCCCACCACTGCGTGAAGCTTGTACCCCAGTTCTAAAGTGGTGAGAGGTGAGGCGGGGTGGGGGGTGCTGATTCACTGGTTTGGGGTGTAGCTTGGCCTTCAGGATTTTTTGAAGGTCTCCAATGTCCAAATGTATGCACGGGAATTTCATCATGGTGTGTGTGGATAGACAGGCACACAGAGAGTGCAAGCACGATGCCCCGGGGCCGGCAGGAGGCAGGGGGAAATTGGGGGGACGGCGCTGACAGAGAACATGGAAGTCACATGGTCTCCCCTGGGAGAATGAGAATATGAGCGAGAGGGAACGGGAGAGGGAGACCACCGGGACTGAGAAGAGAAAAAACCGTCCATCCTGCAGTGTGGAGCACCGGCCACTAGAGGGGGCGCCTTGCTCAGGATGCGGAATCAGTCCAGCAGGTCGCGTTTTGCAGCCTCTGCCTCCTCTCCCCCCCCCTCCTCCTCTTCCTTCTTAACACTTCATTGGCATAAAATCCACGCATCGCCCAGTTTGACAATCTGATGATATTTAAGAGTTTGTGCAATCATCACCACAATCCTTTTTAGGAACATTTTCTTCCTCCGCCTCTTCTTCACAAAGCCTTCTGTGGTCAATGTGCACCTATATGCTCGAGAATAAGCCGTGGCACTTAATTTAACCACTAAATTGGCAGGGGGTGGGGAGGTTTTAGCATAAAAAAATGTGCTAAAAAATCTCGGCTTAACCTCGAATATATACCTTTTGCAGCACACAACCCGAGTCTCACCACTCCTGGGCCATATGACCCTGACTGCTCCCCAGAAGCTCCAGGACCCAGCGCCATCCATCTGTCCATCATGAAACAGGCACAGGGAATGTGCCCACCTTCTTTCTAAGTTGCCCTGAGGGTGCATGAGGTCACTCGGGGGAAGCTGCCCAGCCACCGGGCAATGGCAACCCACACCCCCACCCCCATGGTGGAAGACCACGGTCTGCTATGGCCAGCCTCTCTCCCCACCTCTCCTTCAGTCCCTCAGCCCAGGCCTGCCCTGGCCAAACCCCAGGACAGAGCTGACAGTGAGCTTCTGGGAATGAGAAAGGGAGGGAGGCCTCAGAGCAGGGGAGCCCCAAGGATCACAGACTGCTTTCTACATCATGAAATTATGCCGAATTCAGGATGATCACGGGCCAGTGGGTAGAAAGTCTTTGGATCCAGTGGCACTGTACGCATCTCAGCGCTGGCAGGGGTGCAGCACCCAGGGCTTCATCAGGGTAGGTCTGTGTGGCTTCTCCTCAGGGATGTCTTGCAGGGAGTCAGCCTTGTCAGAGAGTCTTTGAGGTAGTTCATTGTGCCAACCTGGCCGATAAACACATGCGGGGTTAATTGAAGGGCAGAAGGATGAGTTAGTTAGTTTATTGTGCCAACCTGGCCGATAAACACGTGTGGGGTTAATTGAAGGTTGGAGGGATAAATGGCTCCGTGAGCTTTGCCTTTCTAGTTCTTGGGTCTCTTGCTTTCTGATGGTGCAGTTGCCTTAGCCAGTTCCCTGCTTCAGCTGGCAAAGCTCACTTCCTGCAAGACATTCCTGAGGAGAAGCCACATGGACCTACCTCGATGCAGCCCTGGGTGCTGGAGCACCTGTGTGGAGACCCCTGCCAGCGCTGAGATGTTTACATGTTCACTGATTCAGCTTTCCTCCTGCAGTCGGCATCATAGTGTGTGTTTTGCGAGATGGAGGAGGACTTTGTGGATTGATGTCTGACATATGGGTTAATGTTGGACTTGTGGACTTGGGCAGCACTGGGTCGGGATGTTTTCTTGATGTGCACTTAACCTTTATATAAAACTCTCTCTTATATATGTGAATTTCTGTGGATTTGTTCTTCTAAAATACCCAGACTAACACAGTCTCCAAGGGAGTGAACCAAGAGAGAGAGGTGTCTCCTGCCTCCAAGAAGGAAATCCAGGAGTTCCCAGAATTCGCAGGAAAAGGCCATGCCCACAGAGGCCTCATTGGCTGTGACCCAACTGACAGACTAGACTCCACCCCTCCCTTCACTCTTAATCAGTGGTTCTCAACCAGTGGGTCGAGACCCCTTTGGGGGTCAAACAACCCTTTCCCAGGGGTCACCTGATTCATAACAGTAGCAAAATTACAGTAATGAAGTAGCAATGAAAATAATTTTATGCCTGATACGATCGCTGAAGACAAATGGGTGCATAAGCAAATGTGGTGAAGAAAGCTGATGGTGCCCGGCTATCAAAAGATATAGCATCTGGGGTC
>NW_022103901.1:16334569-16335748 GCF_000313985.2 Echinops telfairi | reverse complement strand
TGATGTATGTATGGATTGTGATAAGAGTCATATGAGCTCCTAATAAAATGATTTTTTAAAGTTTTAAAAAAATAATAATTGTATGGTTGGGGGAGGGTTAGGAAGGTTGAGAACCACTGCTCTTAATCCTCTGAAGTCCCACATTGACACCAGATGATGTAACTGCCACAGATGCTCTGAACGCTGATGACTGAAGAGCAGTCGGTCTGTGGGGCAACAGCAAGGACATCAGACACGAAGACCCCAACGGTGGCCAACAAGCCTGACCAGAAAGGAAAGGCCAAAACGGGTGTCCGAAGAGGCTCTGAAACGTGTTCTTGGATGTGGAGAAGCTGGGGCACTGGAACAAAGGATGATGTAAGAGAGCTGAACAGATGTCAAAAGGCAGCTGGAGAGGCCAAATAAAGTATCACAATGAGATCGACAGAGACCACGAGTTGGAGAATTAAAGGGGGACACAGTCTTTCAGCGTCTCCCAGGCTGAAAGAATGGAAGGAAAGCTTAGAGCTGGAACACTCAGGGGTCCCATGGCCAAGTATGGGCCAGCGCAGGACGTATCACAAGAAGATGAAAGAGAAAAACGAAGGAGGAGGAAGGGGAGGAGGAACCCCACTATCAGGCCCCCCATCCTGCTTTTCACTGCGGGGCTGGATAGCAGCATGTGCACAGGTACAGATGAGAGGTGGGGCTCAGGACACAGAGCATCCAAACAGGAATGAGAGTATCGATACCAGAAAGGAGAGGGGAAGGTGGGGGAGAGGAGGAGAGCAAGGGGGAACCAATCACAATGATTGACACAAAACCACACCCACCTACCCCTAATGATTGACACAAAACCACACCCACCTACCCCTAATGATTGACACATGACCACACCCACCTACCCCTAATGATTGACACAAACCACACCCACCTACTCCTAATGATTGACACATGACCACACCCACCTACCCCAATGATTGACATATGACCACACCCACCTACCCCTGATTGAGACATAACCACACGTACCTACCCTTCCAGGGGGACCAACAACAGAAACCGTGGGGCAAAGAAGACAGAGGTCAATGTAAGATATGAAAATAATAATAATTTATAATGTATCAAGGGGTCACAAGGCAAGGGGGGAGGGGAAGAGGAGCTGATACCAAGGGCTCAAGTAGAAAGCAAATGTTTTGA
>NW_022103901.1:16322176-16333796 GCF_000313985.2 Echinops telfairi | reverse complement strand
AAAATAAAATAAAATGATCTTTTAATTGAAAAATAAAAATAATTATCAAGAGATGTTCAGTTTATTAAAAGAAGAAAATAGAATCCTTTTTAAAAGGAGGATGAGGAGGTGGAAACAATACACAGTCACCATACCAAAAAGAATTGGTCAGTGTGTTAATCCGGGTGGACGAGAGTATCAAATCCAGAGACACTCATGTGTGTGCAAGAGAGAGAGCTTTCTATCAAAGAGCAATTGTATATTGAGAAGACATCCCAGCCCAGTCCTGATCAAGTCCATAAGTCCAATACTAGTCCGTATGTCCGATACTAGTCCATAAATTCCTCTTTAGACTCACACAGCACATGCAATGATGCCGAATGCAGGAAGATCACAGGACAGTGGGTGCCAAATCTTGTGGATGCAGGGGCGGTGGACGCATCTCCAGGGCTCTGGCTGCCATCAGTGGCTCCATGTGGCTTGTCCACAGGAAGGTGAAGCAGAGAGAGTGTGTCCCTCCAGGGAGAAAAAGAGGAAATTCCCAGAATCCTCAAGAGAAAGCCACGCCCACCAGGGGGCATCCTCAGGCTGTGACCTGATTCACAGGCTAAACCCCACCCCTTGACTCTGGGCATCAAGTTGACGTGAAATTAGGTACCTACCACGGTCCATTTTCAACCATTTCAGGAGGTAGTGTCTGATCAAGGACTAATGGAACTGGAGGAAGAAGTTCAAGTCACACCAGAGGCATTGGCACAAAAACAAGGCTCCGGAAATGGACCGAATGTCATTTGAGCTGTTTCAACAAGCAAGGGCAATGCTGGAAGTGTTGATCCGACTGTGTCAGCATTTCTCAAAGTGGGGAATAGCACTCCCCAAGGTGCCGGAACGATCCAGGGGACCACAAAAGCAGGTGCTTAGCTTGGATTATGGACTACAGCACAAGAAGTTTTCATTGTCAGGGGTCACTGAGTCTTTTTTATTTTTTTTCCTCCCTCGAAAAGGGGTCCGTAGGCCAGATACATTTGGCAATCTATGGGTTCTATGCCAAGAAATCTGGCCAACCAATGGGAAGAGACGCATATTCGCGGCCATTCCAAGGAAAGGTGATCCAACAGGGCGTAGAAATCATTGAATACTATTGTTCACATCACACGCAAGGAAAATGCTGCCAAAGGTAATTCAAGGCAGTCACAGCAGAGCGCTGACAGGAGACTGGCAGACCTTCAAGTTGGATTCAGAAGCTGTGCTGATTGTCAGATGGATCCTGGCTGCCAGCAGGTAATGCCAGACAGACAGCGGCCTGTGTTTTATTGACACCACAAAGGCATTCATTCCACTTTGTGGTTCATCACAAACTATGGCTGGCCTGGGGAAGATGGGGAATTTCACAGCCCTAACTGTGCCCGCGAGGAGCTTGTACTTAGACCAAGAGGCAGTGGTTCGGACAGAACCAGGGGGTGCTGCCGGGTGGTTTAATCTCAGGGAAGGGGTGTGGCTTGTATTCTTTCACCACACACATAAGGAAGAACATCACCTCCGGGTGGGAGGAAAATGCCTTAGCAACCTGTGGTAAGCAGCTGGCACCGCCCTGCTGGCTGAAAGTGAAAGGGCTTGAAGCTCTTGCTGATAGAGCTCAAAGCTTTTGCTTTCAATACGGATGAAACTTCCACGGAAAGGGAACAAAGACGCTCGCAATTCCTCCAATCAGCACCGATGTCATGAAGGAGAAACGATGGGCGTCGGCAGGCTTTCATCTGACCATGAACAAGGAAGCACGGTGCTTTGAACGACAGTGTTGGCGACGAGTGCGAAACACCCCGTGGACCGTCAGAAAGGGACCCCAGCAGCGTGGGAAGGAGGACAGTAGAATGCTCTGGACACGCGAGGAGGGCTAGAGTTCACCTCACATCCTTTGGACAGGTTATCAGAAGGGGCCAGGCCACGCAGAAGGACATCCTGCGTGGTGAAGTAGAAGGTCAGTAGTAAAACCCCGACGGAGCGCTCAGGGGCCACCACAATCGACAGACACGCGACGGCTGTGGGCACGGTGCGGAACGGTCCGTTCCATTCGGGAGCACACAGGGTCACTCTAGTTGAAGGTGACCAGATTTTAACAGTGGTAAAGCAGGACACCATTGATAAAACTCCTATCCTGGCAAAATAGCCACATGGCAGCCGAAAACCGTCTAGCTTGTCGTGCATACTTTCCAAAAATAAGGACTTTTTTAAAACGCCGCAGGATGCCGGACAAATTGTTAAAAATCGGGACTGTCCTGCCCAAAGCGGGACGTCTGGTCACCTTACTCTAGCTGGCACCTGACAATGAAGGCAAATGCAGATCTCTGATGCACAGTGGGTCACCTGCAAGCAAAAGGTCTGTGCTTTGAACCCGCCGCCCTGGGCTCGGTAAAGATGTCCACTCTCAGACAGCCTCGTCTGTCTCCTAAGGATCTGCGGAGGGGTTCAAACTGCTGACCTGACCGTTCGGGGCCTGAGTAACCCACCTGGGCTCCTCTGTAAAGATCACAACCTTGGGAGCCCTTGGGCTACAGGGTTGGTAAATGTTGGCGTCAACTTGACAGGCAACAGGGTTGGTGATTTGAATGGCGAATGACCTTGAGGGAGTGGTTACGCTTGGATGTGCTCTGCCAGGTTGGCAGTTCAAACTACCGTGGAAGACTGGCTTTCTACTCCCTTAAACAGTGACCGCCTCAGGAACTCCCAGGGGCAGTTCTACCCCGTCCTGGGTCCGTTTTTATGGGAAGGCCGTGAATATCTTTTCCTGTGTCTGTTGGCCATGGGGAGATCCTCTTTGGTGGGACATGTCTGTTGGTGTCTTTTGCCTGTGTTTGTTTTAATTGGGACCATTTGTCTTTTTGTTGTTAAGATGCAGGTGTGTGTGTGTGTGTGTGTGTGTGTGTGTGTGTGTGTGTGTGTGTTTGCCTGATGACAGTACATCCTAATAGACCCAGTGTCCAACCAGCCCTCACCACCTCCTTCCCTACCCCCCAGTCCAAGCTGCGATCTTCTCTGCTTGGCCTGCTATGGACGCTGCTTTGCTGGTCTCCTGCTTCTGCACACCCCCTCCCCAATAATCTGACCCCTAAGGCATAACCCCATTCCTGCTCAGAACCCTCCAAGTGCTTCCCCCTCCCTCACTCAGTGCCCACAGGCCCTGTCCAAACTGCCCCCACCTCTGTCCCCGACCCCAGCAGGCCCCACCCCACCACTGTCCCTGACCTCCCATGCACTCCGGCCCCAGGACCTTCACGCTGACTCTCCCTGTACGGCTCCCTCTCTCCCTCCCCTGCACCAGTGCCACCTTCTCAGAGAGGTGTTCCCCCAATAGGGCCCTCCTTTAAATGCCCTCACATATTTAGCGATCCGATTTGATATGACGTCGTCTCCCCTCACCAGAATGGAGGCTTCCGGAAGCCAGGGGCTTTTCCGGTCCCTTCCTTGTGAACAGGATGGGTCCAGAGGGACCTACATCTGCTGACTCCCTGAGGGGGAGGGGGGCTCAGTAGGGTTTCGAAGACTGTCCCCCTTTTCCTGTGGAGCTAATGGTGGGTTCAAACCCTGATCTTTCTTTAGCAGCTGAGCGCTTAACCACGGTGCCACCAGGGGTCCTGCCCCATTGTTTAAAAACAAACACACGCTCCCTGCCATCGGGTCACCTCGGGCTCACGGTGACCCCGTCAGGCACAGAAGAACAGCTTCCAGGGGGTTCCACGACAGAGTAGAGAGAAAGCCTCATCTCCTGGTTTCAAACCGCTGGTCTTGCCGCTAGCTGCCCACCTCCCAGCCACTGGGCCACCAGGGACCCCCAGCAGACACTCAGGAATGTGCAGGGGAGGGATGACCGGCTGAAGGCGCATGTCCCTTGAGAGCAGATGGCGGAGGGACAAACAGAGTGGGCAGCCGCAGGACCCAGAAGGCCGGGGACTCACGCTGCCTTGAAATGCTTCCCAGTGTCACCTCTGGGTGGGCAGGGGAAGCCTGATGGGGCAGTGGAGTATGCACTGGGAACTCGGAGCCTCGTCTCAGGCCACCTCCCCCGTGGTGGCCCTGGTGGGGCAGGGGGCAGGTCCGTGAGGGACCCTGGGCATTGGAGAGGGTCTTTGACCCCGTGGCTGAGGGTGTGTGGTCCTAAATAGCAAATGGGGAACTCCTGGGCAGGGAAGACAGGAAGGCTAACTTCCCTCATCTTGGGACCACAGGGCCAGCTTGCCCTGAGGCCTACAACATGGAAACAGCCCGAGGCAGTGTTGGAGGGGAGGCAGGGGGGGCAGCTTCTTAGGGAGCCCCCAGGACAGAGCAGGGCTGTCCTCGAGGGCTTCCAAGACTGCCCATCTTTCCAGAAGCAGCCTGCCTCTTCTTCCTCCCCTGGCATGCGTGCGTGCGTGTTGAACCACTGTGGCACCAGGGCTCTGCCTCCTAAGTGCTGCAACCAGGCCTGGGGTCCAGTGCACAATTCAGAGGGACACAGGGACAGCAGGGACCTGAGAGGTGATGAGTGCAGGCCTGGGGGAGGACATTCTTATAATCCGTCTGTCCCTGGAGCAGCAGGCCAAGGCTGAGACCTGTGGGCTGGGCCCAGAGTCTCAGCAGCATCCCTCTGCAGCCACCTTGGCATGGGCAGAGTTGCAAACTCCCAGGCGGCCCCAGCTGTGCTGGGCAGGTGCGGGTCTCAGTCTCTCACCGGGTGTCATGACTACTCAGAAGGGTCCCAGATCCAGGTCGGACTCCCCCCCGCCACCGCCCCGGAGAATGTTCAGACAGCGTCCGCATTGAGTCCCAGAGGGAGGGGTGGCAGGGCCCCGGCCCAGGTATGCAGGCTACCCAGCACCACTCCAGAGCAGATCCCGGGGTGGCTGCAGAGCCTGGTTGTGACCTCGGTGGCCTAAGATGCCAAGACTGTGGCGATGGCCTGAGACAGACCCTTGGTGACATCACGCCCTCCCCTCCCTACCCCACCCTGGCTAAGGGCCCATCTCTCGTCAGCCACGAGAACTCAGCCATTCCCCAAGATCCACTTAATTAGCCAAGCTCATTAACTCCCACAAGGCTTCTCCTTCCCACCTAATTAACTGACTTAATTAGGGCTTGCAGACCTGCCTCCTACCTCCTCTCGGCTCAGCCCTGTGCCACCAGGCTGAGGTGGGGGGCAGTGCAGGGAGGGCCTGGGCCCTGCCTGGCCAGGCCCCTGCACCCTGTGCCCCACCCCAGATCCAGGACCTGGTGCTGGGTCCTTCCAGGCAGCATCCCAGGCTGGGGGTGGGGGCAGCGGCAGGATAAGATGGAATGAGGTAGAAGAAGAGGTGAGGAGGGCATGGGGGCAGGTGGGAGGGGCAGGGAGGTGGTTCGGGCACAGAGTTGAGCCAGCCTGGGTTGGAACCCAGAGGAGTGTGTGAACTTCAGCAGATCCCTTAACCTTGTCTGTGGCATCTAATGAGAGCGCCCACCTCACAGCTGGTGGGGTAAACAGAGGCCAGAGGAAGGGAGACAGCCAGCGGAGCTCTGGGATACCAACCAACTGCATAGAAAGCGTCCAACTGGGCAGGTCCTTGGTCTGGAAAGGGCAGTGGAATGAGCAGGTAACAGGGACTCATGGCAAGGTGCCCGGTCCTCTCCTCCAGCCAGCGGATGTGACCGGCCTCATTAGTTCCGGACCTCAGCTCTCTATGCCTCGGTTTCCCCATCTGAAAATACCTGACCTACCCTGGGTGCCGAGAGACTCATCCCTGAAGATGCACCTGTCCCCCAGCTCCCCTGGGGACCAAAGCCAAGAGAGCAGCCTGGGGGGACAGCAGGGAAACTCAGGTTCGATGTAAGGCAGGCCTTACTGGAGTTGAGCAGGTGAGATGGTGAAGGACAGATAGACGAAGAGCGTGTCTGAGTTGTTGGCCAATCAGCATGGGGACTGAGGGGGCAGGGGTGAAGCGGGGTGGGCCCTGAGCATGGAGATCATGGAAGAGCGGAGCACCTCCCCAGATTCCCCAAATGTGAATCCTTTGCCTATGTAGCTCTTGCTCATCCTTCAGATTCCAATGGGAGCCCCATCCCCCTCCACCTCCAGACACGTGCATCGCCCCCTTTGTCTTTCCTGGGTGCTGGCTCCCAGATGGAATTTTGCTTGTTCTGGTGTGATCATCCAGGAGACCTGGTGGCCTAGTGGTTATGTCCTGGGCTGTTAAATGCAAGGTCAGCGATTCGAAACCCCCCAGTGCTCTTCTGGAGAACGTCAGGGCTTTCTCCTCCCATAAAGAATGACAGTCTGGGGAACTCTGTTAGTCCGGGAGACTAGAGAAACAAATCCAGAGACACTCCTAGGTGTAAGAGAGAACTTTATATCAAAGAGCAATTGTACATCAAGAAAACATCCAAGCCCAGCCCAGATCAAGTCCATAAGTCCGATATTACCCCATGTCAATACCAGTCCATAACGTCCTCTTTAGACTTACACAGCCATGCAATGATGCTGAATGCAGGAAGATCACAGGCCATTGGGTGGAAAGTCTTGTGGATCCAGTGGTGGTAGAAGCATCCCAACGCTGGCAGGGGTCTCCACGTGGCTCCTCCAGCTCCAGGCTCTGGCTGCATCAGCAGGAAGACAAGCAAAGAGACTCTCCCACCTCCAGGGAGGAAGACAGGAGTTCCCGGAATCCTCAGGAGAAGGCCATGCCCCCACGGAGGCCTCATTGGCTGTGGCCTGATTGACAGGCTAGACTCCACCCCTTTGCAAGTTGACCGAGATTGTGTAACTGCCACAGGCACTCACAGGGGCAGTTCTGTGAGTGGGCATTGACTTGTTGGCAGTGAGATGGGAGAGGGGGTGCTCATCATAAGGCTTCCCACCCTGGACCAGAGGTCCCTGAGACACCCTCTCCCCCATTAGCCTGGCTTGGGAGACAGACCCTGTGCAGCTTAACCCGACCTTTGTGCCCAGGGCCCAGTGAACAAGTGCCAACATACGAATGAACGACTGAATGAGCAAATGGATGCCTTGGCCCAGAGGATCCTGGTGTGTGGAAGTAAAGGGGCCCTGTATGGCAGCCTTCCTGCCTGCTGCTCTGGGACACCCCCACTGCACCCCCTACTGCTCACATGGCCCTTAGAGAGCAGGAGCTGAACTCTGAGGTTCAAAACTGCCCCCTCTCAGATGGGCTGAGCCCCAGGGAAGCGGAGGAGATACACAGTGCAGGGCTGCTAACAGGGGCCGAGAGGAGAATGCCATTGTTTCAAAGCTCTGTGTGGTGACCTTGAAGGGGTCCAGGTGATGCAGTGGCTATGTGCTGGGCTGCTAAGCACCAAGTCTGTAGATCGAAACCCCAGGGGGCAGTTCGACCCTGTCCTATAGGGTCTCTGCAAGCCTTCATCGCCTGGACAGTAGTGAGTACTGAGGATCAGGGGAAGGTGGACGCGGCAGATCCGTTTCATCCACATTTTGTCTCAGGTCACTGATTGTCACCCATCCTTCCTCCCTGGGTTTTCTGTCCCTGACCCTCCATCTGTCCTAACTCTTCCTGCCTCGTTGAGCACTTGGAAAGCCCACATTTTGACACAGTGAAAAATCCTTAATCATTCAGTTACTCAACAAAATACCATTGAAAAAATATTACTGAACTCTCTTCGGGGCTTGCAGATGGCAATGGACTGATGCCCAATGCAGTGCCACAGTTACGTAAGTAAACAGTTCTGGTCTCAGGTGGCAGTCCCTCCCGGGGCTCAGATGATGACGGCTTTAGGGTTCGCACCATATCCCTCCCCCTCGATTCTCTGTGGCATCGTCCTCAGGGGGGTTCTGTGGGTGTCTCTTTGCTCCCTGCGTCTATCCCACCACCTCTCTGTCCAATGAAAAGACATTTTTCTCTCCCGTTAGCCTGGCTTGGGATACAGACCCAGGGCAGAAGCCAACACTGTAACTATGGGTCTGGAATAAGGAGTTGATAGAGCTAGGGGCCCTGGTGGCATATGGTTTACCCGTGGGCTGGTAACCATAAAGTCAGCAGTTCAAAACCACCTGCTTCTCCTTGGAAGAAAGACGAGGCTTCCTATTCCCATAAAGAGTCGCAGACTCAGAAACACCCCAGGGCAGTTCTGCTCAGTCCGAGAGGGTTGCTGTGAGTCGGAATCCACTTGATGGCAGTGAGTTGACAGCCAGCGTCCCTAACGAGTAGAGACTGGAGATGAGAGACAGATGCCGGGACATGGTCTTCACTCTACGCCTTCCAGAGAGCCGGCGCCTCCACACGCTGAGCGCACAGACAATCCGGACAGGCTAAGCAGCCGGTGCAGTGAGCAGCCGGAACCGAATGTATTCTCTCTTCCGAGTGTTTCTCAGGAGTCCCTGGGTAGTGCAAACGGTAGCTAGCATGCTCCGCTAGTAACCCAAAGGTTTCAGGTTCAAGTCCACCTCAGGCACTGGGAAAGAAAAGGGCCAGTGATCTCTTTCCAAAAGCTCAGTCATTGAAAGTGTGGTAGAGCACAGTTCTACAGCGACGCGTGGGGTGGCCAGGAGTCCGAGTGGGCATGCCAGCACCGGCAGTGTCCCTGGAAAGTGGTGTCATCGTGAGGTCCCTCCACACCCCTCCGACTCCTGAGGACCCCATGGACACAGAGCACATCTGTGCTCCCTTGGGAGCAGGAGGCCAAGCACCCCTGGGGGCGAGAGGGGTTCCCAGGCGCCATCCGATTCATTAGCCATCGAGTGCTAACCAGGGACCCTTGGAGAATGGTCTATGAGGCCCCTGCAGGCTGTTCATGGACTCTGTTTTAGAAACATAAAATCACAGTCGAAGAGGTCTTTCTCTGTTTTCAAGCGAAAGAAAATACAGAAAAATATAACCCCATGCATGGAATCAAGCTAGAATCAGTTAACTTTGTATCGTATTTGCCTCAGCTAGTTTGTAAGAGGGAGAAAAAATGACAGAAAAAGATGAATTCCCATTGTCCCACCCTGTCCCGCTTCCTGGCTGTTGTCCCCTGGGGGCAATCTGTCATAGCCTAGATCTTTCTCCCTCCAGCAGCTGGCACACTTTCAGCTGCAAGGGACAGAACTCCCAACTCCAGACACAGCACCAAAGCTCCGTCTGTTCCTGAGGGGGCAGCCCCTCCTCTCTGCATGGCCCTTGCCCTCACACTGTCCCCTCTGTCCTCCCCTCAGCAGCAGTGTCCTGCTGGCCTCA
This sequence comes from Echinops telfairi, assembly GCF_000313985.2. NCBI lineage: Eukaryota > Metazoa > Chordata > Mammalia > Afrosoricida > Tenrecidae > Echinops > Echinops telfairi. The sequence continues at coordinate 16,324,626 of NW_022103901.1, read as the reverse complement.
GAGAGGGCTGGGCAGCACTCTCTAGCAGACCCCAGTGCATCTCTCACAGGCCTATTGCCTGTGACCCAGACACCTCCTGGCTGCTACACTGCCTTCTTTCTTGGGGTCCAGGGGCCCTCTAAAAGGAGCCCAGGGGGCATCGTGGTTGTGCATTGGGCTGCTAACCACAAGGTTTGCGGTTCAAAACCACCAGCCGTTCCTCAGGAGACAGATGAGGCTTTCTACTCTCGTAAAAGCGTTACCGTCTCAGAAACCCACCCACAGGGGCAGTTCTACTGGGCCCTATAGGGTGGCCGTAAGGTGAAATCAACATTGGGCTCTTGGTGGCCCTCTCGGGGTTCCTTCTCCGCAAGTCACTTAACCCCATGTGTCCTGGGGGCACAGTGGTAACATCACCAGGCTGTAAACCTACAGGCTCAGGTGAGACCCCGCTACAGAGGTAGGTGTGGCAGTCGGTTTCCATAAAGGTTACAGCTTTGGGGGTGACTGTGTCCTGGAGGATTCCCATGAGTCCAAGTGGACAACAGCGGGTTGTTTTGTTTTGTTTTTGTCTTCGTATGCCTCCCACCGAGGGCATGAGTGGTCAACAACAGAATAATCCTCCTCCCAGGCTCTGTTCTTGGGGGGGTGGGGGGTGGATGCCTTGATGGGAAAACCAGGATAGAGGGTCCAACCCTGGGAACGGCAGGAGGTGGGCTAGGGAGAGCCAGCGACGACAGGGCTCTGTGCCTCTGCTGGACTAGGTGTTGGCTGGCAGTGGCTAGTGAATACCCAGCCAGGGTCCCCTGGTAAGTTTCACAGATGCTGCCGGGTCAATTCCTTCCTCTGCAGTCAGAGAGCAGAGCGGCCAGTTCCCACAACGGCCACGCCTCCAGGGATCTGGAAAGTAGCTCTGAAGAGGAAGGTGGATTGAATGAACTCCAGCCCACTGGCTGCGGTTGAATCTGGGACCCCCGCTGTCTCCCCTCCACTTCTCACAGTCCCAGCTGTGGTAGGTCTGGGTAGGGGACCTGGTGATGTGGCTGGGCTGTGGTTGCAGCACAAATGCATTCATGATGCAATGGCGCCAGGGAAGGCCAGGGGCGCTGTGGGCCATGGCTGGGCTCTGGGTACTTCTCCCTGCCTCTTCCACTGGTCAGGGTTGGGGCCAGTGCCTGGACCGTGGCTCCTCCTTGTTGGTAGAGTCTAATGTGCCCTGGCAGCAGTGACAGCTTAAAATTTCATGAGACCCTTGCTGTGATCCCTGGAGGAAAGACAGGGCTTTCTACTCCCTTTCTATTCCCGCAGAGAGCTACAGTCTTGGAAACTCACAGGGGCAGTTCTACCCTGCTCTAGAGGATCCTAATGAGTAGGGGCAGTGAGTTGCTGTGTCCACTGGTAAAGTATGCCCCCTTTGGAAACCAGGACTTCCCATCCTGCAGAACCCAGGGTAAGGGCACTTTCATTGCTGGCTGTATCTCTATATATTTCAAAACAATTTTATTGGGAGCTAATACAGATATCTTATCACTCCATGGTTCAATCACAACAAGCAGTATTGTGTAACTGTAACACAATCGGTTTCAAAACATTCTCTTCCTTCTTAAAACTCCTTGATATCGGCTCCCCTTTACCTAGGCTCCCGTACTGTATCCCCGGCGCCCTACTAACCCATATTCTACTTATTGTTTCTGGAGGCTCATCAATCCTGGGTTTCATTCACCATATGTTTGGATACACCTTTATGGACGATACTGTCGTGTTTGTTGGGTGACCTGGGTCTGCTTTGGCTCATGGTGATCCTGTGTGGAACCATCCACAGGCTGGTCCTGCGCCATCCCAAGCCCTATGTCTGAGCCCACTGTTGCAGCCCCCGTGTCCGTCCATCCATCTCATCGAGGGTCTTCCTTGTTTTACAGTGACCCTCTGCGTCCTCACGTCGAAAGAGCACGCTGGCTGTGGTCCTTCCACGACAAATGTGTTTGTTCTTCTGGCAGTCCGTGGAAACTTGATCGCATGATGGGAATCCAAACTCCCCAGTTTGGGGGATCAGAGGACATGGCTTATGGGAGATGGCATTGAACTGGGTTTCCTTGATGGTGGAGACTGGGAGCATTTCAATGTCTGACTCTATCCCTGTCCTTCTCTAGGCCTCTTTTCGGAGTAGGTTCTTAGTTCTCTGGGGTCTCTCTCGAAGATGGGTGGGTGGGTGCATGGCAGCGTGCATATACGATTGCAGAACTTGCAAAGGTTTTCCCTCCTTGCAACAGCCTGAGACAGACACAGGCTCCGCCCCACGAGGACAGACGGGGACAGTCTGGGGCAGTCTGATCCTTCAGGGGCCAGGAGGCTGGACTAGGTGACCCTCGCAGACTCCCCTGAGTCCTCTCTAACCTCGTTCTCTTCCCCCCGTGGGCTCTGACCTAGAAAAAGACGGGGCTGGGAGGCAGCACACGGGCGCTAGGACCCAG
>NW_022103901.1:16318071-16321074 GCF_000313985.2 Echinops telfairi | reverse complement strand
TGGGGTGAGCGCTCCCCCTCCCTAGCGTCGCCATGGAGCTGAGGCTGAAGGACGTCTCTTTGTGTCTCGCTTGGAGGAGCCGCCCCCTCCTCCTCTCCCATCCCCCACCCCCACCCCGAGGTTTGTCCTCGGCTCCCTGTCCCCATGGAGAGGGGTGCTCTTGTGGCGGAGTCCCCCGAAGCCCCAGAGACTGAAGAAGAGGGTAGAGAACGGCCCCCCCACATCCCCCCTCCAAAAAAAGCTGCAAACCTGGAGCATCGGGCACCCCCCATCCACCCCCCCACCCCCCGCAGGACCGATGGACTTTTCAAATGAAGTCCCCTCCCCGCACCCAGGATGGGATTTGGGGGTATGAGCAGGTGAGGTTCCCTGCAGTATGTGGAGCTAGGGTGTTGGTAGGAGCTTTGGGTGTTTGTCTTTGTCTATGAGAAGGGGGGGTGGGCGTGTTGGAAAGCATTGGTGGGAATCCCTTGCTGTCTGTGGGACCCCATTGCTTGTGCTTCTTGTAAGACAGAAGGAGCAAGCCCTCCCCCAAAGTAAGGGGTTGGTTTCACGGGAGGGGGTGTTTCTAGACAATTTTTTCAGGTCAGTGAACCTTTCTCTTCCCTGTGTCCCCCAGGGCAGTAGACACTCCTCTCCTAACTATACTCAGCTGGGGGGACCAAGCCTAGGGTGGGTCCAGGTGCCCCTGGAGCCAAGGGACCGCCGAGGTTCTCACTTCCGCTTTCCAGACAGTGTGCAAGTAGTACCCTAGCCTGGCCCTTGTGAGGTCTTGAAGCCCAGGCCCTGCAGTTCGTGGGGAAACTGAGGGTCCCGGGGGATGCTGTCCCCTGAAATTATGGACCAGAGGTCCAGGCTGTGATGAGGTAGGCTGCCACTGAGCCTTACCCACCCTTTGCTCTCTGAGCTCCCTGCAGGCAGGCAGCAAGGCTGACCCCATTGGATGGGTGAGCAAGCGAAGCCCAGGATTTGTTTAAGAAGTCTTTATCCAGTGTCTGGGATGTGCCAGGCATCGGGGTCCAGCCTCCCTCCCCCACTTCAGCCAGCCTCCTCTCTGGACCTCTCTGGACTTCTCAGTTTGCTCAGGCCATGCCTGGCTGGGCCAGTTGAGATGGGCCTGATGAGGCCCGGGGTCAATTCTTGACCCTACACCTGATCACCGTGCCGCAGTCTTGGGACCCCCCCCTAAGTAGGGGACAACTGGTCCCCTCCCAGTGCCAGCGCCCCCTCCCCACCTGCTGCTGTGCTGCCGTTGACTGAGGTGGGGGAGGCTGTGACCCAGAGACATCAGGGAGGGGTCCCTGGCAGCCCCCTCTGCAAAGGAAAGTCAATGACAGTCGATGCAGCTGCCCTTGGCACAGGCTGCTGGGCAGCCAGCTGCCCTGAGGACTGGGTGACCTTGGGCAAGCGTGTGGCCTCTCCTAGAGATCATGAGAGTGAGCCATTCAGTCCTCACCCAGTAGGACAGAGACGGGTCCACATTGGGCTGTGTCTGGTGTGTCCCACCAGCCCCAAGGCAAGTTGACTTCCCCCTCAAACGAATTCCCCGGAGCCCAGACCCCCGGTGCTAGGACCCACAGGCAAGGGAGTGGGACACAAAGACGAGGTTTTGCGTCACTGTGACCAGGGAGAACCCTTAGGATGCCAGCAGGGCACAGGGCTGTGACCTCCCCTCTTCATAATCTGCAGCAGCTCCCCATCAATTCAAGAATAGAGCTCAGGGTCGCTGCAGCCAGGCCCCATGCCGGCTCACCCTGGTCCTCTCCCTGGCCCTCCAGAGTTCCTGGCTCCCTGCCTCCTCACTCTCTGCTAGCGACCCCCACCTCCGTGGCAATTTCCTGTTTGCTGGTCCTGCTCTGGGGGACACTGAGGAGCAGGTCCCCACAGCCACCTCCCTCCTGCGATTACTTGGGCTGTCACACAGTAGGGAGCTGACTTGGTCGCCTGTGGGCTGGTTGGCTTGGAGACAGGGCCCTGGCTCACCCCGTTCCTCCTGCATCTGCATTGTTGAACCAGAGAGAGAGAGAGAGGCGCGCACGTGGAGACCTGTGACCAGACCAACACAAGACGCATTTTCTTAGCCCAAACAGTGCCCCTTATGTTTGCGTTTCTGATCGGTTCTTTAAAATGGGGGTGGGAGGTGGGGAGGGAAGGCAGGGGGTGGTTTTACAGACAGATGGGGATTTGGGGGTCCATGTCAAACATCAGAGGCGCTGCTCACCTTTGGACAAGGCATGCTCCCTCACGGTGGCCCCAGTCCCATCTGGCCTGGTCACTCATGCGGTGGGCCTGCTGGCTTCTACTGTAGGCATCTGGGTTTTCAGGCGCAGGGTGGAGGCCAGGACCTGTTTGCTCAGCTGGCGACCTTCATCTGTGTGTGTTCTGCACAGCCAGTGTGCCCTGCCTCTCCCTCAGACAAGTTGGAACATGCGGAGGGCAGGGGGGTCTGTACAGGGCTTCCGGGCAGATGGGGAAGCAGGCCTGGGGGTCCCTGCAAGCCCCTCCCCCTGCCCCACACTGGAACGCCCCAATAACCAGAGTTATAGGCTCACTGCCCCACTTTGCCCAGGAGCTGCCAGGCCACGGTTTTAGGCCCAGGGTTTCCCAAGGACTCTGAGGAGAGCTGCTCTCTGAACCTCAATTAGACCTGCCCCCCGGCAAAGAGAAATCAGATGAGAGGGTCTCAGTGCTAAGCTGCCTCCTGGTCTGACTTCCCAAGACTGAGTCCAAGTTGCTCTAAGTTTGGATCAGGAGGGAGGGGGTCAGTGATACGACCTTAGTGCCCACTCTAAGAAATCTCTGTTCTCTGGCCACTCATGAACCCCACGGTTGCCGTGCAGCCGGGCCAGGGGCCAACTCAGGACCCGGCCTCTGGGCATGGCCCAGGTCAAAGAAGACTGCACAGCACCCTGGATAGAGCACAGGTTCTGGGCTTGACTCTGTGTCAAGCCACTGTGTGTGTGGCCCCTGGACAGGTCACCTCACTGTGCTGGGCTGAGTCAA
>NW_022103901.1:16308744-16317380 GCF_000313985.2 Echinops telfairi | reverse complement strand
GCTTAGGGGAAGCTGGCACCACCATACCTGGGTTCAAATCCCGCCTCTGATGTTCACGCCGTGCGACCTGGGACAAGCCAGTCTCCTTCTGTGCTTCCATTTCTTCTGATGGAGATTGGGAATCTGAATCCTGCTTCCTAGGGTTGTTGCAGAGGGGGTGCTAGGATGATTCAGGGGTGAGGGGAAGGGGGGGGTCACTGCCAAAGCAGATACCTACACTTTAATCTGGGTGATGGGCTGTAGCACAAAGGTTTTTATTTAATTGTTTATATTTTTACAAAGGCTTTTCGTTGCCAGGGAGGTGCTGAGTAATTTTTTTTTTCCCCTGAAAGGGAAATCAGTTTAGGAACCTATAGGTTAGATCAGCATTCCTCAACCTTCCTAATACCATGACCCTTGAATACAGTTCCTCTTGTGGTAACTCAGTATGTGGGCATATCTGCAGGTGGGCAGACCCGCCTGGAGCCGGATAGAGGAATGGTGTCTCCGTTCCTAAGACCATCGGAAATATGGTCTTGAATGACCCCTGTGAAAGGGTCATTTGACCCCCAAAGGGGTCGCGACCCCCAGGTAGGGGCCTGCTGGTTTAGATGAATGCATGGCCGGGGAAGCACTCAACTGTGAGGGCTGTTGTCCCCACCCACCCCACCCCTACCCACCACACCCACATGGAATAGCCGCATGCCATTAGCCATTGCCACAGCAGCCACCACCACCACCCCTGCCCTAGTACCCCCTCCCTGTGCCTGCCCTATCACAGGAGAGGCCACAGAGAATGTGCCAGCTGCCTCTGGGCAAAGGCCCTCAGGGCAGCTGCCAGCTGCTCCCGGTCGGGCGTGGAGCAGCTCCCCACCCCCTCTCTGCTCCCCAGTAGGCTGACTGAGTCTGCTGGGGTGCCACCAAAGCAGGAAGCACCCCTCATGGCTCTGAACACAGGCCCTAGTCTCCCAAGCTCAGGGCGCTCACAGCTTCCAATCCAGGTATCCGTGGGGGCGGGGGACATGTACCTGCAGCTAATGGCTGAGCCCACAGCTCAGGGGAACAAATCAACTTCTGGCCCCAGTTACCTGACCCTAGTACCATGTGTCACCTCCCTTGGGCTCAGACCCCTCCCCGTCCCGTCCCAGGATGGCATGACTTTCAACCTTGGCTGTCGGGTCATGGTAGGCACTGCTTGGGTGAGTGTTTGCAGACCGCTGTGCCTGGCACCTGGGTCTGCCATTGATAACAGTCCTCCAGCCTCCCTTTCCCCCATAGCACATGTCCAAAGGGCCAGGCCAGCCCGAGGCTCCTACAGGACCCGATCTCACTGCTCCCCCACACATCACTCCTCTTTCCCACCTGCCCTTTCCTCATAGGGACCCTCCTGGGATGGTCAGTGATGGACTCGGGGTCGCTGAGTTCAGGCCCAGGCCCGGCTCCCAGGGTCTCTCCTCTCCTCCCAGGGCCTGGCACACAGCGGGGCTTCAAGAAGGGTTTGCTCAGGGCCAGGGTCTGGAGTGTGCCGGCTCCCTCTCACCCAGAGTCCTCAAGCCATGCACGACCTGCCACCACCTGGTTACCTCCACACTCATCTCCCCTCCCGCCCCACTGGGGGCTCCTGGGACCCAGCACACTGCCACTGGACCCTCACTCGCCCTGTCTTTCAGGGGCATCTCCCCAAAGTCCCCACAGTGGGGCCGTCCCCACCTCCCGCCCATTCGCCTCTCGCCTAATGTGTTTGCCCTTTAGGACGCCTTCCTGCCTCCAAACCCAAACCGGGTAGACGCTGCCCGAGGGCAGGGATGTTGGGTCACAAACGCATTCCAGGCCCTGGCAGGTGCCCGCAAGTGTCGATCAAATGTTTTGAAGCCCAGGACCTAGGTTAACCCACTCTCCAGCTGTGTGACCCCGGCCACGTCACTCAATCCTCTCCCTTTGAGCCGGTTTCCTGGGCTGTAAGACAGGAATCAGCACGTCAGCCTCTCCGAAAATGGTTGGGAGGCCTCCAGGATCCTTAGGTGGCACAAACGATGAAGCGTTTGACGGCAAGCCAAGAGAGCAGCCCTTCGAACCCACCCAGAGGTGCCTCGGAAGAAAGTCCTGGCACTCTGCTTCCCACAGGTCACACAGCCCTGAAGACCCCTGTGCTCCTCCGGGCTGCCCCCAGCCCACATCCCCTGCACAGCTGAACCGAGCGCCGCTCAGACGGGCTCGTGCTGTAAATGCCCACGGATGCTGACTGTCACTGAGGTACCAGGACTGGCAGCGTCATGATCCCTGTTTCCCTGACAAGGAAAGGGAGGCCCATTGAGACGAAATGACTTACCCAAAGCTCCGACACTAGGAATGGCGGTGACCCAGATCTGCCAGGAATGTTTGAATCGGGCCTCCAGGCCCTGCACCCACCAACTGGGCCAGCTCTCTGGCCCTCGCCCCCGCCCCTCTCCCCCTGCTAGTCCTTGAGCCGTACAAATGGTCGTGATTCCGCCTGCCCAGTGGGGCCACGGGACACAGGCCTGGCCAGCTGCTTCCATAGAGATCCTGTGAGCAGGTCAACTCTGCAGCATGGGGTTGGGGGCAGAACGGAGGTGAGGGTGGCCGGGAGTCAGAATGGATTCGATGGCAATGGTTTTGGTGTTTGCTGTTTTTAATCCCTCCATAGGAGCCCTCGCAGCATGATGGCCACGTGTTGGGCTGCTCACTGCAGGGTCGGCGGTTCAAATCCACCAGCCGCTCCACAGGTGCAAGATGGAGTTTTCGACTCCCCTAAAGAGTCAGTCTCAGAAACCCACAGGGACAGCTCCCTCCTGCCCTGGGAGTCGGCACCGACTTGATGGCGGTGGGTTTGTTTTGTAGGAGCTCAGAAGAGGGGAAGCAAGGAAGGGGCCCGTGTCTACCGGGAGCCTCTGCCCACCCAGTCACCTCTCGTGGCCATTTGTCCGTGGGCCCGGCCTCTGGGCATACCACCCTCCACTTGGGTGGGACCCCGAGCTCGGGGCACCCCACCGAACCCAGGCATCAGGGCATGTCTTCCAGCTGGCGTCCCCAGCTCTACAGGGGCTGCGACGGCCCTGCGGCAACAAGCCCAAGTGCCTGCCTCCCCAGGGCCTTGCTGGGGAAGGCGAGAAGAGGCTGGGCACCAGCTGCAGGCAGACAGCATCTCGGACTATTAATAACCACCAAGGGTGTGCCCCAGGGAAGGGGTGGACTGGGTGCCAGCTGGGAGGGGCGGATGAGGCAGAGGCCCAGAGCCAAAGGCAGAGACTCACAGGTGTCAGGGGAACCCCAGACGCCCTGGGGGAAGGAGGGCGTGAGAAAGAAGGCTTGTCTAGAGCTTCGCCTGCTCTATCTGAAAACGCCAGTGCCTCTTTTTTCCTGAACCCCAGACTCCTCCTCATCTGGGAGATGGCAGATGGGATGCCTGTTCCAGAAGCCCTTGCTTCAGCAGGTCCAGGGGTTTAGCCAAGCCAAAGTGCCCCCTCCTCCCCCCGGAAGGAAGAGTGCTGAGGCATGGGGAAAGGTCGGCCTTACCCCAGAGCACCTGCAGAGTTGGTGACAGACCAAGGTCCCCGGCCCTCGGTCACACAAGTTCTCCCAGAGTATGTCCTCTGTGCCACGCACTCTGAGTCATCCTGTTTCATCGCTACCGGAGCCCGGGTGTCAGGTGGACAAGCCGAGGCTGAGGGACGTGGCATCCCTTGCCCCAAAGTCCCCCTGCTAAGATGGGCCAAAGCTGGGATTTGTACCCTGAGGGGAAGGAGGAGGGAGAGGCTTGAGATGATTCTCTTCCTCCTTTTGAGCCAGAATAGAGTGTGGCATGTGGTCTGCGTTCACAGCGGAGGCCTGAGGGGAGGACAAAGTGTTCCCTAGAAACTCCTGTGGACTTTCAAGCAAGAGGGCCCCCAGACCCTGGTGACCCCTAAAGGGATAAGGGTCATTAGATTAGTTCCTATCATGCAATGGAAAATAGAAGTGGAGGAGGGGCTGGCCAGGGCTTTCTGGGGACCAGAGGCAACAGCAGAGCCTTTCCAAGTACCTGCTGGCCTCTTGGGGACGCCAGAGGGGCTGCTTGGCCTCCACCCCACCCCCAGCACTTAGAGCATCCACGGGAACAGATTTCTATACGAAGCTAGACGGCCACAAGGCCATGCTTCCAGCAAGGTGCTGGCTGGAGAGAGGGAGGCTTCCCGCCTGCCTGAGCCAGGACTGGCCTGCGCTGACTCGGTAGCTTTCTTGGGCTGGTCCTGACTATCTGGGTCTATTCGCAGAGAGGTGCAACTCACAGGCATGTTCCTCTGGCCTTGCCTGGTCCCCAAACCACATGTGGATCCTTTTACGCCCCAGGCCCGGGAGTGTCACCCTCGTAAGAAGTCCCATTGCTGCCCTGCCTCCACTCACCTGGGTCCCACTCCTCTCGGCAGACTCAGTTGTCCATGCACTCAGTCAACAAGGTCATAGTATTAGGTGCTTATTAGGAGCTATGGTGGCTATTTGTTGGCCTGCCAATGGCAAGGTCAGCAGTTCGAAACCACCCGCCACTCTGTGGGAGAAAGACAGGGCTTTCTACTTCCGCAAAGAGTCAGTCTCGGAAGCCCAGAGGGGCAGTTCTATCCTGTCCTATAGGGTTGCTGTGAGTCGGCATCAGCCTGTTGGCAGTGAGGTCTGGGGGTGCGAGGAGCCCTGGTGGAGCAGTGATTAAGCACTTGGCCGCCCACCAAAAAGCAGCAGCCCTTGGGACCCGCCAGCCCCTCCAAGAGAGAACGATGTGGCAGCCGGCAGTCTGCATCCCCAAGCGTTTACAGCCGAGGAAACCCCACAGTCTGTTCTGCTGTGTCCCGAAGGGTGGCACAGAACCGAGGGGGCTGGCCAGCAGCGGGCCCCGTGTCTGCCAGGCCCAGAGCTAGCTGTGAACAAGACCAGCCTGACAAAGGCCTGGGGACAGGGTCTCGGCTGATGTCAAGGGAGGTGTGCACAGTGTGGCCTCTGGGGCTCAGGGGCCCTAGATGAACTTGGAAGGACTGGACCGGGTGGCTAGCTAGGGGAACAGAGGTCCACCCAGGAGCCCCCAGGCAGCGAGCAACAGAGTGCCAGGGGGCAGAGGGAGGGACTTTGAAAGGCGCTGAGAGCCCTGGGAAGCTGGTGAGCAGGGGAGAAGGTGATCTTACTGGGTTTTGACAGGTCCCCTAGCTTCCGTGTCAAGAACAGACTGGGGGAAGGCTGTCTGGGGCAGTCGGAAGTGACCACAGGAGCTGAGAGGCTGATGGCTGTGGCCAGCGTGAGTGGGGAATGTCCCTGTGAATCTCTGGTGCTGTAGTCCAGAATCATGACCTGTATATACAAATACACAAGCGTTATCTCTTCTAACGTTGCCCCATTTCCAGGCAACGTCCTAAATAAACATCAGGGGCAGTCTGGCCTCTCCCAGGCCTTCAGAACACAGCTACAAGCCCACCAGCCAGCGTCCTCTCCGACAGGCCCTGCGGGGAGGGGGCATAAGCCGCAGACTAGAATCCCTAGCGCTCACCCTTTGCCCCAGAAACCCCATTTCCCGCACGTTTGTCCCAGCCACGCCTGCACACTGAGCAAGGACTTTTGTACAAGCATCCTTTGTAGTAGCACAATGCTAGCAAAACTCAAGCAGCCCTCAGTAGGGGTTTGGCGTAACACACGGCAGTGTATCCGAGGTTCTGTGGCAGTTCCTCCATGCCTGGCCCCTGGCCCTCTTGTGCCACCTAGCCTGACCGTCAGTGCCAGGTTGGCCTGGATGCCGTCCATGCCTGTGATGCTGGAGACAGCGCGGCCAGGGAAGACCTGGACTGAGGGCCAGAGACCGAGAGTAGGGAAGGACTGAGCGGCCAGGGGGGGTGCAGGGTTCAGCCCCTGGCTCTGCCACCCTCTGGCTGAGTGACTTTGGGCAGTTGCCGAACCTCTCTGAGCCTCAGGGCCCTTGCCTACGAACCAGGGTTGCCGTGAAGATGGAACGAATGGCCACAAGGCCCGTGACCTTGGCACATGAGGAGCGTGAAGGAGCGCCATCTCAGTGGTAGTCAAGCATCATGGGCAAACCTTTTGGACACCAGAAGGCCAGTGCCCGGGTTAGAGTCCCGCCTGCCACTTCCTGGGCAGAGGATGGCATTCAAGTGGCACTAGCTGCCCGTGCATCAGTTTCTCCTCTGCTGTCAGGGGCCCCAGAGGCAGCTCTGGCTCACGGCAACCCTGGCCCTGTGCGGTCTTCTGTGCCAGTGTTCACGCCCCAGGTCATTGTCGTGGCCACCAGAGGGGTCACCCTCCAGCATTGTGTTGGCCAGCACTCAGTGATGACCCGTCAGGTGTTTGTTTTGTTTTGTTAAGATCATGGACCTGTTTGTTGAGAACTAGTTCTGTGTCAGGTCATCTCCGGCGTGCTGGCCCTGCTCTTGCACCCACTCAGACCAGTGTTGACCTCTGATGGGGAAGGACTTTGGAGGGCAGTTAGGCTGGGACCCTCTCTCTCTCTGAATTTTAATTCTATTTCTTCCCCCACCCTTGTTTGTTTGTGGTGGGCTATAACACATACAAAGAAAAACATACCATTCATAAGTGCACAGCCTATTGCTTCAGGACAGGGACATGTGTCCCAGGAAACCCCTCTGTGTGCCTGTGAGTCCTCCCCTCCTTCCCCATCTCCTCTCCCTCCTGCCCTCCCTGACGCTACCCCCCTCTCCCTGCCCCCACTGCAGTCTTCAACGTCTCTTCCTTTGGTGTGAAAAACGCTTTTTCCCTCCCTTGTTTCATTTCTCCTTCAAAATAATGATGTTGTGAGCTGTTTATCGTTAACTTTGATGAGCATCGTGTCTTCCAACCTTTGTCCATGTCGTGGGGGGGTGACAGGCTCATCGTCGTTTTTTAAGGGCGTGTACGATACCAGGGTTTTTCTATCCATGCGTCCATGTCCCTCTGTGCTATTGGGCTTCCCACCTGTCCCCCTCAGGCACCCACAGCCCCTGCTCCCAGTGGCCCGTGCCATGCACAGCCACATGCCCATCTGTGCTGTTGGGCGGGGCTTGGGCGGTCTAGCCCTGCCCAGCCACGGACTGTCCACGTGGTTGTGCAGCTCGTGGTCCCTGCTGGCCCTCAGTCCCCGCATCTGTAGAATGGGAGGAGAAGCCACGAGGCGCCCGCAGGGTCACGTTCAGGAAAAGCCAAGCTATAAAAAGGTACAACTTCCCAAACACTTACAGGATTATTCACCGCCTTTGTCACACCCTGGCTACGCCGCTGGGAATAGCAAGATGATTAAGATGTGGGGCTCGCTTTCAAGGAGCTGAAAAATCTCCTGGGGTTTTCTGGCTGGGTTGTGAATGCCCTTGAAGGCCCATTCAGGGGTGACTCCTCCAGGAAGTCACCCTAATCCCCACAGCCACCCCTACCCCACACCCCTGAAGTGGGAGCACACTGACTAGGATGCGTCCGTCTCGGTGTGGGCTCCGTCCGTGCTTACCTGTCTGTCTGCTCTGTAGACTCGTGCCCTCGCTGTCCCCCGACCCGGGGCCTGCCCCGCGCCAGCAGCCCTCACAGTGCCTGAGCCCAAGCCCGGGTGCTCATCTGGGACTTACATAAATTCCGCACGATTGACGTAAACCAAAGAGGAAACGGAGTGGATTGACCAACCGACTCATGATCCAGGTGCCCAGATCATCAGGACCCGGCTTCTCCCATCTTCCGGCCCGACTCCGCCCTGGGTTCTCCACCCTCCGCCAGGCCCTCTCCTCACAGTGGCAAAGCCAGCGCCTGGCAGCTCCAGGGCTGTGTCCCCAGCTCTGAAGCCAAGGACTGAGGGCTGGCTCTCAGTGGGTCACATGTGCATCCCGGAGCCGGACACAGTGGCTTGGGGAGTGGGCCAAACACGCCAGGCTGTCAAGAAGACCGACACATCGGCTTGGAAGAAGTCCAGCCAGAGTGCTCTGGGAGGCAAGGATGGCAAGACTTTGTCTTCCACGCGTGGGTCATGTCGTCAGCCCCTGGAGGAGGGTAAGGTGGAGGGGCAACGAAAGAGGCAGGTCCGCAGGAGATGGATTGGCACGATGACTGCGGCACAGGCTGGGGCAGGGGAACGTCTGTGAGGGTGGCGCAGGACCGGGCAGTGTTTCCTTCTGCTGTGCATGTGGCCGTAATGTGTCAGAATCCACTCCTTGGCACCTCACCACATCTCCCAGAGCGCCAGGGTAGAGATGACCCCCGTGGACCACATGGACTGAGAACAGAGGGGCGGTCACCTGAATAAGGTCAGGGGCCCATTCAAGAAACCACAGACAGTGACTCCAGGCCCCTCACTCCTCAGATGAGCCAAGGGGTAGCAGGTGAGAGAGGGCCTCCTTGCCCCACCTCCAAGCCTGAACTTCTCCCAGCCTGGCTTTCTCACGGGGACATTTCATGATCTGAACCACGCGAGGGACAGACAGCAGCCCGTGGTCTTCTTCCACACCAGGATGGTTTTTAAGGATCCCCTGTCGCTGGCCCTGCGAGGGATGAAGCACAGGCCTGTGACCTGAAGGAGGGTCCCGGGCAGGGGCCCTGAGTATCTTGCCATCCCAGAGTCAGGGAGGCCCAAGAGACATCACTGAGTCCAGCCTTTTCCCCCATCGATGTCCCAACAGATGGCCTTCTCCACCCCT
>NW_022103901.1:16305907-16307099 GCF_000313985.2 Echinops telfairi | reverse complement strand
GGTCTTTGCAGCCCCAAGTGAGGTTAATGGCCCTGACTTCACTCTCTGGGCCCGGAACTCCCAGCGGTGGCCAGGAGCTGGGGAGCCCTCGCACCGGATCGCTAACGTGGAGTGAAGGAGCCGACATGTGTAGGATGCCCAGACCAACGCCAGGCGAACACAGGCTGCCCTTGGCCAAGCCGGCTCTGTACTGGGCCTTGGTTGTCCACCCCTGGCTACCGCCGAGAAGGCCAGATGAGATGTTGTCGCCAGCATTGGGACTCAGAAAGACCTCGTGGTTAAAAGTAGCACCTTCGACTCCTGGCCACTCTTCATTTGGAGCCAAAACAAGAAAAGAGGAAGTCAGAGGCTCAGAGACAACCAGGGTCTCATCTGCCCTGAGACCAGAAGCACTAGGTGGTACCTGGCGACCACTACAGGTGTTCTGATCAGGGCCACCATGGACGGATCTGAAAAAAGGGGAGAAAACTGGAGCAGAGCCTCCAGCTCTTAAAAAATGCAGACTTACTACCCCGTTGAGGCTGGCGGGGCACGGTGGGGGCACAGGCGCTCCCCAGAGAATTGCCCTGAGATAAACCCTTTAAACCTTGAGCTGAAATCACCCCTTGAGATTGCCTGTTAGTTGCACCACAAGTCAGAAAATAAAGACCATTGCCCACACAAGCACACAGCCCTCCTCTAAAAAGCCATCATTTCTGTGAGCTCAAACCAATCAGCAATGACTCTGTAAACCCCAGACCGTCGAGGGCAGGGCCAGCCACTGGAGGCACGGACACGGAACCAGCAGAGCGGGAGGGGTGAGAACCATCCCCCCCTGCGACGAATTCCCCCAGCACAGGGCACGTATGGAGACAGAACTCCACGACCTCTGTGTAAAGCTTCCCTGGAAACATAACGAACTCCCATTAAAAAAAAAAAAGCACCCCATCCCCATTGGCACCAATCCCAGTGGGAGCAGTGTGACCTGGGAGAAGTCACTTGACCTTGTCCCTCGCTCCTCACCCCTCGGATGTACCTCCAAGAGAGGTGAGCATGAGACAGGTTCCTCAGAGGGGGACCTGGCCCATAGCACGTGTCACGAAGGGCCCTCTACCCTCATGATCGCCCTGTCGCCATTGTCTCTGTAAGGTACAGATGAGGACACGGAGGTCCAGAGGCGTGCTAGGACTCGTTCAAGGTCGCTGAGCTAAGA
>NW_022103901.1:16300102-16305361 GCF_000313985.2 Echinops telfairi | reverse complement strand
AGGGAGCGGCCACCACGTGTGCACCTGTGTCTGCAGCCCTGTGGCCCACTCATCTGGCCGCCCTTGGGGAAGTAGGTCAGGGGGACAGCCCTGCTCGTGACTAAGGGTGTGTGTGGGGAGAGCAAGCAATTTGAGGGGCCAGTCCAGTGCCCTGCGAATGCTGAAACAGCCTGAAGTGGCAGGGTTGTGCCCCAGGAGGGAGCGGCCACCACGTGTGCACCTGTGTCTGCAGCCCTGTGGCCCACTCACCTGGCCGCCCTTGGGGAAGTAGGTCAGGGGGACAGCCCTGCTCGTGACCCCTGGGGCTGGCTGCCTGCCACAGCCTCACACCCCCTCAGGAGCCTGTGTCACCCAGGCAGCCACAGGGGTTGAAGAGGTGGCCGCCACTGGCCCTAAAACCAGAGAGAGAGAGAGAGGATCATAGGAGAATATCACCCCACTGCGTTCCAGCCCAGGTCAGGCTACCTGGGGGCACCGGGGCAGGGGCCTCGTCAGGGCTGCCCTGGCTGCTGACCGGACCATGAGGCACTATTGTGGCGTTTCTGATGGACTCCTGTCTCTGTGTGTGTGTCCGTTCCTAGGGGAATGGGCTGGGAGGGAGAGGAAGGAGGCGGGGTGGGAAGGCCCTAGTAGAAGAGGGAACACTTGAGCTTGCTCATGAATGGAGGGGCAGGGCGGGTGGGTGGGGTGGGGAGCAGGCTCCCAAGGAAGCAGAAGGGGTGGGTGCCAAGGCTGAGGGGGATACCTCCTCCCCCCCGCCAGCTGAGCGGATTGTGCAGATGGAGCTCCATTTGTCGGTGGGAGGCCAGGAAGTTCCACACTGACGTTCCCTCCTCGCTGTGAAGTGGGAGGCTGGGTCGTGCTGAGCGGGAAGGGGAAGGGGGGCTGAGGGCCTGGAGTGGGGAGCTCCTAGGCCAGGTGAGGGTGCTGGGCCCACAGGCAACCCCCAGGCCTCAGCCCCGGCGTGTCCACTCTGACTTTTGAAGGAGACCCTGCAGGTAACTGTGGCAGCCTCAGCCTCTGACACTTGGCGGCACTTGGCGTCTGCTAACGTCTGCTGGCTTCGAGTCCTCGAGACAGCCCCTGGGAGGAAGGTCCTAGTGGTCACGGTTTTGGAATGTCAGCTCATGGAGACCCCTGGGCTGTGCACACAAGACCTGGTCCACGGGGCTCTCAAGGCTGTGTGACCTATTTTGCAAGCGCCCCTGAGCCCCCTCTCCTCGTACGTCTGACAACCTTCCAACTAGTTGCTGTCCTTACTGCCCGGTCCAGTGCTGTCCTCCCAGTGGTTACGTTTGAGCCCATTGATGCAGCCACTGCATCCATCCATCTCCTGGAAAGCCTTCCTCTTTTCCGCTGCCCCAGTACTTTCCCCAGCGTGATGTCCACTGACCACAAGCCGGATGCACGTGAGACCAAGTCTCGCCTCTCAGGAGTATTCTTGTTGTGCGTCTCCCAAGACAGAGGTGTCCTCCTGGCAGTCCGTGATGCCGGCAGCACCCTTCCCCAGCCCCGTTGTACCACTCGGGGATGAGGAAAGGGCAGCACCAAGGAAGGAAGTGATGTGCTTCGGGACATGCAGCTAGCAAGGGGTCATGTTGGGACTCAAGCTCTGATCAGGCTTTCTCTCAGCTGGAGCCCTGGAGCTGCTAGGGGAAGGGGGGGGGGCTGTTAACAGACTGGTGGGGGTCTTCTGAGGGTGCTGAGTGCCACCCATGGGATTAGAGAGTAAACATCCCAAACCCACTGCCATCGAGTCAATGCCAACTCACAGTGAGCCCGGAGAACAAGAGAACTACATCTTGGCCGGAGTTCACAGCCTTGCCTCCCCAGCCCGTGAAGGCACTATGAAGGGGTCGGCAGTGGCTGTGATGGGAGGGCCAAGGACCCAGTGGGACCCTGGGGCCTCGCTGTAGTCCTGTGTCCCTGGGGGAAGGGGGGTGTCGTCATCTGCAGTGGAGAGAGGGGCTATAAGGCTCAGACTGTGTGCACTGGTGTTATTGTATCCGCAGAGCCCCGTCTGTGGCCACGTGGGGAAGTGGCTGGTACTCCCACCCTCCCCCACCCTGGGTCCACTTTTTCCTGAGCCACCTCCTGTGTGACAGCTGACACTGCATCTGCATGACGAGGAGGGAGTCGTGCGCCAGGAGACCCGAGTGTAGAGAGACCTGGTGCACTGTGTGTTATGCAGGGGTGGGTTACTGACTGCAAGGTCACCAGCTCAAATCTATCAGCTGCTCCACAGGAGAAAGACGAGGCTCTCTGGTACAGCCTTGGAAATGCCCACCGAGCAGCCTACCCCATCCTACAGCGTCCTCCCTAGAAGTCAGCACCATCCCCTCCAGGGCAGGGAGGCTGGGGACCCGAGTGTAGGCCGGCATAGCGACTACTGTCTGCTGGGACTCCGAAAAGAGATGCAGCCAAGGTGGCTGTTGCCCCCTGGTGGTCACCCTGAGCCTAGGTGCTACTGGGGAGGACGGGCCCCTGGCCTGATGTGCACCTGGGCCCCTATCCCACTACAGGGAGAAGATGAATGTGAACTGCCCAGAGCCTGAGCCGGCCCGCTCCCTCCCCTGTTGTGGGCCGGGGGCTGCTGTGCCTCTCCTCACTGAAGACATGCAGGCCCTGAGCCTCCGCACCCTGGCCGCCAGCGATGTCACCAAGCACTATGAGCTCGTCCGGGAGCTGGGCAAGGGCACCTACGGGAAGGTCGACCTGGTGGCCTACAAGGGCACAGGTGGGTGTCTGCAAGGGGCGGAGGGGTGGGGGGCAGGGTTTAAGGTCTTTCAGCCACCTGGAGCTCTCTGGAGCCAGAGGCAGTGACCAGGATAGAGGGGACTATGGGGCCTAGGCGGATAAGGAGGCAGAGACTGCGCAGGCCCGGGAAGGGAGGAACCTGAGACAGAGAACCCAGATGGGAGGGTGGGCTGCCTCAGGTCTGTCAGAGAGTCTGTGGGATGTGCCCAGGGTGACGAGCTCTGGGAGCAGTCGGATCTGGTGGCAGCGGCATCGGGAGAGTCAACAACAGATGGGTATAGCTGGAGCCAGGCAGCCACAGAGCTGTGGGCAGGGTGCCTCAGGAACCGGGCACCGTGCTGGACGGGGGGTGAGCAATGACCCTGTGAGGTCCCCGCGGCCACCGTCATCTCTCCAATGACAACACTGAGACCCAAACAGATTATGTCACTTAGCCAACGTCCTGCAGCTCCTGAGAATCTGGGCCACTAAGTGTGGCTCCTGTCCCACAGGGGAGCTTACAGAGGTGCCCACCTAGCCCACAGGACATAAGCCTTACCACTTAGCTTGCTGTGTGACCTCGGATACCTTGCCCGACCTCTCTGTGCCTTAGTGGCATCTGTGTCAACCTCGCCGGGTCATTACAAGGAGGGAGTTAGTAAAGGGCTGGAGGATGGCCCTGTGGTGTGCGAGTGCTCTGTGGACACACGTGTCCAGCACAGGGCTATGGGCCGGGGGTGGGCATGTACAGGTGCCTACACACCCTCCCCTCTGTGTCCCGTTTCTTTCATCCATTCACCACGCCCAGGCATCTGTGGCGTGCCCGTGGGCCAGACTCTATTGTAGGCACTGGGGTATTGGAAGGAACAAGACCAGGGCACTGGGTTCTAGCCTGAGGAGACGGCACCCACCACCTGTGCCCCACAGCGGACTGCCGGCAAGGCTGGGTGTACCGCGCAACTTCCAGCTAGAGTCTGAGTTGACCCCAACTTGGCCTGACCTTGGGCACATCTTTTCCCCTCTCTAGGTCCTCCCTGTAGGATGGGGGCAGTCAGGTCCTCTGGAGGCCCCATGGTGGGTGGCTATGGGGCAGGGACAGGGTCGCGGGGAGGCAGGCTCATCACCATGGTCAACTCTGCCAGGCATGAAAATGGCGCTGAAGTTTGTGAACAAGAGCAAAACCAAGCTGAAGAACTTCCTGCGGGAGGTGAGCATCACCACCAGCCTCTCCTCCAGCCCCTTCGTCATCAAGGTCTTCGACGTGGTCTTTGAGACCGAGGACTGCTACGTCTTCGCCCAGGAGTACGCGCCTGCTGGGGACCTGTTCGACATCATCCCTCCTCAGGTATTTGGGGTGCTGGGGTCCCCAGAGTGTAATATATCCCCCCCACACACACACACATACGTGTGTGTGGAGTATGGGCCTCCCGAGGACCTGGGACCAGTGTTTGGAGGGGGGAAGACATACTGCCCCCCCCTCTGGTGGGGAACGCAGACCCTTTGCTGGGAACCAGATGACCGATGACCCATGGAGCTCAGACCCGGCAGACAAGGTGATGGGCTAAGGCTCACACCCTCCTGGGAAAATGCAGAAGAACTTGGGGTACAGGGTTTGGAGGGATCAGGTCCACCTGGGAGGGAGCCCCTAGAGAAGGTTGCCCTGAGAAATGTGGCTTGGGCACCCCAGCTTTGGAGTTACTCAGTCCACTGCCCTGCCACTTCCTTGACACATGAGAAGGTGGTGTGCGGCCTCCATGTCCCGGTGGGTGACTTGGGCTGACGCCAACACCTTGCTGAGACCATGCATGCAGGCCAGGGTGCTGAGCGTGCGCCCAAGTCATCGGGACCAGGAGCTCGGGGATGTGTCCCCGGGGGCGGGGTGGGGGGAGGCAGGTGGGGAGGGCAGCCCGCCCCTGGGTCAGGGCGCTGGGCCACCACGGGAGAAAGAGCAGGCGCGATCACGGCCCCCTGAGCGTGGCTCTCCCCGGCCCGGCAGGTGGGGCTCCCAGAGGACACGGTGAAGCGCTGCGTGCAGCAGCTGGGGCTGGCGCTGGACTTCATGCACGGGCGGCAGCTGGTGCACCGCGACATCAAGCCGGAGAACGTGCTGCTCTTCGACCGCGAGTGCCGCCGCGTGAAGCTGGCCGACTTCGGCATGACGCGCCGCGTGGGCTGCCGCGTGAAGCGGGTGAGCGGCACCATCCCGTACACGGCGCCCGAGGTGTGCCAGGCCGGGCGTGCGGACGGCTTCGCCGTGGACACGGGCGTGGACGTGTGGGCCTTCGGCGTGCTCATCTTCTGCGTGCTCACCGGCAACTTCCCGTGGGAGGCCGCGTCGGGCGCCGACGCCTTCTTCGAGGAGTTCGTGCGCTGGCAGCGGGGCCGCCTGCCCGGGCTGCCGTCGCAATGGCGCCGCTTCACCGAGCCCGCGCTGCGCATGTTCCAGCGGCTGCTGGCGCTGGAGCCCGAGCGCCGCGGGCCGGCCAAGGAGGTCTTCCGCTTCCTCAAGCACGAGCTCACGTC
>NW_022103901.1:16294704-16299858 GCF_000313985.2 Echinops telfairi | reverse complement strand
CGGCCTGGCGCCCCCAGGGCCTCCGGGCAGGACGGACGGCCGCCCGGACAAGAGCAAGGGGCAGGTGGTGCTGGCCACGGCCATCGAGATCTGCGTCTGAACCGCCTGCGCCCGCGCCCTTGGCCCGGAGCAGCGGGCAGCAGCCAGGCCAGGCGGGGCCCGCGAGGCTGGCCCCTGGACAGCCGGGAGCCCGAGCGAGCTGCGCCCCTCACTGGGAGGGAGTGGTAGACTAGTAGGACGGTGGCCCACCAGCCCCGCGGCCCTGGCCGCAGTGGGCTGGTGAGGCCCCTTGCCCGGCCTGGCAGGCACGGTCTTAGCCCAGAAGAGGGGGACCCCGCCCCGCGCAGCCCCAAGGGTTCGCAGCCACCAGGAACTAGGGAACTTGGGGGCTGGAACTCCCCAACAGTCTCTGATCCTAGGACATCCTGACTGGCCACCCGGCCATACGCTAGGCAGATCACCCCGCAGGCTCGCCCCAGCCCCTGCCTCCTCCCCATCCTGGGCACAGAAAGGGACTCCCCGAGTTGGGCAGAGGAAGAAGGGCTTAGGGCCCTGGGGTCCTGGCACACAGGGCCAGGGAGCAGGCCAGGGGCTGCTGGCTTGCCCTGCCACTTTGCGGAGAGGCGGGAGGGGAGGACCATGCCCCCTGCACAATGTAGCAAATGTCTCCGTGTTCTCATACATGTGTGTGCAGGCACTGCCCCCTCTCCCTCCCCAACCCTGCTGATGCGGACCCAGGAAGGAGGGCAACTTTCCTTGAACCACACAGCCTCTGAGAGGGAAACTACACACACACACACACACACACACACACACACACACACACGGAGGGGGGGTAGGGGCTGTCCTAAGATTTCAGTGGACACAGGGCCAGGGCTGGGGTCCTCAGCTGCCCCTGCACCCATCCCCAGGACAGGAGAGGGAGTGCAGACCCAGGGTGGGCCCAGCACCCACCTTCCCCAGGCCCAGGGCTCACCCAGCCCCTGCTGCCCTGGCCCGCCCACAGAGCCACTTCGGCTTTGGGTGGTGAGATGGTGTCCACCAGGGAGAGGGTCTCCTGGCATCCGAGTCAGTCGGGGTCAAGCAAATATATTGGCTTCCAAGCCAGACTGAGCCTACCCAGCCCCCATTGCCCAAATCCCTGGTACTGAGTATGCAGGATGAGTGGGGGGCCTGTGGACAGGTGTATGTGGAGGGGGCTCATGTGTGGGTGCATCCGGCCCCTCAGTAAGGCCAGCCAGGCAGCTTCCAGAGGGCTCCCAGACCTGCGGTTCACCATACCCCTCAGGGAACCCAGTGTGGGGGCATCTGCAGTCCCTCAGCCGTGCCCTGGCCCCTCACGAACCCCTGCCCTCCGTGGAGGCCTGGGACCCCGCAATAACCTCAAAAGGGGCGAAGCTGCCCCTCCCCCTGGCAGTGTCCCACCCACTATCCTGGGCTGTCCCTACTAGGGCCTCGCCCTGGGGTTCTGGGGCAGCTAAGGGGCTCCTGATGGCCAGGCTGGCTTAGAGGGGGCACTGCTCACCCTCAGGCCTGAAGCCCCCACCTCACCCCCTCATTTCCACCGCGCAAAAGGGCTATAGGTCCCCCTGCCCTGCCCGGGCCCAGTTTACAAAGTGTGCGGTATCCCAGGGCCTGGCCCCCATCCTCCTGGGTGTGCCCGCCCCTCAAGCCCCACCCCCAGCAGGCATCAGGGCCCTCCACATGCCAGGCAAGTAGCAAACCCCCTCCTGCCACGGGCCAGTCCTCAGAGAAGGCCCCCCATCACTGCCCCTGGCCCACCTGGAGCCTGTCCGGGTCCACCTCTCCCAACCTGGACTTCTCCTTTTGCCTTAGGCCTCTCAACATCCTGATCTCTCCTGCAATAAGAAGGATGAGAGATTCCACAGTAGACGTCTCCGTGCGCCCCCCTCTCTCTGTTAAGACCCCGTTGGGGAGCGCTCTTCCTTGTAGTATCTAGGATGTGCAAGTTGGGAAGGGATTGTAGTTGTGTAGCCCAGCCCCCACTCCCCCTCTAAGAGGCCCAGAGACGGGCAGCGGCCAGCCTGGCAACAGGGGCGGGCCTGAGACCTGAGCTGCCCTTTCCAGGGCAGGCCTCCCGCTGCCACCTCCACTGGTGGGCTGGGACCCGTGCCCCTTAGGAGAGCTGTTGGTCACAGATGTTTACCTCAGTTTATGTCACAGTCGAAGAAAAATAGCAAAAAACTAATAACAACGTAGATAGGAAGACTTAAAAGTTAAAAAAAACATAGCAATTCTGTGAAGGTACCGTGTGTATTTCTGTGTGCGAGCATGTGCGTGTCTGTCCCATCCCAAGCAGGCTGGGTCCATCCCCCACCTGCATCCCAGGACCCCCCTCCCCCTGTGCCCCTCACACTGCCCCCTGTCCTTCGGTGCTTCCCAGAGGCCCCTAAGAGCTGGCCTGTGGGGCGAGAAGCCCCACCACCCCCAGGTAGGAGGCCGAATCACAATCACAGGTCTAGCTGTGGTGGGTCTCCCACCAGGTCCCACTGAGCAGAACCCCACAGCCACCTGATGCTCCAGGGCCCACACTGCAGCTCGTGGGACAGTCCTGGTGGCTCAGGACCCAGGCAGGGTCCTGGGTACATCCCAGCCCCAGACCTCCTGTTTTGCTGCCGAGACACCCCTCTCCCCCCCACCTTGTGTTTGTAAGTGCTCTGGCATACTCTGGCCCTGAGAAGGTTTTTAAATGTGTCATTTACTTCTCTGATCATGAAAATTGCTATAAAATAAACAAAAATTTAGAAAAATGACAACTCGGTGGCTGGTTTATCTGGGCGGGGAGGGGCTTGCTTTGGAGCTCATGGGGGAGATCCGCCAAGGCTGAGGACTGTTGCTCCCAGAGAGGTGGGGCAGCAGTTACGAGCTGGGCCGTCAACCGCACAGTCAGCAGTTCTGAACCATGTAGCCACTCCTCGGGAGGAGAAAGACGCATCTTTCTACTCCCATAAAGAGTTACCGGCTCAGAAACTCACAGGGGCCATTCTACCCCATCCTCTAAGGTCACTGAGTCAGCGTCAACTTGCTGGCATTGAGTTTCGGTGGTTTGGGGGCCTCCAGGCTGGGTGGGAAGCAGGCTACAGAGTCAGCCCTTCCCAAGTGGTTGCCTGCCATGTGACAGGCCTCCTGCCAGGGGCTGGGGCAGAGCAACGCAGCATGTAGCCTAGTGGAGACAGACAGACAGACACACCCCAGTCTCGGGCTCTGCACCTGTCAGGATTGCAAAGGTCAGGAGAGACTGCCGGGAGCCGGCCCAGAGGGCTCATGCTAGCCATGGGTGAGGGCCGACACTGAGGTGTAGCCGGTGCAGGCTCAGAGGTAAGAACTCCAGACCCCTGGCTGGAGCAGGGAGGAGTGGCCCCGATGAAGGTGTCTCATGAGTCAACAGTCAGACAGCCAGGATTGACAATCACATGTATCTCCTCAGAAAGGACCTCCCCAGCCCTTCCCGCCTGCTCCCTTGCTTCATGGCCAGCCGCAAGACATACGATGGCTTCCTTGCATCAGGTCACTGTGCAAGCACCACAGGGCCAGAGAAAACCTGGGAGATCCCCAAGCTCTCCCCCGACCCTGCCTCCTTGCCCGCTGTGAACTCTGACCACTTGCAGTACTACATGTTTGTTATCCCCACCCCCACCCCCCGGACTAGGATGTAGGCTCCAGGTGGCAGATGCGGTGTTGGTGATCCTGTCCGGCCCCCTCCCTGCAGGCCTGGCACATGCCAGTCATTCTACAATGATTTGTTGAACTACTGGAGGAATGTCTTATACTATCTCAGGCCCTGAGCACGCAGCAATAAAGACAAACGGACCGTGCGACACAATTGTCTTACCAGTCGGGAGTGAGGTGGGCAGTGCAGAGAGGAGACCCATACTGCCTGGGCAAACTCAGAGGGGAAAGGGCCGTCTACTCACGAAGTTGATCCAGGACATGTTGTGTAGTTTGTTGTGTTGTTGCTGTTGTAAGGTAACACTCCTTACAACCCTACAACCCTCCTTACAACAGAACAAAACACAGCCCGGTCCTGCTCCATTCTTGTATTTGAGCCTGTTGTTACAGCCACTGTGTCAACCCATCTCGTCAAAAGCCTTCCGCTTTTTCTATGACCCTCTCCAGGGACTGGCCGCTCCTGACAACATGTCTAAAATACGTGAGACGCCATCCTTAACTCTCAGGAGCATGCTGGCCGCCCTTCTTCCAAGACAGGTGTGTTGGTTCTCTCGGCAGCCCGTGGTATTTTCAGTACTCTGCACCGACCTCACCATTTGAACGCATCGATCCTGCTGCGGTCTCCCTTACCCAGCGTCCAACTTTCATGTGCAGATGAGGCGCTTGAAAAGACCATGACTTGGGTCAAGCCCACCTTAGTCCTCAAAGGAACATCCTTGCTTTTCAACACGTTAAAGAGGTCTTGTGCAGCAGATTGACCCAGAGAAGGGTGATGTTAGATAGGTGTTCAACATATTATGTCAAAACTCCCCCCACCTGCGGCAGCAGCACCTGGAGCAGCATTCCTGTTACTTACCCACAAATGGAGGGGAGGGGAAAACCTACAAACGCAGCCGGACTGCTTGCTTCCCTGCCTCCTGTACAAATGCCAAGGAGCCCTGGTGGCGTAGTGGTGTTGAGTTGGGCTGCTAACCACAAGGTCAGCAGTTCAAGGCTCAGTGGGAGAAAGCTGAGGGGCTTTCTACTCCTGTAAAGAGCTACAGTCCCCAGAACCCCCTCTTAGTAGACAACAACCAACACGTCAGGGAATCCCCAGAACTGTCCACTAGGGGGGGGTGGCTTTCTGTGGCTTGGCCAACCCCTCGAGGCAGCAGCAGCAGCAGCACACAGCACGTGGCAGCTTCTGCTGTCCCCAGCATGCTCAGAGATTATGAAGCCATTTCCCCGGCCCCCATCAGGAACTCTAACCTCAGCACACACCTCGGAGGCACTGGACCCAAGCCTAGAAGCCTTTCTCAGCAACAACCTCTGCCATCCAGTCGATGCTGACTCATAGCAACCTCCAGGGCAGGGTAGAACTGCCCCTCGGGGCTCCCGAGGCTGGAACCCCTGACCGGCATAGAGAGGCTCGTCTTCCTCTAGTTTCTCCTCCGGCTGCTGACCTTGTGGCTAGCATCCCAACTC
>NW_022103901.1:16278716-16293897 GCF_000313985.2 Echinops telfairi | reverse complement strand
AATGAATCCCAGTCACATTCTTCCAGCTAACAGTTATCCCCCACCATCCCTCCCACCCCGCCTCCTGTAATAATGCCTCTTACAAACACAGGGTTGCTGACTGTACTCCGGAAGGTTGTCTGCCATCCAAGGCAAGCAGCCCCTGGTGTCCATCCCACCCTAAGTACGGCAAACTCCCTCTGGTAAGGCGCATAGATTGTTCCCTGGAGAAGAGCTCAGGGACACCTAAGGTCAAGTCAGCTCAGGGGCGACCAAGGTTAAGCCGCCATCTTAACTCTAGAACCCACCCATCTGGTTACGTATGTGCCTTCCTGTCACATGGATGCCCCTGTTAAATATATGTGTCTGACGTGGCTTGCACATGCCCTGAGGTTTTATAAGCTTGCTGGAGAATGCATTTGATCTCTCTCTCTGGTTCAAGTCTCCATGGAGGAGGTGAGACAGACCTTGCATGCCTTGTTTGATGTTTCTGTAATTTACCCCTCAATCACACAACCACCCCTTATCAGTTGTGGAGGCTGATGCCCCACAGACACATTTTGGTGCCTCCAGTGTCACACGTGTGCCTGGAATATTTGACCTGCTGATTCAAAAAACGGCACTAGTTTTCCCCTCTTGAATCTAGTGTTTGAGATACAGAACATATACCATGGACCACTCTTCACTCAGCTCGCCCATAAAAATATCAGGATATTTTAAGGTAGCATTAGCTGGCCTGAGCTAGAGGAAGTGTTAGGTAGCAGAACAGGGACCAGGTGTCTACCAAGCATGTGCAATTCAGGCCCGAAGCCAGGAAGGGGTGGTACACTAGGGGGGCAGTACACCTGGATTGGCCCAATCTAGGCCAGGTGGGTTTAATTCAGCCAATGGGGTCAACCGGTACCATCCACCTCACCTCCCAGCCCAAAGACCCAAAAAGGCCGGAACCGGAGACCACCCTCTCTTTCCCTGCTGCTTCCCTGCCTTCCACGAGGCTGTGCTGCGTGTGGTCTCGTGGTCCCACGAGGTTGCCCATGTTCTTAACTATAAAACTCAAAACGTCTTCTCTCCTTTATAAAAACTCACTTGGATCACAAACCAGGCTTCGGCCGTGAATTTCTTTCTGGTGAGAAGCCAAGGACCGAGGTACTTCCCACCCGAGGAATCTGACAGAAGTACACGTGGCCTGATTTAAAGGAGCTTGCCTTGGATGAAACATTTAGGTCAAGTTCTACTTCATGTGGTATCCTCAGGGCCAAGGATCTATTTGAACAGTGCAAATGACACAAACCCCAAGTATCTCTTCACCTTTATCAGGAACCGAACGGCAGGAAGTTGAGATCTGTTATCTCAAGAAGGGGCCAGAAATAAGAGTCATTGAAGTTCGGTGTCACCAAGTCCGTTCCAACCCGTCGTTGACCTTCAGCACAACAGAGCGATCTGCTGCCCGAATCTGCGCCAGCCTCACAATTGTTCCTGTGGTTGAGCCCCCGTCGCCGCCCACGGTGTCAGTCCACCTCCTCCAATTGACAAAACGTGATGTCCTTCAAGTCCCCTCAGTTGGGTGGCCTTTCTTGGCCACCATGTCCGGGGGGCTCCTGCCCCAGTCCCAGGAACCCTTTGTCCCCCAGGGGTCTTCTCTCGTCTTTCCAGCTGCTGTTGTCCATTTGGTCCCAGGTAGATTGTTTTTAAAAGAACGGGATGCTCGAGGCAGACCTTTTTATACGAGTGAAGCTAGCCGATTGTTCGATTTGAAATAGCCTTCAAGGGATAATTCGGGTTTCAAGTCTAAAGAGGATCTCAGGAGCGCATCCAGCCTCCGTGTCCCCAGAAAGTCAAGCTTATGACAATTTAAAATTCTGTTTTCCCCTTTTGATCAGGATTTTACTATGAAATCTGTGATCAGTGTCCAGTTCTTTTGCTCTTAAGGCAAAACAAGGAGTGGCCTGTGGAGGCAATTAGCCATACATTCCATATCCCGTTCGTCCTCCTGACTCTCCTCCCTCTGTCGCTTCAAGGTGAATGGCGATGAATTCTTGTGCCATGGATGGCCTGCAAGCTCACCTGTGCAGAGAACTGAGAGGCTGGGACAGGAGCACTAAATATCTTTTTAACTGGGACGTCACACCAAACCATGACACTCCACTTCCAAATCAAGGATCCTAATCCCATGAGGTACCTGGTTGGCCATTAGCAGCCTTAGCAGCTACATTTGTGTGTTGGGTGGGGGGTGGGGACAGAGGCATTGTTGTAACTATATCTATCACCCAACTTTTGCCAACTCAACTTTTCCCTGGTGTTCTTAGAACCAGCTGTGTCACTCTATCTTTTAATCGCTGTTAATTACCTCCTCTCTCCCGCCCTGGAAACCACAATAAACTCTGGTCTCTGTTTATTTGCCTTTTCTTGCCTTTTGATGGGAAGACACGCGGTATTTGCTTATTTCCCTCGGCACCATGTCTTTGAGCTCCAGCCACTCAATAGCAGGTGTCAATGCTTCTTTTCTCCCATAGGGTAAATAGCATTCCATGATAGGGATGCACCAGGTTTTGTTTATCTGCTCATCTGATGATGGGCATTTAGTTTGTTACCATCTTTCGGCTACTGTGACCAGGGCTGCAATCAACACTGATGTTTGAGCCCCCACTTTCAAGTCTGGGGTATACACCCACGAGGAGAATTGCTGGATCCTACGGTGATTCTGTATGCTGAGAAAATAATCAGAAAAGCTGGATGATAGAAAGAAGAATGGGGTATCAGGATTTGGAGGAAGTTTTCTTAACAACCTGCGACAGACAGATGACACGACCTTGCTTGCTGAAAGTGGGGAGGACCTGCTGATCAAGATTGTCATCTTTCGTATGGATTACAGCTCAATAGAAAGCAGACCAAAATCCTCACAAGTGGATCAATCGGTCGCATCCTGATAAACGAATAGAAGATTGAAGTTGTCAAGGATTTTGTCCTGCTTGAATCCACAATCAAGGCTCGTGGAAGCAGCAAGCAGTGAAGAGATCAAAGGCTTTACAGCAACAGATAGATTGTTCTTTCTCCCTTAGAGAGGCCGGTGGGTTTGAACGGCCGGTCTTGTGGTTAGTAGCCCAATGCTTACCTGACAGTGCCATCTTAATGGGAGTGAAATGGTGTGGTAGTTACACAACCTGCTGTCAATTTGAGAGGATTAAGAGTGAAGGGGTGGAGTCTAGTCTGTCAATCGGGTCATAGCCAATGAGGCCTCTGTGTGGGCATGGCCTTCTCCTGAGGATTCTGGGAACTCCAAGATTCCCTGAGAGACAGTGTACTGACAAGACACATGGTGCTACACCCTGGAAGCTGGAGAAGCCACATGGATCTACCCTGATGCAACCAGACCTCTGGAGCCAGAGAAGCCACGTAGAGACCCCTGCCAGTGCTGAGATGCTTACAAGGCCACTGGATCCACAAGACTTCCAACCCACTGGCCTGTCATCCTCCTGCATTCAGCATCATTGCATGTATTTCATGAGTCTAAAGAGAACTTTATAGATTGGTATCAGACATATGGGCTAATATCAGACTTATGGACTTGATCTGGACTGGGCTGAGACGTTTTCTCAATATTCAATTGCTCTTGTATATAAACCTCTTTCATATATATATATATATGTCTATGAGTTTGTTTCTCTAGTCAACCCAGACTGACACAAGTGGCATCTCGTTGCGGTTTTAATTTGCATCTCTTGGAAAGTTCATGAGCATCCCTCCATGTGCTTGGTGGCCATCTGAATGGCTTCTTTGATGAAAGGTCTATTCTAGTCCTTTGCCTATTTCTGATTAGTTAAAACTGGCTTCTCTGATAAAGAGAAGTCCTGAAGTAGAATCCACTTCAGGGCCAGCTTAACACAAGGACGTAAACATTGACACCAGAGCAACTTTCTCTGCATCACTAAGCTCTGCTTCTTCCCTGTGGAGTTCTTCCTGGGACCCCCTGGTGGGGTCGGGCTAGCTGCCAGCCTCCCATCTCTCTGGTTCACACGTGGGCTAGAGAGACCCTTCCCCAGCCATCCTCTCCCAGAGTGTTTGCTTGTGCTTGGTTGGTTCCACTTGGGTCCTGGAGCTATCACCGATCTAATCACCATGGCCAGGACGATGCAGTCCTCTGATTGGCTGAGCTCCACACCACACACTCCGCCCCTGAACTGGGGATGGTCATTATTCACCACCATCAGCTAGCTCATAGTAAGTTCCAGTTTACTGGGACGACTGAGGTGGGCCTGACCCAAGCCGTGGTCTTATCCGTTGCCTCTATGCGTGTGAAAGCTTGGACTTTGAATAAGGAAGACTGAAGAATCGATGTGTTTGGATTGTGGTGCTGGCAGAGAATCTCGAGGGGGTTGAGGAACTGCCAAAAGTACCCACACATCTGTCTTGAAAGAAGAACAGCTAGGGGACTCCTTCAAGGCAAGGACGGTGAGACTTTGTCTTCTGTGCTTTGGCTACAGTCAGAAAAGGTCAGTTCCTGGAGAAAGACATCGTGCTTGGTAAAGTGGCGGGGCAGTCAAGAAAAGGAAGACCCTCCACCAGGTGGGTGGACTCAGAGGCTGCATTGACAGACTCAAACAGAGGAACCATTGTGAGGGTGCGTCTGTGGTACGGCAGTGGTGGCGGGGGTGGGGGGGATGGGGGGTATTGATATGAGTCACAACCCACTCAGCAACACCTAACAACAGAACCACGGCTCACGGCAACCTCGCGTGTTGTGTAATGTGGCTTGAACCTGCGCCGGCCTCCCTGTTACCGGAACCTTCGAGCAATTGAATCCAGCTATTCGGGCAAGCCACCTTGTTGAGGATCTCCCGTTTTCACTTGCCTTTTCTTGGCCCCACTTGGGTTCCCTTTCGTTTTTTGGGGTTTGGCTTTCTCAGCGACAAGTCCAAGGTTAGCCACATGAGGCCCTTGGGTCTAAGGGGCGTTCATCCTCCAACACGGATTTGCTGGCGCTTCTGGGAGTACACACCCGGCGTGTCTGGTATTCAGCGCCACCACAACTCTAATTGGCCTTCCTGTTTTAATCTCTACTTTCCCCAGGTAGGTGAGCAGTTCGGAGATGCCCTGGTTTGAGTCAGGTGCAGCGGGGAGTGAAATCTCCCCCAAAGTAACGGACAGAGAGAGGTCCAGCAGAAACTCAAGTCAGGGCTCCCAGAGGACATGGCGTGTGATCATCTGGTCCAGCAGGCACCCTTCCTTGTACCCATGTCCTTTGCCGTGCAGCTTTGCAGAACCATGGGCAAGATGACTTGCCCCCTCTCTTGAAGCTGGGATCCAACATGGCTCTAGTCAACAGGATGTCAGCAGATGAGCTCCCATCAGAGGCTTGAAATAGGGCTTGTGCCTTGGTGCCTGCCACCTCGTCCTTGCTCTCATTGTCTGAGACCATGCCTGGACATCTGTTGGACCAGAGCTAAGTTTGTCCACTCATTCCCAGTGGTGGCCAGCCGAGATTAGTGCATCAGCCACACATACAAGTGAGTCTACCAATTGGCAGCAGGGCATCCGAGCTGGCTCCCAGTTGACTCCTCTCCCCTGAGCAGTCCATACTTACTCTTGCCCGCTGCTGGGAGTTTATGACTGCTTGTTACACAGCTAAAACAGACAAATACAAAGGGCACCAGAGCAAGATGTCCTAGACCAGCGGTTCTCAACCTGTAGGTCGCGATCCCTTTGAGGGTTGAACGACCCTTTCACAGGGCTCACCTGATTCATCACAGTAGCAAAAGGACAGTGGCAACAAAAAGAATGTTATGGTTGGGGGTCACCACCACAGGAGGAGCTGTATGAGAGGGTCGCGGCCTTACGAAGGTGGAGAACCGCTGCCTTAGACTGTTGTGTCAGGCTGGGTTGTCTAGAGAAACAAAACCAGCGACACTCATGTGTGATAAGAAAGAGCTTTATATCAAGAAGTCGTCTTAAATCAAGAAGGCACCCCAGTCTAATGCAAACCCATGGGGCTGGGGCTGGCCGGAACCCCTCAGACTCACATAGCTCCAAGCAGACGCGCAGCAAGGTGGGGCAGGAAGCAGGCAGATCTCAGGATGCTTGCCCGCACGGGGGTCACCTCTGGAGCCAGGCACAGAGTACCAGCAAGCAGGAAGGTGACGGGACAGAGACTGGGGAGGTGTCTCAAGGGTCTCTCTCATAAAAAGGCCACCTTTGTTTACTCGTTTGTCTGTTTGTTCGTTTTTACATCTCAGATTGACTCCCAATGCAACCTAATCTGCAAAATCGATCGTCTGAAATGTAAACACCCCCTCCCCACCTAATGCACAATTTAAAAGTTCATTAAAACAAAAAACCCACAACCTACTCCCAAAGATGTGGCGTCGCGGTGGCAGAGCGGTTACACGTTGGGCTGCTGACCCCAAGGTCGACGGTTCAAAACCACTAGCTGCTCCTTGGGAGAAAGAAGCGTTCACGCCACAGTCTCACCTGTCTCTTCTCTTTATGCACATGCCGAGTAAAATTTTTCCTCAAAAAAGAAAAAGGGTTTGCCGTCTGGGAAGCCGCCAGGAGCAGTTTTGCCTTGGGAGCCGCTGTGACTCAGCACCGACTGGATGGCAGTGAGGCTGGTTCGGGGTTTGGGTGACGGCCTGGCAGGGAGTGCGGGAGGATCCCCCAACTCCTCTTCTGACTCATTGACATGCAACACCCCCCCCTCAACTCATTAGCATAATTGCTTCTCATTTTGCCTCACTAACTTCATAGTTAATTCTGACTCATGAGGACCCTGTAGCAGAGTACAACTGCCCCAAAGGGGTCCCGAGGCGGTAAATGTTTCAGAGACCAACTGCCACTCCTCTCGCTGATGAGCTGGAACTGATGGCCTTTCAACGGAGCCTCCAAGGGTCCCTCGAAGTCACTGTGCATAGAATAATGAGATCGGATCTGAAGCTGGAAGGTAAGTGACCCACTACTGAGAATCAGGACCTAGTCCAGTCGGCACCTCTTTGGACACAATTGAAGCCATGGCACCCCCAAGTCTCGATCACTTGGTATCCCAGACCTTGGTCACTCACAAGACACTCTAAGACTATTTTTCTACGTGGGGCTTCAGGGTGCACCCCCCACCCCAGCCTGGGACTCGTCTCCCCTGGGACCTCAGCTGGTGGGTGTGGAAGGAAATGGCACAAAGACATGGCTACTCTCCTAATCCTTTCAGTCCCAGTGGGACACATCACTCCCGCTCTTTCAGAGGATAGGAGACCCCAAGTCTCAAGCGTAATGTAAGGGGACCATTTAGTAAGTCTTAAACAAGACAGACACACCGTTGGTTGAGGGAGGCCATTAGCACCCGGTCCTCATGGCGTCCTGATCCTTAGAAGTCAGCAGCCTCAATGGGACCCAGGGTGGCAAAGGGAACTGTTGCCGTTTGGGGGTAACGACAGGAGCAGGAGAGGGACGCGGACATGAAGGCAGACAGGGAAGATTTTGAGACTGACAGGTCCACAGTCTTCTGACTGTGACTCACAACCAGGCCACCCTAACACCCCCAAATTCCTTCCATCAAGGGTACACCCAGGCAAGTTCCTAAGGGTCAAGCTGCCCTTCCCTGGACTGGCAGAGAGTGACAGCAATCCCCTTACCAATACCCTCAGCTTGCGGACAAGGCTATTCACGCCACCATGAATTGGGCCAGAAGGAATTCTATGGGGCTTAACCCATGGGGATGCTCACACTGGATCCTGGGCTTTCACTGTAGCCTTCGCTTTCCCGCAAACTTCAAACTCAAATCCACTGCTGTTGAGTCAATGCCAACTCAAAGCGACCCCGTAGGGCAGGGTAAAACGGCTCCTGGGGGTACCCCAAGACCATAACTCTTTACAGGAGGAGAAAGCCCCACCCCTCTTCTCCAGTGGGGCGACAGGTGGTTTTGAACTGCTGACCTTGTGGTGAGCAGCCCAAATGGGTATTCACTCCTCTACCAGGGCTCCTTCCTGCACACTGAGTGCCCAGAACGTAAGCTCAGCCACGCCACATGCATTCTACTGACAAGAACCAGTCACAGGGACTTGTAACCCCCCCAGGAGGCTGAGCCCTGTGTGTGTGTGTGTGTGTGTGTGTGTGTGTGTGTGTGTGTGACCCACAAGGAAAGGAAGCAGGTTCCTGGCCACAGTGAGAATGGAGAGAGAGAGAGAGCCCGAGAGAGGGAGAGGAAGGAGGAGGAAGAGGGAGAGAGAGAGAACAGAGCAGATAGGAAAGATGAGAGGCACGGGACCCCAGGAGGCTCTCGCTGGACACCTGCCAAGTTTCAGGTTCCAAATGCCTACCCATCGGAGGCCTGTGCCCCAGTCCTCTATTCCACGGTGACTCTGGTCCTCGTGAGAGACCTCTGACTGAGCATACTGGAGTGGTTTCCTGTCATTTCTAACCAGAGGGGACCGACGGACATGGGTTTCTCGTTCTGTAGCCCGCTCCCTCCCCTGACCGCTGGCTCCTAAACCGCTTTGAACGCATTGACTGTAGAGGTTGTATCAACAGCAGTCCATGACCTGACAGCATTCTCGTGAGTGGCTACGTCACCCCCCTCTTGTCACGCATTCCCGAGGTCACCTTGTGTTTGTTACTATTTCAAGTGGCTCTACGTGGAAACAAAAAAGAAAGTTCACCAACTTGCCTTTCTTCGGACAAATCCTTAAGGCTAACTTTCCAGAATCTGAATGTCTAGGTGAGCTGGCATGAGCTGTTTTCTTTTTTTTTAATGAGTCTTGTTAGTTATTTCCAAATTATTTGTCAGAGAGTTGGGCTCACCTTTCTGGAAGGCAGTGGGCAACTGGCTTTTAAAATGCCTGCATAAAGTTACAACCCACCGATTCAAGACAAAACACCTCATTCTTCTGTGCTACCAGAATCCTGAGGGAGGCCCGGGTCCCTGGGACAAGAGGGAGAGTTACACCCCTCTCTCTCTCTCTCTCTCTCTCTGTCTGTCTTGCTGCCTGGAAGGATCTCCCACCCACTGCACACCTGGCATCCTGCAGTTGGTAAAGAGCCCCTGTGGGGTCCTCTCCTTCCCAGTGTCCCAGCTTCCTCTAGGGGTCCTCCTGTCCCCTGGGAGGTGCAATGCAGGCCCCCTTCCAGGGTTAGCGCTGGGAGAGGGCCTTTTCCTTACTGACTCACCCAGGGTGCCCCCTACGATCCTGCCCCCATGTCTCAATTCATGATCTAGATAATCCATCCCCCAGCTGACCCTCTCAGACTGTGGTCATTGACCCTGTGGAGGTCAAACCCTATCCATGGCTGGCTAAGGGCCAAAGAGAACTCAAATGGAAACTGGACTCATGTCAAGATTCAAGTCGGAGTTCAGGCGCCTTCTGGAAAGTGCAGCCGTCCCCAAACCCAGTGCTTTAGAAGTTAGCGCGCTCTCGCTCTCGCTCTCGCTCTCTCTCTCTCTCTCTCTCACTCTCTCTCTCTCTCTTTCTCTCTCCCTCTGGGATGCAGGTCCCTGGTTCTCCCTCTTCATGAAAACCACCCACATGTGTACTCCTGCCCTTGTACTGACTCAGGGAAGCTGTGTGGACCAAGCAGAGAGTCTCTGGCAGGGGCCAGGGCAGGGTCTGCTGTCCAGCTGTGCCCCCGCCTCCCCGGGGGCAGGGAGCCAGGGGGTCCTGGTGCAGTGGGTATCTGCTCAAAGCCGTTTTCTCAGCTGGAACCCAGGTGTGTGAAAGGTGGACATGAGATCGTCTCTCCCGGCCCCACCGCCAACCAGAGAGGGTTGCCCCCACACCGAGGGCAGGTCTTTGAGGGCAGGCAGCACCAGGGCGGGACAAGGCACAAAAGGAAGGGCTGAATCCGGAGAGGTGAACTCACTCGCTTGATGCCACCACTGAGGAATGGAGACAAGGCTTGATGAGATTCAAACCCAGGCCACAGGGCCTCGCTCCCCACCCCCAGAGTCGGGTAGACATCCCAGCCCTGTAAGCCCACAACACCCCACCAGCTTCCTGCGAGGGAAACGGGTCACCTCTGCATCCTGGCACCTTCCGAACCTCTTCCCACACGAGTCACCTCGCTGGGGGAGGAGGCTCCCTGCCAGAGCAGTTCGGGGTTCACATCTTAGTCACTGCTGATCTGGGTTCCCACCCCTCCCCCACCTGGCCAGCCAGAGGCACCTGTGACACCCCCAGGGGGCCAGCCGGAAGGGCTGGTGAAAGATCCCTCCATCTGATTCTGGCGGGTCCCTGCTCCACCTGAGCAAAAGCAATGAGCCCTTCTACCCAGGACCGCAGGGAGGGCTGACTTTGGGCCAAGCCCAGCTGTAAAGCCTTGGGGCTGTATTAGAGTCTACAATCTGAGCATCTGGTTTACAAAGGGCTATGGCTGACAACCATTTGCAGAGTCCCCAGGTAGATTGAACCAAAAAGCAAAAGCAAACTTGCTGCCCTGGAGTCCCTACTGACTCAGAGGGACCCTATAGGACAGGGTGGCATTGCCCCGGTGGGTTTCCTAGACTAACTCTTGACAGGAGTAAAAAGCCCTGTTTCTCTCCCTCCGTGTGGCTGGTGGTTCCGAACTACTGACCTTGTGGTGGGCAGCCCAATGTGTAACCGCTATGCCACCAGGGCTCCGGATCATTAACCCAAGATGTAGATAATCATGCCCCCATTCAGAAAGCCTTGGAAAGTGGATTATCTCGACCCCTCTCTGGTCAGCCCAAGGAGGGACAGTCTCTCCTAGGGGCTGTCCTGGGTGTGTCCTTGATGGAGGTCCCCATGTTGGGGACAGTACAGGGGGTCACATTGGCATGCGTCGTTTGGAAGGCACTGCACCAATCTTGTAAGCCTTTCAGTCTATCGAACAAAGTATGCACGTCCCAATCATGGCCTTGCCCCTGCTGCTATGGTATCAACTGTGTCTGCGATGTATGGACCTGCCACCAATCATGAGTTTGTGACACTGTCCTCTGCCCTCCCATCCCCCCTTTAAAATGTTAAATTATTCTGACCCCTGCTAATGGCCTCCCTCATCAGGATGACACGTCTGTGTCTTTGTGTTGTCTTTGTCCCTTTTAAAACTTAAGAAAGGTTCTCCTTAAATCATAGTTTGGGGTTGGGGTCTCTTTTGTACCCTAAAACAGGGCTGTTAAAGTGTTCACTCCTCCTAAAGGCCCAGGAGCTACTCTGTTTTACAGATGAAGCAACTGAGGCTCTGAGAGGGCCTGAGACGCGCCCAAGGACAGAGCTGCACAGCGTCTGCAAGCACTCAACACTAGCCTGCCTCTTTGTCCACCTCCGAGACTGAACAGCTCACCAGTCTGGCCCTGGGAATGGTGAGTTGGGGCTACCCTGGGGGAAGGCTGGGCAGATACTGGTCCTCCTCAGCCAGGTGAACATTTGCTCAGCTCTCATGCCAGCTCCAGCCCCCCGCAGCTCCCCAAAGCTCCCCCAAGGAGCCAGGCTAACCCCTCTCCAGGTCTTTCCCTGGAACGCGCTCCCCTGGACCTACCCCATCTTCTCCTGACAAACAAAAGGAGCCCCGCCTCCTGGAGGGCTCTCTGGGAGCGTGGGAGAGGGGCTCAGCTTGTGTGAGACAACCCCCGTGGGAATGCCAGATGGGCCTTTTGTTGCCCGTGACAGTACTGAATGCTGAGCCTTTATTTACCCATCTGCAGAACGGGTCAATGACAGCTCCCAGATTGCTGTGATGTAGGAGAGACCCTGTGAAGGAGCAGACTCACCTGGCCCTCAAATGGGGCTCTTTGTATAGCCCAGGTCACAAGGGGCCGGGGTCGAGTCTGTCTCTCCTGCTGGACCACGTGCTCCACCAGCTATGATGTCCTGTTTCTGTGTTTGTCCCCAGAGCCCCGGCCCGCCCCCAGGGGGTCTCACCACGTGGCCCATCCTGAGTGGGGGGAGTGCAAGTGGAAGGAGGCGGAGGGCTACCGTGGACACCTGGCGGGGACACGGTTGGCACCAGGTGAGGGCAGCCAGGAAAACGCTGGGACTCTTTTGAAGCCTGCTGAGAGGGACTCCCTCCCTGGGTGGACAGGCTCGGCTGGACTGGAGCTAGTGTGTGGCATCGTGGAGCACGGGGGTTTAACCTCTGGCCGGCTGCCGAGTCCAAGGGCCAAGATGGGGGTTGTCGGAAGGAGCGTTTCTAAAGCACTGAGAACGGATCTGGCCCACAGGAAATGCTGCCGCGTGAGTGTTTGCAGAACGAAAATGGGGCTGTGGCCCTTTCATGGGTCCGCCAAGGCCGCCAGCATGTGACATCCCTCGGCTCCCGCAGCCTGCCTGCCACCCCAGGTCAGGGACACAGGGAGCCTTCCTCTGGGTGCCTTCTTCTCACTCCTGGCCCTGGGGTGGGGGCCTGGGCCTCGCCCAACTTCTGGGATGCCCCCAACCCCCGGCACTGGAGTAGGTATCGCCCCCCCCACTCCCAAGCCCAAATCCAGGAGCAGAAGAGAAGGATGACTTTGTTCTACAACAAAATGTTCTAACGTAACATAATTCATCTTGTAATGAAATTTTCTAACATGATACTTTCTAACCTATGTTCGACCCTGACTGTGACCTCTACCACCTTGGGCAAGGTAACCGACACTTGGGGGTAAATTAACAACAATGTAATCATCTATGTATACAGTCACCCAGAGGAGCAGGGCTCTTGTGCCGGAGGAGGCGGGAGCCTGCTCTGCGGTTTCCTCTCTGGTCATGCTCTGGCTGGGGCCTGGCTACACCAGCCTTTGCTGCAAGGTCTCGTCCTTCCCTGGAGGTCCCGCCAGGGGCGCTTTTGCAGGGAGGGAGCCCGGGGGCCCTCTGCGCCCTTCGACCTGTGCGAGGATTTGCATCAATACAATGTGCGGGGCACCCAGTGCATTAGGGTCAGCGGAGAACCGGCCCCGGGGGGGTCTTCAACGGCTAGCTTTTCAGTAGGGCCTTCTTCTGAAGTGCCCCTGGGCAGACTTGACCCTCCAGCCTTCTGGTTAGCCCCCAGAGCATCTGTAGCCCCAGGGAGGGATGTCAAATTAGCTCGCTGCCTTCGCGTGCATTCTGACTCCTGGTGACAGAGCTGTGAGTTCTCCAGAGTGTTCGCTCTTGCCAGGAAGCAGAAAGCTCCCGTCCTTCTCCCG
The DNA here is from genome assembly GCF_000313985.2 of Echinops telfairi. NCBI lineage: Eukaryota > Metazoa > Chordata > Mammalia > Afrosoricida > Tenrecidae > Echinops > Echinops telfairi. The sequence continues at coordinate 16,280,816 of NW_022103901.1, read as the reverse complement.
CAGAGTGGCTCACGGTTTCGAACTGCTGACTCTGCGGTTAGTGGGCGAGCTCGGAGATAAACGGTAAGTCACGTGCCAGTTTCAGTCTGCCCCCAATGTTACAACCTGTACTCTCTGCAGTTTCTGGCAGCTCCACGTGTGGGAGGTGCTGAAACGGAGCCCAGCAACCCCCCAGCCCGTTTCCCTCCCTTATCTCAGTCCCTGGGACCCCTTTGTCTAGATTCCCCCCCTCTTCCCTTCTCCTCAATCCCCCAGCGCCCCCTACTCTCTGGCCTGGCCCCCGGAGCCGTCCTCTGCTCCACATGCTGACAAACTGTCCTTCTCCGCCCCTTTCTGGGCTGTTGACATTTTCTTTTACCCACAGAAGCACCCCACCCCGCCCCCCAGTCCTGTCTCCCTCTCACCTGGCACAGAGGCCTATGAACTGGCAGTTGGACCCTCTGCCTTGGTTCCCAGCTGTCTGCAGGCCAAGGGAACACATGGCTGATGTGCCTCCAGCCAACCCCCCTGCCATCCTGCCGTGCCCACACAGTGCCTCCCTCCCGCCCATTTCACATCCACGATAGGCTCCGGGAGGCGAGGGCCTTGCCCAAGGCATGTACTTGGTGAGTCGCTTTGGACCAGGCTCTCTATTGAGGGTCTTGGGGCTGCCCAGAGCAGCTGGGCTGGTTGGAGAATGGGGTCCCTCCTGCGAGTCTGCAGGCCCAGCTGCAGGTGGGGCTGGGCTGCAGCAGTTCCAGGTCGCTCTGAGGTTTTATTTATGCAGGCAAGGCCTCATCCCACCCCAGCCACCCACCCCAGGTCTCTACAGCTGGCCCGGCCCCAGGTGATATTTCCTCTAGGGTAGGGAATCAACCACTGTCGTGCAAGGCTGGGGAGAGGCGGGGAGGAGAGCTGCCGGCAGGAACTGGAGGAATCCGGGGAGGCCAGGCCCCATCACGTGGGGCCCCGCGCCACTCACCAAGATCTTCGGCAAGTCATTTCCTGCCTCTGAGCCTCGATTCCCTCATCCACAAAATGGAGCCCTCGGTCTTAACGTGATAACGTTTTTGAAAACACGGAATGCTTAGTGAGCGTGTGCTGCATCCCGGATGGATGATGTTCAATTATTTAGTCCACCCACCAACCTCTGAGGTCATCATCGATATCATTCCCACTTCATAGAGGAGGTTGAGAAATTAAGCCCTTCGCTCAAAGTCACAAAGCCCCGGAGTGGATATTCTGGGTAAGGACATGAGGGTCCAAGCTTCCAGTGACTACAAGCCTGGTGGGAAACACGCGCTCTGTAACTCCCCAGCCGATCTAGCCCAGGGATAGACAGACAGCAGCCCAGGGATAGACAGACAGCAGCCGAAGAGAGCTGCACGTACAAAAACAGACCCAGGAAGTTCATGTCAGGCACAGCCCCATTGCAGGGGAATGGAAAACACATGCGGAGCCCAGAGGGTGTCCTGCAAGGCTAGCTGTTCGAAACCACCAGACACTTCACTGGGGAACAAGGAAGCCTTCTACTCCCATAAAGCAGGTCCCTTTTGACTCCTTTTAAAGCTGTTTTGGTTTAAAAAAAAAAAAGGGAAGGGAAAAATACACATGCTTCCCTTCTGTCCTGGATCAGGGTGAATCCCCTCTGTCCTGGACCAGGCATGTGAAGAGTCTTGCAAACACTCAGACTGCACTGGGAGTAGATTGCTGCAGATGCAACAATTCAGGTTACACTGTAGCACCCTATCCTTTGATCTCCTTTATGATCCATTTAAATTTGTTCTAGTTTTTAATATTTTCTGCTTTCTTTTTGATTGAGGATTTTGTCCGTTTTACTTTGTCGTTGCTATTAGATTTTTTTATTGAGCGTCTTTCTGTATACGAAATGCAGGATAGGTAAATCTACAGAGACAGTAGCCGGATTAATGGTTCCTTGGGGGTGCGGCCGGGGAGGTTAGGTGGAGATGGGGAGCTAATAACAACGAGTGCGAGAATGAAGACAATGTGCTACACGGATGTGGTGATGACTGTACAACTCTTCTCGATGTGATTGAACTACGGAATGGTATGATATGTGAATAAAAAATGTTGAGAAAAAAAATGTCAAAGATTCCCCCC
>NW_022103901.1:16275466-16277392 GCF_000313985.2 Echinops telfairi | reverse complement strand
ATATTCAGGTGCTCTTGTATATAAAGCTCTTTTTCTTTATCCACATATGAGTGTCTATGAATTTGTTTCTCTGGTCTAACCAGACTGACACAGCGAGTGTCCTTGTGAAACAGAGACACCCAGGGGAGACCCCTCCTGCAGGCAGAAACAGAGACAAGAACCATGGAGCTCCAAGCCAACAAGTCCAAGGGCTGCCAGGGACCACAAGATACTAGGAAGAGGTCAGGAAGGGCCTGCCCCTCCTGGGCACTGACTCCTAGAGGTCAGCTGTGAGTCAATGGATTCCCGTTGCTTTACCACACTGGCTTTGGGATGCTCGGCTGCATCCACCTTCGGAACCGGAAATGAGGCTTTCACAGAGAAGGAAGCAGGCATGACTGTGACCCATCTGACAAGACCCTGCCCGTCTGTCGCTCAGCGTAAGAGAACGGCAAGTGGAACCACAGGGAGATGCCGGTTTTCACCGACCGTTGTCCAACGGTTAGAGAGCTGGCTAGCGCCATGGGTTGGCCAGCATGTGGGGGAGCAGACACCCTCAGATATTGCCCATGGGACTCGAAACTGGTAGCCCCCCACTGCCCAGAGGGAAATTAACGTGGGCCACACCCACGTTGCTGTTGCGGTGGTTGTTGAGTGCCATGGGCAGGTTCCTACCCAGAGGGACCCTGCGCCCAACAGAAGGGGACACCGCCCAGTCCTGAGCCATGACAGGAAGGCCCACACCCCTCACAACCCGCCAGAAGGTAACATGACGATTGTCAGAACGGGAATCAAAGGAACGCGGACCCAGAGCGTGGGTTTCCATGAACAGGCTTTGTTAGAGTTAAGGACCTGCCCAGGGTGTTTAAAATGGAATGAGAGTCCAGGGGGCAGGGTGAGGAGAGAATAATCTCGAGAGCAAGAAAGGGAGAGCCAGAGAGAGGAAGAGATTGAGGGTGGAGAAAGTCAGAGAGGGAACAAAGGAACCCCACATGAATAAACTTGGGGACAGAAATAAATCATCATGTCTAACAGGAGCCCGCACTTCCCCGATTGGCTGTGGCACCAGCAGTGAAGAGGGGGGAAGGTGTCTGCGAGGTGCCTTGGGAAGGCGAGGTGTCACGTTAAGCTTGGTGGGGGTGGAGAAGGGGTTAGAGGCACTGGCTGTGGCTGAGAACCCTGGCGTTCCTGCTGGGCCTTTATTCCTGTGTTCTACTAATATGGAGCAGGGGCACGGGTCTCTTCTGCAACTTCTTCCTGCTGGACACGGCCGATGAGCAACCTAAAAGGGTCCTGTTTCGGCAGGGTCCGGTGACCACCTTAGAGGCTAGAATCCAGCCAAAGACAGCTCCATGCAGGCCTGATTAGTACACTTTTCTGCAAGCAAAAATTGAAAACAGCGAAACAAAGAGGGTCCGAAGCGCTTCATTATACTTATTAAATGAAGACGTTCCATGGGTGGTAGGAGGTGTAAGCTTAAGCCTTCAAATCAGTCTTTAATGCTCTTCTCTTTTACAGACTCCTGATTCACAGGTCCTGTAAGCCAGGCAAATCAAGTCCACTCTCCTTAAGCCTTCTTTAAAACTCGTTATTTGCAGGTATCGTAAACCATGACAAATAAAGCTCACCTTTCCACAAACCTTCCACAACTTACTGCATACCCCCACGTTTAGCATTGTTCTCTTTCATACTCTGCACAGCCAGCACCCTACTGTCAAGTCAAAACTACTTTCTTTTTCCTTCTTTCAACTAACAAAAAATCTTGGTGTCTGTTTTTTGCAGCTAACACAACATTTCAGCCTGCCTGATTGGCGCATTTCTTCAATCGCATGGAAGATTGAAGAACCGGGGAGAACAGGGTAATAAGGGCTGTGAACAGGACAAGGAGGCCAGGCAGCAGAGTTGGGGGCTCTAAGCTCTTGACCAGGTCTGTAGCGGCCGTTGAGC
>NW_022103901.1:16272778-16274964 GCF_000313985.2 Echinops telfairi | reverse complement strand
TGAGCCTTTCTTAGCTTAGTAAAGGCACGAGACACCTGGGGATGTCTAGAGACGAATGTGTAAACTGTGCTTTGTAAGCACTGCCTAAGAGTAAGTGTAGAATGAGTGGTGTGACCCCTACAATAGTGATGGGTGCTGAGAAGTATATTCTGAGGGTGTAAGTGGTGCAGAATACATGCAGCCCCTGTGACTATAGAGAAGAAGTGAGTTTACCTGAGGGTGTCTTTGTTACCCTGGACTCGAGATGGGTGTCTTCCAAGGGGGCCCCTGACTCTGAGCACCATCGTCTTCCATCACCTAGCCACACAGCCCTGACAACGGTGCGTCCTGAGCAGGCTGCTCCGGGGGTCTGGTGGGATCAACTGTTCCACCCCCTCTCCGTCGGATGGGGCAATCTACTTTCCAGTGACCTTGTTCGAAATATGGGCATGGCCTAGGCAGGGGTGAGGATTGGGCCACCTTTTTTGCCCAATGTCCCTTTTGGGAACACTTAAAGCAGGGCCCAGGTGGCTCACCCACTGGTGGTCCAGTGTTAACCGGCTTAGACATACCCCTCCTGCCCTGGAGGGCCCTTGCTAGCATTTGGCCTTTAGCTGTGTCTTTGCAGCTCATCGATTTTGCTTGCATCTCTCTGTTGTAGGAAACTTTGACAGCTGCATTAGAAGGTCTTGCTGTGGCATCAGAGGGCCTTGCTCTAATCCTTTAAAGTTTTCTCTTAGTTTTGTCTGGAGCTGACTGTGAAATGAAAAGTGAATGGTGTAAAGTAGAGCCTTCTGGTGTCAAAGGATCCATCCTGCTGTATTTAGGGAAAACCTCTGACGAATGTGATGGGAATTGGGCAGGATTTTCATTCTAATTCTGGATGGTTTCTCTCATTTTGTCATTGACTGCCTTATGGGCGGTTTTCTGCAAGCCTTCAGTGAGGTAAGTCACCATCTCATCTCGGAGAGTGCAGTCCTTACGGCCAATTTCATCGTTCCAATTAGGGATCCTGCCAGGGGACTGCTTCGAAGCCCACTGGTTCATCTCTGTTTGGATATGAACTCCATCACCTTTATCTTGAGCAGCGATCCAGACTTCCTCCTTGTCTTTGGGAGTTAACGTACTTGTTACAATTATATAGGTAGCATGCCAGGTGAGATCATAATCCTGAAGGAGGTATTTGAATTTTATAAGTGTCTGTGTCAGAAGAAAAACTTCCATCAAACCCGCTCCAGCCATTTCGTGTAGAGGAGAGACAGGAGCAGGTCTGAAAGCAAAATGAATGGGTTAATGGAAGAAGCTTTGAGCTTTGAGAAAGTGAACTGGCAGTGAGTGGAGACACTGCAGGCAGGGAAGAGGTGTCAAGTTGCTTGGAAGATGGCACCAATGGGAGGGGAATCCGTGATGACGATGGAGGAAGAGGGGGAGGCACTGATGGCATAGAGGAGGTATTGCGTATCAGGGAAGATGGCCACGGTGGGAGAAGAACTGGTGACAAAGGAAAAGTCGGAGGGGCTGTGGACTAGGCTGAATAGATTGGCAAGGAGGAGGGGCTGAAGAACTGAAGGAATTAGGGTGTGGCCTACAGGCACAGAGGAAAGCGTGGTCTGAAGAACTGAAGGCGTTTTCATATCTAGAAGGGGAATTTTGCCCTGGGCTTGCAGGAATTGAGGAGTAGGGTGAGAAGGAGAGGTGAGGAGGAGAGCGGAGACATTGCAGGGGTGCACTTTGTTGGTGCTTAGACAGAATAGAACCCACGATAGAGGGTATGGGTGGGTATTTAAGTTCCTGAGAGAATAACTTACTTCAAAGAGTGTCCCCTTTAAATTCGTTAACCCTCTGTCCCATGAAGGGAGAAGTGAGGGTACCAAAGCAGGAAGGGTCCCTTTCTAATTGTTCCCCAGCCCCCCCACCGCACCCCTCAAGCCCAAAGGTGAGAGAACCGTAAGACCTAGCGCTTGGGATTTCTGAGCTGAGGGCCATTTAAGGCCTCGAAGATCAAACAACCCGAGATAAAGAACTTGATATTCACACTCACCCAGCTTTTTGCAGAGGTTTAATTTGTAGTCTGGTCAGATTTTCTATGAATGATTGGATGCCCAGCGGTTCCAGGTTGCAGTCAAAGTACATCCCATGATCGAGGCTGAGTGAGCGAAAATTTGAGCCCCCAAGAGGAGCCTCTGGGGCTCCTGGGAAGGCTGTCC
>NW_022103901.1:16265095-16272074 GCF_000313985.2 Echinops telfairi | reverse complement strand
TGCGTCTGTGTAAATTTTATCCAGAAGCACAATAACCCCCCACCTCCACTTATGCTAAGCAGCTTATGCTCAAGGTGAGCCAGCATCTTTTTTGGTTGGTTGGTAAAGTAAAATATTAGAAGCCACTGATTAGAATCGGCTGTGAAAAAGAAAGGTCCAGGTCTTTGGGAAACACGATGGAACACTCTCCAAGACCTGTCATCCATGTGAACAGGGGAGGTGCACACGGTGCACAGAATCACACCACTCACATAACCAAGGAGGGGCGGAGAGTAGCCCCCTAGTTTTGGCCATCTGAGCCTGGAAGTCTCCAATGAACTGACCCCAGTGCCCCTTGGGAGAGGAACTCGGGGCAGGAGTGAGATTTGTCGTGGTGTACCTTTTAACGCCATAGGAATTTTGAGTCCTGGGAATGTTATTAATAAGTAAAATGAATATAAACGAGTAAAATAAAAATAAATGCATTCAGTAAAAAATCCATTTCAACTGGAAAAGAAAGTGAAACTGGGTGGAGAGCTCACTCACAGTTTCAAGAGAAGCCACAACTGGGATTTCTCTGTGGAAAGTGCTGTCATCAGCTGCCCCCAACCCACTGCCTGCTCCATCCTAGCTCACGGGATGGAGGTTGCAAGGTACTCAGGTAGGAAGGAGGTTCCCCAGCCTCCCCGTGCTGCTGGGAGGACCACTGAGATACAGGTGAAGCCACCGGGCAGAGATTCATACAATCTCCCTTATAGGCTCTCCAGTGGGTAGGAGGGGTGCCCATTAGCTTCTCCTAGCCAGAACACAGAAGGCAGCACCTGCAGGAGCATCGTGGTCCCGAGACGGCGCTGAGATCTCCAGGATGGAGAAGCAGGAGGAACCTGCGGCTTGGCTTCCCTCCCGTGCCCTAGGCTCATGAGGCCTAGCGGGGACCCCATTCCCAGGGTGGACGCCGCAGGGCTACCTGTGTGTGGTCACACCTTCTCCACTACAATAGAATGTCTTAGTTAACAAAGTCAACATGTGACAACAATTTTCCAACAGGTGAAAACAAGCTTTTTAAGAAAAAGCTGCACCTTTGGTGATGTCGTGAGAGTGGTTACGTTGGGCTGCTGACCGCAGGGCCAGCGTTTCAAAGCCATCAGCCACTCCGAGGGAGAAAGGTACGTCCTTTGACTCTTGTAGAGTCTTGGAAGCCCATAGGGGTCGTCCTATCCTGAACTACAGGGCTCCTGTGCACTGGAAATGACTAGATGGCAGCGGGTTTTTGAGGTTTCAGGGGGCAGAAATTGCAGAAAAGCCTGTCTATTCCCTCCAGGCTTTTGTTTGTTTGTTCTAAAACACACAAGATAATTAGCCTCTTGTTTTGTAGCTTAAATTACAGGTCTCTGTTACTTAAAGTCAAATTTAATACCAAATGATCTAGAAACTCATTTTTATTTATTTGTTTTTTTAATCGTTTTATTAGGGGCTCATACGACTCTTATCACAATCCATACCTACATCAGTTGTGTAAAGCACATTTGTACATTCATTGCCCTCATCATTCTCAAAACATTTCCTCTCCACTTAAGCCCCCAGCATCAGGTCCTCATTTTTCCCTCCCTCCCCACTCCCGCCTCCCTCATGAGCCCTTGATAATTTATAAATTATTATTTTGTCATATCTTGCCCTGTCCGACATCTCCCTTCACCCACTTTTCTGTTGTCCGGCCCCCAGGGAGGAGGTCACAAATAGATTCTTGTAATCGGTTCCCTCTTTCCAACCTATTCTCCCTCTACCCTCCCAGTATCACCACTCACACCACTGGTCCTGAAGGGATCATCCGCCCTGGATTCCCTGTGAGAAACTCATTTTTAATAAAAAGCTAAACACTAAAGGATGTTAGCCTCATGGCACAACTCAGTCAGCAGGCATAAAAGAGTTCATTACGTTTGTGTTCTTCATCCTAGTAAGTTGAGTAGCCTCTGGGGTCTTAAAAAGGTCTGGGTAGCCATCTAAGATACAATTATTGGTCTCTATTCACCAGGAGCAAACGAGAAAGAAGAAAACTAAGGTCCCAGATAAGAAATTACAAATCGCCTACTCAAGCCATACCCTCATCTGCCTGAGACCAGATGCACTAGCTGGTGCCCGACTACCAATACCAACCGTTCTGATCAGGGTCACAATCCATGTTGTTGTCACTGTCGGGTCCCATCGAGCCGGCTCCAACCCATGCCGCCCCGTGCACAACAGAACGAAAACACCGCCCGGTCCTGTGCCATCCTCACAATTGTTCCTGTAGCTGAGCCATTTTTGTTTTTAGATGATTTTTTAATCTGAGAACTTATCCATAGTTTGAAACCACATGGGGAACCTTAGGGGTCACAGTAATCAACAAGTGGGGTATCTCTAGATCTGTAACATATGCCCACAACTATACCTATCCATGCTGCTTCCATGAGCATTGAACAAAACTTCCTAAAAAGGTCAGGCTCACTGGACTCATTGAGACTGGAGGGCTCCCGGACACTGTCACCCAGTACTGAAATTGTCAAAATAACAGAGTGGCACATCAAATAAAGGAGATTGCCTGTGAGGATGAGGCACCATTTACCCCAAAACCCCAAACACACCTCTACGAACCCAATAGGTCAACACTTGCTCTAAAGCAGAGGTAGGGAGTCTTTTTTCTGCCAAGGGCCGTTTGGATATTTGTAACATCACTCACGGGCCATCCAACATGAACAATGTAGAAATGAGCCTGTTCTATATGGCCAAACATTTCATTGGCCCGTCTCCCTAATGTGGTGGCTACAACTACTCACTCTTTGGTGGCAGGGTGGGGGGTGGGGGGATGGTTAGTGGCATCAACAATTTCAGGGACCTTCCACAATTTGGGGACCTTCCACGGCCCTTGGACCTAAGGTTCTCCACCCCCACTCGAAAGCAAAGACGAGGAGGAAAGAGAACTAAATGAGAGAGAACGTCACTGAACGAGTGATAGAGAAACTGTCAAATGGGAGCTTAACTTGCGTCTGTGTAAATTTTATCCAGAAGCACAATAAAATATGTATATTGACTTATTTCATATATATTGAAATTATATCTATATTTAAATCCACTGTGGATGGGCAGCTTCCCATCTCTCTGGAGGCAGTAGGTATTAGAGTCAGGTCTCAGCCAGCTCATTAGGACCAGCAGGGCCTTGGGAACTTGTAACTGTGGCCTTTGGGGCCTTAAACAGTAGCGCTCTTATTAACCAAGTCCTTTCAGTAATACCTGCCAAGCCCTAGTCTTCGAAGCCCTGGGGCCACAGAGATGGACAGATGCTCCCAGCACAGTGGGGCGATAAATACCAGGTGCTGAAAAGTTGTACGCTATTATTCACAGTGGGATGGGCTCTGGTGGCGCAGTGGTTATGAATCGGGCTGCTAACCACAAGGTCTGCAGTTCAAAACCACCAGCCACTCCTCAGGAGAAGGACTTGGCTTTCTACTCCTGAAAAGAGTTAGGGTCTCAGAAACCCACGGGGGGCTGTTCTGCTTTGGGCTGCAGGGCTGCTATGCGTTGGATTGGAGCCCATACTGGTGAGGTTCTTTTGTTTTGACTGTTCACGGTCATCAGTGCGGGTGAGAAGTATTCAGCTGAATGGATAAGGCGAGAATGAATCTAGCCACACAGAGAAATAGTGTCCAGCCTCCAAAGCCTTCCACTGAGGGAAAGAACCAGCCACACGGGACAGCCATTGTCTGGTGCCACTCACCTGAAGTGTCCCGAGATGCAAACGCACAGGGACAGGAAGCAGAGACGTGGTTGCTGGGGGGAGGGGAAAGCAGAGTAGAACAGGGTGACAAAAATGTTCTGAACTGCTTTAGGGTACAAAAGAGACCTCATTTCAAATATCATTGCTTTACTAAGCCTTAAACGAGGAGACAACACAGAGACACGGCACATAATTGGAACAAGGGAGGCCTTTGGCACACGGTTAAAACAGCATCCGAGGGTTTGTTGAGTGAAAACGCTTTAGAGGCGGCAGCTGCTCAGAAACTCACAGGAGCAGTTCTACCCTCGTCCTAAGGGTCCCGCTGAGTCAGCAGTGAGGGAGAAGGCCGCAGGCGGGCCCAGGACACTGTCACAAAGCATGATTGGTGGCAGATCAAGACAACACCGTTATAGGAGGGAGGGACACAAAAGCCGCGCAGGGCCCTGATTGGGATGTTACACGATGTCAGAGAGCAGGGTTGACAAGGTCGGTCCTGGGCCTTGGGACAAATGCAGTCAGGGCACGTCAGATAGGGCGGGACCCCTTGTACTGTCCCTAGTATGGTCACACCCAGGCCAGCCCCTGAGAGAAGCTGTCCCTTCCTGGGCCAACGTGGCAGCAAGCCACGCTCCAAGGCACCCTGCTGAGCACGTGATGATCCCCGTCCTTGGTTAACAAAAGTCAACGGAGGCTTCCTCTGTGTGGGGACTCTGCAGTTGGATGTGGGCTGTCACTGCCGCGACAGCTCAGAAGTTCAGCAGCAGTACAGAGTGACACAGTGGTGACATTTGTTGGACAGGGAGAATCTGCTTAATGCCACTGCACTGCACTCTTTGGAATGGTTGACACCTCCGATCCGATGTTAATTTAAACACAGATACACACAGATCAGTGTGAAGAGGCCAATTCGATGGGGTGAAGAGGCAGGGGTGGCGTGGGCCATGAGGAGATGGCGGCCTGGGCAGAGACAGAGGAGACACAAATGACAGAAGGAACCAGTCTTGTGAGGGTGTGGGGGAGAGCATCCTGGCAGGTAGGGAAACAGCTAGTGCAAAGGCCCTGAGGCAGAGGTGAGCTTGGCTTTTGTTTCGGGGGGAAGGGGCCAGGAAGACCACAGGCAGGCTCCAGGACCAAGTGGGAGTCAAAAGGTTGTTGGCAGCCCCCCCGCCTACTCATGCCTGATAAGCTCTCTGAACAGCATGAACTTGCTTTGTGAGTGCCAGTGTAACATTAACTTTTATGGTAAAATAAAAAATAAATTCTAAGGACTGTCCCAGGGGAAAGTCCTCGCAAGATTATAACAAGGAGGAGAAAATAAAGTCATTTTATGGGGGCTTCTTACAGCTCTTATCACAATCCATCCATCCATTGTGTCAAACACATTTGTACCTATGTTGCCATCGTCGTTTTCAAAACATTTTCTTTCTACTTAAGCCCTTGGTCTCAGCTCAGTTTCGCCCCCTCTCCCACCCCACCTCCCTCATGAACCCTGAAAATACATCCTATCGGCATAGAGGTCAAAGAGAAAAGAGGGATGGGAGACAGACTGACACTCTGTCAAGGTCTTGGGCTCTCTCTAAAAGGGCTTCCTTTTAAAATCTAAATTGTTTCAAAGGCAATGACTTGCCCCTCCAGTGTGGCTCACCTTAAGTAAAAAGAAAACCTAATTAACAAACCCATTGGGGGGCGAGGGCAGTTAATAGCACCGATGATAGTACAGCCCCACTGGATGGGACTGAACCACAGAACGGGATGGGAGGGGAAGGGACATATTGGATGAGTAATATATGTCCATAAAAATATTATTTTTAAAATATCCACTAAACTCACTGTGGTGGTGCTAATTCTGATGCACAGCCACCCTGTAGGACAGGGTAGACTGCTCCTGGGAGCTCCGGAGACCGTAACTCTTCATGGGAGTCGAAAGTCTCCCTTTTCTCCCTCTAAGCAGTTGGTGGTTTCAAACTGCTGGCCTGGTGTTTGGCGGCCATGAGCCAATGCTGACTCTCACAGCGACCCTGTAGGACCGAGACAACTGCCTCTGGAGTGCGTTTGCAGACCTGTAAATAGAGGCCCGTCTGTCTTTCTCCCACCGCTGAGCAGGAGGTTTCAAACTTTCTTGGTTAGCAGCCACTTGCTGGGCCTCCAGAGCTCCTTAAACAGCAAGGCCGGTGACATCCAACAAAGGGGGTCCCTCTCCAGTCTGCTGACTCCGGGCCCTCGGTCGAGCAGTTCTCCCTCTGCCAAAAAGGGGAGACCAGCAAATGCCGAGGTGCTTAAAAATGGCACCCAAAAAAGACGCTCCACTACCCTTACCATAATGGAGGAGAAAATGACTTTTCCCTCCCAGGACAGCAGCCTATGGGGAACCCCTCTAACTGCATCAGGGGCCCAGGCTGTGTGGCCGTGGGCAGGTCGCTCAGCCTCTCTGGGCCGTAGTTTTCTCACTGGAGCCCAGCGAGAGGAAGGAGCTCCAGGCTGCCCCCCGGGAAGGGTGGTACCTTCTTCCCGTGATCCAATCCCAACCTCACTGCCATCGAGGCGACGCTGACTCCCGGTGACCCTAGGGACAGGGAGAACTGCCGCTGTGGGTTTCCGGGCCTTCAGTCATTGCTGCCTTCCAGATGGGATCCCCCTCCCCTCCCTTCAACCCCATGACTGGCCCCTCCCAGTCTTTGCCAGCCACGCCCAGTCTTTGTTGGCCCCTCCCAGTCTTGCTAGCCACGCCCAGTCTTGCTAGCCACGCCCAGTCTTGCTGGCCCCTCCCAGTCTTTGTTAGCCACTCCCAGTCTTTGCTAGCTACGCCCAGTCTTTGCTGGCCCCTCCCAGTCTTTGCTAGCCCCTCCCAGTCTTACTGGCTCCTCTCAGTCTTTGCTAGCCACTCCCAGTCTTGCTAGCCACGCCCAGTCTTGCTGGCCCCCTCCTAGTCTTTGCTAGCTACGCCCAGTCTTACTGGTTCCTCCCAGTCTTTGCTAGCCACTCCCTGTCTTGCTAGCCACGCCCAGTCTTTTTGCAGACCTGTGAATAGAGGCCCGTCTTGCTGGCTGCAGTCCTCCATCCAGCGTGCAGCCACTATCAAGTCTATTTCACAGGGCGGAGAACTGAGGCTCGCAGTAGCAAGGTCACTGTCCCTTTTGTGCCTGCCTGTACCAGGGAGGGGGCAGGGCCCGCTGTGGATTCTGGGATGCCCCCACCCCCACTGAGCATTATCTCTGGGCAGGGGCAGCAGCTGAGCCTCCTGGTATCTCT
>NW_022103901.1:16257031-16264797 GCF_000313985.2 Echinops telfairi | reverse complement strand
GGGGAGACAGATCAAATATGTAGCACATGGAAAACAGCAAGCGGGGTGGGGAACCAGTCAGTTTGGGGTGTCAGCGAGGGGGATCCAGAGACAAAGAAAATTGGGGGAGCCAGGGTGGGCAGTGCTCACAGCTCCCCCAAGGTAGACAGATTGTGGGGGTCCTGACAGGAGTGCCCTGGGGCTGGAGGAGCCAGAGTCTCTTCAGAGGCTCCAGGGGTCCTAGCAGCCCCCACACCGCAGACACTCGCCCCAAGCACAGGGATGCCCTGAGGCCGCCCCGAGCCAAGTGGCTGAGACGTTCATGGAGGCCTGGGGTAGGCAGTGGGAGGCAGTCTCCAGTTCATGGAGGCCTGGGGTAGGCAGTGGGAGGCAGTCTCCAGCGGGTGGATCAAAAGGGTCGCTCTGAGCAGGGGCCACTTGGGGAGGGAGCGCCACTGTCCACCGGCCTGGTCACCTGCCCATCTAAGCCTCAGCCTCATTCTTTGTGAGAGAGAGAAAAGGAGAGGGGCTCACGGGTGAGGGAAGGGCTGAAGGTGTGTGTGTATGTGTGTGTGTGTGTGTGTGTCTGTGTGCCTTGTGAGTGTGTGCCTGTACATGTCCGGGTGTGTGTCTGTGTATCTGTCTGTGTGTGTCCAGATGTGTGTGTGCACGTCTCTGTGTGTGTGCATGTGTCCTGGTGTGTGTCTGTGTGTGTGTGCATGTGTGTCCGGGTGTGTATCTATGTGTGTATGCGCTTGTGTCCTGAGGTGTGTGTGCGTGTGTCCATGTGTGTGTCTGGGTGTGTCCGGATATGTATCTCTGTGTGTGTGCATGTGTCCTAGTGTGTGTCTGGGTGTATCCTGGTGTGTGTTGGTGTGTGTGTTCACGTGTCCTGGTGTGTGTCTGTGTGTGTCCAGATGTGTATCTGTGTGCGTGTGTGCGCACGCGCGCGCATCTAGGTGTGTGTCTGGGTGTGTGTGTCCGGGTGTGGCACAGGGCACGGCATGTGGTGCTGGAAATGGTGGCCCTTGTGCAGGTGAGGCTCCCACAGCATCCTGTCTGTGAGTCAAAGTGCCTTCATTTGCAAGCGGCCGAAACCCAGCTGATGCTAAAGGAAAGTGCTGCCAGCAGCTCCTGCAACAGGACAGCTCCTGGGCCTCCGGTATCAGGAGCAGGTGGATCCAGGGCCCCACTTCCAGCCGCCTTCTCTCGAAGGTAGGCATTCTCCCCAGCCCACCAGAGGGTGGCAGGGCAGCCCTGGCCAGGCTATGCGCGCACCCCCACTCACCCACCCACCCCCCGGCTTCTCCATGGTCCCAGCAAACTGCTGAAGCCTCTTCTTTCCTGGGGGTCGGGGGCCCTGTGCAGCCAGGGGCTCACTCTGTGGGTTTTTAACTTTAGGTTTCCCTTGGTCCTCTCTTTTTGCACCAACTGCCAGTCAGCCCTGATGGTGTAGTGGATGTGAGCTGGGCTGCTGGCTGCAAGGTTAGCAGTTCAAAACCACCAGCTGCTCTTTGGGAGAAAGCCTGGGCCTTCTGCTCCCATCAAGAGCTACAGTGGAAACCCACAGCGGTGGGTCTACCCTGCCCTCTAGGATCGAGTCAGCACGAACTCAATTGACAGGGAGTTTGGTTTGGAGTTTAGCAATTTTGGGATTTTCTGTGGGACCTTAAATAAATCGCTAAGCCCCTCTAAGCCCGTTTTCTTTTCTAAACACAGGGCTCTTTGTACCGTACAGACAAGGCCGTCATTAGACGCAGCCAGACCATGTCTGGTGTGGCGTGAAGGGGTCCCAGCAGCCACCCCCCTTCTGCCATGATAGCTGGAATGGTCCTTGAGTGCTGTCTCTACTAGCAGTCTCAGCGTCGGGGGTGGGGCCCATGACGCAGGCCCACACCTGGTGTCAGCACCTGGTGCCCTTCTGCCCGGCCATTGGTTCCGGTGAGACACGCATGCCAAACGCATCACTCACAGTAGCGTTAGGGCTTTGGCTGGGACCCTCGAGGGATGTGGTCCCAGGAGCTGCCAGAGCCACTTCAGGCCCACAGAGGGAGAGAGCAGGCAGCTGGGAGGCAACAGAGGAAGGGGTGGGAGAGCCGGGGCAGAGCTGGAAGCTGGGAAACATCAAGTCACATCTGTGACTTCCCACCCTTCCCTCCAAGAGGAGCCTGGCTCTTTCGCTATTAGGGGTTCCCTGTGGGGGTGGGGGGTGGGGGGCAGGCTTGGAGTCCAACATCTTCAGAAATCGCCAAGGTCTCACAGAGGGTTAGCGGCACTGGCGGGGCGGGAAGGTTTGCCTGGCAGGGATCCCCGTGTGCTCGCCGCCCAACTGCACGATCTGATCTTCGCTTTGGGATGACAGCTAATCAGCCATGAGCCCCAGGAAACCAAAGAAGGCCAGCCAAAGTCAAGGATTTCCCTGAGGGAGCTGAGGAGGAGGAGCTATGAGAGTGGACCGGCGCCCAGGGGGCAGGGCACCTGCAGAGAAGTGGATCTGATTGTGATGGAGAAGCTGGAGGAAGTGTTTATCCAGGCTTTATGGGTGGGAAAGGTGGGGGGAGGGGAGGAATAAGAGGAGGAGGAGGAGAGCAAAGGGGGTCTGGGAGTTTCTCATATTGGCGGCCAGAGTGCATCTCCAGGCAAGACGGTCTGATTGTGGTTGAAGTTTGGCGGAAATGTCACTTAGGAGTCTTTTTGTTACAAGTGGCAGAAAGCTCACATTGGCCCAAGAAAGGGAAAGAGAGAGGAAGGGAGGGGTGGAGGGAAGGAGGCGTGTGTTAGTCTGGGTTGACTAGAGAAACAACTCTAGAGATACTCATATATGGGCAAGAGTTTTATATCCAAAAGCAATTGTATATTAAGAAGTCCAATGTCAGCCCATATGTCGGATACAAGTCCATAAATTCCTCTTCAGACTCACGCAGCACATGCAGTGATGCCAAATGCAGGAAGCTCACTGGCCAGTGGGTAGAAAGTCTTGTGGATCCATTGGCAGTGGAAGCATCCCAACACGTGTCTCCTCCAGCTCTCTGAGTGTCTCAACTGCAGGAAAGGGAAGGCAGGGAGACTGGGTCTGGCCTCCAGGGAGCTATTTATCTGTGTCATGATTGACAGGCTAGGCTCCACCCCTTCACAAGTTGACAGGAGATGATGTGACTGCCACAGGGAGGCAGGGAGAAAGAAGAGAGGAAAGGAGGGACTACTGGGCTCAGGTTACTGAGGAGTCAAGGAGGAAGGGTCTCCTCCAGCACAGTGGACCCAGGCGCTGAGGTGCCCCAGTAGGACACAGCCCCGCTGCTGCCCTCTGGCACCTTCATTTGCAGGCAGACTCTCTGTGGATGCCCTGCAAAAGCCCCGCTACGGCCCATCAGCTCGGCAGCCCCAATGGGCAAACTGATTCTCTTTCCACCCGCTTCACTAAAAGTCTCAGGATTGATCTGACTGGTTGATTATTTGACTCATTTTAAACCTGTTTCAGCTTAAAAAAAATGGGGGGGGGGGAGTTCATGTGGTTTCAGCCCCAGGTTCATCTTCTTGATGTGATTGAACTGCTGAACTACATGAGATGTAAACTACATGCCAATGACGCTGTTGAGAAAGTCTCAGGATTGTGTCTGACTATGGCTAACAGGCAGCCTGCTTGTTGCAGATGCAGTTAGGTTACAATGTAGCATCCCGTCCTTTGATCTCCCTTAGGATCCATTTAAATCTGTTCTAGTTTTTAATATTTTCTGCATTCTTTTTGGTGGAGGTTGTTGGTCTGTTTTGCTTTGTTATTGCTGTTACATTTTTTGGCTGCTGTTTAATGTTTTTCTGTCTATGAAATCCAGGGTTGGTGAATCTGTGGAGGCAGGAACTGGAGTCACGGTTCCTGAGGGGCATGGCTGGAGCCCTGGAGGGACAGTAGTTACACGTTGGGCTGTGATCCAAATGATTGGCAGTTCAAAGCCACCAGCAGCTCTTTGGGAGGAAGACTGGGCTTCCTACTCCTCATGATAGTTACGGTCTCAGAAACCCACAGGAGGTCAGTTTGGGTCAGCATTGACTCAATGGTGATGAGTTTGTTTGTTTGTTGTTTTTAAGCGGTATGGCAGGAGAGGTCAGGGGGAAATGGGGAGCTCATAACGACGAGGATAAGAATGAAGAAAATGTTCTAATATGGATGGTGATGACGATTGTACAATTCTTCTTGAGGTGACTGAACTGCTTAACTGTATGAGATGTAAACTATATGCCAATGAAACTGTTGAAAAAGAAGAAACCTCTCAGGATTGTGTCTCATAGGCCTGAACTGGGTCATGGGCTCCGATATCAAGTAATTATTGTAGCTGGGGTGGGGGGCAGGTGGGAGGATATAACCATGAGCCAACACGGGGTCACACACACACATCTAACAAGTCGTCCCACTTGGGCCACCTAAACAAAAAGTGAGGGCAAGGTGCCCCCGTACAGAAAGCCAAGTGGCAGGTGGCATGGCTGGAAGAAAGAGGAAGGGGTGCTCACGAGCAGGCAGACCCAAAGTTGTCCTCTAAAAAGAGACATTAAAAGCCATCTGCAAAATGCTAACACGGAGGTGTCCTTGGGTCCTGTCCGTTTGGGGAAAGCTAGGTAGGCACGGAGAGCTATGGGAGACACCGCAGCCTGTCGCACACACATCTCAGTGACCGTGAAGGAGGGCACTGCAGAACGCAGTGTCCCCAGACTCTGCCCACCACAGAGCTCTTTCTTATAAAGCTTGCTTGTCACAAGATTCTTAGGACACAGTGCATCTTGGGAAAAACTGCACGAAGCCCCACCGAGGGCCAGGGCTCTTGTGTCGCTGTGGACACCTTCCCCAGAGACACAGCACACTGCCTGGCTCAGATGCCTCCCTGGGCCAAGGCTTGCTCCCGTCACCGGAGTCTACCAGGTCCGTATGAGTGCAGGCCAGAAGCGTCGGAGAACTAGCACCCCGGGAGCTGCCCTCAGCCAGTGACGACAGGGAACAGGTGTCAATCTGAGCACCCTCTCATGTGCTCAGGCTCCAGGCTGGTTCCGAGTTCCCTGCAGGTCTGAGCACCATTGCCCCCAGGGATAGAATGGACTTTGTATTAGTTTGGGTAGACTAGAGAAACAAATTCATTGACACTCATATATGTGTAAGACAGAACTTTATATCAAAGAGTAATTGGATAATAAGAAAACATCCCAGTCCAGATCAAGTCCATAAGTCCGATAACAGCCCATATGTCCGAGACCAGTCTGTAAGTTCAGACTCACACAACACATGCAGTGATGTCAAACGTAGGAAGATCACTGTGTTAGTCTGGGTACTTTAGAGAAACAAATCCACAGAAACTCATGCATAAGAGAGAGTTTTATATAAAGGTTAAGTGCGCATCAAGAAAACATCCCAACCCAGTGCTGCCCAAGCCCACAAATCCAATATTAACCCACATGTCCAACACCAATCCACAAAGTCCTCCTCCATCTCACAAAACACGCACTATGATGTCGAATGCAGGAGGAAAGCCAAGTCAGTGAATGTGTAAGCATCTCAGCGCTGGCAGGGGTCTCCACACAGCTGCTCCAGCACCCAGGGTTGCATCGGGGTAGGTCCATGTGGCTTCTCCTCAGGGATGTCTTGCAGGAAGTGAGCCTTGCCAGCTAAAGCAAGGAACTTACTAAGGCAACTGCACCCTGGTCTGACCATCACAAAGCAAGAGACCCGAGAACTAGAAAGGCGAGGCTCACTGAGCTATTTATCCCTCTGCCCTTCAATTAACCCCACCTGTGTTTATCCACCAGGTTGGCACAATAAACTAACTACCTCACTCACAGGCCAGTGGGTGGAAAGTCCTATTGATCCAATGGCGGTGGAAGCATCTCCAGGGTTCTGGCTGCCATCAGCATAGCTCCAGATGTGTCCCACCTCCAGGGAGGAAGACAGGAGTTCCCAGAATCCTCAGAAGGCCACGCCCACACAGAGGCATGATTGGCTGTGACCTGATTGATAGGCTAGATTCTACCCCTTCTCTCAAGGTGACAGGAGATTATGTAATGGTCACAGACTTCCTAATGCTTTCATTGGTTCCCTGCTCATATCCCCACTCTCCTTTCCGGGACCACCCACCACCACCACCACCCCCGAACAAAACCACCTCCATTAAAGCCCTACCCTCACAGTCTACTGGGGAGGAAACCCAAATGATGAGGATGTTTCCCTCCTGTAGGCTTTACCAACCCTCAGCTGTCTCTCCCAGAAACTAACTCTATCTCTCTCTCATCACTCAATCTGCCTTCCCGGCAACAGAAGCATTCCAGAGTACTGCTCATTATATCAGGAGCCCGGGTAGTGCAGTGGTTCTGTGTTGGGCTGCGGGTCAGCAAGTTACACAGTTCAAAACCACCAGCTGCTCCAGGAGAATAAGACGGGGCTTCTTCTACTCCCGAAAAACACAAGGGCAGATGTGCCCTGCCCTAATGGGTTGCTGCGAGTCAGCATAGACTCAATTGGCACACGTATCAGCCATCCAACAATTCAATCACATGGAGGCATGCAATCATCACCACAGTCGGTTCTAGAGCATTCTCTTGAGTGCTTGTCCTCATCATGATTAGCTCCCCATTCCCCCCAAGCTCCCTGCCATACCATTAGTGCACTTACTGTCACTATAGATTTACCTATCCTGGATTTCATGAGCAGAAAATCATTAAAATCATTAACAGCAACAAAAAACTAATGATGATGACAAAGCAAAACAGATAAAAACCTCTATAGAAAGAAGAAAATATTAAAAACTAGAATAAATTTTAAATGGACCAAAGGGGGATCACATGTTCAATTTTAGCCTAACTGCATCTGCAGTAACCAGCTTCCCGGGGCGTTCTGCAGGGCAGCAAGGCTGTTCACACCCCGGTCTATGGTCACAGGGGAGTGACCGGAGGTTTCATCCAAGGCATTGCCCCTTCGCTTTTTATTTTTTAACTGAAACAACTTTAAAACGGATGCCCACTGTTTCTGCTCCGAATACAGTCCACTGTTTCAGCTCCCCAGTGACTAACCGAATGTGCTAAGAAACCACAGCACCAGCTCCACAGAGCTCCGTGCACTTCCCGCTGCCTCACCTGGTCCATCAACCTAGCGAAGCAAACCACAGCACCTCGCTTGGTCCAGAAAACACACGTGGGCAGCTGCTTCGAATGCCACATCCAATTGCCACTGCTACCACCACCATCCACCAAGGCAGGGACCACAGACACCCTGGACACTCCTCATTCCTTATAGCCACAAGCAGCCCATGCCCACATCCCAGGGAGTCTACCTCCCAAACCACGATTCCAGACCTCTGTCCATCCCCCACCGTGTCTTTGGCCAGTCCACCGTATCTCACAGTTTTTGCCAACAGTCTCCTGAGCAATCTCCCTGCCTCCTAGCTAACCACCTCACCATCCGACCTAAATGACACCCAAGCCCGAAAGGCATGCTGCCACACAAGCCCGGTTGTGTCCTCCTCAACTCCAAAGCTTCCCTGGGGTGCCCACTGGGGCTCAAGACAAAATTCTCACTCCCCGCTCTTTGCTATTATACTTCAGATACGTAAACACACAAAAATAATGTGCCCAACACTCATGGGCCCCACTCAGCTTAAGGCCCTGCCCATATCACCAAAGCCTTCCTTTAACAGAGGAATGTTGGCGGCGTAGTGCTTACCCATTGGGCTGAGATCCAATCCGCTAGGTCAGCAGTTCAAAACCACCAGTCACTCTGCAGGAAAAAGATGAGGCTTTCTACTCCGGTAAAGAGT
>NW_022103901.1:16253186-16256068 GCF_000313985.2 Echinops telfairi | reverse complement strand
CCTCAGAGGGAGACCAACGACCCCGGGGACCAGGCGGGACCACGTGGTGGCAGAAGACAAAGTGCAAGTCAAGCTGGTTGCAGGAAAAGGTGGTTTATTGGCCAGGTGACTGGGACGTCTTGAGGGGGGGCGCTTCACCTCGGGTGAGACTGAAGCTTGGGGTTCTAATGACGCCGCCAGGAGCGAGGAGCGACCCCCCTGCGGGCCTCCGAGACTGTCACTGTGGACGGAGTAGAAAGCCCAGTCTCTCTCCCTCGGAGCTGCCGGTGGCTTCCAACCGCCGACCATGCGGATCGCAGCCCAACGTGACCGCTGCCCCGCAGGGCCCTTCCCCTCGGCGCTGGCCCTGCCCCGCTCCCTGGGCCACTAGCCTCCTCCGGCGGCTCCCAAGTGGCCAGCACGTGTCCTTCCAGCATCCGTGCCCGCAGAGCGCGAGAAACAAACCACCCCGCTTCTCCTATCACCTCCGCCCCCAACCCCGAGGCTGCTGCCCACTGGCCCGCCCGCTGG
Source organism: Echinops telfairi (assembly GCF_000313985.2). Classification (NCBI taxonomy): domain Eukaryota; kingdom Metazoa; phylum Chordata; class Mammalia; order Afrosoricida; family Tenrecidae; genus Echinops; species Echinops telfairi. Next base: position 16,255,558 of record NW_022103901.1, on the reverse strand, counting down.
CGTCACGTGCCGTACCTGACCCAATCGCGATGGCCAGGGGGAGGCCGGTGGTGGTGGTCCAGGTGTAGGTGCTGTGCCCACCATGAAGGCGGAGGCGGTTCACTGTGTATAGAACCACCTGGGGTTAGATTGGGGCGAGGGGTGGGCCCGAGGGGCCGCTGAGGTGGCTCCCAAAGTTGGGGGGAACGCGCCCTGGTCAGGTACCGAGGACACCAAGCACGTGCATTTTGAGAAGACCTTCAGGGCCACCACCGGCACATCCCCAATTTTAAAAAGCGTTGTGTGGGACAGAGGAGTGCGGTGGTTAAGGACGCGAGAGGTTGTGGGTTCGCATGCAGCCAGCAACTCTGCGGAGTCAAAGACTCTGGTCCATCGTAACCACAGTAACTAACAACGAACAACCGCGTTTCTGAGTGTGTGGGCTCTGTAGGGAGAATCCTGAAAGGTAAAAGACCGCGGGTCCCTCTGAGGTCCCCCTGGCCTTGCTATGGACCACAAGGGCGGAAGGCCACGCTCCTCACCTCCCTGTCCATCCCACCAGGTGGCCTGCCTTCCCTGCCCCGGAGTGTGTGTGTTTTGGGAAACGCATTTACAGGGGCCACATTTGCTGTCCCTCGTAGGCTACCTGCCAGGACCCTGGTGGAGGCCAAAGGGGACACACAGACTCCCCGATCTCTCTCTCTCTCTCTCTCTCACACATCCATCCAGTCTCTGACGCGGACTCACACAGACACACATTCCCACGCATCACACCCACAGGCCCACCCACGGCAGAGCTACGAACCACACCGGCCTTTATTCTTTGGCAAAGGGGAGGGCTGGGGCCAGGGTGGTCCATTCTCAGGCTGCGTCAGAAAGTGCAGTGTGGGGGAGTCGGAGGGGGGAACACAGGCTAGGCCCCAAAGTGACAATAAGTTAGGGGGAAATTCTCAGGCTGATGTCAGGCTGGGCGGGAAGCACAGCCCAGGGGCCCAGCACCACTTCCAGCTGCCTGGCTCCGCAGCAAGAGCACCTCCCTTAAGGCTGGCTCCAGACCTGAAACACCACAGGCAGGGGAGAGGGATGAGGGGCCCAGGGACTGCCCCAGGCCAGGGAGGGCAGGCCTGAGGGGTGGGGGCAGGGTTGCCTGGAGTGGGGCTGGGAGGAAGGGTCCTCACCAGGCCCTCAGTTCAGATCCTGCAGGTTCTCATAATCAGGAGGTCCCTCCTCTTCTTCCTCTTCCTCCTCCATGTCCTGGGAACTCAGGGGGGCTGTGGGCAGAGGGGAAGTTGGTCTTCTGTGGGAAACAGAAGGATTTCTCCCAAGTTGTCTCCCCCTAATATATACCAAACTTAGCTGGTTGCAAATGACTATACTAAGGTGACCAGATTTTAACATTGGTAAAGCGGGACAAAAGTGGGACACCATTGATAAAACTCATATCCTGGCGAAATAGCCACATGGCAGCCGCAAACCGTATACCCTAGCTTGTCGTGCATTCTTTCCAAAAATCGGGACTTTTAAAAATGCCGCGGGATGCAGGAAAAATTGTTAAAAATCGGGACTCTCCCGCCAAAAGCAGGACGTCTGATCACCTTAGACTATACACTTGGAGGTCATCAGGAGTAGATTAGGGGTCATTCTCCCTAAGAGTTATCAGCCATCTAGAGCAAACAGTCGCCACTGTTTATCCCACAACAGGTAGGGCCACCTCCCTTCTGATAAGGATAGGAGTTGACTGCTTCCTTGTAGGAGACCCCAGAGAGGTCAAGCCCACCCAAGGGTGGCCAAGGTTAGGCCACCATCATGAGTCTAGACTCCGCCCTTCTTGTCACATGTATACCTCTAGTCCCTCTCCTTCCTATGTGCACACCCCTAGCTCATCCCCTTCCTGTCACGCTTTTGCCTATCGTACAACCCCTTCCTATGGTGTGTATGCCTATTGTCCTGCCCCTTCCTGTGACGTGTGGTTACCATAACCATGCCCCCCTAAGGAGATATAACCCTTGGTGAGCAATAAAGTTGGGCTCCCTCCTGCTCTCGCTCTCTCACCAAGCGGGGTTGAGGTGAGCATGTTACCATGAAGTGTGTCTGACTCCATGACTTCAGTCTCTCTTCTATATCTCATGCTCGCTCTGACTTCACTATAACCTTTACTTATTATCGCCGCACCGTTGCGCCTACTGGACCAGTGATGATTTGTTGGGGGCCCTCCTTTCCCCCAGTCCTCAACTTAAAAGCCATGTCCCCCACCCACCCAAGGCCACTGGCCCAGTTCCTGCCTCATGGGCCCAGCACACACCAGGCTCCGTCTTCTCCACCTGCGGGTGCAGCTCCTGGGACACGTTCACATACTCCCGGCTCCCGTCTGTGGGGACAGGTCGCAAAGGGCA
>NW_022103901.1:16241593-16251974 GCF_000313985.2 Echinops telfairi | reverse complement strand
GAAGAAAAGAAGAAACAGTCTTTCAGTGAATGTGCTGGGAGCATGCAGTGAAGGAAACCCCTAGGCTCGGCGTCGGCAGACTGCGGCTCGATAGCCAGATGTCCACGTGGCTCGAGGGTAAAACGGAAATGCTTTCAAAGACATTATTCAGATCATAGCGATAACGTTTATTTGTGAAAATATACTTGTGGTCCTCATCATTTTTAAAGTATTGCGAGGGACGGGATTGGCTCTTCCATCTCAAGTTTGTCCACCCCTGTCCTAGACAAGTAAACAGAGACAGTCATCTCAAAAGAGGCTGTTGGTCTTACCCTGTCCAGAGCAAAGCAGAGCAATAAACATCAGACAACATGGACACACAGAGACAAACAGACACACAAGGACACATGGACACATGGACACACAGGGATATAGGAACACATGGACACATGGACATACAGGGACACATGGACACACAGGGACTAATGGACACAGGGACTCATGGACACATGCAAACCTCAGCCTGCATACCCCAGGCCTACGTGGTGCCCGGCTACTACAACCAAGCACTCTGAGAGGATGGAGATGGACAGTTCTGGAAAGATGGAGCTCACACCAGGACCCGGTGACTGTGACTGCCCCAGGCCTGGCCTGGATCCTCCTCCCAGTCTGGGGCTGAACTCAGCCTGGGCCTCCACTTTTCAGCCAAACGGCAGCCTGGCCCAGCAAGTGAACAGAAACACTAGGATGGGAGGCGCTCCTTAAAAGAAACAGCCGAACGCCTAGGGGGGAAGCCTAGATGGCAGACAGGGATAGGACGGATGGATGGACGGAAATGGAAAACAGGGAGGAAGAGGGCCGTCCCCGTGTGGGCTGACCACCTCCAACCCGAAACAAGACGTGGGGGATGGAGTGGAAGAAGAAAAGAATCACCTCCGTCACCCTGCCCCCCCCAAGGACAATGGGAAGGCCACCGAGGAGAAGAGGGCAGGAAGGGAAAGATGATCGGATCAGCCAGCACGACGCCTGAGGAGCCAGAGGAAGAACTCGGCCGAGAAATGCGTGCAGCAGGACGCAGGGGCCGGGGTGCAGGAGATGGCGTATTGGTCAGGGGGACCCACTCACTGGAACAAGCACTCTCCCGGAGGCTGCGGGGCGCCTCGGCAGTGGGCGGGGCGCTGTCGGGGAGCACCTCCCTGAGTGGGGAAGGAAAATGTTGGGTGAGCAAGGCTGTCCCAGCCTGGGTCCCCACCTGCCACCTGCCGCCTGGCCACTCACAAGTAGCCTTCACTGTTGGGGTAGTCTTCCTCGTCCTCCTCCTCGTCCTCATCCGTGTCCTCACAGGCTGGCTCTGGGGATGACATGAGAGTCAGCCCCGTCAGGGAGGACCCCAACCTCCACGCCCCACCCCAAGACCCAGCCCCAGCCAGCCAGAGCACCTGGGGTCCCAGACACACCCTCGTTCTCGTAGCTGGCCACGCTGATGGCTTCAGAGGGAGAGAGGGAGAGGAAGGGGCACGTCAGCTCAGGCTAGCCGCCTGCCCAGCCCCGGCCTCTCGGGACACTTACCACTCTCCGAGTCCTGCCGGGAAGATAGCATCTGGTGGCAGCTCACAGGGGGTCGTGGGGAAGTCCTGGGAGTCAAAGGTTAGGGGGTAATGCCTGGGATGGGGGTTAGTAACAGGACAAGAGCCCGCTAATTCAGGGAGGTTAGAGGGCAGAGAATGGGCTGGGCTGGGGAATGGGGATGAGGGGCGACTCACGGGATGGGGGGCACATCTGGCTGGGTCATAGGGTACGAGGTTGTGTGGATGGGGTCCGGTGGCCAGTGGGCAATGGTGTCTGAGAACAAGACCCACTTGTAGGGAAGACTGCGGCTGCCACCACCCCTCTTGCGCTTCAAGGGGCAGGCTGGAGGCCCGGGCAGAGGGTCTCCCCCCTCCCCACACCTCAAGTAGTGGTACAAGACAGAGACCCAGACAGACAGCCCCTCACCCCTCTACCCAAGGGCAGGAACCCTCCGAGTACTCACAGGGCCGCTTGATCTGTAGGTTACCTGGGTATAAACTGGTAGGAGAAAGAGCTTGGCGTGGAGCCAAGAGAGCCCCCAACCCCACCCTAAGCCATGTAGGGGGTATGAGGGGACCCACAGGGTCACCAGGGCAGACTCACCCATCTGAGGAGGCACTGTCATAAGAGGCTGGGGAAGAGAGAGCTGATAAGAAAGGAGGTGCCGGAGAGGGCTCTGGGTGGCAGGACCCAGCTGGGTGGGGGCAGGCTCCCTGGTGGGGCCCACTCACCTGGCAGCTCTCGGCAGCGCAGACACAGGGCCAGCAGCAGCACGGCCAAGAAGGGCAGCAGGAGCCCCAGCCCGGCAGAGGCCACCACCACTGCCTCCATCTGCGGAGAGAAGGGAGCCCCCCGCAAGGGCAGAGCTGCAGCAGGGCTCGGGGGTGGCCTGAGGCGCAACAGAGCCCTTTGAGTTGTTCCTTGGGCCCCCCTTCCCTACAGGGCAACGTGGGGTCAGTGCTGGCTTGGGAAGGCTCTGGGCCCCCGGGCAGGCAGGCCAAGTCCCAGGCTGGGGCCTGGAGCCCCGGCTGCTCCCTGCATGGTCCCTGCACCCCGGCCGAACCTGCACCTCGCTCCTCCACGCCTTGTCGGCCCCTGCCTGCGGCAGGAAGCTGTGGTGAGCGCTGGGTGAGGGCAGGAAGTCATCGGGCTCGCACACTGCACCGCCCCACCCACCCCCACCCCGGCAGTGGGACATGGAGGGGAACGACCCCCCAGGCAGGTGGGGGGTGGCCAGCAGGCTGGTCTCCATGTCCACAGGCTACAGGAGCCAGGAGGGGAAGCTCCACCCTGGGAACTTTGGGGTACACAGGGCAGTGCCTGCCCACCTGAGGGGTGGGGCCTGGGGTGGTGGGGGGAGGGGGGACATGGGCATGACTCATGGTCACACCGAGCCAGCTCACTGGGAGGAAAGCGGTCCCCTCTCCCTCACCCAACCAGAGGGCAGACACTTCCCAAAAGCCGGAGGACGGGGACCAGGCAACCCTGCAGGCCAGCGGTCACTAACCCCAGAGGAAGACTCACACAGGCACTTGGGGTCTGGCTATACATTTTATTGAGAAACAAATAGCACCGAGCCCCTGGGGCTGCTCCCATGGAGGGGTCCCCCAGGCCCCCACTGTCCCCCAGGCCCCGGGGCTGCATGCCCGTGTAGTGTATGGAAGCCAGAAGCTGGGACACAGTCCTGGGTCGTTCATCCCAGGAGCTGGGCCAGGCCAGGCCAGGCCGAGGCTTGGGCCCAGGCTCCTTCCAGGGTGGGCTGGGTAGGTGCCAGCAGGCGTGCAGTGGGTGAGCCAGCAACGTCCATCAGATGAGCACGCTGGACACGGGGACCCGGGTGGAGCGGCCACGCTGCGGCACTACGATCCGGTCATCAGCAGGCCCTGCCTCTCGTAGCACACCTGGCGGGAGTGGAGGGGCAGAACCAGAGCTGGGTGGATGGACAGACACAAGATGGGGGGGGGGGCAGGGGAGACAAACAGGTGACAGCAAATGGGTGGGGCTAGAGTGCCACTGGGATGTGACCACAGAGTCGGAATTGAATGGAGAGAAGCCAGGGGCATGAGGCTGAGCAGACGGGAGTTGTGGACAGATGGCAGGGCCCCCAACTGACCCTGCACGTGTAGCTGGGCACGCCGGCGGTCGCCCTCAATGAAAACGGCAGTGCCCAGGAAGGCTGCCCCGCCCAGCGCCCCAACGAAGGCGCAGAGCATGAGCGAGAACTGCAGAGCCCGGAACTCGGACAGGAAGGATGGGGGCCAGCTCCGGCGGAGACGGTCGGAGATCTGCAGAGAGGCCAGTGAGCTGCCGTCCAGGGTGAGGGAGTCCGGGATGGGGCAGAGGTCCACCGCACCAGTCTCGTCCTTCCTCCCGCCCCACAGGCCGGCCCAGGGGCAGAGCTCACCAGGCCGATGAGGTAGGGGCTCCCAGCGTCGCCCAGCAGGTGGGACAGCACGATCTGGAAGGCCTCTGCAGTGGACCGCCGTGTGGGGATGACCACGTACTGGGGGCAAGAGGAGCAGGGGCTCAGGGTTGGGCCCCCAAGAGGCAGAGGTCGGGGTGAGCCTGGCTCAGAGGGGTGACCAGGCTCAGGGCAAGGGTGACAGCACAATCGAGGGCGTCCCACCTGCCCTGCGCCCATGCACCTCTGGGAGAGCTGCTTACCAGCAGAATGTCAGCTACGATGGCCCAGTTCATGGACAGCAGCGTCTCCCCGACAAAGATGAAAATCTGAGGGAGGGACGGCCCTGTCACCGTGGAGCAAACGGGCTTTCCTCGGTGCCCTGGGTGGAGACCAGCTGGTCCCTTCCTCAGTGGAGCCCCCGTGGCCAGGGCCACCACGATGACCATTGTACAGGTGAGGAGACTGAGCCCAGAGCACTGAAGGAAGTTGCTTACCCAAGTGCCCCACGGCTGGGATTCAGAGCTGGGCATTCCTGGCCTAACCAGACACCCAGTGCGCCATCCTCCGCCCTGAACCGCACCTCCATGACGCCCGCTGGCTACTTACGTAGGTGGCCACGATGCTACCACGCGCACAAGCGAGGGACAGGAAGAGAAAGGGGGCAGAGCCCAGGAGCCCCGCAGCGCAGACCAGAGGGTCAGCCCGGGGGTTGGAGCGGCGGAGGTGGCGGCTGATCTCCACACCCAGGCCCACGCCCAGGACACCAGTCAGGCAGGTGATGAGCCCAAAGATGAGGCTAGGGGACAGGGCAGAAGGTGTGCCGGCTAGGTCTTCTCCCTGCTGAGCCTCCCGCCCGCAGCCTCTCCCTCCAGTCCTGGAGAGCAAATCCCAGCTGCCTGCTACCCACGCTCAGCTCCTGGCTCATAGAGTACCCCATACCCACCCCCCACCCCACTCCCCCCTGAGGCTAAGGCCTTGCTGTGGACTCAGGTTTCCAACAAGCCTGCAAGTGGCCCAGCCCGCTCTGCGTACCTGTCAGAGGAGGAGCAAGACTCTCCGGGGAGGCAGGGAGGGGTCTCCCCCAGGACCACACGGGAGCGAAGCAGGAAGGCAGGAGCCCAGAGAGCCAGGGAGCCCGTGACGAAAGCTACGGCCGTGAAGCCCAGGGACGACAGGACGAAACTGGGGCTGCACAGGGACGGGGGGAGGTCAGTGAGGACCTTGCTTCTCCCTCCCTCGCTGGTCTGGGCCAAGGCAGGGCACTAAGCCTGCAGGCAACTGGTGGGGCCTGGCCTGGCCCCTGGGCCTGTAATTTAAGCAGCTGCCACAAGAGGGCATGCGGACAGAATCCCTGGCATTGGTGAGGACCCAAGTCCCCTGGGAGCACGAGCCAGATGCCCCAGCCCTCCCCTGGGGCCGCACCTGACAGACCAGGATGGGCTGACACTCACTTTCTGGCCAGAGCCTTCAGGTCCGCCCACCACGAGGTGGGGCTCAGGGGTGGCGAGTCCGAGTGGCGCTCCACGGCCCCCCGAGGCGGCTCCCGGACCACCAGGAACAGCAGCAGGACGGCGACCACGCCGAGGCCCGGTGTCACCTGGGGAGAAAGCAGGCTTCGGGAGCGGGCCCAGCTGGGTCCCACTCCAGGGCAGAGCCTGGGAAGAGAGGGTGTGTCTGAGCTGCAGTGAGGGGGGCTGAGGCTGCCACTGGGGACCGGTCCCTTTCTGCCTCACTTTGTCCTCCTGGGGCTTTGTCCACCCTCATCTGAGTCCGAGGAGCCATCTTCCACCCAGTCAGCTGGCACAAGGGCCCACACTGCTCTAGCCGGGCACCACCCTGGCTCACGGCTCCCGGTGCTGAGGTTCCTAAGCAGAAAGGCCTCTGTTGGCAGCTGACTGAAGTCCATGGAGGAAAGACCAGGTGATTCTAGAAGCCCTGGAACCTCTCACCCTGGGGCTTCCTTACAAACAGATAAAACGAGGTAGAACTGCCCTGTGGGGTGCCGGGACCCTAACTCCCTACAGGGGTAGAAAGCCCCATCACCCTTCTCCGAGGAGCGGCTGGTGGCTTGAACTGCTGACCACGCAGTTACCAGCCCGATGGCTCAATCACCACGCCCCGCCGGGGCTGCTTGGGGCTTGCTTAGGGGTGCTGAGAGCACCTTCTCTGGGCTCAGTTTGACATGGGGCTCTGTCGCTGGCCACCTGGAGTAAGGTCTGGCCCACAAAAGGGAGGGGTGGAGGCGAGGGTAGGGAACGGGCTGATCCCTCCCCAGCGGAGACTCACCCTCAGAGCCCAGTGCCAGTCCCCGGCCACATCCTTCACCTTGGAGCCTGCAATGTAGCCCAGCCCACTGCGGAGCAAGCAGGATGGACACAGCGGTCAGCTGGGCCTCCAACAGCAGGCCCCAGCCCTGGCCCCCAGGTGCACCGCTCCCTCACCTGCCCACGGGGATGGCGAAGTAGAACACACTGAGCATGCGGCTCCGCTGGTCGGCCACAAAGAGGTCTGCAATGAGCGTGGGCGCGATGGTGGAGTAGCTGGCCTCTCCGACCCCCACCAGGCCTCGTGTCAGGAGCAGCAACCAGAAGTGCTGGGTGCAAGCGAGACAAGGGTGGGGAAGGGAAGGCAGCAGGCCCCCACGGTGCTGGCCCGGCCCTCAGCCCTCAGCCGGGGCTGGCGGGAGAGGCCCGGCTCCCCAGTGGGACAGGCCGGGGCTGGAATCCTGACTCCACTACTTACTTACTAGCTGTGTCTCTCGGGAAAAGTAACTTAACCTCTCTGAGCCTCAGTTTCCTCATCTGCAAAAGCCGAATAATAAGGCCTTGCTCTCATCGCTGTTGGTAGGATCAGACAACAAAAGGTCTGTCGGTCACTCTGCAGGCCGGTGGGTGCCAGGTCAGTCTTAGCTTCTGGGGGGCCACCCACCTGGGCCACCCCAACAGGGGGGTGGGGGGGAGGGGAGGGCCTCGTTCCGGTCTACCCAGCACACCAGGAGGCCAAGCCTCCAGTGACCACTTCGGGAAAGGAGCAAAACGTAGCAGGTAGGAAAGGCGGGGTGGGGGTGGGGGGAGCGAGCAGGGGTCACAAGTCAGAAAAGGCACTCTGGGAAGGAAGACATGGGTCAACAGCAGCCAGAGAGTCCAGGGCATGGGGCGAGACCAGGAGCAGGAAGCAGGAGCTGCATTGGGCAACCAGGAGGTCACTGGTGACTTTGGCAAGAGCCGTTTCAGCGAGCTGCCACGGGGGCAGCGAGGGCAGCAGTCAGCAGGGCCCTCCGAGGGGGATGGGGAGGGGCTGCTCTTTCACCCAGCCTGGCAGTCAACACTGGGGGGCGGGGAGGGGGGTGCGCTTGCAGGAAGTCTGGCCAGGAGGGGAAGTGAGAGGGTGTGGGAGCCAGGCACAGTGTTCCACGGTGAAGAAGCAAGTGTGAGGGCTGAGGTATGAAGTGAAAGAAGCCCCTGGTGAGGGGGAGAGGGAGCGGGGGTGAACCAGAGGAGGGGCTGGCAGAAAAGGGGGAGAAGGAAACGGCAGATGTTCCCTAGACCCAGCATGCAAGGGGCCCGAAGCAGCGAGTAAGGGGTCGGCTGGGGGCCTCACCTCTCTGGGGATGAAGGATGAGCCCAGTGTCACCAAGGACCAGAAGGCAATGCCCCCACACATGAGGTACTTCCGATTGTACCTGTCACCCAGGTAGCCAAACACAGGTGCCAACACCATGTAACTGGAGACGAACACTGCAGGGAAGCAGGGAGTCACCGACCGTCGCCAAGGAGCGCGGCAGGAGCCAGGGAAGAGTCAGTGTTTTCCACCCTTCAGCCCAGCCCCCAACGCCCATCAAGGCGTCCTGCCAAGAAGGCTGTCCAGTCCAGGCTTCAATCTCTTTCCAAAACTTCCACGGTGGAGTGGACGGCCCAGCCCACTTGCTACTTCCTTCCACATAGGGCTCACAGTGCCTATCCCATCCGAATGCTACCTCTCTCCCCACCCTCAGGCTTGGCCACACTCACCCCTCCTCCCCCCACCCCCACTCTCCTCGGGAACTTTCCCAGCTCAATTCTATCGCAGGGCTTTTGGGACCTGTGATCACATGTGCCTAGAACATCCTCTCTTCGTTTCTGAACCCCAATGCGCTTAATTCCTTCAGCTTCCGAGCCAGTACTTCCTCATACCAACCCTCTCTGTTGCATCTAGTTTAGTTTCTCTTGTACAACATTTATCCCTGTGGGAAATGATGTCATTTATTAAATTTGTATTGACGAGTGCCTCCCCCGAACCCCTGCAAAACACACACACACACACACACACACACACAGAATGTTGGCTCCATGAAGGTCAAGGTCCTGCCTGTTGTGGCCACAACTATGTTTCCATCATAGAACGCACAGCCCAGCACAAAACCAGTGCTCAGTAAACGCCTGGATGGACATGTCAATAAATGGTGCTGCCTCGAATGAGCCTTCTCACGTTTGGTTACCTTGACCCATCTCCTTCTTCCTCCTTCACCTACAACACTCCCAGCTCCCATTGGCCTGGAGCAGACAGAAGACCACCACACAACTGCTTTTAAATCCCCAGCTGCCTCTCTTCGGCTGTGTGCCTCAGGCAAGTCTTAACTCTACTACCAGCACGTCTGGAAAGGCCTACATCTGCTTTGAAGCTGGGATAGCTCTGCTCAGGCACGCTTGAGGAACGAACTGCGCAGAGGAAGGGAAGGGCCTTGAGTCAGGATACGTGGAGGGCAGAGGGTCCGGTGGGTCACGGAGGACAGAAAGGGAAGCCTTGCCTACACTGCGTCCAAAAGAGATGCGCACCCTGGTCTGCTTTAACCGTTCTACTAAACCAAGGCCCTCCTTCAATGTGGTGCCCCAGCTGAGCAGGGCAGCCCCCGAGTAACGTGTGGGCCACCCCACTGGGGAGGGCGTTTGCATCACCAACCCACTGCGTCTCCGGGCTCCTTCTCTGGCCACTTGCCAAATCTACTGTCCTCCAAGCGACTTCGAATCAGAGCCACTAGGCCTCCATCAGTGAGGTCCCGGGCCTGCTGGTATGTGACCCCAACAGGCAGAGGAGAAAAGCTGCTGGGTGCCCAGGCGGGGTCCCTGCTCACCCGTCTGGATGAGGCCGGAGCTACTGTCTCCGATGTCGAAGAACTGCTCAATGTCTGGAAGGACGCCTGGGAAGCGGGAGAGCGGAGCTGAGCCGGGCCGGGCAGGGCGGGCAACCCCACCCTGGAGACCCCTGCCCCCTTCCACTCTATAGCCGGTACCCGCCACGGTGAAGCGATCCATGTAGTTGAGGAGATTAATATAGCACAGCACGGCCACTACGAGAGCCGAGCGGCCCGGAGACAAGCCCGTGATGCGCTGCAGTCTCTGCCGGTCCGGGACCTCAGGCTCCCCGGCCTTCGGGGCTCCCAGGAACCCCGGGGTGCCGGGCACGGGCCCATCGCCCGTGTCATCCGCCTGGCTGAGGAAGGGCGTGGTGTCGGACCCGGCCATGGTCCCCGGGGGCCGCGCCCGCCCGCGCTCTGGTCCCACCGATGATCCCACCTGCGAGGGGACGAGGCTGGAGAAAAGAGCATGGAGGGAGCCCAGGCGAGGCGCGCCCGGAGGAGTCAGGTCAGCCCGGGGACGCGGCGGGGCCGAGAGAGGGGCCCCGAGCCCGGTCTTGCCTCCCCATCATGCAGACACCCCGCGCGGGAGGTGGCGGGGGTCCGAGGATGCCGGGGACCGAAGCGGGTAGCAAAGGGTCCCCACCCCCGGAGCCCTCCCGGGCTGCGATCCTGCTCACCCCGCTCAGAAGCGCGCTACACTCGCCGCCGCTCAGCCCCGGGGCTGCCCCACGGCCGCCGCCATGCTGCTTGGGAGCCGGTCAGGTGATGCGGGGCCCGGGCAGCAAAAGCCCGAGCGGACACACTCTGCGCACGTGACCGCCAGCCGGCGTACGGAAGCCGCCACGGGAAACCTTCAGCGCGCCGGCCCGGCCCGCGTTCTCGCGCCACGTGACCGGCCGCGGTCGCCCTGGCAACGCGGCAGCGCCGCCCCGCCGCCCCGCCTCGGGCTGATAGCATCTTGTCTCCAGGGTAGCTCTGCCCGCTGGTGAAGTCACCTAACTTTTCGGACTCCAGAGCGCCCCGCCTGGCCGACTTCAAGGTCGACCCCGAGAGCGGAACCGTCCGTGGGAGCGCGCCCTAGAAATGCCGGAGGCCACCTTTCGTCCTAGGTCCCTGCTCTCTTCCTCACCGCCCGCCTGCAGCCTCACACTCGCTCAACGGTCGGTGAATGGATGTCCGAGCGGACCCCCAGCCTGGCGTCGCCCTCGCCCCTGTCCCACCGTGCGCGCTGCCCACCCACAGCCTCCACTGTAGACTCGCGTGGCTGCCGAAGGCCGGCTTCCGCCCGCGGCCGGAGTCCTTGCGCCCTCTGG
>NW_022103901.1:16235490-16241101 GCF_000313985.2 Echinops telfairi | reverse complement strand
GCTGCCATGTGGCTATTTCGCCAGGATAGGAGTTTTATCAATGGTGTCCCGCTTTACCAATGTTAAAATCTGGTCACCTTAGGCTAGATCTAATGAACACGTGTGCTGAATAAAGACTAGTCTAAAAACCAGGCCCACTGTCATCTGGCTCATTTGACTCATAACCTTGTAAGCTCCCCAGACTGTAACTGTGTAAGAGGGTAGCAGGCCCTGTCTCCCTATGACAGCCCAACTCAGAACCACACCACCACCAGGGGGTAGGGTTTCCCCGGCTGTAAATCTTCATCTTTCTCCTGAGGGGTGGCTGGGGGGTTGAACCACTGGCCTTGGGGGTAGCAGTTCAATGGTTACCCAACAGCGACAACAAATAATGTACTTTAGCACCTCCCTCTCCCAACAGTCCGGTGAGCACCTCTCATGAGACTCTGAAGTCCCATGGGGGGAAGCAGGGAGCTCCCAAGAAGCCTTACTAGAAATGGCTTTGAAACTAAAGGCCCACAGGGCTATCCCCTCAGGATCAATAGCTCATGTTACAAAACTGGGGGTCATGGGGAAAGAGGTGGAGAGGAACTTCAGATTGTTGCTATTTTGTTCCTTCAAGAAAAGATTATGGAGGAAGCATCTACTACGTGCCTGGTGGTATGCTGGCCAAAGGGGACATGAGGCTTATCCTCATGGAGCTTATAATCACACGGAGAAGAACGAGAGACACACATACACACAACACACACACACACTCCACCTAAAATGGAAAGCCACACACCAGAATATCTGCAAAGCATCTATCTGACAAAGGACCTATATCCAAATGTGGAGATAACTCCTGAAACTCAGTAGGCTAAAACCAGTTTTCTTTCCCAAATGAGCAAAAGATTTGAAGACACATGAATGTGTTGGCTTCTGGAAAGGTCAGAGCCTCAGGCACCTACAGAGCAGTTCGGCTCCATCCTCCAGGGTTGTGGAAAGTCGAAATCCACATGGCACCAGCACGCGTCACCACCCACCCAGTGGCTCCACCAGCGAAAATGCCTGGTGATCTGTTCTCATAAAAGATTCTCTTCCATCCATTGCCATCAAGTTGGTTCTAACCCATCGTGACCCTAGAAAGCCGCAGAAGTCTATTGTGCTACATAATCTGGTGTCAATTGGAGACTATTAAGAGTGAAGGGATGGAGTTTAGCCTGTCAATCAGGTCGAAGCGTGATGACCTCATTTGGAGGCACTAAGGAAGATAAATAGCTCACTGGAGGCCAGACCCACACTCTCTCTGCTTCACCTTCCTGCTGGCAAGACACATGGAGCTACGCGGATGGAGCCAGAGCTCTGGAACTGGGGGAGCCACGTGGAGACCCACACCGGTACTGAGATGCTTCCACTGCCACTGGATCCACAATACTTCCCACCCACTGGCCTGTGATCTTCCTGCATTCTGTATCATTACATGTGTTGTGTGAGTCTGAAGAGGAATTTATAGGCTGGTTTTGGACATATGGGCTAATATAGGACTTGTGGATTTGATCTGGACAGGACTGGGTGTTTTCTCAATATACAACTGCTCTTTTATATAAAGCTCTTAATTTCATTTTATTGGGGGTTTTTACAGTTCTTATCACAATCCATACATATATCCATTGTGTTAAACACATCTGTACATATGTTGTCATCTTTTCCAAAACATTTTCTTTCTACTTGAGCCTTTGGTATCAGCTTGGTTTTTTCCTCCCTCTCCCACATCCCCTTGATAATTTGTAAATTTTTTGTCATGTTTTATACCAACCGCTGTCTCCCTTCACCCACTTTGTTGTCCGTCCCTCTGGAAGGGGGGGGCCATACATTGGTTATTATGATCAGTTCCCCCTTACTCCCCCCTTCTCTTCCCCTCCTAGTATCGTTGCTCCCCTCATTGATCCAGAGGGGTTTATCTGTTCTGGAATCCGTGTTGCTAGCTCTTATCTGTACAAGTATACATGTTCTGGTCTAACCAGATTTGTAAATAAAACTGGGGTCATGATAGGGGGGGTGGGGCATTAGAGCACTAGAGGAAGGTTATGTCTATGATTGTGCTTCTCTAGTCTACCTGGACGGACACACCTGTGGTGCAGGTTTACTGTCACGTGTCACCCTGTGGAACCTGGTCATGACACGGCCCCCACCAGAGGAGTTGGGAAATGCTGGCACTGAGTGCTGGAGATGCTGTGGGGTCCCGGGAACCCTCCGATGCCAGTGGGAAGGCAGGGGACACGGCAACTCTGGAAAACAACTTGGCTCTATCTTTAAAAAGTAAACCTACACTTCCCATGTGCGGCAGTCAATGATGGAATATGGTTCTTCCAGCCATGGCAACCAAATGGCCTTCGGTTTCCTGATGGGTCTGAGTACACAGGTGCACGAGGATGCTGATTGGATGATAGGATCCCCCGTGAGTGGCTGGTTGCCAGCCTGCTGGGTAGAAACCCGCCGTCTCTGCAGCAGAAAGAGAAATCTCAGGACCAGCATGAGTGCCGTATTAGGAGTGGAGTGCACCCTGTGGACGCCGAGACTCTTGAGCACTGAGCCTCCTGGGTCTAGGAGACAGCTGTGATATCCCTAAGGAGGGGCAGAGGCTCAGCAGTAGCAGAACCAGGAGCCACAGCGTGAGACAGTGGTGGACACCCCGCCCCCCCACAGCCCAAGTAAAGCCATGTGTTTTTGGACAGGAAGCAGGACGTGGGGTGCCCCTGGTGCTGAGTTTTGCTTACCCTCAGAGCTGAAGCTGTATTGGGGTTGAGGTCTACAGCAGTGGCATGGCCTGTGGGCAGGAAAAGGCAGTCCCAAGGAGCTTTGCAACACCACCTGAGAAAAGCAGAGGCCAGAGCTGGCACCAAGAGGCCGAGGGCTCCAAAGGCCTGCCTGTGAACGCCGCCTTCACCCTCGGGCTGAGTTAATGAACCGTCTGACCAGTGTGGCCTATGATTGATGTTATAAATGTCCAAATGACCCCGGGCAGGAGCAAGGTTCCCCACATCTGGTTTAAAGAGAAAGATGGGGCTTTTTGACTCCTGTAAGAGTCACAGACTGGGAAACTCCCGGGGTAGCTGTACCCTGCCCTACAGGGTCACTATGAGTCGGCATCGACCCGATGGCAGTGGATGAGGAGCTGCTGCAGGAGCTGCAGTGGCGTACTGAGTTCCTTAGGTTGACCTGCAACCCCCAGGTTAGCAGTTTGAAACCACCAACCTCTCCCCAGGCTTTCTACTCTCCTAGAGTTACAGTCTCAGAGACCCCGGGGGGCAGTTCTCCCTGTGCTATGGGGTCGCTGTGAGTCAGCATGGACTTGATGGCAGTGAGTTGCGTTCTTCAGAGCGATGCTACAGCGGAGGGGGAGAACTTGAGGGCGGAGCTGTGAGAAAAGAAAATGTGTCCAAAGGCCTGGTTGTGACTTGAGATGAGCATTATACATAAAAGCTCAAAGGTGAAGAACACTTGTGTGTCTATCCAGCGGATGGTCCAGCCAGACAAGGACACTACTCCGCAAAGCCAGGGGTCACACACACACACACACACACACACACACACAATCTCAAAAAACTCACGCTAGGAAGCAGGGCACAAAAAAACAGATACTTAGGATTCCAGCAGCTCTCAACCTGTGGGTCGCAACCGCTTTGGGGATCAAATGACTGTTTCGCAGCGGTCGCCCGATTCATCACGGTAGTAAAATGACAGTGATGACGTAGCAACGAAAATAGTGTTATGGTTGGGGGTCACCACCACGAGGGACTGTATGAAAGGGTCGCGGGATGAGGAAGATTGAGAACCAGTTTCATAGGGCAACCAGTTTTAAGAGGTCAAGCTCCGTGGGTGGCAGGAAGTAGCTCTGTGCGTCCATCTTACCAAAACTCATTGACCTGGATACTTAAAGTGGGCTGAATGGTGAGACATGGGCACTCTGCTTCAGCACTGTTTCATCAAGACGGGGGGCGTCTACTTTACAGTCCCATAAAGGGATTTGTCTGAAACCGGAGCCCAACTCTCACCGCTTGGAATTTGAGCTCATATGATGAGACACTAAGTGTACATGGCACGTCTTGCAGGGAGGAGGTCCCCTGTGACATGTGCCCCCAGTGAAGCCCAGCCTATGGGCATGAAAAGCCTGTAAGAGGAATGGGCCTGGGCACGGGGGAGTGGGGGCCGCCGAGAACCTCTGGGGAAGTGGTCCTTGAGCTCCACGGTGGAGGATGGCAGTAGTTCACGAGAAGCGTTCTGGGCAGGGAAGACTGTTTAAAGGAAGCCGGATGGACAGAGGGGCTGAAGGCAGCAGGGCAGGGTGGAGGCAGGGGCAGGGCAAGGCTGGCAGGGGCCAGGCTAGGCAGGACCCCCTCCAAGATAAGGGTCTCCTTCATTTTGAAAATCAGACTTGCCCATGAGATCACTCTGCTGACCACACACCAAATGGACTGGGTTGTACCCCGGGGGGAGTGCCTGCGGGCAGTGGGTGGTTGGACTAGGAGGGACGGGCAGTTAAGAAGTAGAGTGATTTGCGGTCCTCGGGGCCCTTGAGTTGGCGATGGGGTGGGTTAGGGTAGATGTGAAGAGATGTCACAACTAGATTTTCCCACCAGTCACACACCTGTTAATTCACAGATGCCCAGACTGCACAAAAGATAACTCACCAAAGAAACTAGCACGTGAAGGGGTAGTGTGGTTTTAAAAAATCATCTGACACGTGTGATTTGGGAGCAAATCCGACAGACTGAATCCCAGGTTCCGACCTGATACAATGAGATGGCTGGTGTTGGGATCCTTTGAGACAAGGAGCACCTCCATTCAACATGTGTTTGGTAGCTACCGTGTGTCACTGAGCATCTCTGAGAACAAGGCAGGGGACTTGTGGTGGTGTAACAGTGTGCTGAGCCAGGGCCCTGGTCCAGGTTCGGATGGGGCACACACCCAAAGGGGGTTTGATGGAGGAACTGACCACTGAGTTGGAGGGGGAGACTTGAAAGGTATGGGGCTACCGAGAAAGGCACGACTGTTTCCTGCAACGTCCGAGCTGGTGAGACGCCCCTGCACCACAGCCCCCACCCCTGACCCAGCGTGTTACACTCGATCCCGGCTGGTTTGGGTGCACATGAAAGTCTGAGAAGCACGGGTCTAGTTCCGAATCTGCCAGGGACGCTGGGTTGACATCAGACTCTGCGAGAGACGGCTCTTCATCTCTCGAAGGCTCTTCTCTCTCCTGCAACGCCTTACCTCACTGGGTTGCCCCGTGGCTAAGATCATGGGAAGTGCCAGGCTGGATACGTGGCACCAAACAAGGTTCCTTAAAGTTCCGAGGTGGTGAGGATGCTGCAGGACCCGATGGGGTTTTGCTCCCTTGTCCACAGGGTCGCTATGGGTGGGCACCTAACGTTCCACAGGCTTCTAAGCAGGCGAGTTCTGGAAAGGTCAGTGCAGTCCCTCAGACGTGTCAGCGTGGTCCTGCCACTTAGGTGACTCCTCCTAGACCTAAGACCTCTGGGAAAAACACCCTCACCGTGGTCCCCAAAGAGAATCACTACAGTGCTGCCTGCAACAGCAGCACCCTGGGGGTCGGGCTGGGTGTGGTGCAGAGGTAAAAAATCTGCCCCCC
>NW_022103901.1:16216195-16234104 GCF_000313985.2 Echinops telfairi | reverse complement strand
CCACCATGGGCGTCAAAGGTATATTTACACGTCAAACCCTTGTTTTTCATAGATATATTTATCTCCGAAGATATGTAAACAAATATATAAGGTGGGCAGTTATGGGAGCGGGGCGAGTGGGGAGAAAGCCACCAATCCAGAGATTGTGATCTCACCCGTCCCAGAAAAAGCTGCCATTTGCTCAGTTATGCCTTAATAGGACGGTACCAGGAAGGGCACCCCAGGAAGAGCTGCTGGAAGAAGGTTTATCTGGGTGAGGATAAGAAATCAGGATGAGAAGCCACTAGCCTCATCCTTCAAGAGCCAACTGTCTGCGAGTCCCTGGGTGAGCTTGGCTACTGGTGCTCCTGTGAGCCAGAGCCCCCGTGTTCCCAAGATGAGAGGAGCCATTGCTGGCCCAGACGTGGCGTAAACTCCAGGTGTGGAATCCCACACTCAACCCTTATTTAACCTAAGCAGAGTATCAGAGAAGACATTTCAATGGAGGAAATGGGGAGAGGGGCGATGGAGGGGGCTGGAATTGTCATGCACCCAGGGCAGGGACAATGCCACACAACTAACCAGGTAGTGGACGGGTCAATGGGAGAGAAAGCCCAAGGTTGCCATAATTAAGAGGCCTGCTACCTGAGTCAGCTAGCTCCTGTGGGCTTGGAGAAAGGGGTCAACATTCTCCCTGAGTCCATGCTGACCCCCACTGCCCGCCCCAGGGAGAGGTGTTTCAGCCCCAGACTTCAATGAGGTCCCCGGATTCCATGCCCAGATCAGCCGGCAGCTCCTTCCCTGAAAGCTTCGTCCCATCAAAGAAGAAAGTGAGCTTGCTTCCTGAGAGCCCCATGGCCTCCTGGTAGTGGGTCATGAGGGTCTTGAGAGGCGAGTCCTGGATGGAAGGGGAATGGACGGAAGCATGTGTAGGGGCCAACTGAGAACGTGGGTCAGGGGAAGCGAGGACTGAGCCCGTAAGAGCCCCCAGCGGACGGGAGGAGAGGGTCAAGAGGTGTTAGTAGGACGGGCTCAGGCCCCTCAGGTAGAGCAGGAGGCCGGTGGCCAAGGCTGTGGGTGAGGGAAGTCCTCTTCACCACAGCGCAGGGCACAGAGCCCTTAAACAAGCCCCAGCTCTAGACAGAGCGTGACTGGCACTGGAGGCCAAGCTCTCCACTTCCGTGGGTCAATGTGGGCAACGAGAGAGCTTTCTGTAGAACTCTTCTTGATATGGCTGGACGGTCAGAATGTTTATGTGGATTATATATACCGATCAAACTTTTAAAATAATTAAAAGATTAAAAAATAAAATAAAAATAAAAAGAGTGCTTTCCCGCACAGGGCTGTGCTGAAACTAAGATCATATCCTGACTGGAGTACTTTTCCTCAGCACAGGGAGTAGAGTTCACACCGGAAGGAGGCCTTGGGAGACTTGACGGTACACATATCCCAGACTGTAATTAGAAGGAGGGAAGCTGACCCGTGGGGTGGGTGGGACCTAAGAGCATGGAGGGCCAGCAGGCCGTTTCCCTTGTCTGCAGCAGGGTTATCAGGGTCAGGAGGGCTCTGTCCTCCTCCGAGGGGAGGGCAGGGGGGGCGCGCAGAGCAGCTCCCCCCACTCACCGGAGAGAGCGAGACTTCCAGCGTCTGGTGTTTCTCCTTCCCCTGCACCCGGAGCTGGAGCTGCTGGGAGGGCGTCGAGGACTCCGGAGAACTTGCCAGCACCACACAGTCTGCAGGAGCGGGGCAGGAGGCCAGGCCTAAGGGACGGTCTAGAGGCAGGAGCCCTCTGGACAGTCCCGTCACCCCTTTCCAGGGCAGATGCCTCCCCCACCTCCCCGCTGTCCGCTCACCAATGATGTCAGCCACTCCAAGCTTCAGGGTCCTTGGCGTGGCGGTAGGGGACAGCTCTGTCTCTCCGAAAAGCAAGAGGATCCTGCTTGGGGAGACCCCGAGGCGAGCAGCCATGTGGTCCACCACACTCTGCAGGGGCTCCGACTGGGCAGAGGACAAGAAACAAAGGCGCTCATCCTGCCTTCCTGTTTGCCCTGCCTTCACCCCAACAGCCCCGTCTCAGACGCAGGTCTCCCCCTTCACAACTGGCAGAGGAGACAGAGTGAATGCCTATGAATGGGGAATGCAGGCAAGGGACGTGCCAAAAAAGGAGCCAGAAGCAGGGATCTGCAGCACATTAGAGACTCACAAGCCCCAGCTGATGGGCACCAGGCGGGAACACGGGCCGGTGTGGCTGGCTGTGTGTCCCATTTGTAACAGAAGGCAGAGACAGACCTGTGTCTGTAAGTCCCCTTGCAGGGGCTGGCAACAGACCGAGATGTTCTTGAAGGGCTGCATAGGGCAAAGGCAGCACTGCTGACGTGGCCTGGAGCTGCAGCGCCCCACGCGGGATTAGCCTGTGGTTCCGTGCCGCCAAGTGTCCAACTCAGAGTGACCCCATGTGCCACAGAGCGAACCACTGCCCCGTCCAGCGCCATCCTCACAACTGGTGTGTCCAAGCCCACTGCGGCAGCCACCGCATCAGTCCACCTCATCGAGGGTCTTCTTTTTCGCTGTCCCTCTACTCAGTCTTGTAGGACACAGAAGGGTTTTGCCCCAGGTTGTCCCCTATATTATATACCAAGCCTAAGATGCTGCTTGCTAACACATGGTCAAGATCCATACACTTGGATGTCAGCTGCTTAAAGTTTATCTCCCTGAGGGTTATCAGCCATCTAGAGCAATCAGACCCTATTGTCTGTCCCACCCTAGGTGGGGCCCACTCCCTGCTGTTCCCCCGAAGGAGAGCCCGAAGACAAGGTCAAGCCAACTGAAGGATGACCAAGATTAGGGTGCCCTCTTGAATCTAGGGCCTTCCCACTTTGTCATACGTGTACCCCTAGTGCCTCCCCTTCCTATTGTGTGTACACCCCTAGCTCACCCCCCTCCTATAGCATGTATGCCTATGGTACAACCCCTTCCCATCATGATGAAATCAGGGGGGCTTGCACAACCCTGAAAATGTATATAAACTATGATTGGAAGTATATTTGCTCTCTCTGTGTAGACCTGGCTGCTGAGATCATGGCTGTCCGGGAGGTGAGCAATTGCATGATTTATCTTGTCTGATGTCTACTGAATTGTACCCCTCAATTACACAAGCACCCCTTTGGACCCGTTAGCTTGTGGGGCTGGTACCCCACAAAGTATGACATCTTTTTACAAGGATTGTTCCCTCGTGACAACCTGTTCAAAGTAGGTAAGACAAAGTCTCATCATCGTCTCTGCTTCTAAAGAGAAGACTTCCTTCCAAGCGGATTTGCTGGTTCTTTTTTTTTTGATTTGTTGGTTCTTTTGGCAGTCCATGCACCTTCAACAGTCTTCTCCAGCACCATCATTCAAACGCATCGATTCTTCTTCCGTCTTCCTGATTCAACGTCCAACTTTCACACGCATGTGAGGCAACTGAGAATGCAATGGCTGAGTCAGCTCAATGGAAAGAAGGCCCAAATCCTCACAACTGGACCAAGCGGTGACATCATGACAGATGGAGAAGAGACACAGGCCTGGTGCTCCCTAGCTGGCCATCTTCATTGTCCTTCGTGCCGTGGAAATGGGCCAGCGCTGCAACGCTCCAAGGCTCCACCTGGAAGCGGGGAGAGCTCGGATGCCTGCATGACCTATGCTGTGTCAACAACTCATCAAGACTCCCCAAAATCACCCCCCCAAGCCAACGGGTCCTGAAAGCAGCAGCTCGGGGGAAATGGGCAATTACCTACAGAGGAGAGCCCAAAAAGCTCAGCAGAAACCATGCAGGCAAGTAGGCAATGGGATGGTATATAAAACTCCGAGAAGAAAAACCTGCCAACCGCAGATCAGGCACCGAGACAAAGTGTCCCTCACACATGAAGGCAAAGATCAGTGGAAATTAAGGGAATGTGTGAAAACGAGACCACCCTACAGCTATAGGGAGTTCTCTGGGCAGAGAATCAACAACTGCAGGCAACAGCAACACCTGGAAATTAACCTAAACATAGAAAGAAGTATCAAACATGGATGAAGCCTTGTGGTAATGACTGTACAACTCTTCTTGATATAAGTGAACCACTGAAGTGTATGATGTGTGGATTATGTCTCAATAAAACTTAAAAAAACAGCAACAATGAAACTACAAGGCTGAAAATAGCAGACCAGGGACATGAAGTTTGCAAACGATGATAATTACGAAGCACGGAGCAACTGGATGGGGTCATGCCAGAACCGCCCCGATGAGGAGAAGCAGCAGAGACCAGACTAACAGGGCACAGTGCCTTAAACTGGGAAGATCGTAATGGACTGCAGGGTAACCTCGGCAAAAACGAATCAATCTTCTCACTGAAGTAAAAAAGGAGAAAATTATAGCGATTCAGTAAACAGTGAAACTCAACAATCATGAAGAGGAGAAGAAAACCTGTACACAAAATGAACTGAGCCCAGAAGGATATGTGGAACAAAGGAGACATACATGCACAAAGACCCCAGCACACGGACAGCAGTAAACGCATGTGTATTGATGAACACACTGACTGTAAAAGGATTCAAAGCACCAGGCAGAGCAGCCGAAGGAATAGGAGATCTTGACCACCAATATGCTGTCTACTAGAGACACCTTTTAGACACAGAGACAAAAATGAGTGAAAAATCACAGCAGGGGAAAACGTATCAAGCGAACACCAACCCGACAGGGTGCAGTATTGGCGACAATAATGTCTGACAAAACAGCCCTGAAGGTACAAACCAGCAACGAGACGTGGGAGTGCATTATGTAATGATCAAAGAAACAACCAGAATAACGATCTACACAGGCAACAAAAACGCTCCTAAGTAAAAAGGTGCATGGACTACTTTTAAAACAATGAATTACAGAAATTAACAATGCCGCAGGAATAGCAGGGGGCTTTCAATACACCACTCCCGATGAAACACAGTAACTGGAAAGAAACTCAAGGAAGACACCACACAAACAAACCACAAACTCACTGCTGTCAAGTCCATTCTGACTCACGGCACCCCTATAAGACAGGATAGAACTACCCCTGTGGGTTTCTGAGGCTGTAACTCTTTGTGGGAGTAGAAACCTCGTCTTTCTCCTGTGGGGAGCAGTTAGTGTTTTTGAACTGCTTACCTCGCGGCTGGCGGCCTACCACGTAACCACTTTACCACCAGGGCTTGAATGAAGATACAGAAGCTCTAAATAACACCACCAACCAACTCAACCTCATGAACACACACAACACTCCACCCACAACACACTAAACATTCTTATTCAGCAGGCATGGGACACTCTCCAAAACAGACCACAGAACTGTGGTTCTATGAAATTAGAAACCAATAATAAGAAGATCAATCAAATATTTAAAAAATCAAATGCATGGAAACTGAGTTATACCCCGATTAAAAACTACTAGGCAATAAAAAGGAACTTTTAAAAAGAAAGAAAGAAGTAAAGAGAGGGAACCGATCACAATGACCTACCTATAGCCTCCTCCCAGGGGGATGGACAACAGATACGGGGGTAAAGGGAGACATCGGACAGTGCAAGACATGGAAAAATAATAATAATTTATAAATTATCAAGGGTTCGTTCATGAGAGAAGTGGATGGAGGGGAAAAAAGTGAGGAGCTGATGCCAAGGGCTCAAGTAATAAGAAAATGCTCTGAAAATGATGATGGCAACAAATGTACAAATGTGCTTGACACAATGGATGGATGGATGGACTCTGATAAGAGTTGTACGAGCCCCAATAAAATGATCTTTTTAAAAAAAAGGAAGAAGTAAAGAACCCCTTACATGAAAATGAAAACAGAGCATACCAAACTCTTTGGGACCCAAACCAAGCAGTGCTCAGAGAACAGTTTGCAACTAGCTTGACCTGGGAGGGAAAGCCAGGGACGCGGGCACTGCTGAAGAATGACAAAGCGGGAGGCCTCCGACCCCCAACCTCAAAACCGACACACAACCTGGGGTGGCACCACAACTGACACGGAATGGAGACCCCAGACAGAAGGAAACCCACCCACATCTGTGCCCACGCGCCAACACCATTAAACGGGGACAAAACCCTGTCTTTAGAAATGGGGCTGGCAACACTGAACAGGCCTTTGCAGAAAAATTAAACAGGATCCGCATACAAAACTCTCCCATGTACAGAAACTGGCGCCAGGTGGAGCAAAGACCTTAAATGATAAAAAAGCACCCCAGAAAACATGCAGGCACACTTTAGGGGTCTTTACACGTGTCATAAACACACGATCAAACAGAAATGAAAATACACAGAGGGGTGACTGGGACCCCTATAAATTAAACATGGATGCACATCTAAAGACTTCACCAAAAGAGTGTCGAAAAGAGATTTTACAGACTGGGGGATGGGGAGTGGGTGGGGGGAACTGGCAACAACATACAGGGCAAGGAACTACTCTCTCAAACGTATAGAAAACGTCACTTACAGAAGACACGCTCAGGCACTTCACTAAGGCAGACATGCTAGCCGACAGCAGACGCAAACCCAAAAGAAATTCTCGTGACCATGCGCCCTTTGAGATGCAAAGGGGAACAATGAGACAGCATCTCACACACACAAACAGAACACCACACCAAGTTCAAGTAAAGATAGCTCTGCAAAGACACACAGCAAGCTGATCCCAAGGGCTCACTAGAAAGTAAATGTCTAGAAAAGAATGAGGGCAACATACGTACAAACATGCCTGATACAATTGATATATGGATTGTGATAAGAGTTGTAGGAGCCCCCAATACAATGATTTCAAAACAAAACACACACATCAGTGAACCTGTAGGGCATTATGCTGAGTGCAATCAGTCAATCACAGAAGGACAAATGTTGCATAACATTTCCTGTTGTAAAAAGTCAAGGCAAAGTTTTCACAGTAAAAGAAACATTGTTCAGAGGCTACCAGGATGTGAAGGAAAAGAAGAGTCACATCACTAATTAAAGAGTTGCCATCCAGTAACAGGCAAGGGGCGGCAACAAGCAGTAAGAGGGAGGCCAACAAAACATGGACACCTAACAAGGTGCCTTACAGGCCTGTGAGGGAAATGGTGCACTACACACAAACCTCCAGGAATGGTAACCCCTGAGCAAATGCATGGATCACCCTAACAGCTGACCCTGCATGGAAGGGAGGATGAAAATAAACCCATGAAACTGAGGGGCCTTCCAAAACCTCATGGGAAATGCCATTATTTTGTAACTCAATTTTGTCTATAAAATCTTTGAAGTCTACGCATAGGTTTGAGAGGACACTTCCACGTATGTGTTTGAGAGGTGACCACGGTCAACACACCCTGCGCACACTGAGGGAACTCTGGTCCGAGGGCTCAGGAGCGCAGTCTCAGGGACACCACGGTCAACATGTTTCCCGGGGTTTTCCGGATCATTCCCAGCGATGGCTAACATGGAATGAGAACGCCACAACAGATCCAGGGGACAGTGGATGGTTGAAAACCAGGAAAGGCGCACATCAGGTTGTCATTCCATCTGTTCGCCGGGAAGAGTACCTGTGTTAGAGGATGGCTGACAGATGGCAGAGAAGACGGACTATGCGCAGCAGCACACAGCATCAGGGCGGAGGGCGGCTATGATACGAAGATGACAGACCTCGCTTGCTGAAAGCCAAGAGGGCTTGAAGGACCTACCGGTGAAGGTCAAAGCACACGCCTGCAGTACGGAGTACAACTCAATAGAAAGAAAACAAATATCCTCAAAACTGGACCAGTAGACGTCAGGATCAACAGAAAAAGACTGATGTTGTCAGGACTTTCCTTTTGCTTGGCTCCAAAATCAGTGCTCACGGAAGCAGCAGTGAAGAACTGGATTGATGTATTCCCTGCACTGGGCAAAGTGTAAGCAAAGATGTCCCTGAAGGCCTGACCCAAGCCAGGGCAGTTTCTCAAGGCCTCACCTGCATGTGAAAGTTGGGCACTGAATAAGGAAGACGGAAGAACCGATGCGCCTGCATCTGAATTATCAGCAGTTCACAACCATCAGCCACTCTGCAGGGGAAAGACTGACGGGTTTCTACCCTCATAGAGTTCCAGTCTCAGCCCCTCACAGGGGCAGCGGTGGCTCTCTTCTGCCCCATAGGGTCCTTGTGTGTGGGACTCGC
Source organism: Echinops telfairi (assembly GCF_000313985.2). Taxonomy (NCBI): domain Eukaryota; kingdom Metazoa; phylum Chordata; class Mammalia; order Afrosoricida; family Tenrecidae; genus Echinops; species Echinops telfairi. The sequence goes on along the minus strand of NW_022103901.1, from coordinate 16,225,962 downwards.
CTCCATGGTGTGGCTGGTGAAGAACACTGACTATACCATGGGAGGGTACCAGAAAGTTCTTGAGAAGTGAGAATGGTGATACTCTGTCTCATGTGCTTTGGACACATTAACCAGTCTCTGGAAAAGGACATCATGCTTGGTAGAGGGTCAGCCAAAATAAGAAACAAGGAAGACCCTGGAGGAGATGGATGGTTTGTGAATACCCCCACAAGGGTGAGCACAGCACAGGGCCACAGGTACCTCGTCCTGTTGTGCACGGGTTGGCTGAGTTGGACCCAACTAGACAGCCCTGAGAAACAACCGTGCACCAAGACAATGTGCACAGCCTACTTTGGAGAGTGGTGACTGCGATCTTAAAAGCTTGCCACCAGCCATCTAAGGTGCAGCTTTCATTGACCTTTCTCCCTCTAAAAGAACGAGTTAAGAAAATGGATTTGTAATTATGATTGCCAGGCAGTTAGCTGATAAGGTGGGATTTGTCCATCTTGCCCCTTTGTAGGGCACTGTGCCGTGTCCTGGTCTGGACCTCTTAGAAGAAAGAATGGTTAAGGAAAGGAAAAGGCATAAGAATAGACAGGAAGTTTGTCCCAAGAGGAAAGAACAACATGAAGGGACAGCAGGCAAAAGACAGGAGGTGCTGGAAGGCCTGGCAACAACAGAGAGCAGGGTGTGCTGGGAACAGGAAGACACCGGAGGTCCCACTGCCAGAAGGGCCTCTCTCCTGAGGCAGCCCCAGGCACTCACTGTCTGCACGGGGAATCGGACCAAGTCCGCCCGGCACCGGATTTTGAGTGGGAAGAGGCGAGGGCTCTCTGGGAAGAAGGGCCCTTCCACCAGAACCACGTCATCCTCCGGGCTCTGGCGGCCTCTGCGCAGGTGCTCCGCGGGGGTCAGGCAGGAGCGAAGATCTTGGAGGCGCTGATTCACTTCCCTGGGGTGAAGAGAGAGGTTAGAGAGGTTCGGGTCCGCCCCGCTCCGAGACTATAGCCCAGAGAAGAGTCCTCTGCCTTGTACCTTAACTTCTGCAGGGCCCTCGTATGCTTCCTGCTTTTGATCCTTGGTGGAGGCAAGGGCAAAGGAGGCAAGTCCTGCACCCTGCAGAGAGAAAGGGTGCTAGGATGGAGGCAGTGGCGAGACTCTAGCCTCACCCCTCTCCTTTTCATGGGGCCTGGGTCCCCCAGGAGCTAGAGGAGAATTGGGGCATCTTCTGGTAGCCCCCGTTTTACTGGGAGGCCAGAATATGCACAAGACTACGAAGACACAGTCACCGCTTTTGATTGACATGGCTCAACAACTAGCAAAGGGACGGCCAATCTTTTCTCCTGCCTCTATTTTCTCAAATGAAGATGTAAAATATTCATGCAATCATTCGTGACGTATTAAAAGCTAATGACCCTTCAATCGGCTCTACGTCTACCCAAAGAATGAAAGGCTACATTTTTAAGGAAAGTTACTTCCAGCAGACATGGAGCATGTACTGTATGCCAAGTGGGAACTCAGGCGCTCTATCGGCAGTTCTCTATCACAGGCACTCGTGCCACCGTTTCACAGAGCTAAGAAGACGCGGGCAGGACGGGAAACACACAGACTGCCCCCCACCCCCACCCCCCAAGCCACACCACTAGCTTCAAACACTGAACTCCACTGGTGCTCTTCACTGACTCCCTGCATTCGCTCTTGACCCTTCCAGGGCCACCCAAGGGTCCTACCCATCTCGGCTTTCCCCTCCACCCTCTTCCTGCTCCCAGGGCTCAGGGGCCGTGCCTCACTCACAGAATCACCTCCTGCTTCTTCTCCTCTTCTTCATCCTTACCCCGCAGCTTCTTCTTCCAGGGAAGGCTTGGAAATGAGGGAGACTCGGGTCGGGAAGGGCTGGAATCTGCCAAGTCTGCACGTGAGGGCAAAGGAGGAGAGAATGGAGAGGATGCTACAGAGAAACGACAAGCAGAGACTTCCGAAGGTCTTCGCATGCCTGGTCAAGTATTTCTGACCAGGGTGCATTCTTAGACATCTAGAGCCACTTTCATAGAAACACCCCAGGGGGCAGCTTTTCTGTCTGCTGGGGAAGGACCTCGTCTCCTCAGCTCCTGCTTCCTGCTTCCTTGGAGGTTTCTGCTGTCTTGGCATCTATCTCACCCCATTTCTCTTCCGCTCGCTTAGTCTCTCCTCTCTCTCAAGAGATTTACTCAAAATACATCCTCCATAAATCCCGTCTAATTAACAAAACAGGCACAACCCATTCTCAAGTGGCATTATACTGGAGCATTCGGCGGTGAAAGTCTCTTTAGTAAAGGATGCAGGGAAAATAGGATTTCCACACAAAGAAAAAGGAAATGGGATCTATGCCTCACACCAAATTCAAAATGGATTGAGAACCTGAACGTGTAACTTCGAATCTGAAAAGCCTAAGCAGGATTAGCTTTTAACAACGGATTATCTAATATAGTAATGAAAGCCCAAGGAACAGAAGACAAAATAAATAGGACATCACAAAAAGTTGGCATTTTTGTTTATCTAAAGCCTTAAGCAGAAAATTAAAGGACAAGCGGGTCAGCTGGAAGATTATATCCAGAAATAATGTATCGGACAAGAATCGAATAGCAAAGCGTATATAGAATTATAACAACATCAAAACAACACCCAATGATCATATCATAAAATGGGCAAAAGACTTAAATGGGCCTTCTGTCAACGAGAACATTCACGTGGCCACCCAACACAAAGGATGCCCAGGGTCAATAGCCATGAGGAGATGCCAATCAAACCACAACCAGATACCGTTTTACTTCCACTACGTCGGCTCCACTAAAATTTACATCGCAGAAAATCACACATATTGGTGAGATGGGGAAACTGGAAACTTACGTTTCTCCACAGGAATTCTGAAACCATCCCAGGGTAGATTAATCTTAGAAGATCATAGTTCACAATGACAGTGTGAACTGGGGAACAGAGACTGGGGTCTTAGGGACACCAGCAGCCATCTCAGTACAACTCTTGGTCTCTCCCTGTCCGAGGAAACTAGAGTGGTGGAAACAGAAAAGACACTTGGAAATCGTGAGTCCGATGGACTTCAGGAAACACTTGAACACCAGTTTCCACAACTCTAAGACCAGAGATTAGACAGTGCCCCACTACCACTATCAACTGCTCTGAAAGGAATCCAGGAGGTGGTCCTGGAAAAGTGTGTACATGCGTATGGGTGCGTGTGGGTGGTGGGGAGGCAGGCGGAATGTGGAACAAAAAAGGCTTACTGATCAGAGAGAATGGGTATGGCTGTCTGGAAATGCTCTCGCTCACATGGTTCGATTTTCACCCTCCAACAACAGTCAGGTCTCCACGGAGATACCGTTCGTGATACACACGGCCCCATATAATCAGTCATTTCAGATACAGTTCAGAAGGGCTAGGAACGAAGGGGAATGGGAAGGCTCACAGAGAAATGAGGGGAGCGAAGCCCCAAGGGCGTCAAGGGGAGCCCGCTGTGCAGACCCTGTTAAATGGAAAACTAATGTGCTCTAAAAGACCTGCCCCCAATCAACCATTAAAAGTAAACCACTCTTTAAAAGGTGAGAGAGGAAACACACAGGGAGGAAGTAAAAGATCACTGACAATATCATGGGGAGGTGGGGGATGAAAGGGAGGCGCCGTGCAGGACATCTGGGAAGAAACAGAATGCTTGGAAACTGACCGTAGTAGCAGTTGCACAATTCTGCTTGTCGCAAGTGAACTGTTAACTCCCAATTAATAATATAATTAATAAAAAAGAAAGTTAATACTTTCACACACATGACCAAAACGTGTGTCAGAAGAGACCCAGAAGCCTGTTCCTGGGCACCGAGAACCGAACGAGACTGGAAGCAAAGTCCAGAGGGAGCCTGAGGAGGCAAAGAAAAGCATGGAACAAGCGCGAGCAGGAGACAGAAAACCCAGGGAGAAGCCTGCGTTCAGCACGCAGCCAGAGTAAAGAATGGCAGTAAAAATGCAAGCCTCGGGTGGCGATAGTGAATTCGTCTGTGGGCAAAATATTGAATGATACAAGGAACATGAGAGAAGATAGGAGGATGAAAAATCATTGGTAGATGTTCAACCATCTCGAGATCATTTATGATCAAGAACCAAGGATATTGATTGAAGAAGTCCAAGAAATAAGCAAAAAACGAGACTCCAGGAATTGATGGAATACCAATCAAAACGTTAGCAAACTGATGCACACTGGAAGCATTTACCCACCTATGCCAACTGACTGGAAGAGATGCATATTTGTGCCCGTGCCAAAGAAAAGAGAGCCAGTCGAATGTGGAAATTATCAGACAACATCGTTAATCTCTTGACAGTAGTCTAGACATCAGCTATGGCATGCACTGGGCAAATCCGATGTTTCTAATGTTGAAGAGCAAGGCTGTCACGATGAGGAACAAGGTGTGTCTGACCCAAGCCACAGTATCTCCAACAGCCTCATGGGTATTTAAAAGCTGAACATTAAGGCTGAAGAAAACTGATGCGTTTGAATGAAGGTGCTGATGAAGACTACTCAAAGTTCCATGGACTGCCAGACAAACAACTCTTTCTTGGAAAAAGTACAGCTAGACTGCTCCTTAGAAGCAAGGAGGGCGGAACTTTGTCTCACGATCAGAAGAGGCAAAGCCATCAAGCTTCATAAAGCAGAATGTCGGTGAGAAGGAGGGAGACCCCAACGAGAGGGATGGACACAGTGACCCACACATTAACTAACGACACTGTGAGAACGGCACAGGCCCGGAGTGTACTGTTCTACGTGGGGTCGCGGTAAGTCAGAACCGAACATCATTCAAATCACATGCAAACACATTTTACTGAAGATCATTTTTAAATGGTAGCAGTAGTAACAACATCAACAGGGAGCTGCTGAATTCAGGAGAGAGAGTAGGGCCGGGGGCCATCTTTGCTCACGTCCCCATCTTCTGATTTCTTGACGGCGACTTCTGTGAGCACTGAGTGTGGACCCAAGTAAAGTGAATTCCTGACACGCTGTCCAATGGTCCAGTTGTGAGGACTTTTGTCATCCCGACATTGGGTTGTAATCCGTGAAGACCCTCTTCTGGAGGCCTCCATGGTTAATAAACGTGAGATGGACCACCAGAGCTCGAAGCAAAAGGCTCTTTTTATTTTTCTGGCCAGAGACTGCCTCAGCCCAACGCAGGGGTATGAGAGAGCAGCCCCTTCCCCCGATGGAGCTGGGTACTTACTTTCACAATTCTACACAAAGGCAAGTAATAGCTACACTTTTACGAATGAAGCAGTTGGGGCTCCAGTCTTCACAGCATCCACCCCCTGCAGTCTGCGGCTTCATGGCTTCATCTCGGTGGCTGGAGCTCTGCAGGAGGGCAGGGTGAGTCATGCTGAGGCGCTCTGTTTGGTTAGCCAGACTTGCCCTTCATATGGTAACTGACCGGTGTGCTTCACACAGGCGAATGTTTACAGAAGCAAGATAGCACTAGTTGGGCCCAGAACTGTTCAGAGGTGAGATTGGATTCTCCCAAAATGGTGCAGCAGTTGTGGAAAACAGTGTGGAAACCCTTCAAAAAACTGAAACTAGAACTGGGATGATGCAGCCATTCCATCCTAGGGACATACTCCAAAGACACCTGTAGTACTAGTCACAATAGCCAAAGGTGGAGACAACCCCAATGTCCGCCAGCAGATGAATGGATCAAATAAAGTGTGGTACTGTATTCACAGACAGTAGAACACGACCCAGGCAGCAAGAGAGATGGAGTCTCCATATGTGCTACAGTATAGATACAGCTGGAAGACATTACAGTGAAAGAGACCTACCAATCACAAATGGGAAGCTATTATCTATCACATATATAAAAGGTAAAGGCAAATGTGGAATGACCTTTATTTGTGGGACCAGAGGCAGGAGGGCGGTGGTACGGAAGGGCGGTTTAACAGGTATGGAAATCTCAAATTGATTAAGGGAAAGGTTGCACAGGCAATCACTGCAGGGATTGCCAGTAAGTTATATACCTGGAAAAAGCCAAACTGGAAAAAGGTGGGTGGTAGATAGTTACAACAAAAGCAAAACCAAGAAAGTATAGTAGCTGCTGAAGCTGCTTATGAGATTTGGTTCCTGGGCTTGGAAATGGAAGGTCATGGTTTGTTCCACAGAACATCCATGTACTTCTAAGTGGCCTAAATGACAGGCTAAATGCTTTTCCTGAACCTCCCAGTTAACTGCAGGAGTCTAAGGTCTTAAAAGCTTGCCCAAAGCCATCCAAGGCACAACTGGTGTCTATTTGCCTGGAGCAACAAAGAAGGAAGAGTCTGGAAGAAAGTGGGATGTGTGGCTAATTGCCTCCATAAACAGCTTCCTCAGCAGCCAGGCCAAAAGAACTGGGTGCTGAACATTCTACAGAAGAGTCCAGATCCAAACGGGAGGAAATGCAGAACATACCGTATATAAACTGAGTTTCTCAGCACATTTTAATGCAGTTTTTGTGGTAAAATTAGGTGCCTCGGCTAATATTCAGGTCATCTTATATACTCATCATCAGTATATAATGGAGTATATACGTAACTTCAAATTCTCATGGACTCTAGGCTTCCTGAAGTCATGAAGGTTGCATGAGCTCAAACTACAGCCTTGAGATCATCTTTAAAACTTAGGCCAAAGATACCTGAGAAGTTTTCTTAAAACAAAGCAATAGTTTAGCTTAACCAGTAAAGAATAGCTGCATTGAGCACCGTACTCTTTCAAGAATAATCTTTAAGAGATCAGTAAACACTGGAAAGATGGGACAGAAGCCTGAGGTGGCAGTGAGCAATGCTACTGGGGCAGGAGCAGCTCAATGCAGGGTGGTGAGATCAGCTGTGCCACTTGAAGAATGTAAATCAGTGTCATGAAAGGGCACGTGCAGAAAGCGTTGAACTGGCATATAGACTGTTGTATATATTCTCACCAAGATAGTTGGTTTTTTTTTAAGTTTTAAATATGCTGAACAAGTAATAGTCTGCAGAGCCCCAGGGCACACACCCAAACCACACCAAACCAAACCCACTGCCATCGAGTCCTTTCCAACTCACAGTGACCCTTACAGGGCAGAGAGGAACTGTCTCGACGGGTTTCTGAGACTGTAACTCTCTCCAGAGTAGAAAGTCTGTCCTTTCTTCGACAGAGCTGGTGGTTTCGAACTGGGTTGACAGCCCAGCTTGTAACTCACTACCCACCAGGATTGAGGCACACAGACTACACAATTACATGAAAAGGAACTCAAGGGCCATACGTTGTGAAGAAACTTCCCAATGGATTTGGGTAGATTATAGCAGAACAGTGTCCTTGCCATGGGCTGAGGCAAGAGTCGGTGTGATGGGTACAGGCAGTCAGAACGTAGCTCACTTTAACCCAGGGCGTGCTCCTGACACGTGTAGACCCCTTGCAGGCCACACAGTGTAAATACATACCTAAAGAAACAAGGGACAAAGCACGAACAGCTACACACACACCACGTTCACCACAGCGCCGACTCAGAATAGCAAGAAGCTGGAAACCAGTGGAAAATAAATGAAGAAACTGATACACACAATAAAATACTGTGCATCACTAAATAATAATGATAACGCTTGTGAGATACCTCCCGACAAGGATGGATGTGGAGGATAATATGCTGAGTAAAGTAAGCCAATCACAAAAGAGCAAATACTGTATGTGAGGATTTTTTAAAATTAAGATAAAGGTATTCCTTCCCAAAGAAACAGACTCTGAGGGTTAGCAGGTGGGAAGGATCGGGAGGGAAGAGGAAGTACTAGGGCTGAGGGTAGACAGGTAGTAACTTGGTGAAGGGGAAGAAAATATCCTACGAGATGGTGAGGGGATGAGAGGGGGAAAGGCACGGTTAACAGAGCAAGTTATTGGGAAGGTTGACAGAGTTGTTGAATACAAAAATGATGGTCTGATAATGCAACCCCCATCTAACTCCCAATAGGGTAAGGAAGACTTGGAAACGAACGGATGCTATGGAATCATGTGAAGAACACTGAACACACGGGACTGCCAGAACAAGCACATCTGTCTTAAGAGTGCAGCCAGAATGTTCCCTAGAAGCCAGGGAGGCGAGACTTTACCTCGGGTAATTTGCACATGTTTATCAGGAGAGCCCAGTCCTGAAGGACAGCATCATGCTTGGTCACGTACACAGTCGGTGAAAACGAGGAAGGCCCTCAACAAGAGGAACTGACACAGTGACTGTAACAACCCTTGGTTAAAAATGCCCTTTGTGAGGCTGGCCCAGGAGTGGGTGGCAGCTTGTTCTGTTGCACCCAGGGCCACTGTGAGTGGGAAAGACACTGACGGCTCTAATGACAGAGTAACAAATGAAATGTTTCAACACGCACTACTCCTCCACGCCAAGACATTGAGAAGGCAGCTCCCTGGCCAACTGATTGGAAGAGATCCCCATTTGTGCTCATTCCAAAGAAAGGTGACATAACGGACACAGAAAGTACTGAAGGACATCATGACCACCACATGTGAGGAAAACTGCTGAAGACCACTCAACAACGGGTGCATGGCCTGGGAGCTGCCAGAAATCCAAACAGAATTCAGAAGAGGATGTGGAATAAGGAATATCATTGCTGCAGTCAGACCTATCTTGGGTGAAGGCCGAGGATACCAAAAAGTTATTTTACTGGTTTTTCTCGACTACGTGGAGCCTATCAAACAATGGATGCCCGTTTACTGCCTTTGGCTGGCTTGCTAAGTTCACATTCCAAAATTGCCGGCAAAGGCTGGGAGCACTAACAAAATTCAAAAAGTTTTTGCAAAGAACTTCTTGCAGATTTAGTCAAAATTTACAGATTCCCTACACACAGACACACATCCCCACCAGGATTACAGAATTGGGATCTCTGGAAGCACAGCTGGGAAATCTATATACTAAGACGCCTGCCTACTTGACAGAATTTTGACATAACTCCCTAACTCTTGTGTCTTCTGGTTAGTAACCCAGCCTTTCTGAAGCCTTTTTTTTTTTTTTCACCTTGCATACAGGAATTGCCTCTCTCATCCCCACTCCATGAACCTCAACCTCAGGGCACAAAAGACTGTAGGGAAGGTGAACTTCATAAATCTCCTCAGAGGCCAGCAGGAGCTCCGCTCCCCTGGAACCTCCCCACTTACCATCCTCAAAATCAGGGGGGCACTGTTTCAGGAGGGACAGGTGATCTGGGAGAAGGTGGAGACTGCTTTTTACCTGCAAAGGCCAAAAAGAGCAGGAAGGTCAGCCCCCAGTCCTCCCTCCAGCCCCGAGTCCCACTAAGCAAGCAACTACTACAACCACCCTCTCTGGGGGGGTGACCCGTCAGAGTTCCCCCAAAAGCCATACGCTCGCTGAGACACCCACTTCTCCCTAGGCACTGGTCCACTGGCACAGTTCTTTCTCTCACTAGATTCCTAGCCATCCCTCTGCCTTCGACCAGTAGGGGAGCCCCGCCCCGCTAATTCACCCACTCGCAGGAGACTCCAGCCCCCCTGGAGTGGTCCACGCCCCCTTGCCCCGCCCCCCTCCCGCCCCAGTTCTAAAGCCTCTCTGGTCAAATCCCAGATCCTCCCACGTCCCCAAGATGCCGGCTTCCGGGAATCCCAAATTCCCAACACACCTGCGCAGGCGGGACGGTCCGGCAAGTCTCCGACCCAAGAACCCGGGCCCTGCGGCCCGTTTGTTCCCCCAAGAGCAGCCCCACCCCCCCGGAACCGAATCCTCCTCGACCCCGCCTCGCGGCCCGGC
>NW_022103901.1:16210684-16215268 GCF_000313985.2 Echinops telfairi | reverse complement strand
ACACACACACACACACACACACACACACACACCCCATACCCCACACACACACCCCCCCTGCGTAGACGGCATGAGCACTTTTGTTAGGTAGCAGAACAGGGACCAGGGGTGTCTACTGGACACGCGCTAATTCAGGCCCCGAGTCAGGTAGGCTGTGGTACACCTGGGTGGGCCCAAATTAGGCCAGGTGGCCTTAATTCAGCCAAGGGGTCAACCAGTACCATCGACCATGCCTCCCGATGGAAAGTCCTAAAGGCCAGAATCCCGAGACCAACCGCCCTCGTCTCCAGCTGTCTGCTTGGGTGTGCCTCTGACTCTCCCTGTCCTCTGTCCTCCCTCCTCTCTCTCTACTCCCTGCCCCCCACCTTCCCGCCACGTGTGGGTGTGCAGCTCCCTGAGGGTGCCTGTGTTCACTTAGTGTAAAGCTGGAAACGTCTCCTATCCTTTATAAACACCCACTTGGATCACCAACCAGGCTTCAGCATGAATTCTTTCAAGGACTGAGGTTATTACCCACTGAGAAATCTTAAGAATTTCACTCTTCTCCACGCCCCACCTCATTGGTTGAGCCCACACCGACATACCTGAGGCCAACACTTCATTCCAATACCTGGAATTCCCTCCAACCGTCAAGATCCCCTTGCCTCAGACCATACGCCCCTCACACATCTCATACACAATGTCCACAACATATACCTGAACACGGACGGCATCAAGCACTGCAGAGACGCCACCAGCCTCTACAACCTCTGCACAGCAAACACGCCAACAACACTGGCCACACTTCCCGGGGAATTCCAACAGCTTAGCCCACCTGACACCAAAGAGCCACACCACCCTTGACATACCATCCCCACAGGCCTACACCTAGCACCATGTGCCTGTCCCATAACACAGTGTTCACATACCGCATCCTTCCACCCAGACCTTATCTCCACCACCACCTTCCATCCCACCGACCCCACTTCAGTGGGCCTACACGCAGCCCCGGGTCTGTGCAGACTCAGCCCAGGTCAAGTCTGTTGACACCCCACCCCCGGCAGGTGGGGCTGTTTCCCAAGCAAAGATGCCCCTGGGCTCTGACAAAGTAGTCTCCCACGGATTTCCCCAGCCACGGGAATACCTGTAGCTAGGTAGCTAGGGTTGGGGCTTGGAGCAGGCGCTGAAGGCCCTTGGAGCTTCATACTTCTGGCCCTCCAAGGAGCCTCCTGCAAGCATGTCCCAGAGGATCAGAAATTTCCCTCGTGCCTGCGTCTTTCAAAGCCCTGGCTCAGTGCTTGCCCCAAAAAATGTTTTTTAAATCATGGGACAGGAAGTTAGAAACTTTGGAGACCGGTTTCCTCTGGGCAGGTCTCTGCACTGCAGGAAGCCCTAATCTAAATGGCCTTCAGGCTCTTACCCCACAAGAGACCCTTAGTAAATACCAAATAATAATAATAATGGTGAGCGGATTTGTTAAGTGCTACTCTGTGCTGCCATCATGCACTTTGTTGTTAGCTATTGTAAAAGAAGCTAACAAGTTTTGCATTTTGAAAGCAGACCTCCCATCTTCTCCCCCCCCAAAAAAATCTCTTACCCTGGACACTAAAGGTCATCTCTTCAAATGTTAGAAATTACGCACTGTAGTGAATATTTTCTCTGTGCTTCCGCCCAACTACAAATTAACCTTTTGAAGTAGCTTGTTTAGTTTCACATAATGGCGGCTAGGTGACCAGGCTCCCAGAAACCAAAAAGACTGGTTTCCTTATTCATTAATTTTATCAACACAGATTCTTTCAGAAAACAATCAAGACTCATGAGCAAATATAGCCTGTTCTCAAAACTTCAGGGGGCTAGTCACCACGACTCACTGATTTTTGTGATTATCTTCTACACTTGTTCTTAGCCAAAAGGCCGAGAAGCAGTTGTGATTATCTTCTAATGACTTATCTAAGTTTCATTTATGCTTCAGTCATACGATAATCTTTTTTTTTTTAACTTAAATGTCAACCAATGAGAAATCGTGTTCAAAGTTCCTGATGAGCACCATATCTTAAAGTCCTAATTAATCAGAGCACTCACTCATTCTCTAATGGTAAGCTGCCCGCACGCTGTCTAAACTCACCACCATGGAGATGGTGCTGACTCATAGCTGCCCTATAAGACAGGGTAGAACTGCCCTGTGAGTTTCCGAGACTGTAACAGTTTACAGGAGTACAAAGCCCTGCCTGTCTCCCTCAGAGCAGAAGGCGGTGTTGAACATGGACCCTGAGGACCGCAGCCCAACCTGTCACCAATACTCCACCAGGTCTCCATAGCACGGCACCAACCTGCACAGCTGTCTGTTAATGTCCTGTCCCGAGTGAGTGATTGATTGTTTTCACTTTTGCATCCAACGATTTTTAAAAATATATAAATCATGTTATTGGGGGCTCTTACAGCTCCTAGAACAACCCATTTATCAATTGCATCAAGCACATTTGTATATTATCCTGTTCAAAACATTTTCTACCTGCCTGAGCCCTTCCTTGGTATCAGCTCCTCATCGTTCCCTTCCCCTCCACCCTCCCCAGAGTGGTTTATTTTTGTTATCGTGCTATTGAGGCTGTTTTTGACACACAGTGAACTCAGGACAGAAGAGCGCCACCCCACAGCATTCTGTAGGTCACAGGATTGAAAATGGCCAGCTCTGTCTCCTGGGGAGCTGCTGCATCGTTTGAAAGCACCACCCTCTCGTTAGCCACCAAGGGCGTCACTGCTGCGCCACCAGGACGCCTGTTATGTGCGATACAGCGTGTTGACGGCTTATTAAGATGGCTGTAGTTATGAGCTCTGGTCTACAGTCCTGGAGACTCCAGCACAGAGAGGCTGAGTCACACAGCTGGAAAAGGGGTGCAGCTGGGATTCAAACTCAGGCAGTCTGATTCCAGGGAACTGGGCTGGGTTTAGCACATCTCCGGTTCAACCTCCACTTCTTCGGAGACTTCTGGATGGCAGAGCCCCAGGGGGGTCTCCACTCGCATGAACACCTGGATTTCCTGAGCTCCTAACCTTGCCATTCCCTAGCTGGGCCCTGGGGGGCACTGAGCACAAGAGACCCGGACGTGATTCCCCCTCTAGGGCTGTGGTTCTCAACCCTATCATACAGTTCCTCATGTTGTGGTGACCCCCTCACACACACCATACGAGTATTTTTGTTGCTACTTCATCACTGTCATGTTGCTACTGTGATGAAGCGTCACGTCAATATCTGATAGGCAGGATGTATTTTCATGGTTACAAATTGAACATCAGGAAAGCATGGTGATGAATCACAAAAACAAGATGTCATTCTATATTGTGAAATATTTATTTCTGATGACAAATAAATGAAATGTTCTTGCCGGGTTCTCATAGGTGGGCGTAGCTGCGTGTGGACGGACACGCCTGAGGCGATAGAGGAGCCGTGTCTTGGTTCCTAAGACCATCGGAAATATGTGTTTTCCACTGGTCTTCGGCGGCCCCCGTGAAAGGGTTGTTTGACCCCCAAAGGGGTCTCGACCCACAGGCTGCGAACCGCTGCCCTAGGAAGTGAACTGGGCGAGGTGTCAGCCCCAGGCAGGAGACGTAGTGATTGAGCAGGTGAGGAGTATGGCAAAGGGGAGAGCTTATTTTGGCTAAAGGGCAAGGTAAGGGCAGCTAGTCATCGTCAAGTAGGATACAGCCCATAGTGACCCTTCGGCACAACGGAACAAACCCTGCCAGGTCCTGCAGGTGAGAGCTCTAAGGTGAGGGCAGCAGAGGGCCTTAACTGCTGCGCCAGGCCTGGGGTTTGTTTTACTATTTTCTTACTGATGCCACGGGCATTTCTATTCTAGCTCCAACAACGCAGGGATCAAGTCAACAAAATAAAGGGTGTCTTGCTTTGGGGTGTGCTTTGTTTTTTAATAGCTATCTGAGCTGAACAGCAAGACAGACGCCTGGCTTATTCTGGCACCAGAAGGAAAGAAGGAAAGGCAAGCCCTCCCACAGGGATTCGACAACTCCTGGGGTTGGAGTTTTAACTCCTTGCTGGGGACAGGGGTCAAGACCAAGGCCCCAGAGACAACTGAGGGCTCACCCCCCCCCCAGCTCCCTGCACAAGGCTGGGCCTGACAAAGGGCTTTCTCAGCAGTGCTCAAAAGAACCAGGACAACGGGTGTGGCCACTCAAGAGACGGTGGATTTCTTCTGTGAGAACGCTGCATCCCAAGCCTCACCGAAGAGCCTGGGTTCAGACCAAGCCTCGGGTGCCAAACCCAGCTCTGAGAAACTCCCCGGGAACCTGCTGAGCCTGTAAGGCTGTGGCAGATGCCAAAGCAAGCAGGCCCCAGGAGGTGTCCATGGGGCCCAGGGAACCCAGCTCTCCCACAGGCTGACTCACTCACAGAAGAGAAACCCCAGGATGTCCAGGCAACCTTCCATATTGCCACTGTTGAGAGAGAGAGGGTTCACCCCCAGGATAAACAGGTAAGTAGGCGCACATAATAATTATCACCCCCTGCTTCCTCCTGACAGCTCTTGGAGGGGGGACATTGAGGATTGGTGAGGTTAACTAATTGGCCTATAACTGCACACAGCAATGGAA
>NW_022103901.1:16196964-16210187 GCF_000313985.2 Echinops telfairi | reverse complement strand
GGTTTCAGAAACTACACCACGAGGGTTCCTTTGACTTTGGGAACAGGCATAGTTTATATCAAATAGGAAGGGTCCAGGAGCCCCGGGAGCATAACGAATTACGCATGGACTCCCCTTTTTGTCAATCTGTGCAGAGCCAATCATCAGAGAAGCTGGATTTCATGAAGAAGACTGTGGTATCAGGATTGGAGGCAGGCTTATAAAACAAGCTGCCTATGGAGATGACAGCGCCCTGCTCGCTGAAAGAGCGGACTGGACGCACTTGCCCATGAAGACGAAGGATCGCAGCCTTCAGGGTGGATTGCAACTCAATGTAAAGAAATCCCAAATCCTCACAATTGGACCAGTGGTCACATCATGATAAATGGAAGAAGGCTTGGAGCTGTCCAACGTTTGTCCTGCTTGGACCCACAATCCATGCTCCTGGCAGCAGCGGGCTAGAGGCTAAACCACGCACTGCCCTGGGTACATGTGCTGCACCAGACCGCTTGAAAGGGTTGAAAAGCAAAGATAAGCCTTCGAGGACTAACGCGTGCCTGCCCCAAGCCATAGTATTCTCACTCGCCTCCTGTGCGCGTGGCAGTTGGACCCTGGATACGGAAGACTGGAGAATTCTGAATGCGTTTGCGCGGTGGGGCTGGAGCAGGCTATGGAAAGCACTAGGGACTGCCGTGAGAACAAACACACACATCTATCTTGGCAGCAGTCCAGCCCGAAGGCTCCTTAGAGGTAAAGATGCTGAGACGTCCTCTCACATATTGTGGACATATTGTCAGGAGAGACCAGCCCCTGGAGAAGGACGTCATGCTTAGCAAAGTATCAGGGCGGTGAAAAAGCAGAGAACCTTCCGCAAGATGGACTGGCACGGTGGCTGTAACAATGGGTCCAAACATCAGAACCAGGGTGAGAATGGCACAGGACCGGGCAGTGTGTCCTTCCTTTGCCTACAGGGTCCCGATGAGTCAACACTAACTCGATGGCACCTACCACCACCACCACGTCAGCAGTTCGAACCCACGAGCCTCAGTGTGAAAGACAGATAAGGCTGTCTACTCCTGTGAAGAGTTACAGTCTCAGAATCCCACAAGGGCAGTTCTAAGCCTGTCCTGTAGGCTCACTATCGTCAGCATTGACTCTGGCAGGAAGTGTATAGGGTTCAGGCAGTGTAGGCTCTGCATGCGAGTCCTCCTGACCTTGCCATTTCTTCACGAGGCAAGCTTTGTTATTTCTTTCTTTGCCCCAGTCTCCTAACTTATGAAATGGGGATCATAAGGAGATACCTACCTCGTGGAGTTATCAGTGAAGGTGGAAAGAGTTCATATTATTGAAGTACCCTGAATAATCCTGGCACCTAATAACACGTGGCCAATAACCTTATGAGGTGGTGGTTAGCACTGAAGGAGTTCACAGGTGCACAGCGACTATGGCAGGTGCTCAGGAAATGCCAGTGGCCTTGGATGACGTTTCCCAACGAGATGGCCAATTCTGGAATCATCTCTTCTGTGGTTCCCCAGCACTAAGCTGCTGACTGAACAACATCTGAGTGAGTGGAGAGTGGGAGGGAGCGGGCCAGATGGTGAAGAAAGGGGTGGAGAGCAGGCAAGTGGGGGAAGTGGGTTCTATCCAGGACGCTGAGGTGGGCTTGGGCTGTGTCCACTGGAGTCCAGAGGAGCTGGGGGTGCCCCCACTCCCACACTTCCTGCCCCTCCCACACAAGCCCACGACATTACAGGGTTGGAAGAGCTCAGTGAGTTTATTTGGGGAGCAGGGAGGGGGGCAGACATTTCACTTGAGTTCACACGCACGCACACACACATTCACAATTTGAGCAGCATTGCTCCACAGGTCGGCCCAGCCTGCTTGGGGTTCCCAGACTTCCGAGTCAGAGATGGATCCCCGGGGCCCGAGGAGGCCTAAGCTGTGCAGAAGAAATAGTGAGAGGCTATTATAGGGTTCAGCAGCCCTCCCCTCCCCAAGCATGCCCTGTGAGCCCTTTCCCCTCCGCTTCCCTGGAAGACAGTGCCCCACCTCTCCGTAGATAGGAGCGGCTCACCTGGAGAGGGTCACCTGAGGCTCCAGGCCCCCATGTGGCCACCTCCTTTCCATGCGGCTTCCGGCCCTTCCGGGCTATCCATGTTCTCATAGGAGTCTGCATCTGGGTAAGACCCGGAAGGTGTGAAACAGAGGTGGGGCCAGAAGGCGCCCTGGAGGGGAAGTCCACTCCAGAGAAACAACAGGGGGTGGCCAGGGAAGCACCCACCTTCCTCTTGATTGGGCCCAGACTGGGCGGGCAGGAAGCGGACCTGGGGGGCGGCATACAGGATCCCTCGCATATCTTCATAGGACTGGGACCCTGCTTGGGCAGGAATGGAGGCTTGGAGGGCATAGGAGCCATGAGGCAGGGGCACGGGGAGGGGGAGGAGGGAGACGGGAGGGGAGGAAGGTGGGATTCTGGAGCCCAGCTGTACTAGGAAGGAGTGCCAAGGCCAAGGTCAAGCGTCAGAATCAGAGTCAGGAGGAGATTGTAGAGAGAATTCAAAGTGAACGCTCAGGCCAGTTTTGGGCGAGGGTGAGAAGGAGGTCAAGGTCAGGTTTGGAATCGAATTGGGACCTACGTCCGTCTTCATGGTCAGAGATGGGGTAAATTAATATTGGGGGTCAGGATTGAGGCTGGGGCTGGGGTCAGAGCTGAGGCTAGACAAAGTACGTAGGGCCCTAGTATTTCTCACCAAGAGAAGTTGCTTCCCGGCTGGGGTCCCAGACAATCCCATGGGGGCTCAGCAAGTCTAGGAGAGGAAGAGGGTCTGGCCATTCCTGCTGGCCTCCAGCCCCTCGGCCCTCCAGAATGGGACTAGCCATGACAAGCAAATAACAACGAGTACATGAATGGAAGCAAAGGAAACCGGTCTAAAACAGAGTGTGGTGTGATGGCGGGATGACTCTTCTTGATCCGATCGGACTACTGAATTGTATGGTTTGTAGATGCCATGCCAAACCCTGTTGGGGCACAGGCAACGAGAAAGAAGGTGACTATCTTCTCACACACCTGCAGTCCTGGGGGCCGGCCTGGCTAGTTCTTCATCCTCATTCTCATAAGACTCAGCTGCTGGGGAAAAGAGAGAGAGAGAGAGAGAGAATTCCGGGGCGCTCCTGCCCCCAGGGTCGGTCTCTCAAGTCCACGTGAGGTTTCCTAATTACCGCTGGAGAAGGAGTCCTCCTCCTCCTCCTCAGGACTGGAGGGCCCAGCCTCAGGATTCTCATAGCCACTCCCATCTGAGGAAGAAGGAAGGGTGCTCAGCCAGGGTCCCCAGCCCAGCGCAGGGGAGGTGGGTGGTGGCGTGAGGGCGGGCAGCCTTACCCCGGGAGAGCTGGTCCTGCGCAAGGTGATTGTCGTCGTTCTCATAGAACTCAGAGGCCTGGTCACTGTCTGGCTCTTCATAAGCTTCCTCTTCCTTTTCTTTCGGGTCTGGAGGGGGGAGACCCAGTTAGGGGCCCACTCCTCCAGGCCCCTGTCACAGATTGCTCCGACTCCCCCCAGCCCCTGACACCTGCTTCTCTCTCACTCACCAGCTCCCTCTGGGCTCTGGGCTTCAGCCTCCAGGTAGTCGTTGTATGGGTTTCCAGAGGACAGGGCAGTGATGCCCAGGCCAGCCGCCCACTGCAGGGCCCGGCCTGGTGAGAGAAACCTTGTAAGGGGGAGGGTCGGAAGGGATGTGGGACTGTGAGGGTCCAGGGCCTACCCCCTGAGGAGGGGCGAGGATGCTTCTGGCTCTTGAGGGGACTCTGGGGTGAGGCACAAGCCTTTGAGCCATGGGAGCAGGATCTAGAACCGGGGTGGGGAATGCCCAGGCCTTCAAAGGCCCTCAACATTGTTAGCATTACACTCAACAAAGAGAAACCTTGTAGGCGGTGCCGACACAGTCCAACCCAAATCCACCCCCATCAAGTTGATTGCGACTCACAGAGACGCTACAGGGCAGGGTAGCACTGCCCCTGTGGGTTTGTGAGACTGGAACTCTTCGTGGGACTGGAAAGCCTCATCTCTGCCCAGAGGAGTCTCTGGGGGTTTTGAACTGCTGACCTTGTGCTTGGCAGCCCAAACGGGGCTCCATCGCACACCACTCTCTGCAACCCGTGCTGACTCAGCGACCCGCTGTGGGTGTCCGAGACCATCCCTGTGTCCCGGAGAAGCAAGCCCCAGTCTTTCTCCTGAGCTGCTGCTGCTGGTTTCGAACCGCCAATTGTGCTATCACAGCCCGACTGGTAGCCACTTGACCACCAGCGTTCCTCGCCATCACCGTAGGCGTGAATCAAACGTTTGGCGGAAGAGAGCAGGCTCATTGCTAAGTTGATCATTTCCTATGGCCCTGGCCTGATGGTATAAATCTCCAAAAAACGCAGGCCCTTGTCGGGAACACAAGGCCGGCCCCCGCCCCTGTTCTAAGGGTAAGGTAAAGGTTCTGCATGCCCGACCCGGAGAGGCCAAGAGGCCTGCGGACAGGATTCAGAGTCCCAGTTCTAAGGGCGGGGCTCAAATCTGGGGGAACCCCAATGTTCTGAAAGCTGAGCTCCGAACTCAGAGAAGGCTTGGAGCATGGGACCACTGGAGACCCCGGGGTGTCCTGTGGGTCTTCGGTTCTGGGCTGTAGCTCTAGGGTCTGCTGGGTCCTCCTACCCGTGCCCGAGGTGCTGCTGGTCGTGGGCAGGGACAGCACATTCCCGTAGTGGCTCTGGGGCCCGTTGCCTGGGGGCGGGGTCGCTTTGAAGAACCTGCCCGGGAAGGAGATGTTGCACAATGAGGCCTGGCCTGGAAGGGACTGGGGGTCCAGTCGAGACGCAGGCGAGGCACGTTGCTTGACATTAGCTCTTCTGCGCTGGGCCCACCACGGGGCAGGCTGCCGGTACTGCAGGAGGACTTCACCGAGGATGAGCTTTGAGCAGGCCTTTGACAGCCGCACACAAGGTTGCACTTGGCAGTGATGGAGGCAAGACACCACCCCCCCCACCGCCCCTCAAAGCATCAAGGGAAAGGCAGATAGGAGGGGCCGCCGCCTGCATTACCTCCTGGCGGGGTCGGTCATTCGCTTTCTTTTCCTCCTCTGGGTCAGGCCTGGTGGGCATTGAAGGGGGACCACTTGGTCCAGTGGAGAAGGTGGGGAGAGGGCAGTTCTGGGGAGATCACTTGTTGGGAGTTCAAATTCCAAGGGGGCTGGGGAGCGTGGGGGAAGGTGGAAGCACACTGGGGTCCATGGAAGGGATGGGAGGGGACATCAGACTGGCCAGTGTGGACTCATCCTGAGGACGGTGGGGGTGGGGTTTGGGGGGCCCGTTGGGGGACAGGACTCACTTCTTTGGAGATGAAGAAAGGCCACCAGGGAGCCCAGACAGAAGATCAGATAACCCATAGTCACAACCAGTACCTTCCAGCCTCCAGACTGCAGCAGCCAGTGCCATAGGGCTAGAGGAAGGGGAAGGCCAAGCTAGGACCTTGGCAAGTAGCTTACTTCTCGGTGTCAAGATCCTGGGTCCTAAATTCTGAGGAAGCTTCTCCTCCCTCCCTGTATGAGGAGTCGTGTCCCAAAAAAACCAGGGACCGGCTAGACCCAGTTTTCTATGAACAAGCTTTGACTTACAGTCAGAGGCAATTTGAGGCTCATGGGGAGCAAGAGGAAAGGGCTGCAGTGGAAGGACAGACATGGCCTAAGTCGAGAGCAGAAGTGGGTCCTCCGGTTGGACTTAAACTTGGCACACTGCTGAGGTCCAGTTTGGCGTGAAGGGTGAAGCTGAGTTTAAGAACTGTGGCTTGCCTCACATGGTCATCGTTATATTGAAGAAACAGAATGATACATCTGTTCTAGTTTTTCATCTTGCCTGCTTTCTTTCTGACGGAGGCTTTATTAGTTTTTGGTTTGGGGGGGTTAAAAATTGTTTTTCTGTGTGTGAAATCCAGGATATGTAAATCTATCAAGACAGTAACTGGAGTAATGGTGGGCGGGGGGGCATGGCAGGGGAGGTTGGGGGGTGGAATGGGGAGCTAATCATGATGAGAACAAGAAGGAAGAACATGTTCGACAACTGATTGTGGTGGTGATTCTACAATGCTCCTTTTTTTCCTTTTGAAGTCGAGAAAGGCTTTATTGAGGCAAGGAAAGAGCTCCCGGGAGGGAAGGGAGAGCAGAGAAGCACGGGGCATCTTGAGCCCCCGGGCGGGTTCCGAGTCCTAACGAGTTAGGTCAGGGAAATCGCCTGTACAGCCCCCCTTGATGAATCGCATGACATGTCCGTTACAGGCCCCTAAGAGTGGTGGGGGGTGGGGGGTGGGAAGGAGTAGAACGAGCAAAGCACTACGACCAGTTTGATGGGTGAGTCGAGTCAAAGGAAAGTTACCCGGTCCGTCCTTGGTCAAATGGGGCCCTTGGGTGGTGGTACCCTTTCCTTACAGGGGACCCTGGAGAAGCCTCTACTTGGGAGGAAGATTTGAGTTTGACTTTGTGCTGAGTTTGAGGGGGTCCCTAGAATATCCGATGGGAATGCCGGAAAATAACTGCGTGTGCGTGGATGGGCTCTGGAACAGGGTCACCAAAGAGCGGCAGATCCACAGAGCCGGGAGGGAGAAGGACCTCCCACGGGAACAGCTGGTAGCCAGGCTGAGACAGGGCAGACGGGGATGAGAGTTCAGAGAGGCATGGGGAACGGGGAAGGAACGACAACCCATACAAAGCTGACGGAAAGGAAGGCTGGTGGTAGACAATCCCGAAAAGGGAGTGTGTCCCGAAAAGAAAGGGCTGGAGTCAGTGTTAAGTGCAGAGGTTGGGGTTCAGGCTAAGCAGGCTCCTCGCCCTCCGTTTGAAGGGTTCAAGGGGCTAACTAGCCTCCAGTTCTTCCCAGTAACCCCACCTGGATGTACCACAATTGGACAAAACGCTACCTGGCCTGGCAGTGACTTTCAGCTCTATCTCCATGGTCCAGTTGCCGTGGTGACAGCGATAGGTATCAGCATCTTGAACTGTGACCTGGGGCAGCAACAGAAAAGGCCCTCCCCAGAGGGTCCCCCATACCCACATCTCTCTGACTGGGGCATCCACCTTCAGATCGAGGCTCAGCAATGAGATGTTAGGCTTCTTGGGGTGCACATGCGTCCAGGAGATGGGGCCTCTGGCCACAGAGGCAGGAGGGACCCCACAGGGGAGCCAGAGTACGGAGCCAGGGGCCACGGTGAGGTCTGAGGCAGGGAGAGCCAGAGCTAGGAAGGCCTGGATCTCGCAGCCCCATCTTCTGTGAGCCCTGCAATTCCAAATCCCTGCCCTCCCGTCCCTGGGCGCATACTTCCTGGCTTCTCTGCATCCCTTGGCACCTCACCTTGGCCAAGACTCTGGTTGGAGCTGCCCTGAGACGGGGCACATGCAGGGTCTGACTTCCAGGTCTCAGGGTGATCTTTGGCCCACACGTACACCTGGGAGCTGGTGGCAGAGTCCGAAGAGGACAAGGGGTCCTCTGAGGGCGTGGTCCCCAGGCCACAGGCCAGGTCTGAGGCATTCCACCTGAACATTTCCCCTGGGAAGAGACCCAGAGTTACCATATATACTCGAGGATGAGCCGACCCGAATATCAGCCGAGGCACCTAATTCTACCACAAAAACTGCATTTAAAATGTGCTGGGGAAACTCGGCTTATACTCAAGGATAGATGGTAGTTAACATCCAGGAGAGGGCAAGAGACAGAGGCAGAGGGGGCCCCCCCAAACCCAGAGAGTCAGTGGAGAGAGAGTCAGGGTTGTGGAGCTCCCCACACACCTCACTTTTGGTCACCGGAGCCCCTGAATTCAAGAGCAGCCTCCCTTCTCTCTCCCAGCCCCCCAGCCTGGCCCTCACCACTGCCCTCCACGCTGACCGTCCAGCCAGGCTGCCAGGCCTGCTCGGAAGTGGGGCCTGGCTGGCACAGGTAGAAGCCTCCCATCTGGTCCGAGACGTTGGAGATGAGCAGCAGGATGCCCAGGGGCCCCACCTGGATGCCCAGGCCGGGCACACCCAGGCGCAGCTCTAAGAGGGGTATGAGCTGGGAGCTCCGAGACCAGGCCAGGAGCTCCGAAGGCTTCTCGGGGGGCTCCTGGAGGCAGCTCAAAACAGCATCATCTCCCTCTGCGAGGAGAGAGAGGGAGAGAGAGAGAGGGTCCCCCTGCTCCCCTTCTCTCTGGGTACCCACGAGCTGGGAGTGACATGAGCCCTTGCAGTTCTTCCACCCTCCCTGAATCCTGAACCAGCGAGAAAATGGAGGCCCAGAGAGGGCGAGTGGCTTGGCCACGGGTCCCCTGAGTTCCGGGCCCACCCTGTACCTTTCAGACCTACCTTCTACCGTCATCAGCACATGTTTCTGGGGTCTGGCTCCCACCAGGATCAGGAAGAGGAAGACACAAAGGAGAGGAGGTAGCATGGTGGCCAGACTCCCCCAAGCACCCAGTTTCCCCCGCCCCCCTCCCGCCGCGCAGAGGATGCTGGGGCAGGCGGGGGCCTGGGGCCACTGAACCATGAGTATCCGTGGGGGCAGGTGGGCAGTCCCCCAGGGAGGTAGGGGTGGTCATGCTTCAGGCCCCCTTTTCCAAGCACCACCCCCAGACCCACAAACCTCCCCTCTTCCCCGCTACCATTTCATTTCCATCTCAGCGGGCACCACCACGTGAAACGTCTTGTTTGTGTGATTTTGGGCTTGTTCAGTTTCTGTTCCCCTACGAGAACGTGAAGCCCTTTAGAAGAGATATTGCCTCGCTCACCGATATGTGCCTGCGGCCCTGTCACATCATAGCAGGCCTCCAAGGGATACCTGCTGACCAGAGTGAATGCAGCCTTAGCGGCTCCCTGCTCCCCACTCCTCTCCACCCCGGGCTGAAGGCAATCTCCCTGCACACACACACCCTGTTCATGCCACAGCCACCTCTTGGCCTCCACCCATCTCCTTACAACTACTGTTCTGTCACACACACACACACACACACACACACACACACACACACCCGCACACACTTTGGTATTTGAACAGTGATGGGATTCAAATAACGTCACAACCATTTTGCTGCCCTCATGACCGTTTTAAGTATCTAAAACTGATATGCCAAGAAGTAGCTGATTATTTCATACAGTTAATACTTAAATAAGAACAATAAAAGAGGTACGCAAAACTCGATTGTTGTAAGAGTCTTGAAATATTAATGGGAAACAGTAAATCATACCTGACCAAAAAATAATAAAACTGTTATTTAAGATCGTTCCATGTACTTCTTGATTGGCTTTCTCGCTTGCAGTGTTCTTTGCTTTTATCCGACCTTCGTCCGCCGGCTGATTTCTCCTTCGCTCTCTTTTCACTGTGGGAGGAGGATCCCTTTCCGGTCGAGGCAGGCCAGTCAGACAATAGTCACCGTGCCTGATAGATGACAAACAGGAGACCTCTCTTCTCTGACCGCGTTATGTTCATCTTGGCAAAGCTCCTTTCTGCTTCCACTGAGCTCACAGAAATTGTTCGGACAATATTTGTAGCTCTTTGAACACTTTGGGGAACGGCATCATCCACTCATGTCTTGTGGGAACTTGGGACGTAACCCAAAGCGGAAACGACTGGCCGCGTGTCGCCCTCTGGTTGTTTGATGCTTGTTCTCTGTGTGTGACATGTTTGCTCACTGAAGTAACAAACGCAAGGGAATAAACACGTCGTATTTCATCAGAAGTGCAGCAAGGGTTATGAAAGTAATAAAGAAATGCTACAAGCATAGTTCCGCCTAATTGTTTTATACCCGTGGACGGAATGAACATCCCTACGGGCACTTAGAATATGCTGTTGCGCAAAAGAACACTGAAAGGAACGTACGTTTGTGATTTCCACATCCCACCTCAGCGAGAACCCGGATGACAAGGGCCATTTTAACAACCGGTTCGCCCAAGTCAGCCAAAAAATCAGGTATTGCTTCTGCCGAAATGGTTCGAATCAACGGAATGCCACGGCTGGATGTAAACGACCTGACTTTGAATCCCCCACTTGGCTGCTTAGTTAAATTTACAGTTTTCTTCACCTTCTAAGCCTCCATTTCCTTCTGGGTAAACTGAGGCTGATGATAGCTTTATCAAAAGGTTGTTCATAAAGATGAAACAGGACCATACGTTAGAGCCACTTTAGCCCAGCGCCCGGCATGTAGTAGGCCCTCAGTTAATGAAAAACAGCTGGCCAAGAGCTCAGGGCACGGTCCTGGGCAGGTCTCCTCCCCTGGAGACGGCGGGGATGATGACAGAGCATCTGCCCCACAGCTTGATCTCGGGAGAAAGGGGTCCACAGACATAACGTGGGCTTGGCAACAGGGTGGAGCAGGCAGGCCTCCATCAAACCGGACTAAACCCACTGCAGTCAAGCCGACGCCTGCTCATTTCCACCCTAGAGGGCCTTCTGCAGGGCCTTAGAAATGACTGCTGACCCCGCCTTACAAATCCGGCTAGACCAGAGGATGTGCACTGGCACAGACAGGGACACAGAGAATCCAGGGCGGATGATCCCTTCAGGACCAATGCTGAGAGTGGTGATACCAGGAGGGTGGAGGGAGGTTGTGGTGGAAAGGGAGACCCAATTACAGGGATCTACATATAACCTCCTCCCTGGGGGACGGACAACAGAAAAGTGGGTGAAGGGAGACGTCGGACAGGGCAAGATTTGACAAAATAATAATTTATAAATTATCAAGGGCTCATGAGGGAGGGGGGAGCGGGGAGGGAGGAGGGACAATGAGGAGCTGATGCCAAAGGCTCACGTAGAAAGCAAATGTTTTGAGAATGATGAGGGCAACGAATGTACAAATGTGCTTTGTACAATGGATGGATGTATGGATTGTGATAAGAGTCGTATGAGCCCCTAATGATTTTTTTTTTTAAAGGAAAGAAATGAATACTGACGAGTGCTCCTTCCTGAAGCAGTTCCTCTTCAGAGAGCCTTGGTGTCAGTTATGGAAAGAATCCATTTGGAAATGAGGAAATTGAGGCCCAGAAAAGACAGGGTGTTGCCCATGATCACACACTGAGCTGAGGGGGCTGTCAGTGAGCATTAGAAGGAGTTCTTCCTCCCCATTGGCCCCTTCTCTTCCTTGTCTTCTCTCTCTCTCTCTCTCTCATTGAGCATTAGAACGAGTTCTTCCTCCCCATTGGTCCCTTCTCCTCTTCCTTCTTCTTCCTTGCTCTCTCTCTCTCTCTTCCTCGCTCTCCCTTTCTTTGCCTCAGGCACTCAGGACACAAGAAATCTGCTTTCTCCCTTGCTGGTTCCCAGGCCTGCCTCACTGGGCTGTGGCTTCCTGTTTGCCCCTGAGACGCAAACCCCAGGGGACCCTCCAGATGGCAGGGCCTCCACTTCCTTTTGACGGGGCTGAGGTCGCTGAGAGAGGACAAACAGGGCTTTGGGGACTCAAGGACACCCGCTGCCTTTCATTCAAGGCACTCTCACCAGTCTGCTTCCTGGGCTTCTGCTGCAAGGGCGGTGGGGCCTTCTTTTGTAATACCTACAGTGGCTTTCCCTCAAAGCACGGCCTACAGGCCCTGCATGATGCTGCCTCCACCTGTGCTTTCTCCCTCCCCTCTCCCCACTCCGTCTGGCTCACCCCCCTGCCACTCACCCACCTCCCACCCTTCATGGCCTTTGCCCAAGTCTTCCTTCCTAGACCACCGGGCTCTTGGCTGGGCCGACTCCTTTCATCACTCAACATTCAAAGATTTGAGTGTTCAGCTCCAGTGTCACACCTTCCGAGAGACCTTCCTGACCCCCGGGTTACTTTTGCTCTCCTGCCCCCCATTGGATTTCCTTCCTAGTACCTGACCCTCGCTTGTTTATCTGTTAGTCTTCTTGGCTGCCTCCTGTATCAGAATGTTTTCTTCCGATTCACTGGCCTCTAAAACAGGCACAATAATTATTCATGGGCCAACAGGAGGAAGAAAACCAAGAAGAAGGACAGAAAGTTTCGTTTCTGGTCCCTCCTACCTATGCAATCCCCAAGACTAGTCAGTGTTCTTCTGTTTTTCAACCTCAGTATTTCTCGAATTAATTTGCTTCTCTCTGGGGACTCTTCCTTTCACAACGAGAGTTACTTCAACAGCCTCCGTCCTGGGCTCCCATCTCTTTCACTCCCCCCCTGCACATCACACGGAGAATTTCTCCTAGGTATTCCGCCTCTCCTGCTCAGCTGCTAACCGCCAGGCCAGGGGTTTAAACCCAGCAGTCTTTCCGTGGGAGAAAGACGAGGCTGACTGTTCCTGTCAAGATTTTAAATCTCGGAAACCCACAGGGGCAGCTCCACTCTCTCTGTAGGGTTGTTCTGAGCCGGGATCAATTCGATGGCAGTGTGTTGGGTGTAAGGGGTTTGGCTCAACAGCCTTCAATGGCTCGTGGGCAGGCAGGAGGCACCCCACGCCTGGCAGGTGGCTTTAATAAGCTGGGCTCTAGTCTCAGAGGGTCACAGGAAGCACTTGAATTCATCATCCAGGAGGTGACCCGGATGGATCTGCATTCTCCCAAGCTTCCCCTGGCTATGATAAGGGTGAGGGGCTGGAGGGTGGCAGCCAAGGGATCAGTCAGAAAAGTGTTCCTGCATTCATTCACTCTTCTAAGGTTACTTAGAGGCTCAGAGGGCCCAGACGGTGGTTTGAGTCCATCCTTGGAAGAAAGTCCGCTGGTCCACTTCTGAAAAACCAACCGCTGAAAAAAAAAGAAAAACTAACCACTGAAAGCCCCGGGGGAGCACAGTCCTATCCTCTGGGGAAAGGTTAGATTCACACTGAAGCCTGGTTTGTGATCCAAGTGGGTTTTTATAAAGGAGAGAAACAGTTCCAGGGTTTACAGTTAACTGAACACAGGGCCCCTCATGACACTGCACACCTACACGGGGTGGCCTGAGGCCAGAGAGAGAGAGAGAGAGAGAGACCACGGCCCAGCCGAGCAGCAGAACCTCAGCCCAGCAAGCGGCCAAGGAGCAGCTGGAAAAAGAGGGCGGTGCCCTCCAGGTTCCAGCCTTCGGGGGCCTTCTGCTGGGAGGCATGGTCCGCGGTCCTGGTTGACCCCATTAGCTGAATTAAGCCCACCTGGCCTAGTTGGGCCCACCCAGGTGTACCACCCACCTGGCTCAAGGGCCTGAATTGGTGCATGCCCTTTAGCCTGTATGACGTCCAACCTCCTGTAGGGGGCCACAAGGCCTCGAGAGGAACACCCCC
>NW_022103901.1:16173467-16196511 GCF_000313985.2 Echinops telfairi | reverse complement strand
CAGCCCTGGGTGCTGGAGCAGCCATGTGGAGACCCCTGCTAGTGCTGAGATGCTTGTTCGTTCACTGACTCAGCTTTCCTCCTGCAGTCTGTTTGTGAGGTGGAGGACTTTGTGGACTGGTGTTGGGTTAATGGGTTAATGTTCGACCTTTGGGCTTGGGCAGCATTGGGTTGGGATGTTTTCGTGATGCACACTTTCTTTACATAAAACTCTCTTATACGTGGGTTGCTGTGGATTTGTTTCTCCAAAGTACCCAGACTAATACAGCCCCTATCCTGCTACCCGACAGAAACAGCAAGGCGCTAAGAGACTCCTCATCTCAGAGAACCTTCTCCCTTTGCCTTTGTTGTGATCACACAGCCCACACGAACCCATCGAGAATTTCTACAAGGTTAATGCAGTGACTGGCTTCTTCCTCCAGCAGGGCCAGCCTTCTCACCCTCCTTTTGAGTAGCCCCCCACCCCCATCGGCAGGAACACCCTCTGAGGTTTCTGTCCGATCTTTCAAGTGACCGTGGTCCCTTTGACCAGACAGAACCCAGACCCAGACCCACTGCCGTAGAGCCCTGCCGACCCATAGTGACCCTCTAGGACAGGGTAGGACTGCCCCGTGAGTTTCCAAGCCTGTCAGTCTTGGCAGGAGTAGAAAGCCTCATCTTTCAAAACACTGCCGGGGTCCTGCGCCATCACCTTCCTCGAAAGTGTTCTTAGGTGTGAGCCCAGTGTCACAGCCACCATGTCGCTCCTGCTTGTCCAGGGCCCTCCTCTTTTTTGCTGCGCCTCTGCTTCACCAGCATGATGTCCTTCTCCAGGGATGAGTCTCTCCTTGACAACGTGTCCAAAGTCCATGAGACAAAGTCCTGTGATCCTTGCCTCTAAGGAGCACTCTGGCTGCACTCCCCAGCTTGGGAGTGGACTGAGCAGTCAGGGGGACAAGTCATAAGCAAGCAGTGTAACTTTAGATGGCGAGAAATACGCTGATGTGACCTCCTGCGGTGGTGGCTACTTGAGACAAGTTCCTCAGGAGGTCTCTCTGAGGAAGCGGCACTGGAGCTGAGGCCTGAGGCGGGGAGACGCTTCGCGTGTTCATATTCTTTTCGAGAAGGGCTGCACGCCCATCAGCAATACTTGAGACATCTGTTTCCTCTGCATCCTCACCAATCTTTGATGTGACCACTTTCTTTTTTAAATTATCCTTTATTTTTATGGATCTTTTATTGGGGGCTCTTACAAATCTTATGACAATCCTTCAGTCAATTGTATGCAGCATACTTGTCCGTAGGTTACCGTCAACATCTCCGAAACATCTTTCTGCTTGAGCCCTTGGTATCAGCATCTCTTCTTTTCCCTCCCACCCTCGTGGGTCCTTGATCGGTTACATATTATTGTCGTTATTTCCTGTCTTACCCTGTCCGTTGTCTCCCTTCACCCACATTTCTGGTATTCTTCCTCTTTGAGGGGGGGGCTATATATCCAACCTTGTGATGAGTTCCCCCTTTCTCCCCCTTTTCCCTCCCATCCCCCTACCCATCTGTTATCACTCCTCCCACTACTGTTCCTGAAGGCTTTGTGGGTTTGGGTGGTTTTTTTTGCTTCTTTAAGGTGTGCACTTTTCTTGAACTGGTCGAGTCTGTGTACAGGGAAAGCCCTGGCTCCTCCATGTCCTAAGCAGCCCAGGGGGACCCCAAAGCCTTCCTATCCTTCTAAATTTGGGGAGCCGGCCCACAATGGCTGACCATTCCAAAGGAAACTTTAAAAACAGAGAAAACCGTATTAAGGCAGAAGAATCCTTCTTTTAAAAAACAAAAAACCTCGGTTACATAATTTACACAAAAACCATGCTCTTATCCCTTTGTGCCTCTTGTGGGCCTGGCGGGGAGGAGACAGGGGGCAGAACCCCTTCTCTGGGAAACATGGAGTGGGGCCGGCTCTGGAGCAGGGCAGGAGCTTCCTGTCACATGACGTCGCACGGCTTTTGGAATGACGATTAAGTTTTTAAGTTCTCCGCAAAGATTAAGGAAGCCAGGCCAGGGAGAAGAGAAAGGGGCAGCTTATTCTGTGCTTCCCGGAGGGATTCATGGACTCCAGCAGGGAGAGAGAGAAGGAGATGGGAGCCCTGGACACCCAGGCTGGACTCCAGGGGTCCCCCTTGGGGGGACCCGAGGAGAAGTCGCGCTTGTCTGTAATGGAGAGCAAGTTTTAAGCTGGTCAGGGGAGAGGGCAAAGCAATAAAGGGAGTGGGTAGAAACAGCAGGCGGGCAAATAAAGAGGAAGGGGTGAGGATTCTCAGCTTCAGGGGCTCTAATGGGTCCCTGTCCATAAAAATCCCGAGGCAGGGTGGTGCTTTGATCACTCCGTCTGGTGCCCAGGCAGATGGCTCATTGATGTGTGGCCCCCTGGTCCTATGGAGGCAGGCAGGCTATTCCTCCTCGGACCGGTGCCTGACCCAACATCACAATGACTATTTTAAAAAGGAAAAAAATAATCCCATCCAATCAAAGTCCTCGGCCACGTTGTACAATTTGGGGAGGCTCGCTCCCTCGGCGGTCACCCTCGCCGTTCCAGTTTTTAGCTCCTGCGTCAAGCACCAAAATAAAAAGTGGAAGAAGAAAAAAATAGAGCCATACCAATCTCATCTTTTTTTTGCGCAACTTAGTTTTTTCTCAGGAAAGGGTGTAGCGCAACTAAGGAACAGTCTAGAAAGATTTTCGGTGGAGGATGGAGGGGCTGGACTCATCGTACTCCTGCTTGCTGATCCACATCTGCAGGAAGGTGGACAGCGGGGCCAGGAAGGAGCCGCAGACCCACACAGAGGACTTGCGGTCACTGGGAGCAAATGATCTGGGAGAGAAGCGGATGGATGGTCAGTGGCCAAAAAGAGCCACTTGCATATCCCAGGACCCCCACCCCAAACTAAGTCAACAGGTCCCCGGTACAGGATGGCCAGGCTGGTGGCCTTCTCCCACATTCCCATGACTGGGTGGATGCCCACCCTTGATCTTCCTCGTGCTGGGCGCCAGTGCTGTGATCTCTTTCTGCATTGTCTGCAATGCCCGGGTACATGATGTGCCACTGGACTGGCGTCGAGGTCCTTCCGGATGTCCATGTCCCACTTCATGGTGGAGTTAAAGGCCGTTTCCTGGATGCTGCAGGATTCCACTCCCAGGAAGGATGGCTGGAAGAGGGCCTCGGGTCTTGGGCAGCGGAACCAAGTGCTCGTTGCCAATGATGACGAGCTGATCGCCGGGCAGCTCTTAGCTCTTCTCCAGCGCAGAGGAGGAGATGGCCATCTCCTGCTCCTCGTCCAGGGCGACCTCGCGGGGCTTTTCCTTGATGTCGCCCGTGATCTCCCACTTGGCCGAGGTGGTGAAGCTGCAGGCCCACTCCATCAAGATCTTCCTGATGTAGTCGGCCAAGTCCCAGCCAGCCAGGTCCAGATGTGGCAGGATGGCGTGGGGGAGGGCATACTCCTCGTAGATGGGCACCCTGTGGGTGACCCCATTGCCAAAATCCACCACATGGCCAGAGGCAGACAGGGACAGCAAGCCTGGATGGCCACGTCCATGGCGGGGGTGGGGGTGGGGGGGTGAAGGTCTCGAACATGAGCTGGGTCATCTTCTCTTGGTTGGCCTTGGGGTTCAGGGGAGCCTCGGTCAGCAGCCCGGGGTGCTCTTCGGGGGCCACGTGGAACTCGTGGTCCCACTTGGTGACAGTGCTGTGATCAATGGGGTACTTGAGGGTCAGGATGCCTCCCTCCTTCTGGCCCATGCCCACCACCACGCCCTGATGCTGGGGGACATCCCACGGTGGAGGGGAAGACAGCCCAGAGGGCATCATCACCCATGAAACCAAAGCCAGCCTTGTACACACTGGGAGTCCTGGTCGACCAGGAGCGCCACGCTATCATCATCCTTGGTGAGCTTGGGAGCAGCACTGTGAACCAGCAGCCGTGAGAAGCTAGTGCTCGGAAGAGGACAAGGTCTCAGCTCATACCTGAGCGTTTTATCTGTCCTGAATTTCACGTGTCAGGAGCTCTTATTATTTTTGTATTGGGGGCTCTTACAGGTCTTATCACACTCCATCCATCCATCCATTGTGTTGAACACATCTGTCCATATGTTGTCATCTTTTCAAAATATTTCTTTCTACTTGAGCCCTTGGTATCAGTTCCTCACCTTTTTCCCTCCCTGCCCCACCCATGTCTCCTTGATAATATATAATTGATTAATTTTTTCCATGTCTTATACCAGCCGCTATCTCCCTTCACCCACTTTTCTGCTGTCTGTCTCCCTGGGAGGTGGGCTATATGTCTATTATTGTGATCAGTTCACCCTTCCCATGAGCTCTTATCTGTACCAATGTGTGTACTCTGGTCTAGCTGGATTTGTAAGGTAGAACTGGGTCATGGTAGTGGGTGATGGGGAGAAGCATTAAAGAACTAGAGGAATATTGTTTCCTCAGTGCTATGCTGTACTCTGGCTGGCTCTCAGTGATCCCTCTGTCGGGGAGATGTCCAATGTCTACAGATGGGCTTTGGGTCTCCACTCCAACCCCCTCTTTCTCATTTGGACCTTTTGATACCTGATCCCTAATCCTGTGGACACCTCATGATCACACATGCTGGTGTGCTTCTTCCATGGGGGCTTCTTTACTTCCCTGCTGGATGGCTGCTTGTTTAACTTCAAGCCTTTAAGACCCCAGACGCTGTATCCTTTCTTCACCATCGCTTTCTTCACATTTAATTATGCACCTTATTTTGTCTTCAGCGATCGTGTGATGCGACCACTTTAACTACTCAGCTAGATGTGTAGTGATACCTTATTGTGGTTTTGACTTACTTTACCCCTGGGACCCCTGGTGTGGGGTGTGGTAATCCTGTGTATCTGCTCTGTGACATCAGGGAAGTGTCTGTTGCTGTCCTGCGTTTCCATTCTGGACCGGCCTGGGATGGATCTTATATTGGCTTAAGCAGGGATGAGCCATGATCTGTTTACAAAGGTCAGCCCAGCTAGCTATCTCCAGGAGAATAAAACAGTGGGACCCAACAACAGGGAGAACTGTTAGGAGACCTGTGGAAGTCCAGAGATGATGGGACTGGGAGCTAACATTGAAAATGGAGTGAAGGAGGGGGAAAAAGAGAGGGCTCAAGTAGAAAGAAAATGTTTGGAAACGATGTTGGCAACATATATACAAATGTGCTTGATACAATTGATGTATGGGTTGTTATAAGAACTGTATCAGTCCCCAATAAAGTGACTTATTTATTTTTTTAAAAAGCAGTATGGAAATATCTTAAAGAGCCGTTTCATTGGTTTTTGTCAGATATTTTATATTTTTTCATTAATATTTTAAAACTTTCTCGTAGCATAAAATAAAGAGAAAATGGAGTAAAAAGAGGCGGATGCCTTCTGGAATATTCAGCTCATTAGAGGTAGCGCATATAGGACTTGCAGAAGGGAAAACTAATCAAGAAGGGCTTCCAGGTTCCGCACAGAAGGTGGGGCGGGTGGAGTGGACTAGAGTGGGATGTGTCCTTGGAGAAGCGGGGAGAGCCAACCCCAGCGTCTGGGCTACAGGGTGGAATTGCCTGTGGGGTCTTGGATGGGGTGCTGGAAGACAGCGAGGCTTGCCTTGGGGCAGGATTAAGAGCGAGAGGATTGGAAGGAATCGGAGACTGGCCCGGGTAGTGGTTACCCGTTACGCTGTTAACTGCGGGGTCAGCAGTTCGAAACCAGCAGCCATCCTTTAGGAGAAAGACGGGGTTTTCTTGCCATTCACAGGGGCAGTTCCAGCCTGTCCTACAGATAAGGTCGCCATGATCCGGCATTGGTTTCGGCCTTTTGGTGACTGCCTGCCCTTCGGCACGGGGTGGGGGGGGACGTGGAAGCTTCCTCTAACCACAGCTGGCGGGCAGCAGCAGGGCCGGGACTCCGAGGCACCCGGACACGCGAGGTCGCCCGGCCCTGCCCCGAGGGACGCCCCGGGCGGGCGCGGTGCCCGCGGCACAGTGGGCTGGGCTCCGGCCGGCCGGCCGGCGGAAGGGCCGATCCAAGGCGGCCTCCCGGCTCCGGGCACGGCGCGCTTCGCCCTCCGTGGGCTGAGGCCGGCTGGCGTCCCGGAGGAGGAGTCACTGGGGCCGAGCTTCCAAGGCCACGGGGAGGGCCGTCCTTTGGGGCTGGAAGGGCGGGCGTCCTCTCCCCGCAGGGCCCGCGCCGGGCAGGGGCCTGGCGGCGTCCACCCGGGAATCTTCCGCACTCAAGGCTCCGCCCGCCGGCGTCCCTGGCGGAGCCGGGAGCCGCTCCGGAAACAGCCGAGCGGATCCGGAAACAGCCGAAAGGACCCGGAAGCGGTGAACGCGGTCACTGGGGAGTGCGGGCACCCGCCGTTTGCATTGAGGCGATGGCGGCGGCGGCTGCAGCTGCGGGTAAGCGCGGCCGGCGGCGGCCGGGGTCGGTGCGCGAGGGCGGGTCCATGCACGCGATGGGCGGCGAAGGCCAGGGTGGGTCTGCGCTCCGCAGCCGGCGGGTGGGGGGGCGGGAAGGGGGAACCTGGAGGGAGGGGCGGGGCCACGCCGCTGGAACGGAGGGGGCGGGGCCTGGAGCCCCCGGTGAAGGGGCGGGGCCTGACGATTCCAAGGCTAGGGCCAGTGGCAGGTGAGCGGTGCGGTCCAGGGAGGGAAGGAGTGGGGCCCGGTGGGCCCAGCGGGCAGGGCCATAGGAAGGGAGGGGCCGAATCTTCAGACAAGGCGGGATTCAGTGTACCGAGACATCTAGAAGAGGTGGAGCTTGTTGGAAAGGGGGCGGGGCAGGTGAGAAGGGCGGGGCCAGGTGAATGCGGGCCATTCCCGCGGCAGCCCTGATTTGCACCGTGCGGTGTTTTCGGGAATATTGGGGGATCCACTAAGTGATGCGGGTTCCTGACCCCCACAGCACTGAGCTCCCAGCCCCAGGAAGGGACAAAGGCGGAGGCCGAGGCTGGGGAGCTGTGCCGGCTTCGAGCCGAGCTGGCAGGTGCCCTGGCTGAAATGGAGACCATGAAGGCTGTGGCAGAGGTGAGCGAGAGTACAAAGGCTGAGGCGGTAGCTGCGGTGCAGAGGCAGTGCCAAGAGGAGGTGGCCTCCCTGCAGGCCATCCTGAAAGGTGAGAGGGGCTTTCCCCTACATCCCGTCCATCAGCCCCATTAGGGGAGTGTGGGACAAGACAGGGTGCTGCCAGACATCACCAGAGCCCTGTGGTGGCCAGTTTAGCTCCAAGCACCGACCTCGCCTCTTCGCTCACTAATGACTGATCAGCCCTGAAGAGGAGCAGGCTTCCTGTCTGTCCCAGAGCCAGCCTCATTGTAGTCAGCCTCTGGGTCCAGCTCTGGGCCTGACCTTTCTCTCTGAGACTATGGAGTGTCAGCCTCAGTTTCCACCCACCCACCCACCCAAGGGAGTGTACACACACACACACACACACCACCCCTTGCCACCTCTCATCCTCCATTACTCATTCTAGGGATGTCTCCGCCTCTTTTTCTGTTTCCTCCTGTCGGACCGGAGGCTCCAAGGTCACTTTGGAATGTCTCCAGCCTCCTGGTGCCACCGGTTCCCCTCTGTCCTGGACAGTTCACTCATCTGGCCTTGACATTGGCTACCCGGGAAACTTGCTGACATTCGCATCACACCCTGTCACTTCCCTTGCTAAAAACCTTTCCCTGCTCCAGATGCTCCGGCGCCCTATTTCCCCCATCTCAGGCACGCACCTGTATGATGCCCTCTGATCATTGTATGCCCTCGCCTGTCATTTGTTCTCTAAATAGACCCACTTTCTTAAAACTTACTGTACATACTTGTGTATAAACACAGTTTTCCAGCACATTTTTAATGCAGTTTTTGTAGTAAAATCAGGTGCCTCGGCTGATTTTCGGGTCTGCTTATACTCGAGTTAGTAAATTAATTTTAAAGGAACCATTCTTAAACTCAATGCCATCGAGTGACCCTATACAGGCCAGGGTAGAACTTTCCTTGTGAGTTTCCTAGACTGTAATTCTTTACGGAAGGAAAAAAAAAACAACAATCCTCTTTCTCCTCTGGTCACCCAGCCAGAAAGTAACACAAGAGTTGAACCCAGGCCATTTGGTGGCAATGTTAGCCTTTCCTCCTGACATTAAGGCACTGTGCAGGTAAGTCATGCCTCTGGCTCACCCAAAATGAAAACTGCCCCTTCTGTCACCAGCTCGTCGCGCTGCCACGCAGGAGTGGCATTCAAGACACTCACTCCAGGCTCCTCCCGGCATGTCCCAGACACTCCAGCTAGAGGCACCTCTGAGCCTTTGCTCTGCCAGCAGGAGGGGCGCCTCCCAGGGATCCCAAGCCCAGGCAGGGCCTTGCGGCTCCTCCCACCACATTGGAGCAATTTCCGAGCCTGCAGGCAGCAGGGGCCCTATTGGATGGAGCTCTAGGTGGTCAGGGTTTTGGACACGTGGCCTCTCCTGTACCGCCAGTTTGCAGTGTGAGGAGACATGTGCACGGACGGATGCTCAGTGACTGCCGGGGCTCCCTTCGCAGTTGAGTTGCAGAGTTAGGGTTCAAGTCTAGGCCCCTCTTGCTGCCAGGCCTCTGCCTTCACCACTCTGGTCAATTCCTTGCATGGCCCCACTGGCTGCAGAGAGCGCCTATGCACTGACCGGTCCTCTCCCCACCCTCCCTGTGCGGCCAGACTCCATCGGCAGCTACGAAGCCCAGATGGCTTCTCTGAAGCAGGAACGGCAGCAGCAGCAGCTGGACTGCCAGGACAAGGAGCGCGAGCTAGCCCGGCTGAAGCAGCTGCTGTCCCGGGCGCACCCACTGGACTCCCTGGAGAAGCAGATGGAAAAGGTGGGGGCTGAGATCACACTGCCCGCCTCCCCCTCCCCTGCTGCCATTTGGAAAGAGGTTGAGGCAGCCAAAGACAGTGGTATCCAGGGATGGTTGAGGTCCCATTTCTGGACCCCTTGGGAGCAGAGCACCCAATGGTCATTCTAGCGACGATGGCACAGATTTAGCAGGACCGTGGCTTGCTCAGGGCTAACTAGTGGGGATGACCGAGGGCACTCAGTTAACTCCAAACAGGGAGAAATAAATGAACACTTACAGAAACCTGTGATGTGTAAGGCACCTTGCTGGGCACGACAGAAAGCCCCTCCCCAATCTTCCACCCTGTGAGGTACACCTGGTAGACCCTTCCACACAGGAGTGACGTGAGGCTAAAGGAGTCTGAGGGTGCAGTGGGTGAACTGTTTGGTAGTTCAAACCCACAGCACTCCACAGGAAAAAAAAATTTTTTTTTTTTTGCTTTATTTTACTTTTTTACTATATTGTGTGTTTTTTAAAAATCATTTTATTAGGGGCTCATACAACTCTTATCACAATCCATACATACATCAATTGTGTAAAGCGCATGTGTACATTCATTTCCCTCATCATTCTCAAAACATTTGCTCTCCACTTAAGCCCTCAGCATTAGGTCCTCATTTTTCCCCTTCCTACCCGCTCCCTCCTCCCTCATGAGCCCTTGATAATTTATAAATTGTTATTTTGTCATATCTTGCCCTGTCCGACATCTCCCTTCACCCACTTTTCGGTTGTCCATCCCTCAGGGAGGAGGTCACATATAGTTCCTTGTTATCGGTTCCCTCTTTCCTACCCACTCTCCCTCTACCCTCCCAGTATCGCCACTCACACCACTGGTCCTGTAGGGCTCATCCGCCCTGTTCCCTGTATTTTCAGTTCCTATCTGTACTAGTGTACATCCTCTGGTCTAGCCAGACCTGCAAGGTAGAATTCGAGTCATGGTAGTGGGAGCGGGGAGGAAACATTTAGGAACTAGAGGAAAGTTGTATTTTTTTAAAGTCTAATCCCCCCATAAAGATTGCCGTCCTAGAGGGTGTCTATGCGTCCGAGTCCCAGAGTCAGTGAAGCGGCCACCAGCGGTTTGAATATGACCATCTATCTGCTCCCTTCAAGAGTTGCGTCCCAGAAACATGCAGGGCCAGTTCTGCCCTGTCCTATTGGGTGGCTGTGAGTCAGTCTGGGCCCCGATGGCTGTGACTCCCGTGGGAGGTTATCACTAACAATCACAGTGGACACACATTGTTCCCATGTGCCATCTGATGACCTTGTGTGTTCACACGGTGACCTTGTTTGGTCGTCACGGTGACCTCTCGGAAGCTAGGTGTTTATTAATGACCACTTTGTCCATGAGGAAACCAGAGGTCTGAGGTGCACAGATCACCTGGTTAGGAAGACAGCGATCAAACAACCAGCAAAGGCCGAGCTCCAGATGCCCCTTGCACCTCCATTCCCTTTGGGGGCTTGGGGGGTGGAAGGCGTGATCTCTGATCCCAGAAAGCCACCTGTGCAGCATCGTCTGCTCTGGCGTCTGGTGGAGCTCAGCGGCCCCTCCATCCATTGCGCATGGACCCCAGGCCTGCCTACCCAATGTGGGGGGCTCCTCAGGCTCACCCTGCTTCTGCCCCTCTTCCCAGGAGCAATGCGGTGAGTGGACCTGAGCTTGCAGGAGGCAGCTCTGAGAGCCAGGCAGGAGGTCACACGGGGCGGGGACTGGGAAAGTAGGGACAGCAGGGCAGGAGGAGATGGGCCTTGCTGCAGGTTTCTGTCTGGGGCAACTGGGTGGCTGGCAGGGTGGTTCTTGGGGGACGGGGTGGGGTGGGGGGTGGGGGGTATGCTTATAGGGAGAGGAAGAACACACCAGGCAGGATCAGGTCAGAGGCCCAGGGTCAGCCAGGGGGAGCTGGCCAGACAGAGGCTGGTGGCTATGCAGGCTTGGCAGGAGTCCCAGCCGTGAAAGAACTAGCCAGCGGTGTGCACCACCAGGGGTGGGGTAAGGGTGGGGGGCACAGAGCAACAGGGATGAGGTTTAGCCCTGTGGCTAAAAATCCAAATGAACAGGGGCTTAAAGTAAATGGGGTTTTCTTTTTTGTCCTGTCCAAGGCAGGCTTTCCAGCACGGGTGTGACAGCCCTGAGAACTCAAACCAAACCCCAAACTTTGGCACCCCCATCATCGAGTTGGCTCCAACTCACAGCGACTCTGCCCTCTGAGGCTGTAAACCAGCGGTTCTCCACCTTCCTCACGCCGTGACCCTTTAAGACAGTTCCTCATGTGGTGGTGACCCCCCAACCATAAAATTATTTTCGCTGCTACTTCATCACTGTCATTTTGCTACTGTTATGAATCATCATGTAAATATCTGATAGGCAGGATGTATTTTCATGGTTACAGATTGAACATAATTAAATATAATCGAAGCATAGTGACTCATCACAAAACAATATGTAATGATATATTGTGAAATATTTGTGTTTCCCGATGGTCTTAGGCGACTCCTGGGAAAGGGTCGTTCGACCCCCAAAGGGGCCGAGACCCACAGGTTGAGAACCGCTACTGTAAACCTGCACCGATGGTGCTCAGGCCCCTCTACATTGCTATTAGCCTTAGGCCTCATAGTCCAAGAGGGCTGCTGGGTGCCAGCCACCCTGTCCACATTCCAGCCAGCAAGAAGAAGTGGTAGGGGGAGTAGGAGGAAAGAAAGGCAGACCCCCCTCTCTTGAAAGAAGTGCCCTGGAATGTCCCCATGGACGTCTACTTGTGCCTCCTTGGCCGACAACTTGTCGTGTGGCCGTGCTTAGTTGCGGGGCAAGGACGCTGAGACAGACTGTAGTCTAGAATGTGGCCACGTGACAGACGGACAGACGAAGTGAGCCCGAGGCAGAAGCGAAAAGGAGAATGGAGGTGAGGGAGGAAACGTGGGATCAAGGGAGCAGCAGGAAGGTTGTTGTGACCTTTGCCCTTTCACCTGCCACATGACATAGGCCGAGTCCTGTACGCTCTGAGTGGCCCCTGTTTTCTTATCTCCAAAAGGGGGTCGGGGTGGGAAACAGGGCCTTCTCGAGAGGCCTGGCAGCGTTGACGGGCTAGGGGGAGAGCACTGCACAGGCCCGAGGGTCCTGCCGTTGAGACCCTGTCCCTGCCGAGCCCGCACCCACAGGCTCACGAGGACTCGGAGAAACTGCGGGAGATCGTGCTGCCCATGGAGCAGGAGATAGAGGAGCTGAAGGCCAAGCTGCTCAGGGCGGAGAAGCTCATCCAGGAGATCCAGGTGAGGGGCGGCCGGGAGCGAGGAAGGGAGAAGCACCCTCCTGAGACCCATCCCGAAGCCTCTCTCTCCCTGTCCCGCTCTCCCCAGAGACGGCCTGAGCCCCCCGCCTCCCTGCATGGCTCCACGGAGCTGCTGCCCCTATCCCGGGACTCGTCCCCCCCTCTGGAGCCACTGGAGGAGCTGAGCGGAGACGGGGGCGCAGCAGCCGAGGCCTTCGCCCACAACTGTGACGACAGCGCCTCCATCTCCTCCTTCTCCCTGGGCGGCGGGGCCAGCAGCAGCACCTCCCTGCCCCACAGCCGCCAGGGCCTGAGCCCGGAGCAGGAGGAGACTGCCTCCCTGGTGTCCACGGGCACCCTGGTCCCGGAGGGCATCTACCTGCCGCCTCCTGGCTACCAGCTGGTCCCAGACAACCAGTGGGAGCAGCTGCAGACCGAGGTGAGTGAGTGGAAGGCCTGGCTTGCCCTCGTCCCAACACTGACTGCTCGCCTGCTGAGACCCGGCCCGAGCTCAGGCTGGGAGACCACCCTGAAGAAGGGGCGTTCTACCGAC
Source organism: Echinops telfairi (assembly GCF_000313985.2). Classification (NCBI taxonomy): domain Eukaryota; kingdom Metazoa; phylum Chordata; class Mammalia; order Afrosoricida; family Tenrecidae; genus Echinops; species Echinops telfairi. Next base: position 16,183,820 of record NW_022103901.1, on the reverse strand, counting down.
TGGCAGCAGCAGGAGACCGGCCCTCCAAGCTTAAGACCTGAGCCCCAGAGAACTGCAGGGTCAGCAGGCTCTGAGCAGGACCGGACGGACAGCAGTGTGTCTGAGGATAAGGAAGGAGTGAGGACGGTGCCTGGGGGGAATGAGGTTCAGAAGGAAGGGTCCCTGTGAGCTTGGGCCTCATGAGGCAGTCACCAAACCAAACCAATCCAAAAAACCCTGCCAACAACAGGGATTCCAGCTCACGGTGATCTGAAGGAGGCTGTCTGAGGCTGTAACTCTCGATGAGCAGGCAGCTGGTGGGTTTGAACCCCTAGCCTTGCGGTGAGGAGTCAACACTTAGTGACAGCACCACCAGGGCGCCTTTGGGCTGCCACCGAGCTCTGGTGTTAAGATGAAGAGCTTGGGGAAGCTTCCAGAAGAGTAAACCAGGCAGAGGCCTGCCCTACTTTGGGTGTTTACAAGGTGACTTGGACCACTGTGTAGGAAGAGGGGGGGTGGCTGGGTGTGGCTGGTGGGGTGAGAGGCAGGGGCCGGGAGCCTGAAGCCAGGACCCTCGGCAGGGGCAGCAGCTGCAGAAGGACCTGGAGAGCCTCGGCCGAGAGCGGGACGAGCTCCGAGAGGGCCTGAGACGGAGCAACGAGGACTGTGCCAAGCAGGTGGGCCCCTGCAGGGCCTCTGGCTTCCCTCCTTTCCCTAGGGGGCAGGCCCTGGCCTCTCACCCGACGGCCACCCTCGTTCTCCCCCCACCCACAGATGCAGGTGCTCCTGGCCCAAGTGCAGAACTCAGAGCAGCTGCTGCGGACCCTGCAGGGAACTGTGAGCCAGGCCCAGGAGCGAGTTCAGCTGCAGATGGTGAGACCTGGACGGATGCAATTGGGGCAGGGGCGGGGCGGGGCAGGGGTGGTGCCTGCCATGCCACTCTTGTGTGCTGAGGTCTGGCAGGCAGTCAGCCCTTGAACTAATGCCCCGTAGGTCCTTGAGCTAATGGCCCCAACTCAGAATGCTGGGGACCTAGTGCATGGGCCTGAGGAGGAAACGCAGGGAGCTTGGGAGGCGGAGGCTCTGCAAGCCGATGACCAGAGGGGCCAGGGGCTGGGAGCCTCTGGGTGAGCCTGGAGCGCAGGGCCCAGGGCCGCCTGCAGGGGGCCCACGCCGCCCAGCGCTCTGGGTCTTCTTGGGAAGTCTGACCTGCATTCAAGAGGGGTGTGTTAGCTTCCAATTTGTAAAGCTGACACCGAGTTTGAATGCTGATAAAAAACCTATTGTAAGGAACTATATGTGACCCCCTCCCTGGGGGACGGACAACAGAAAAGTGGGTGAAGGGAGACGTCGGACAGGGCAAGATATGACAAAATAACAATTTATAAATTATCAAGGGCTCATGAGGGAGGGGGCAGCGGGGAGGAGGGGAAAAATGAGGACCTAATGCTGAGGGCTTAAGTGGAGAGAAAATGTTTTGAGAATGATGAGGGCACTGAATGTACAAGTGTGCTTTACACAATTGATGTATGTATGGATTGTGATGAGTTGTATGAGCCCCTAATAAAGCGATTAAAAAAAAATTTTTTTAATCACGTGGCAAACCCAAAGGCACTGATTTATACACGTAGAAGCTGTTGAGTTGGAGATTGTATTGTTGCGTATATTATTTCTGACATGAACAACAGCGAGTACAAGGGAGAAGAAAATGTTCCGGAATTGACTGTGTTCCTTGGAATGACTGGGTTACTGAATTGTGTGACATGTGGCTGGCGGGCCAATAAAACTTAGAAAAAGAAGCACAGAGCCACCCACCCCCCAAAATAAGCCAAACACCCTGTGGACCCACAATAATGCCAGTGGTGGCCTGTCCAGGGTGCTGGGTGCCTCCTGTGGAGCAGGGTGGACATGGCTTGGTTCCTGTCCTTTCTAGGGAGAGGAGAGGGCTTGGGACGCCTTCCCAGCAGGCAGGCTGGGAGGCTCCAGGTTTGACTTTCCAGGGGACCAGCGGCTCGCTGGCCCACACGTCACCTGGTGCCAACTGCCCACCCACAGGCCGAGCTCGCTACCTCCCACAAATGCCTGAGCCGTGAAGTGAAGCGGCTGAGTGAGGAGAACCGGGGACTCCGGGCCGAGCCGCCGCCACCTGGTGCGCCCCCAGGCCTGGACCAGGAGGAAGGCAGGCACGAGGAGCTGCCCAGCTTAGTGCCGGTGAGGGGACTGTGGGCACCCTGCCAAGCCTTCCCTTACCATTTCTGGTGTAATTTGAATCATGCATGAAGGATGGCGTGCTTAGCCTGTTGGTTCTGAGTCTTAGGAAAAAGGTCGCTTGGTGTAGAAGACCCTCTGGAACTTTCCCTCAGCACACCTCATGGTGGCATGTGGCTGTGGGGTGTGTCTCCGCTGGGAGGATAGTCACCGCTGGGCATAGGCTAGGTCCCTTCCCCTACCCTTCCTCCTGCCCCAGCCGCCCTCCCCATGGCTCCCACCTGGCCAGTGGCCCCTGCCCTCCTGCCACACATCCCACCTGTGAGGACTCCGTCCCTCCCAGGACCTGCAGCAGCTGGTGCGGCTCACGAGGCAGGAGGCGCGGGCCCGGCAGCAGGCCTGGGAGCACGAGGCCGAGCGGCTGCGCATTGAGATTGTGAAGCTGCGGGAGGCCCTGGAGGACCAGACGGCGGCCAGGGCCAGCCTGGAGGGACAGTTGAGGGTGCAGCAGGAGGAGACAGGTGAGACAGGCGGTGCCAAGCCCCATTCTCCGGAAGGCTGGCTTCCCCACGGGCTCCAGGCATGAGCCGAGAGCGGGGAGCGGGGAGCCAGTGAGACACGGGCCAAGCATGGGCCAAGAGCAGGGATCAGGGACCCAGTGAGAACTCGCCCTGACCTCTCTCTTTCCTTTCTCCACAGAGGTGTTCGAGGGTGAGTATGGGCTAGGGCCGGCAGAGCTGGGGCCTGGGCTGGAGAGGGTTGTGGTGGGGGCGCTGGCCTGACACTCGCCCCTGGCCTGACTCCCCAGCGTCCCTGTGCAGCCTGAGGACGGAGCTGGAGCGAGTCCAACAGGAACACAGCAAGGTGAGGAGCCAGCCCACAGGGGCTCATCCCGGGCAGGGTGACAGGAAGCGGCTGCCGGGTGGAGAAGGCTCTGACCACCCCTTCCGGCCGTGTCTGCCTCCCCCAGGCCGGGCAGCAGGAAGCGCCGAAGCCACCAGTAGCCTCTAGCCCGACGGAAGAGGTCAGAGTTGTGGTTGGCAGAAAGGGGACGGCTGGGTCCACACATCCCCTGCCTCTGGCCGCAGCTCGGCTTCCTCCCCGCAGGCCCCAGTCCCTGACCTCCTCTCAGAGCAGAGGGCCAAGGTGCTGCGGCTGCAGGCAGAGCTGGAGACCAGCGAGCAGGTGCAGAGGGATTTTGTACGTCTGTCCCAGGCCCTGCAGGTATGGTGTGACCCTCCCCACCCAGTGGCAGGGGTCTTCTTCCTCTTACTGGGACTGGGCTGGCCCTCCTTAGAGGTCTGTGTCCACTCTTAGGGCCCGGCCCGCCCCATGCAGGTAGATCATGTTACATAAGCCCGCCAGCGATCATCCCTGTGACTGCCCGACTTCCCCAGGCTTCGTTCTTAGGACCCATTTCCTCCTTGGCACCCAAGTCCACCACGGGCATGGGTGGGGGGTGGGGAGGAGTGGTGGCCAGTTGGTAGGGGCTAGGCTTCCCCACCCAGGGCCCACCTTGCCCCTCCAGGTGCGCCTGGAGCGTATCCGCCAGGCAGGAACGCTGGAGCAAGTTCGCAGCATCCTGGATGAGGTGCCCCTCAGAGATGTCAGGGACATCAGGGACACCTGAGAGACCTGGTCAAGGACCGTCCCTGGCCCACCATCCCGGAGAGACTGCCTGTCTTCCCTGTGGAGCCTAAGGCCTGGGCCTGGGAACTTGGGTCCAAGGGGATGGGGGCTGCCCCTGCTCTCTCCCGCCACACCTCCTCCCAGGGGTGTCTGTGCCTCCTAGTCTCAGGGATGACACCTGGGTGAGGGGCCACGCCCCTCCCAGAACCAAAGGCGCAGGCTGGAGCCTGCAGCTGCCTGCCACTGCTGGCCCTGTGCTGGCTCCTGGGCCCGAGGCCTCCCCTCCCAGCAGCCCCTGCCTGAGACACAGTGCCAAGCTGTGTGGTGGCCTTGGTCTGCCAGGGAGCCCTCAGTGCAGGTCTCTTTCTCACATACCCACCAGCTACCCTCCAGGCGGCATGACACTAAAAGGCGGGGAGGGGGAGGGAACCCCACCACGTGCACAGAAGGGAGGCCAGACTTTTCTGTCATTTATTTTCAATAAATAAGCAGCTCAGCTCCGTCGGTCGGTCGCCTTGTCCCTGGCAAGCCCCACAAGGGGGAGGGTTTACAAGGTAAATGGGGAGAGGGGTGTGGGGCTCAGAGTTTATAAACAGACAATGTGGGGGACATGGGGGGGTGGCGTGCCACAGCTCTGGCTGAAGATGCATCCTTATGGGGAGGAAGGACTGGTTACTTCCTTCGTTCATCTTCAGGATCTGGAAAAGAAAGGCGGATGAGTGGCGGGGCCGGCAGGAGTGGGGTCGGGCCTGCGGACGCCCTGCACACTCACCTGGAGGGAGGGGCACTTGCCCTTGTGCTCCTTCACTCACCTGTGTCCCCAGACCCCACTGCCCCCACCACTGCGGCCCTAGCAACAGAGAGCTCAGCGCAGTCCCTGCGCAGCGCAGCAAACCAGTCCCAGCGCAGCGCAGCGCAGCGCAGCGCGGGGAGGCCCCAGAGAGCAGTGGGCGGCAGTAGTGGCTCCAGCCAGGTGGAGCTGTGAGTGCGCAAGTGACCTCAGGTGTGGAGGGAGGCGCAGGCGCAGGCGGCGGGCAGAACAGCTGGGGGCAAGCGCAAGAAGGGCCAATACCTGTGACACGGCTCAAAAAGATGGAGGAGGGGGAACAGGTTATCCTGTGGCCAGAGGACAGAGAGGGCCGTTACCAAGGTGGGGCGGTGAGGGGAAGAGGTTTGGGGGTGTCCCGCAGAGAGTGGGGAAAGCAGGGGGGACTGGGGTGCTCCTCCCTGGTGGACCCTGGTCCTGCAAGGCCAACAAGGACACGCCCAGCTGGGGAGGAGGAGGAGCGCAGTGCGCACGCAGGGAGGGCCTGCGGTCCAGGCGCTCAGGCTGCGAGGAGCGGAGAGGCTTACCTTCTAGATAGTTCCGAGCAATGAACTTGAGCAGCTCGTCCAGCCCGATGACCGGAAGTGAGATCTTGAGGACCATGAACCACTGGTTCCAGTCCAGGGGCCGGAGCTTGAAGATCATCTGAGGGCGCAGAGAGCACCCTGCTGAAGGCGGGTGGGAGCCGCAGACCCAGCACCGCCCCGCACCAGCCCACCCATTTCTGGTTGACATAGACCTGGGTCCCACACGGGCCCCCTAAGGGGGTCAGCAGGGAGGTGGCCTGCCCCAGGAGGAGGCTTACTGGCAGGGGGTCGACGTAGAGGATGAGGAAGTGGAGGGACATAGAGAGGCAGATGGAGCCCAGGAGCCAGATGTTCACCCAGGGCGGCATCCTCAGGAGCGACTGGTTCTCAGACAGGCTGTGAAAAAAGGAGCCAGGAGCGGAAACACGTGAAGAAAGCAAGGGGTGAGGTGAGGAGGTGGGCCTGGGGTGCAGGCCCAGGGGCGGGGCCTCACCTGTTGAGAGCATTGCACATCTCAATGGTGACCAGCACAGACAAGGCCATGGTCATGGGTTCAGGGGCCTCAAAGACCTCACAGTCCAGACCCTCAAAGTCCGGGTTGTCCTCGGTGCACTGCATGAAGTGAGTCTGCGCAGGGCCGGGAGGGGTGGGACGCTGAGTCCCTGCAGAGGCTCCAAGCACAGCCCTCCCTCCCTCCGTCCGCCCCCCTTGGCCCTCTGCCTACCAGCTGGCTGTAGTTGACCTGTGGCCCGTCCTCAGCATACAGGAACCACCAGGCAGCTGCACCTACTGTAGCCGCACCCACATAACCTGAAGCAGAAGATGGAATTTCGGGGGCTGGGTCAGGGTTCCATTTGGAGGGTGTCAGGAGAACCGCACATGCCCAGGGGCAGCTGATTGAGGGCAGGGCCCATCGGGACGAGGAGGACTTGGGGAGCCGGTGTCTTAGAGGGGAGTCAGGCCTCAGGGCTGATCAGGACTGTGAGGTTGGGGTGGGGAGGGCAGCTGCATCCCAGTCTGCCTACCCCCGATTGCCATGTAGCGGAAGAAGAGCCAGCCACTGATGAGAGGTTCCTTTGGGCTTCGGGGCGGCCGGTCCATGATGTCCAGGTCTGGCGGGTTGAAGCCCAGGGCCGTGGCCGGGAGCCCATCTGTCACCAGGTTGACCCACAGAAGCTGCACGGGGATCAGGGCCTCAGGTAGCCCCAGGGCGGCCGTCAGGAAGATGCTGCAGGAAGGAGACAGTGGGCATGGTCCTGCCGCCAGAGCCGGGTCCCTCTCCCCTCGCCCCTCCCCACCCTCCTCCACGTCTGCTTACCAGACCACCTCTCCCACGTTGGAGGAGATAAGGTAGCGGATGAACTGCTTCATGTTGTTGTAGATGGCGCGGCCCTCCTCCACGGCGGCCACAATAGTGGAGAAGTTGTCGTCGGCCAGCACCATCTCAGAAGCGGTCTTGGCCACTGCGGTGCCAGAGCCCATAGCAATGCCGATCTCCGCCTTCTTCAGGGCAGGGGCGTCGTTGACGCCATCACCTGTCTGGGAGGTGAAGGTGGGACTCAGGGCCCCTTCTGCATAGCACCCTCCTGGAAACCCTGCAGCGGGGCCTGCAGACCTCGGGTCCAGCATTAGTTAAACTTCCTCCACTCACACCCCCTTTGTGCGTGAGAAATTTGTATTCAACTCCAGGCACACACGGCCATAAAATAGAAGTATGCAAATAAACTACGGCTTTTAACGAACAATGATTGCGATATCATCGCGAACCGCAACATCGAGCTGGCGGCGCCCGGCTACAAGCGTCCACTGTGTGATGGGGACCGAGGTTGCCTCAGCGTCTCCCAAGGCAACATCAGAGATACCCTGAGCTTCTTCACCCAGTGGATTTTTTAAAAAATCTTTTTATTAGGGGCTCATACAACTCTTATCACAATCCATACATACATCAATTGTGTAAAGCACATTTGTACATTCATGGCCCTCATCATTCTCAAAACATTTCCTCTCCACCTAAGCCCCCGGCATCAGTTATTTATTTTTCCCCTCTCTCCCGCTCCCCACTCCCTCATGAGCCCTTGATAATTTATAAATTATTTTGTCATGTCTTGCCCTGTCCAACGTCTCCCTTCACCCACATTTCTGTTGTCTGTCCCCCAGGAAGGTCACATGTAGATCCTTGTAATCAGTTCCCCCTTTTCAACCGACCCTCCCTCCACCCTCCCAGTATCGCCACTCACACCACTGGTCCTGAAGGGATCATCTGCCCTGGATTCCCTGTGTTTCCAGTTCCTATCTGTACCAGTGTACCTCCTCTGGTCTAGCCAGACTTGCAAGGTAGAATTGGGATCATGATAGTGGGTGGGGGTTGGGGTGGGGTGGGAGGAAGCGTTTAGGAACTAGAGGAAAGTTGTAATTTTCATCGTTGCTACATCACACCCTGACTGGCTCGTCTCCTCCCCAAGACCCCTCTGCAAGGGGATCTCCAGTGGCCTACAAATAGGTTTTGGGTCTCCACTCCGCACTCCCCACCTCATTCACTATGGTAAGATTTTTTGTTCTAATGATGCCTGATACCTGATCCCTTCAACACCTCATGATCACACAGGCTGGTGTGCTTATTCCATGTGGACTTTGTTGCTTCTGAGCTAGATGGCCGCTTGTTTACCTTCAAGTCTTTAAGACTCCAGAGGCTATATCTTTTGATAGCCAGGCACCATCAGCTTTCTTTACCACATTTGCTTATTCACCCACTTTGTCTTCAGTGATTGTGTCGGGAAGGTGAGCATCATAGAATGCTAGTTTAATAGAACAAAGTGTTCTTGCATTGAGGGAGTACTTGAGTGGAGGTCCAATATCCATCTGCTACCTTAATAGTATGTGGGTTTATTTAATACTACAATAGTAAACCTATAAATATATGCACATAGATCTATTTCCACATCCTCATATATAAATATATTTACATGCCTGTATGTAGACCTCTATAAATGCCCTTTGCCTCCTAGTTCTTTCCTCTATTTCCTTTGACTTTCCGCTTGTCCCACTATCATGCTCAGCCTTCATTTGGGTTTCAGCCATTCCTCTTGCATGTGGTGGATTTTGAATTCAGTTTTTTTTTTTGTTTTTTTTTTAATTCAGTTTTTGGGTGTGCGCTCAGAACATCTTGCTGTGGCCAAATTTTCTTGACAACACCACCCTACACACACACACACACACACAGAGTTTCAGATTCTCTGTTCTAGTCCATATTCTTCCCACGCTCTCTCTCCTTCAGCCCCCTCCCACCAACACCGCTCCCCTCCTCAAGAGTGGTCCGAAGCCCCGCTCAGTGCCAGGGTGCCTGTGGCACTCACCATGGCAGTGATCTCGTCAAAGGACTGCAGGAACTCCACGATCTTGGACTTGTGGGAGGGCTCCACACGGGCAAAGCAGCAGGCGCGGCGGCAGGCTTCCCGCTGCTCAGCCAGGGGCAGGTCATCGAACTCCCGGCCAGTGTAAGCCCGGTCTGCCACCTCCTCCATCTCTCCGAAGATGCCGATGCGCCGGCAGATGGCGATGGCCGTGCCCTTGTTGTCCCCTGTGATCATGATCACTCGGATGCCTGCATCTCGGCACAGCTGGATGGAGCCTGTGACCTCCTTTCGGGGTGGGTCCAACATGCCTACCACGCCCACAAAGGTCAGGTCCAACTGGGGAGGCAGAGCAGAGCGACAGGGTCAGGGAGGGGCCCGGCCACCCTAGCGGCTTCATCCTGGCAGGGCCAGGCCCATTGTAGGCGACGAGAGCCAGTCTTCAGGGACCGAGAAGGACTGGAAATCAGGATGCCTCTGCCTCCAGGAGTCCACTCCATCCCATCCACCTGCTGGCCTATGGAGGCCTGGAGGGGAGGGAGTGGTCTTGATGCTCTCCCAGGGGGCACCCACTCCTAGGTCAGCGCTGGACCAGAGTAGAGGGGGCCCTCTGCAGGGGCGCACATGCTCAAGGCTCAGCTGCTCACCTAGTGCCTGCAGCCCACCCAGAAACACACTAGCACAGCCCCAGGCCGGGGGACTTGGAAGGGTGGTCTAAGGGCCCAGCCCGACTGGTGGTGTGAGAAGGTGCCGGGGGGCTGCCATCGCCCACCTCGTACTCCACGAACTTGGCAGAGTCGTCCAGGAACATGTCTTCTCGCTTCGGGGGCGTGTCCCGGGTGGCCAGGGCCAGGCAGCGCAGGGTGTCGCGGCCAGTGCCCCACTCCTTGATCACGGACAGGATCTTCTCCTTCACGGGCCCTGTCATGGGCACCCGGGTGGTGCCTACTCGCAGGTAGTTACAGCGGTCGATGACACCCTCAGGGGCCCCCTAGGAGATGGGATAGGGGGTGTCACAGAGCACTCCTTCCTGCCAGGGCCGAGTGGGGTCAGGACTTCGGGCTCAGGAGAGCCCAGGAGGGAGGCACTGGCACCAGGCGTAGTTTCTGACCTTGATGAACATCTTGTTGCCCACAGCAGCCCGGGAAGATTTGGCTGGAGAGCAATAGACGGACATGGACTTCCTGTCTCGGGAGAACTCCAGGGTGAATTCCTTCTTCATTAGCTGGCGGATGACCTGGGAGAGAGGAGATGGACCGAGAGATCAGGGTGATCCCGTGCGGACAAGGAAAGAATCTGGACCCACAACAACAGGATCTGAAGATCCCAGCAGAGCCCCAGCTGGGTCTGAGACAAAAGCTCTGTGGCACCAGAGTACACATGGAGAGAATTCCAACCCTCAGGGCGCCGCCGTCCTTCAGCGTCCAGGGCAGAGACAGGAGCTCGTGAGGCACTGACCAAGAGAACGCTCCAGGGGGCCGCAAGGGTCTGTCACTGGCACTGTCCAATGTGGTGCCCGGCACTATGGCAGCCGCACACCGAATATACGGCCAGGTGTGACTGAGAGTGGACCTGGTGCTTCTCTTTCATTTTAAGGATGTTGAAGGTCAACAACCACATATGCCCGTAGACAGCGCCGGCCGAGTGCCCGGCTTGCTGTACTCACTAAGTGCTCCATCATAGGAGGGCTTTCTCACCACATGTGTGTGTTGGGGGGTGGCTCACAGTTCTCATGTCTGCTCACATCCTCTGTCCATTGCTGGGCACGGCTTTCATTTTGAAAATTTAAAAAAATGAGCCCTCTATCAATAGACATTTAGGCTGTCTGCCACTG
>NW_022103901.1:16162881-16173090 GCF_000313985.2 Echinops telfairi | reverse complement strand
AGGGGCCGTAGGGGGTGGTGTAGCAGCCTGGAGGAACTCGGCGTGGGCCAGTCCGTAGCTATCAACAGGAGGACCTGAGAGCGAGGGCGACGGCCTGGAAGGAAGGTGTTCATCACTGAGATCCGAGGAACGCAAATGAACTTCGAGAACAGTGGAAAGGAGGGTGACCCTGATGGGTGGTGGGCGATGCGTCGGGCGGCTAACCACGAGGTCAGTAATTCCAAACTACCACCCACTCCGCAAGAGGAGGAGGCTTTCGACCCCCTTAAAAAGCCACCGTCTTGGAAGCCCACCGTGGGTCGTTAGTTCTACCCTGTCCTGCCGGGCCACCCGCCATGGGTGGGCACTGACTCGATGGCAGGGAGTTTGAGTTTGAAGAGGGGTCCCTTGTGGATTCAGTGCCCAGCCTCGTCCATTGTCCATTTCGGTCTTGAAATTTAGCAAGGGACCTTGCCGCAGAAAGAGCACTTGTAGACCTTACCTAAGGTCATTCCCTGCCCGCAGAGGCCCGCAGTGGGGCACCAGCCCTGCCTCTGCCTCCTAAGCTTTCTTGGGTGCGTGGGGTGTTGGGTGAAGAAACACTCGAGGGGGGAGTCCCCGGACTCACCGAGTTACAGGCGTTGGCCCTTTCCACCTTGGAGAGGTTCCTGATGTCGGTGTTGAACACGTTCATCTTCTCCACCAGCGTGGTGAGGGCTGTCTCGGTGGCCTCCCCGACCTTCTCATAGACACCTTTAGACTGAGACGGGCAGAGGGAGAAGAGGAAGTAGGTGGCCCAGGCTCCTCCTGTGCCTTGCTCCCACCTGTCCGACTCATCGTCCATCTACAGCTTGGAGGGGCAAGCCGTTCCCTTCCCAGGAGAGCTGCAGGGTCGGAAGGACCTCTTCCCCTTGACCCAGAGTCCACTGGAAAGGGAAGGCGGTGGGGTGGGGGCGATGAGAGGCTTTGTTGGGAGCGGGGAGGTTACCTCATTGAAGTCCAAGGAGGAGTCGTTGCAGAGGGCACAAATGGTGGCCAGCTCCACCAGCCCATCATACTGCCCTGCCCGCACTGGCTTATCATTCTTCAAGCTGGCAGCAGGGTGGGGAGGGAAGGAGAGGCGAGACAGGCCAAGAGAGAACAGGGATGAGATGCAGAGAGAGCACGGGGTGATGAGGAAGGACAGGTGGGGAAGTGGCAAACCACCTCAGAGAGCAGGTGGGAGAGAAGGCAGGGTGGTGGGGGCGGGGAGGGAGAAAGGAAACCAAATGGGAAAGGGAGAGCCAAGAGAGGGGTGGGCATCGGGGGCAGGAGGAGTGGGGTGACCCTTGGGGACTTACACCTCTCCCTCCGGAGCATAAGTGGAGCCAGTGATGGAGAACTCGTTCAGGGAGCAGGCATCCCCGTCCACCTTGTCGACGATAAACATCTGCAGGGATAGGGCATGGACATGGATGACGATCTGCTCCCCTCCCTGAAGAGGATTGATCGGCTAGTTGCTCAACGCCCGTTTCCTTCCCTCCCCACCCCCCTCTTCCCTGTGGCCCTGCAGTCACATTATCCGTGCTCCGTGCTGGTGATTTGAGAGCAGCACCACAGGCCTGGCTAGGGGCCGCTTTGGGTGTGACTGCAATAAGGACCGCTGGGCCATGCGGCTAAGTGGAAGGCAGGTCCGGGGTTCCCCAGGCTCCAGCGCCAGCGGCTTGTGGGCAGACCTGGTTTCAGAGGATGAGTTCGCCACCCACGTGCTCTCCCTGAGAAATGGCTTCACTTCCCAACATGGGCAAGGAAACCATGAACACAACAGGAGGCAGAGGCCACAGGCCAGTGGGAGCCGGGTCAGCAGGGGGGACACGGGACTCCAATGCCAGCGGGCCAGGACATTTTCCCCATGAGAGGAGAAGGAGACGGTCTAAGATCACAGCTTTCCGAGGACCAGTGAGTCTGGGAGCCTCTGGAGTTGTGCCCATTGCAGTGTTAGAAGGCAGGCGGCCCTGAGGGTGCCCCAAGGGATCCCGAGGCCCAGCTTCTCAGTATGTTTGTTTCCTGGGTGTGCTGCCCTGCGGAAGCCCGGAGGACAGGCGTCCTTTACCTTCGGATCATGGACGGGATGACCGCTCCCCACCCCACCTGCCAGGTGTGTACACGCAGATTCATCTTTGTTTCCTCTCTGACACCTAGCCTTTCTTCTCCATGATGAGCACTGACGATGGATCACATGAGATAGCAAACCCTGGGCCTCGGCGCTCAAAACGTTCACCGGGCCCCTCCTCGCAAGCACCTGCCCACCCAGGGGGCTGCTCTCAATGAGCATTTCTGTGCATCACTGCTACATGACCAGGGGGCTTCAGAAAGGTCCCTGGGAACGTGGAATTGAAAGGCCATGATCTTCTCCCACAAGCTCTTTGAAGCCCCTTGAGAAGAAGTCCAGGGGCCCTGCGGACCCAGTGGCTGTGCTTTGGGCTGCTAACGGCGAGGTCAGCAGTTTGAGAACACCAGCTGCTCTGCAGGACAAAGAGGAGGCTTTCTTTGCCCCAAAAAGATCCATCGCGGAAACCCATGGGTAGTTCTACCCTGTTCTGCGGAGCTGCTGGGGGTCAGATTCGACTAAGTGGGAGCAAGTTTGGGTTGAGTGTTTTGAGACGAGATCCAGAACCCCAGTGTGTCTGAGGCCCAGGAGAGGGTCCAGGCCGAGCTAAGAAGTGCCGGACGCTCAGGAGGGCAGGCTGGTGTGGAAGGAAGGAGCCCGAGAGCCAGACTTGGTTTGAAACAACTGTGCATCTTTGGGCAAGCTATGGACTTTTCTAGAACCTCAGTCTCCTCCTCTGACAGACAGCTAAGCAGACTGAGAGTCTCCCTGGGACTGTGGGCAGCGCTTTCCCTCCCCAGCAGTGTCCAGCACATAGATGGCGGCGCTGTCAAGGGTCTGGCTGGGGAGGAAGGATTTTCCTGGCTGACAGAAAGATGCTTTGTCTACCTGGCAACCATTTTCTCAGGTCCAGAGAAAGTAGTGAGGGGCACCCCATTTGGGGAGCCTGTGTCACCCCTGGGAGTCGGTGAGCTGACCTTGCAGACGGACATCTGGTTGGTGGTGAGGGTGCCTGTCTTGTCGGAGCAGATGACAGAGGTGCAGCCCAGGGTCTCGACGGAGGGCAAGCTCCTCACGATGGCGTTCTTCTTAGCCATCCGCCGGGTGCCCAGGGCCAGGCAGGTGGTGATGACGGCGGGAAGGCCTGCAGGGAACGGGGACAACCCAGGGGTGGAGACATCGGGTCCTCCTCCCTGGAGCCCGTCAATGCTACCTTCTTGGGGGGAAAGGCCCCATGGCTGCCATGGTTGGCCACGGGGAGAAGGACAGGCTGCCCTACCTTCCGGGATGGCGGCCACGGCCAGGGCCACGGCAATCTTAAAATAGTAGATGGCCCCTCGGAACCACGAGCCGCCGTGGACGGGGTCGTTGAAATGGCCGATGTTGATGAGCCAGACGGCCACGCAGATGAGGGAGATGACTTTGGAGAGCTGCTCCCCAAACTCATCCAGCTTCTGCTGTAGGGGGGTCTTCTCCTGCTCGGTGGCCGCCATTTGGTCACGGATCTTGCCGATCTCAGTGCCCACCCCAGTGGTGGCCACGATGCCGATGGCCTTGCCAGCTGCAATGTTGGTACCCTGCGATGGTGAAGAAAGGGCCGGGAATCAAGTCAGAGGTGACCCCCCCCCTCCTCTCCAGGGGTCCCATCTCCTCCCTCCTCCTGCGGCCCGAGGGCACAGCGGCTGACCCTGGACAGCTCACCGAGAACAGCATGTTCTTCTTGTCCTGGTTGACAGCCCGGGGGTCGGGGACAGGGTCTGTGTGCTTGATGACAGAGACGGACTCCCCTGTGGAGAGGGGCCCAGAGGGCTTTCAGATGACAGCATGTTCCTTCCCTTCAGCCCCCACCCTGATAGCCTTCCCGAGTCCGGCAGGGTGCAGTCGGGCTAGGATTCAGCACGGGTGCTGGAGGAGACCTGACCTCACACGGAGGCTGCTGGGGGGCAAGCGGTATATCCACCACCTGGAGCCCCAGCTTAACCACTTACGAAGGCGTGGCTTCCAATGGCCTAGGCTCAGTTACCCCCATTAGGCCGTGGGGGATGTCCACATGTGCGCTGCAGAACAATATCTAGGTACAGATGCAATCAGCCGGGGTACGTGAAAGGGCATCGGATACTGCAAAGGGGGTTCCTGGCCGGAGCAGGAGCAGTCCCTCGTCCCAGGAGCTCGCCCCCCTTCACTGTAATGGCTCCAGTGACTCTCCCACCTCAGCCTATCCTCGCCACTTGGGGTCACAGGGCAAATGGCACTGGCTCTTCGCCGCCTCCTTCCTTCCCAAAGGAGGTAGCAGAAGCAGCGTGGTTGGAAGTACATCAGAACGTCCCTCCAGTGCTAGACATCTTAAGGCAGTGGTTCTCAGCCTTCTTCACGTGGCGACCCTTTCATGCAGTTCCTCGTGTGTGGTGACCCCCCCAGCTACTTCATCACTGTCATTTTGCTACTGTGATGAATCGGGCGACCCTTCTGAAAGGGTTGTTCGACTCCCAAAGGGGTCAAGACCCACAGGTTGAGAACCACTGTCTTAAGGACTCCTCCCTGGGAGGAATGTTCAAGACAGTCGGAGGAGACAGGCTCGTTCTCTGGGTGTGCGTGTCCATCCAGAGGCCCAGGTAGAAGGGGTGAGTCAAAGGCTGTATGGAGAATGGCCCTGAAGGGCCTGCCCTCTCCCCTGACCCTTGCGTGTCAGGCTTGTGACAGCGTGACTAAGGCCAGTGGTGGTACACACGCTGGCAGGGGGTGTCCCCATTGCTGGATGCTCTCCTCCCTGTCCGCCCACCCAACCCTCCCCTCACCCAATCCTCATCTCCACACCCACTGGGGACCCAGCTCACCAGACCTGTGAGGATGGACTGGTCGACCCGGAGGGTGGTGGATTTGATGGAGAGGATCCGGATATCTGCAGGGACTTTGTCCCCCACTGAGGAGAGAGGAGAGGAGGGAGGTCAGCTGGGAAGGAATGCATCTTCCTGTCTAACCCACGCTCATCTTCCAGCCTGGGGAGATCATCCTGGGCTGGGTAGCCCCATTCTTGGGCTCCAGTCAGGTTCCTGGCCAGTGCTTTATTAGCCACCCAGCCCTGGTCTTAACACTCAGGCCCATGTCGAAAGCCTTTCTTCCCCTACCGGGCGGTGGGCTCCACTAGGACATGGTATGCTGCCCTGCATGGGGCGGAGCATGTGCTCAGGGAAGGCCTGCTGAGTGACTGAGGGGGGTGATGGCACTCCAGCGGGATAAGAAAGTCCAACTGAGAAGGGGAGGGACCAAGCCGAACGGAGACGGAGACGGAATGCAGGGAGAAAGATGGGGCTGAGGGCCAAGGAGAACTCGGGGTGAGTGGAAGGGAAGCGTGTGAGGGCACAAGGGAGAGAATGAAGCCAGAGCCAGGACACAGCACAGACGTGTGCACCCGTGCACACACACACAGGCACACATACAGCACAACACAGGCACTTGGCAGGAAGCATTGAGGCAGACATGAAGTTCCAGGGGGGATGCACGGAGGTGGGTCCAGCAGAGAAGGGGGTGCGGAAAGCACAGCCAGGCCTAGAGGGGCCGGAAAAACAGGACACGGTGGGAGCTGAGAATGAGGGCGCAGGGGGTGGGGGGGACTGAGAAAGACACAGGCAGGGGGGTTTGTGCAGGGTCTGCTGAGGGGAGGCAGCTGAAGAGACACATGCCTCCACCAGACGGGAAACTCCTCCCAGGGCCTCCTGCCTAATTCCACCCTGGTCCCAAGGGTGCTGCTGGGACAGGGATCCACTGCTTCTCTGTCCCCAGCCCCTGAGATCCCTCTTCTGGGCCAGAGGAAGCTTGGAAGGAGGAGGGCGGGGGTGGGTGATGGAGTCAGGCGGGGCACCCTGTCACCCAAGCCTAGATGATATTTATAGACACGCATGGCGCTGTCTCCAAACTGTCACCAAACTGGCTCTGTGATGGGCATAGGGGTCTTCAGCAAGCCCCTCCTCCCTCTCCCCAAATGCCCTGTTGGGGTGTCTGAGGAGAAAGGAAGGCCAGTCAGATGCACTCCCCGCCCGCCCTGTCAGGAGGCACGGAGAATGGTGCAGGACAAATATGAAATCCGCTGAAGGAGGTAGAATCCCAGTAATCTTAGCCACCCGGCCCCCACCCCTCCCTGGGCGGGCATTAGGTGTCCCTGTCCTGGAGAGGCGGGGCCCCTCCTCAGGCTCCCCCCCTCACGGTCCCGTGCTCTCTGCTGGGGCCTGAGTTTCCCTTACAAGGTCGGGGGCTTGAGCTGTCCCCCCAACCCCCCCCACCCCCACCCCCTTCCTCCTCCCTCAACCCTCTCTCCTTCCCCCTTGAGAGGCCTCAAGGGTGCGTCGAGGTCAAGATTTAGAGCTGACCAAGCTGGGGTGGGAGGAAGGAGAGGGCAGTCGGGCCTCAGCGGGGGGAGGACAGGGGCCATTGGCAGGCACCGAGCTCCACCTGTTGCTTGCAAGTGCTGGGTGAGAGGAGGGGGAGGTAGGGGTCTGCTGGTGCCTTGGGGACAGGACTGGCTGTTCCTGCTGAGATGCTGGTGGGGGCAGGGAGGGAGTCTGAGGCCAGAATGCCCTGGGGTGACCTCCTGAGGCGTCTGAGAAGGAGGGACAAGGGGAAGGCCACTGTCGAACCTGCTTCCAGATGTCAGCTGGCATCCCCAGCACCCACACCCTTGTCTCAGATGCTCAGGCCTGCCCAGCACTCACCGGCCACCTCCACGATGTCCCCGGGGACAATGTCCCGAGCCTTGATCCTCTGCACGGACTTCCGGTCAGCTCGGTAGACCTTTCCCATCTCGGGCTCATACTCCTTCAGAGCCTCGATGGCATTCTCTGCATTTCGCTCCTGGGGGACAGGGTGGAGGAGAGGAGGGTGGACACGGGGGACCTCTAGGGGGGTTAGGTCATGGGATGGGAGGGGGTTGGTGAGAGAAGCCTGGGGGCGTGGTGGTGGCAGGGTAGAGATGGGGGAGCAGGGGTCAGAGTCCTGGGAAAGTGAGGGACCTGGCTGGCCCAGCAGGTAGGGTGAAGCGGTTATGGTGCCTGGTGCAGAGGGCAGGTGTGTAGGGGACGCTAAAGGAGAGTCAGGCCAAACCAGGTGAACCCACCGCCAACAACGAGGAGGCAGTGTGGACTCTCAGCTACCTGACAGGGAGAGAAGTACTGAGCTGCCCCTGTGGTTTCTGGGGGTGTCAGTCTTCACTGACCACAGGACCCCATCAGGCTCCTAAGGAGCAACGGGTGGGTTTGAACCGCCAAGCAACTCAATGCTTAAGCCGCTGTGCTCCCGAGAGAGAAGGGAATGGAACCTCCCGTACACACCCCGCCCGCCCCAACTGACTTCGTGTCAGGCACTGTGCAGGGTACTGACACGCCCACCCTCTGGGACCATTCATTGGTCTGGTTTTACCGGTGAGAAAACGGATGGGGGAGCGGGTGTCACACAGCTGGTGGGAGGCAGGGAGGATGGATGCAGGAGGCATCCATCATCCATCAGGGTAAGGGGTGAGCAGGACTCAGGGCTAACCTGCCAAACCCCCACAATGGCGTTGGCGATGAGGATCAGGAGGATGACAAAGGGTTCCACAAAGGCGGTGACTGTCTCCTCGCCCTCTTCAAACCAGGCCAGCACCTGGAGCGCAGGGAAACCCGTCAGAAAGACCCGCCCCCACCCCCAGGGGTACAAAGTGGAAGCGGAAGGGGTCCAAAGACGCACAGAGGTGAGATGAGCAAGGAGGGGTGGGGTTGGGGGCGGTCGTCGCAGGCCAGCACAACTCAGGATTAGTCAGTTCGTGCTTTCGGGGGCTCCCCTGACTTGGCCGAAAAGACCCCACCCCGCAAAGTCTTCATTCACATGGCTTGGGGTGAAACTCCGGATATTCAGATCCTGTTCCACCCACCCTACCATCCACACCGCTAGGGCCCAAACCCAGAACCCCGAGGTCCTCACAGGCGCGTGGTGGCGCCCACAGCCCTCCCCAGAGTTCAAGACAGAAGAGCTCCGATTTCACGAGAGGGAGCAGGAGGGGGAGGATAGGGTTACGGGGCCTCCCGTACACACCCCGCCCGCCCCAGCTGTCGCCACTGCCAGGCAACAGCCCCGGGCAAATGTCAGGGAGCAAACTGGAGAGGGAAGCGGAGGCCCTGCCAGCTAGCTCGGCCTGGGGGGGCCTCCACTAAAGAGATGGAGGCCGCCACCGCCGCCGCCACCCAGGTGCTTGGTTTGTTTGTTTGTTTGTTTGTTTTCTTTGCTCCAGAGCCTTGTCCGCTGGCAGGGCTACGACAGGAACCAGGAGATTCCCCCAGCCCCCAAACGCAGGAGGGAGGACCTTGCGCGGCGCGGCGACCATGGAGGGGCCTTGAGGCTGTGCTGTGAGCAGAGGGCGTTCGAAGTGGTAGAGGGAAGGCCAGCTCGTCGGGGAAGGAGGAGACCCTGGAACTGGGATTCTCCTGGGGCCGAGACCCTGGGAAGGGTCGGGGTCGGGGCCGGGGTCGGGGCCGAGGGGGGCCGCGCTTGGGTCACGCTAGCACCAGCGGCTCTTTCCCGCGTCTGCCCCGGCGTCTTTCCCTCGGCCAATCAGCGTCAGGAGGGCGGGGCGGGGCGCCAGGATGCGCCAGGATTGGTGGAGCGGCGCGCGGGCCCCAGAGCATGCCGGGAGTAGTAGTCTCGGAGCCCTGGGGAGCCCCGGTTCCGGGTCCCCGTCTGAACTTTCCGGGAAGCCGGGGCATGAGGCGGGTAACCCCAGCGCTCCAAGCCCCTGGGGCTGCTGGAGCGGCTTAGCTTGAGTATTCTAACAATAGCCTTCCAGCTGAAATGAAAACTTGTCTTCGGAGCGTGGGGCAGAAGGAGGCGCCACGAGAACCAGCGTCCCGCCTTCATGCCCAGCTCGGATCTGCAAAATCGGATGCTGAGGGCTTGGGCTCGAGGCTCGATGGTTCGATGGTTCCTATCTCCCCTCACCCCAGCTGCGAACCGAGTCATCCCCAGATACCCTTCCCACACTTACAAAGGAAATGCAGGCAGCCAGAAGGAGGATCCGTACCAGGAGGTCTTCAAACTGCTCTACCACCAACTCCCACAAGGACTTTCCTGGGGCGGGGAGAGGCCAGGGGAGGGCCGGCCCGGGGGCTCAGGTCAACAGGATGGATGTCTGGGGCTCCAGGGATAAGCTAGGGTCCAGGGCCTGAAAGGGGGCTGCCTTGGTCCTGGGATGGAAGGGTCCAAGGTGAAGGGCAGCCAGGCCCTGAAGAGTAGGGCGGCGGTGGGAGCAGCCAAAGGAGGCCAAAGGACAGGTGCCTCCAAGTGATGGTCCCGTGTTCAAGAACTGGCTACCTCCAGAAAAAAGTGCCCCGGAACTACTGCCCCATCCCACCCCACCCCATCCAGGTGCTACCCTCGAGGGAGGGATATTTACCCAAGGAGCGAGCGTGTAGGGCAAGAGAGTGGGCAGGGGTGGGAGAAGGAGGGTCATTTATGAGAATTCAGAAATTTCAGTCACTTACCTTCCTCAGCCGGGAGCTCTGCCCAAGTAGAAAAGAAAAGGAAATATTCACTTGAGGTTCAGTCTAATCCACCTCACACACACAGACACAGCAGGACTTGGCGGTTAAGAGAACCAGGCTTCTGGAAGGGCAGCTGAGGTTCCCCAAGGTCATCCCATTAAATTTCCTAAATTTCGGGGGCTCAGAAACCCTGTGTTCTGAGTACCCAGTACCCCCTCTTCTTCGACCTAGCTCATCCCCAAGTAACCCAGAGACTCATTCTTGCTTGTTCGTTTGGGGGTGGGGGCTGGGGAGGGGGTGGGTGGTGCAGGAGACCCTTCGCCATCGAAGAAGAAACACTCACCATTGGGGCCGTATTTGTCCAGGTGCCGCTTCACTTGGTCTGGGGTGAGGCCCGTGGTCTCGCTCACCCCAAAATGGGCCAGACATTCCTCGGTGCTCTTGGAGTGTGCAGCCTCCATTGTGCTCCCTTCCTGGGGGCCAGGGGCGCTGTATTCCTTCTAGGGGGGGTCTCACTCGTGGCGGGCCTTCCTCAGTGTGTCCACCTGCCTGTCTGTCTGGGTGTCTTGCTTTTGCTCTCTTGGGCCCCCCCCCAGGCTTTTCTTCCCTCCACGAAGCTCTGACCCCCGTCTGTCCCAC
>NW_022103901.1:16151781-16161545 GCF_000313985.2 Echinops telfairi | reverse complement strand
GGGGGGAGCAAATTGAAGGGTACCATGGAGGTGGTGCTGAAGGGCAGAGGGAGGGTCCTCTGGTGAGAGTCCAGGTGAAGTTCTGAGGGGGAGGAGCCTGAGTGGTCTGGGCTCAGGTCCTTCTTGTCTAGGACTCAGTTTCCTGAAATGAACAGCAAGGCATATATATGGGCCACCAAAAGGATTCTTTTAAGACCACTTCCAGCTCTGAGCGGAGGGAGACCGAGAGCGAAGGAAACCCCACAAGTTTGGGCTCGGAGAGGGGTGCACCAAACTGAAGGAGTTACCCCCAGACGCATCCTTTCTTCAGCTGGTACTTGGGGGAGGGGCAGCCTCCTGGGTGAGTTGAGGACATGGTGCCCCGTCCCTCCCCCTTTCTACAGGTCCAGCAAAGTCCTCCCTGACGTAGAGTCCTGCTGTGACCTGGGGGGATAGGAGGGGACTCAGACAATGTGGGCTGGGTCACATCAACAGGCACCTTCATTTGACCCACAGACTCCTCCATCTGTCCCCCCGCACCCACCTTCTCCGGCCAGTCAGGCTCAGCATCTGCCAAGCCTTTGGCACTAGCTAGGCTAGCTTCTCCCCCTACCACCTGGGTGAGTGACAGGGGCCACTGTCTTAAAGGAGCAGGGATGCCCAAACATGGAAAAGGGGGATAAGAGAGGAGGGAGCAGCAGGAGCCAAGGAAAGGAGGCTGACTTTTCGGGCATCTTGACCACTGGGCCATTTAAGGCTGCTCATTTCTACCTGCCCCCTTCCTTCCAAGAGGGGACAGTGAGGCCCACTCAGGCAGGCCTCCAGCCAAGAGCTGCAGAAGATCCCGGTGTTCTCTGGGATCCCTTCCCCCTGGGGTCTCCAGCTTGGCTCAGCCTGGTTTTGTTTGTCAAGAAAAGGCTTAAAGGAAACTAGTCTCTTGGGCCTCTCCAGCCAAGGAATGAGGCTTCTGGGCTGCCCTGGGAAGGCAAGTCCCTGAAGACTGGCAGGGTTGGTGGGGAAGGGCTGGGGGGCACCAGCTGTCCCAGATTCGGAGCAGATCAGGTCCTGCTTACACTGGGGCACCACAGCCTCCCCTGCCACCCCACTTTGACAGCATGGCACCCAGAGCCCCAGCTCATCCCTCTCAAGTCCAATTCTCTCTCCAGCTGCCTGAGGGCCAGGTCTAGGGGAGCCCTGGGGATTGGACAAAACCCAGAGAGCCAGCAGCCTTCCCCTACTGGTCCTCGGCCTGGGAGCCCAGCTGTCTCCTGTCCGTCTCCTAGCAGGACGAAAGGCCCAGAATAGCAAGGTCATGAACACGGGTCTGTCTCCTGGAGGTGGGGCAGAAACTGAGGGGCACAAGGAGGGCAAATGAGGGGCAGGGCTGAGGAGGAGAGGGCCAACCAAGGGGTGTGTGTGGGGATTTCTCCAGACCCTGGCCCTCCCCACTTGGGCAGCTACCATCAAAGCTGGGAAGCTCAGGGGTGCCCGCTGTGGGCTGAAGCCATAGTTCAGTAAGAGCTTGTGTGTGATGGGGGTGGGCGGGAGGGAGTCCTGGGGGGTGTTGCAAACTCGATGCCCACAGTGCAGGCGGGCCCAGTGTGAAGCAGGCTGGTGGAGATGGAGTGGATGCAGCCCCCACACGGCTGGTTCTTCTGAGTTTCAAGAGAAGCCAGGAGTCCGCAGCTTTTGTCTGAAATCCAAAGTCTGGCCAAACAGTCCTGTGCTCGACTGACAGCTCGGCTCTGACAGCTGGGTTCCAAGACTGGAGTGGTAACCTCTCCCAAAGGAGAGGTGCTGTCCAAAGGAGGGGACAGGGCTCTTCATTGCCCAAGTCCCCATGCCCCTGCCTCGCCTGGCTCCAGGAAAGGGGGGCAGGCAGCCTGCCCTGATGAAAGCCTGCCCAACACAGACACCAGGCCCCATTTGCTCCAGAGGGCAGGAAGTCAGACCTGCAGTATCAGAGTGGGAAGGGCCCTTGGAGACCACCAGCCCTGCTGCCTATTCACTGAGCCTGGAGACCCCAAAGTGTGGGCACACAGCCCCGCCACCAGGGGGGGCTTACAATGACGGCACTGCCTTGGACCCTCAGGTCCTGGTTCCCACCAAAGAGCCATCGGGGCAGAGGTGTGAGAAACCCTTTATTTATTGACGTGTCTCCAGTCGGTTTAAAACATCATCCTTGATACAGAACAGACAGCCCTTCCACCTTGCCCTCCCAAGACTGTCGGCATTGTCGCTTCTGTCCAGTCCTTCTGACTCACAGCGCCCCCACCTGGGCAGAGTAGAACTGCAGGCCGTGAGGTCTTCAAGGCTCTGACCTTTGGGAAGCAGCTCGCCAGGGCCTGCTTCCCAGGCGCCTCTGTGTGGGTTGGAACTTGACCAACCACCTCTCGGTGAGAAGTCGAGTGCTTACCCCTCCGCTCCACTAGGCAGTGGTTAAGGGGGCAATGGCCCCACGGCATGGGGCTGACCGTAAGAGCCCCTCAGGGCAGCAATGGAGCACAAGGCCCCTGCCAAGGGGAGGAGGACCTGTAGTGTATGGGGGGTGGGGTGGGGACAGTTCACGGGGCTCTCGAACCTCTCCTTGTACCAACATCTGTCGCCCTCTGGGGCGGAGGGCCACCGGGTGGGCGAGGGCAGGCAGGGTCTCTCACACGAAGGAATACTGGTTATTAATGGCTCTGGGATGGCCCCCTTCTCCGTCGCCCCCTAGCGGTAACTGCTGCAGCTGCACCGTCAGGTTCATGCCCGCATCCCCACCGGAGCCAGCGCTTCCCTGGGCCTCCAGGACGGGCCTCAGGGCCTCTTCCAATTCAGCCACGGGGACCAGCTCAGCCACGGGGACCAGCTCTTCCGGGACCCCTCCACTGCTCGCTTTCTCCTTCTCTTGCCTCTCTTTGGCTGCTGTGGCTGTGGCGGCCGCCACTTCTGGCGCCCTCGGCGCCTCTTCTGCCCCAGGATGTGGGGGATCTGTCCATGAGGGGGGTTCAGAGGGCGGGGGTGGGTCATGGGAGGTGATCGGTTCTGGAGGGGGTGGGGGGAAAAGAGGACAGGCGGATTGTGGAGGGAGGTCAGCTCTGGCAGCGGCCTCCCCTTCACTTGTGCCCCCCCCACCTCCCGCAGCCCTGTGCTAGCTCCCCACAACCCATCTCCTGAACAACCCGCATCCGTGGACGATGGCGCATGGGCGGCATGAGGAGGGCCACACTTACACACAGTCACTCGTTCCGAAGGGCATGAGGGTGGAGGAGGCATCGGGGTGGCACCGCTCTCCCTCGCACACCCCTGCATGGCTCCCAGCCTGCTCCCGGCCTGGGGGGGGGGTAACGAGGGGCAGATGGGACATGGGGGTGGGGGGAGAAATCACACAGGGACATCAGACATCACGGGAGGAGGGTCGGGGGTCATACTGAGCAATCCCCGAGAAGGGCAAGGTGGTGACGAAAGGGCAGAGACAAGGCTGGGGGGACAGGTGGGGAGACATTCGGATGATGGACAAAGAGTCCGATGGAATGGGGATGCATCGCCCCGCTCTGTGCTCCGCCCGGAGCCCCTGCCTGCCTGCCTGCCTGCCAGCGCCCTAATGCAACCTCCTCTCCCCTGTTCTCCCCGGCCAAGCCTCTCCTCCTCACAGCCCCCGCCCCGGCGGCTTTCTGGCACACACACCTCACTCCTTGGGTGCACGGGCACCTCCTCCCCTGCAGACCTGCTCTGCTCACCCTGCTGCCGCTGGGCGGATACGACGTAGCTGACAAGGACAACGTCACTGGAGCCTCCGGACTCCAGAGGGATGGGGTGCACCTGGAAATGCTCGAGCATGTCGAAAATGGACTGGAACCACAGGTGCTGGACCCGACACTGACCTTCCTCGTTCAGCGACAGACGCAGGTGCTGTGGGCAAGACGACTTGGCGCTGAAGCACCCCAGAGAGCAGCTTGGCTTCCAGAGACCCAGGCCCCCCGCCTGCCCCACACCCCACGCTGAGCAGAGCCCAGGCTCCAGGCCCTCACCTTGGCCTTGCCCTGGAAGTTGAAAGTGAGCACGTACTCGCCACGCCTCGTCTCGCTCTGCCGTACTAGGAACACGCCGTGGGAGCCAGCACCCCCCGCCAGCACGAGCTGGGCCGCTTTGAGCCGAGAGAGCATCCCGTGGAACCATGGGTACCCTGAGAGGGGCTGCTCCCCCTCACCTCCCTCCGCCTCCCCCTGGAACAGGAATGACCCTTTAGGAAGGAGAAGGAGGGAAAGCGGAGGTCAGGGAAGACTTCCCATGGCAGGAGGATAAAATCCTTGCACCCCACGTGAGGGATCCCCCTTCCCCTGGGGGCCAAACCCTTAGCGCTCCCGGCTCGAAGAGCAGGTATCCGGGCCTAGAGGCAGGCACCCCACAAACTCTGGTACCTGTGGCTGCTTCCGGAGTGTCCAGGGGAGGGTAAGGGGCCGAAAGGGGATGAAGGGTCCCTGGTGGGGGCCCCTCTTCAATAGGGATGCGGGGGGGCAGCTCGGGGGGGAGTAGTTCCATTGAGTCAAAGTGGGAGGCGGCGATGGAGGCAGAACTGGGGGAGATGGATGCCGAGGGGCGGTCTGAGAGGCCTCCGTATGCCCCTGGGGAAATAAACAAAAAATGGAGGAAAGGGAAGCTGTTAAAACTCAAGAACTAGAGCAGGTCATGCCCCCCTGGGCCCATTTCTCCCCCAGTTCACACCTCTCACTGAGGCCCTGTGCCCCTCGGCTGCAGATACCGCCTGGGGTCCTAGGATCCAGATGTGGCCCTGGCTTTCCCCCATCAACGGCTGAGCCTGCAGGGGTACAGCGCTCTAGTATGGTCACAGGTGAGAGTGACCCATTGTTTGTTTGTTTACAGGACAAAAGGCATCAACTCCAAGAGCCACCAGAAACCCTCTTCCCACCCATCCCTAAGCCAATCTGCTTGCGCTTTACCTGGGTTTGCACGCCCTCCACATGTACCCAGCACCCGACACTGGGACCTCCAGGCCTGCCCTCCAGTAGCCTGCTGCTTCCAGCTCCCTGCCCCACCCCACTGCCCCCAGCCAGTGCTGTCCTGGGAGCTCCCACCTCTCCTCAGTAGGAGCCCCTTTTGGAAGGGGACAGCTATGTGCCCTGTGGGACTGGGGCCTGCCTGCGCAAGGCAGGCAGGATGGGCTGAAGAGAACAGGTCTCTGTCAGGGACGCCGTTCAGGGGCTTCTCAGAAAAGCCACGGCACCTCCCTGGGCCCCAGCAGGCAGTTTGAGAAACAAGGGGCTGGACTTGATGATTCCGGAGGCCCAGTCAAGCTTTGAGGCATGGTCCCTCTGTTCCTTTGCTGACTGCAGCCTGTGTGTGCACGTATGCCTGCGGGCTCAAGTGAATGCACATGCACGTGGAGCACGGAGACTCTCAAAGCACACGACGGAGGGGCCGTGGGCAGGTGCGTGGGGCCAAGCAGGGAGGCCCTTGCCTTTGTGTCTCTGGGCAGGCCGGGCTTGGCCGGGCCACACAGCAGGGTCAAGAGAAAGGCGGGCATCATCTACAAACGCCCAGAGCCATGTGTGTGTTCTGGAAGGCTGGAGAAGAGCACTGGCACCTCCAGCAGGAGCCAGTCTCCACTTTCCTGGAGAAGCTCCAAGGATGGCCAGAGAAGACTGGATGGGAGTTGGCTGGGGGCCACAGGGCGGTGACGGTGATGGGTGGCAAAGGCAGGCTAAGGGCAGCAGGCCAGCCTCTCTGGGAGGGGTGGGACCAGGGGTGGAGGAACTGCAGAGTCTAGCGCCCGGGCCCATGGCCTTGAGGGCGGGGAGTCTCTGGGGTCTGCTTACCCTGTGACAGGCGGTCATGGCTCTCGCTGGGGCCCAGCTGCAGATCCTGGCTGGGCAGGCTCTCAGAGTGATTCAGGCAGGGCAGCTCCAGGCTGTCTGTGGTCTCCCTTGTCAGGAATGCACTTCCAGGGACCAGAGGGAGGGTCATGGGGCGGGGACTGGGAGCAGGGCAGGGTCTGCAGAGACAGGGAGAGCTGTCACTAGGAGAGGGGCGAAAGGCTGCCCCAGCCCACTCCGTGAGCGAAGCCTGCCCTCACCCTGGGCTCAGGCGGTCCTGGAGGTCTGAGAGCCAGGCCTTCACGTGGAGCGCGTCGGTAGTCTCCAAGACATACTCTGCAGGGCCTTCCACCTACAGGCCAAGGCGGGCACAGAGGAGGGCTGCAGGCAGCGCACTTCCGCAGTGAGGCCCTAGCCCTGCCCTCTCTTTCTTGCCCTCTCCGGGAAAGGCTACAGCCCCAGGGACACACCCTCCGAAACTCCCCTAGGTCCCCTGCTCACATGTGCCTCCTGCTTCCTGACCAGCACCAGCAC
This sequence comes from Echinops telfairi, assembly GCF_000313985.2. NCBI lineage: Eukaryota > Metazoa > Chordata > Mammalia > Afrosoricida > Tenrecidae > Echinops > Echinops telfairi. Next base: position 16,155,216 of record NW_022103901.1, on the reverse strand, counting down.
TCTGGGGCAGGGGCACAGCACCTACCTTGACCACAAACGTGTTCTCCCGGTCGGGCATCTCCAGGGCCGTGGTGGTCCGGACGTCGGTGATGGCGGAGCAGGGAATGCTGAGCCGGGGCCGAGACGCCTGGGTCAGGGGAAGATCCAGGCTTGGGGTGTACAGACACCACCATACCTGCCCGCCACTGGCCCCCAAGATTCAGCTTTCCTGTCACCCCTTAAGAGGCAGGCAGAAGCACTGCTCACTCAGCGTCCGCCACCTCCTCCCCACTCCACTGACCCAGAGCAGGAGCTAACCTTCTAAACCAAAAGGAAGCCAGGGCCTGCCCTCCCACCTGCTCCAAGCCTTACCTTGGGCGGCACGAAGAACTCCAGGCGACTTCCTCCTCCGCCTTCTTCGCTCCGCAGCAATAAGCGGCACTTCTGCCACTGGGGTTGCCCTGCTCCCCCGCCTCCCCGGCCCACCCCGGCGGGGTCGGGCCCCGCGTCTTCAGCCCCCATGAAACTCAGCAGCTCCTCTCTCTGCACCAACCCTGCGCCGTCCTTCAGGGCGCCCCCTCCCCGACTGAGTCTCAGCTTCTCAAAGCGATGCGTCCACCGTTCCCCCGGGGACGGGCCGTCACCAACCAGACCCCGGCCAATGGTCCCAGCCCCGCCGGAGGAGTTGGAATTGCTGTTCCCCCCCAAGACCGGGGGCCCAGAGGAGGTCTCCAGGGGCCCGGCCGGGGAGGGCGGGTCCACGGCGCCCCGCCACTGCAGGATGCCGCGCACGGAGCCGCGCACAGAGCGGCCCACGGAGCGCAGCGAGAAGCGCTTCTTCAGCTTCGGCTTCGAGGAGGGGGCCGCGGAGGGGGCGCCTGCGGACCGGATGGGGCAAGCCAGGTCCTCGGAGGATCGTGAAGGGCCCAGCACGGCTAGGGGCCCGCCCACCCTGCAGCTCTCTAGGGACAGGTCATGGGGTGGGATCTCCGAGCCAGGGCTCAAGGGAGCCAGGATGGGTGGCGAGAGGGAGCCTGAGGCCCTGGCCACCTCCGCTTCAAAGTGCTGCAGGAAGAGCTCAGCAAAGCGGCGGGAGAAGGCGGCCTCGGCGCCCGGCCCTGCGTACTGCGGGTGCGAGGCCAGGTAGAGGCGGAACCGGCGGGCGAAATCCAGGGCGGCTGCCCGGGCATGGGACTCACAGAACTCTCGCCAGCTAGGAGGAGGGGGCGGCGGCAGCGGGGGAGGGGAGGGGGACGCCCCGTCCTCCTGGGCAGGGGCACCATTCATGATGGGCCCCAGGAGGCAGAGAGGGGCAGCCTGCGGGGAGGGGCAGCACGGAGGGAGCTGGCTGGAAGACCTGGGGTGAGTGGCAGCAGCTGCAGAAGGAAGAGAGAGGCACACACAGTCACCCTGGGCTGGGACAGCGGGCAGCCCCCACCCGCCCCGGGGACTCCCTGCTCAGACTTCTACTCCTCAGAGCCACAGGGAAGGGGACCATTGGGCCTTGCTTAGTCCCCACTTCCCTCAAGTCCCAGAAACCCACTCCTGCTCAGCACCCACTTTCTCGGGCTTCGGTTCCAGCACCTGATGGAGGGCCAGAAGCACACTGCTCTGAAAAGAAAAGTAAGTGCTCTCTGATCCTCCTTTCTCCAGAGAGACCTCCGCTGAGATAGATTTATCTCTCTCACGTGTGTGTACGTGTGTTGGAAAGAGTTTTAACAACCCTTACAACAGACGAACAAGGTGCAATGGTTAAGTGCTCCAGCTGCTACCCAAAAGGTTGCTGGTTCAAACACACCGGCTGCTCCCAGGGAGATGTGCTCCCATAAACCTTACAGCCTTGGGGCACCCCAAGAGCAGGCTACCCCATCCTAGCACACAGTCAGCGACGTACTAGATGAGGAAAGGGAATCTGAGAAAAGACCCAGAATTCCGAGTCTGGTTTGTTGGCGGCAGATCCCTTGCCCACAGGGAACGGAGGGACCAGCCTTCCCGATGGCCCCTGACTGCCAGCAGAGGAGCTGGTCCCACGGAGCTTTAGCTTGGAGCAAGGCTCCACTGTCTGGAAAGCTAGACTCCGGGCCCAGAGCACGAGCAGCAGAGCCTACATTTTGGGGACCTCTACAGAAGACTGCAGTGCCTGGGGAAGAGATTCCCGTAGGTCCAGCTGGGGCAGGTCTCTCTTGGCATGTTATAGACAGCTGAGGGTCCTAGGGCTGTGCCACTCCCCTGCCTCAAACTGGAGAATGTGCCCTACGGGTGGGTTAGCCCAGTGGTTAAGGTCCTGGGTCCTGGAGTCAGATTTGGGACCAAATCCTAGCTATGCCACCTATTGGCTGTGCGATTGGGAGTAAGTGAGGTCTTCTCTGAGCCCCGGTTTTCTTACCTGTAAAATAGGGAAGAACGAAAGATGCCTACCTCTTAGAACCGTTGCGAGAATGACCGGACTAGAGCAGTGCTTGGGACAGAGTAAGCAAACAGTGCATCACTGCCACCATCCTGACAGGCGCCCTGGGGTGCAGTGGTAAACCACCAGGCTGCTAATAAGGGGTCAGTGGCTGTGCTGCGGGAGAAAGTCCTGGCAGTAGATTTAAGTCTTGGAAACCTTAGGGGGGCAGTTCTACCCTGTTCTGTTTGTTCCCTGAGACGGCATCAACTGGGTGGCAGTGGGGTTGGTTGGTTCAGGGACCATCCTGAAGTTTATGGGGCAGCATAGTATTACAGCTCCAATCTTCTACAAGGGAAGGCAGAGAGAGGAAAAGGTTTACCAGGAACTAGTAACGGGAAAGTGGTGGAGTTGGGCCTGGTATTTACGGTCCTCCGATCTTTTCTTAGTACTCCTCCTCCCCTATGATGTTGGAAGGTGACAGTCCCTGGGCAGGGTGAGGGCCGCTCAGGAAAGTCTCCCCAGATGCTCAGAGACCTGGCTGCAAGTCAGCCACCTCGCCTTGCCTTTCTCCTCAGTCTCCTCAGTCTCGGTCCGACAGAGCAGGCACCAACCACAGCGACAACTCCCAAATCCGGAGAAGAGGCCAAGAGATGCAGGAGTCACGGAGCCCAGAGGAACCCCGCCAAGAGGTGCAGACACAGCAGAGACCAATCTCAGCCAGAGGCTACCGCAGCTCTCACGGGCCCACCTGACCCCTGCACCACCGACAGCCCCAGTGACCTGCCGGCCCGCTGACCCTGCGACTCCCGAACTGGGGACTCAACTGCTCATCTGTCAAGCGGGGCTGACACGTCGCCCCGGTGCACCTGCTACCCCCCGACCCCCTCGGCACGGTCCATTTCCCGAAGAGCTGGGGATGGGGGGGTGGAGGGTGGTTCGGACTCCCTGGGCCTGGTGATCAATCCATTGCGACTCGACTCAATTCCCTGGCCACCCCTCGCCCGACCATTGTGGGGGCCGCGGCCTGCTGGGGACTCTCCCGGCCCGTTGCACCCCCTCTGAGGGGC
>NW_022103901.1:16149147-16151493 GCF_000313985.2 Echinops telfairi | reverse complement strand
CCTCCCCACCTCTCCGCGACCAGCTCCCAGGACGGTTTTGCGCAGGCGCCGGGCCCCCTTTTCCCCGTCACCGAAGGAAGAGACCATAGAGAAGAAAGATGAGAGGGAAGGGCATCTTCATACTCACTTCCGCCATCCTCGTCCTCCTCGGCGCGGACCCTGCACGAAGGTTGTGCGAGTCTCGTAGGGCTTCGCGGACGCCCTCCATGGCACTCAGAAGACACCACAAAATCAGTCATGGGGAAAGGTTGGATCCTTCTGGAGGAGGTGCGGGACAAACTAGAAATCAACCATAGAGAAGCCACCCGAAGGGGTAGAGCACCGAGGCCCGGTGGCCGGCTAGAGCGGCCCTGGGGGAGCGGCAACCAGCGAGATGGTCAGTCCTTCGGCCGAGTCGGCTGCAGCCTAGAGCGCCTGGCCGGTGACTGAGGGGCCGAGGACACCGCCCCCACGGAGAGCGGCGAGGCACGACGCGGATGACCTTGGGGAGTCCCCGCAAGGAGGCGGAGCCTGAACTTCTGACCTTGGCTGCTTGGAGGCGAAACCGGTGGTCCAGCAGGTGGCCGTTGGGGAAAGAAGGGGGCACCCATACTTCGTAGGTCAATTTTGGACGTCCTTGTGAGACATCGGGAGGCCTGTGGGCGTCTCAGCCTGGGGCTCTGGGAAGATATCAAGGCTCTCTAGAAATCCCGAGGTGCCAATGAAAAGGGAGAGAGTTGGAGTCCACCCACCCCGAGGTGCCTCGAAGAACGGGCTGGCAGTCAGCTTCTGAACCGGAAGCCGTGGGGAAGCACAGGGCATCTCTGACCCGGGGTCCCCTGGAGGAGTCACATTGATGTTTTTACATTAACTCACTCAGGCTTTAGAATAACCACGGGAAACAATTGTGGGTGTGTTTTTTTTGCATTTTTGAAAAATCATTTTATTGGGGGCTGGTACAGTTCTTACCACAATCCATCCATCCATTGTGTCAAGCACATATGTACACTTGTTGCCTGTTTTTTATTTAACCATCCCACCCTACAATTGTTGACCCTGTGCAAGCAAACAGAGCAATAAGGTTCTTTAAGCCTTGGTCAGTCACGGTGGACTAACCAGATTAAGTTAGTGACCAATGAGCAAACAAGAGTCTCATCAGTTACCTGCCCCCTCAGGTGACCTCCGCAACCAACCTGTTGTCTTCTGAGCAGTGCAGTGAGTTAGGAAAATACCATAGGAACTACATTTAAGTAATTTAGGCTACAATGGCTTTAAGCTTAGTCCAAACAGTTTAGCAACTCTGGTGGAAGGAGCGTTTCTCTTCTTTTGGGATTTCCGGCAAAATCTCCAGAACTGACTTTATCAGTATTAGTGTCTTGAATCCTGTGCCCCTCCCAGAACAGAGGCAAGCAAACTCAAGGGACAGATATGGATGAACGCCTGATTCATAAAAAATATTTGTTCAGAATTGAAGATCTCAAGATGGAGTAAACGCCTTGGGAAAGGGCAAGTCCTGGTCTACCTACTCTTGTTGCCCTGCCCTACCAACTACCTGCAGCTCAGAGATGGCCTTTGTTACCGTCTTCATCACCATCTCTGCCTGTCCTTTTCCAGCCCAGAGGACCATGCCAATGGAAAGGACCCCATTCTTGTGGCACCCCTCATGCTCCTTTCTCTAGGGGACTCATCATTGTCTGGGAGAGGCCCAGTGAATGAACACAGACAAGCAAGAGGTTAGGGAAGAGAAGTTAGGTGCCCAAGTGGTTTTTTTCTTGTGTGATGATGTTAAGAAAGTGTGACAAGGAGAAACCGGTAAGCGGGTGGAGAAGCAGGAGGAGAGAAGGACCAGGGACGTTGAGCTCAGGCAGAGGGCAGTTCAGCTCTTACAGCGTCACTAGCTGGAACCAATTCCATAGCACACTGCGGTTGTTTGTTGGTACCCTGAGGGAGACTTGATTCTCAGGGGGAAGGGAACCCAGTGGAGAGAAAATAACGGGTGAAACCAGGTTCTTGGGGAGGTGGGAAGGGACAAAACCAAGGCCCAGGTTAAGCCAAGGAGGGCAGCACTTCTTTCTCAGGAACAGAGGGACTAGTGCTCAGGATGCTTTCAGCTGCAAGTGAAACAACCCCAGCTGAAGCTATGTACCAGTTAGAGCTGGAATTCTAGTAAAACCCGCGCTTTGTGCAAGGCGCCAGCTTACAGAGCGCGCTGACTCCATTCAGTCTTACCAAGGTGACCAGATTTTAACATTGGTAAAGCGGGACACCATTGACAAAACTCATATCCTGGCGAAATAGCCACATGGCAACCGAAAACCGTATACCCTAGCTTGTCGTGCATTCTTTCCGAAAACCGGGACTTTTTTA
>NW_022103901.1:16145488-16148905 GCF_000313985.2 Echinops telfairi | reverse complement strand
GGCCAGCCCGGGGAGGGGCAGTCTGGCCTTTAAAGAACTGGTCCAGCAAGTCTTAGTGATTTACCTCAGAGATGGCAGCCTGTCATCTAAAGTTGGGGTTCTGTTGACTTAGGGTCATCTAAGTCATGAGTCACCTTTCACCACCACAAAGGCAGCTGGCTAAAGCCCACGGCCTCTCTTGTGTCCTAACCATGCTTCAGAAGTCCGGTCTGCAACCCTGATGAGGCGATGCTTTGTTGTCCAGGCTCTGTGATTAGCCCCATGGCCCCTGGAGGCCATTTTGGTTGGCCTCATGCTGATGTCCCTCATCTGAATGAAAGTCTCTCCTGTTTAAGGCTTAGTAAAAAGATGTCTATAGCAGAGCTTTGGATGTGGATCTCTCCCTCCCTAAAGCAGCTAGTTAAAACATGAAAAGAGGAGGAGCCTATCGGTTTACAGAATCGGTCAGTCAGAAGGAGACAAACTCCCTCTCAACTGCAATCAGCCTCTGTGGGTTGGCTCGGCTCTCCTCTGGACCGTTCTCATTCCTCTGCAGGTGCGCTCCCTCAGAGGCCGACAGCCATCAGCAGCTCCAAGCTTGTGTTCCATCAACTTGAACAACTCTGGCAGACACAAAAGAAAAGAAAAAAAGACTACTTTCCCTGTAGCTCCAGAAACAGGGCTGGGCCACCCAATGGCCATCCTTGGCCCAATCACAAGCAGGAAGGGTGGGTTGTGCCAACGGCTAACTGAATCATGAACTCAAGACGAGACAGGGAGAGCTCTGCTCCGTCCAAATGCCCTGGGTGGCTCTTCGAAGGAAACCAGGGGTCTCTGGTGGGGGCAGGAGTTGTTCCTGGAATTCTTATAAAGGCCATCTCGCCCCTTCCTCACCCCCAAGAGATGGGGTTTCTCCTATTCTGCCATCTTTTCTGGGATATCAAATTTAGCATAGTACTTTGGCCTGGACCTCCCTGTCCCTCCAAACCATATCCTGCACAACCTGAGCATTTCTGGGCCTAAAGCCCCCCAGGTTTGCTTGGGTCCTGCCTCTGAACATGCAGTTCCCTCTCTCTAGTTTCAGGCTCCAAAGTGGGGCCACCTTCTAGGGAGCCACGTAGGGCTGACCCACCTAGGCCACTTCTGGGGTGTCTGACTTGGCAGACGTTGTGTGACATTTCCAACTGGGATGTCCCCAGTCATGCCTGTGGGACAGGAGGGGGTGGGGGCTCTGTGTTAGGAAGGGCACACGGGGCCAGGATGGAGGTAGCTGGGGAGAAGGGACCAGGCCTGGGGGCAGGGTGTGCAGTGGTCCAGGAGGGGGCTGATGAGCAGTGTGGGAGGGGTGGCCCCAGTTCTCGGAGGCCACGCCAGCACTGCCCGGCTGGCAGGTGGGGACAAGAATGAAGGATGCCATCAAGCTTCCCCTCAGGGTCTGTGGACACTCGGGATCAAGCTCTGGGGCCGAGTCAATCTGCCCCTCGAGTGGCCAAGTCCGTGGCCAAGTCAGCCCCAGGGCTGGACCCATTTCAAGGACACCAGATCTCCCGCTCCTTCCGTAAGTCTCTGCCTGGAGGGTTCAGCCTCTTCACTCCATTCCCATGTTATAATAAACCCCAAGGCCCCCAGAGTGACAGTGATCCAGCTTATAAAACAAACGTGGATACGGATTTTGTTTTCCAAGGAAAACCTCACACGAAGTCTGTACCAAATGCCCAACAGATATGATCCAACAAACGGTCCCTTCAGCAAACACGTCTTCACTAGTTAGTCCCTGCGCTTCAGCGTGAGAAGAAAAGTTCCGATTGTCAAAGAGAACCCAAGCAAAGGAGTAAGCGAGGAGATAGGTGGCGCAGCGATGAAAGCACGCAGCAGTTAACAGAAAGGTCCGTGGTTTGAACCCACCAGCCACTGTGGGAGAAAGATGGGGCCGTTGGCTTCCACAGATCACAGCCCAGGAACCCCCCAGAGTTCTACTTTGTCCTTTAGGGTCGCTGTGAGCAGAATCACACCACAGCGATGAGCCTTCTAAATTCGTAAGATGATCTCACGGCAACCGTTTCAGGGTTTGTCCAGCCTCCATGGCTCCAGAAAGTCTGGATGCCACAAGAGGCTTTCTGTATTTGGGGAACCCCCCAATCATTTGTGCCTCCCCAGTATCAGAGCTAGACTATACGTCTGCCTCCTCTGAGCCATGAGCTAGGCTTCACTCAGCAGATACATCCATGTGAGAGATGTTGTGTGGTTGTGTGTGTCGCTTTGCTGACTTGCCAGCAGCAGCTCTGGCACTCGGGGTTTGGTGGAAGGGTCATGGTCGTTTTCTCATGGGGTCAGATCTGTGGCTTGGGCGTTAGTTCTCAGCCCTCTCCACAAATCTGTCTGCAGCTTACTACTCTAATCCTTCTTCAGTTTAAACCAGCCGACATCCTCTGGGTTATCTGTACCTAGATTCTCGATGGACTCATTTGCTGCTTTACACATTCAACAACCTCAAGAGCAGCACACATTTTTTCCCCCCTTTAGACTCTTCTTGGCACCATGTTCCTCAAGCTTCATGTGCCTAAACCCAAACTCGCTGCCAACTCATAGCAACCCTCTGGGCCAGGGTACAACTGCCCCATGGGCTTCCGAGACAACTCTTTGTAAGAGTAGAAAGCCTCACCTTGCCTTTCTCCCTCTGAGTGGCTGGTGATTTTGAACGCTGACCTTGCAGTTAGCACTCCAATGCCGTAACCACTATGCCACTTCCCCCAAATTAAGGAGCTCACATGGCGCAGTTAGTTAAGCAGTGGGCTGCTGACCAGTGGTTCAAACCCACCAGCCGCTTGGCAGGAGAAAGAGGGGGCGGCCTGCTTTGTAAAGGTTTACAGCCCAGGGAACCCTATAGAGCAGTTCTGCTCATCCTGTAGGGGTGCTGTGAGGCAGGACGGGGCTTTGAGAGCAGTAGATTTGGGGTTTGGTTCCCCCCAATATGTGCCACTCAATTGACACTGTACATTGCTTCATTTTTAACCTCAATATCATCCAATAAACAAACAATATACATTAAAATACAGACCAAACAGAAAAGCCCATGGAATGAGGGCTTGTGAGCTTGTGAAGGAGGCCACCACAACATGTGTCAACATTGCTTAACGGGCACCTTAACTGCTGTGTAACCCTTCACGGACAAGAGTGTTATGTTTTAAAAAAAATTTTAAAAATCGTTTTACTGGGGGTTCATACAACTCTTATCAAAATCCAGTTTGTTTTTAAAAAATTGTATTGCTCTTATTCATTCCAATATATCTTCCCTTCCTGCACAGTTAGTTCTGTTGTTCAATTCCATCGGGTAGGGCTTTACAATCATTAATGCTATCAACTACCCCCCCAGCTGTGTGGCAGCTTCTGGCCTCAGGCAGAGTATGTTTGAAAGTAGATTACAAAAAAAAAGAAAGT
>NW_022103901.1:16125827-16145388 GCF_000313985.2 Echinops telfairi | reverse complement strand
CGGATAAAGGAGGAGCGTGGGCATTTGGAGGAACGCAAGCATCGCCGCAGTGCCGAAGCAGTGACAGCAATCTGTTTCCCACGCTCTTTCTACAGGTCAGGGCTGAAGGTCGAACCGTCCTGCCGCCTCTCCTTCAAGCCTCACAGTAATCCCACGATGCTTTCCCAGCTCCGCTGGATCCATTTTACAGCTGCGATCACTGAGGTTCTACCACGTGCTTTGGCCAAGTTACAGAGCTGGGGTACAGCAGAGCCAGGAGTCTAACCAGCCTCTCTGACTTGGGGGCCTGGGCTCTCAACTGTCCTGTGCATCGCCATCCCAGGGGTTAGAGAGCCTGATGTGCCCACAGTTAGACAGGGAAGAGGACCCCCGGGGGTGCCACGTCCCCTCAGCATGTAGCGAGGACCACTCTGGCTCGGGCGACCGGGAGGAGGCTGGTTCACACGCTGTGCAGCAGAGTGAGGCACTCTGATAGTAAGAGGGGCTGGGATGGTGCGGGCCTCCTTGGGTAGACAGTGGCTTGTGGCTAGACGAAACAAATGGGTGGCAGTTCTCAGCCGAATTGGGTGCCATGATTGTCTTGCACTCCTCTCCTCTTCATGCCCCCCCCCCCACACACACACACAACTTCCTGTACCCTCGGGGAATCTTTACTCCTGTCACTGTCTCTGAGGGGTCATCTCTCTTGACTACCATATACCAAGTGATCTTGAATGAACATTTGCAAATCTAACATGATTAACGAGGTATACCATGTATGGGCCATCACAGTAAGGGAAGGAAATCTTAAAGAACTAGAGGAGAGTTTTGTGGTTCATCAGTGCCACGCTGCACCCTGGATTTATCCTGTTCCGTGAGGCCCTTCTAAGAGGGACTGTCCAGTTGTCTTGCTGGTGGACTCTGGGTCTCCACTACATCCACTCCCCTTCATATCAATTTGGATGCATGTTTTTTGAACTTCTGATACCTTTCCCTGTTGACACCTCATGATTACACAGGCTGGTGTGCTTCTTCCTTGTGAGCTTATTGCTTCCCGGCTAGATGGCTGCGTGTTTCACTACAAGCAGATGCTGGATCTTTTGATTGCCGGGCACCATCAGCTTTCTTCACGTTTGTTTGCTTATGCACCCATTTTGTCTTCAGAACACAGTGTTATCTTTAAAATCAGAAGTGGCAGACCTGGATAATGACAGGAAGCACTGATGCTTGCCTAGCCAGGGAGGGGGAGGGGGAACAAGGGGTTAAGAGGCGGGAGAGAGGTAGTATGGAGCGTCACAAGGAAATGTTTGAGGGGGAGTGAGAGAGAGGGTCAGGATCTTGATTGTGGTTCAGAAAGACAGGCCCAAACTTATCGAATTGACCATTATGTATAATTTAGTGTGTGTCAATTAGACCTCGTTACGGTTGGTAAACAAAGAATCAAATTATAAAGATAGCACCACTAACGTCGTCATGCCATCCCCCCAAATTACCTCCTACAAGTGGCCAATAGTATATGAGGATAAACTCTTAGCAATGAGTGCCTGAAGGACGGGGAAAGAACAATGAAAGTGCGCTATTTACACCCCTTCCTAAGCAGGACAGAGCCCCGGTGGCACCGTGGCTGTTGGCCTGCCAGCACCCGGTTCCGAAACCCACAGGGCATTTCTGCGCCGTCCTTCTAGGGCCCCTGAGTCCTGAGTTGGAATTGGTTAAACGGGCAGCGAAAAAGAGGAACGTCCTCCACAAGATGGACTGACACCGTGGCCCCAACAATGGGCTCACGCACGGGAGCAACTGTGAAGATGGCGCAGAGCCGGGCAGTGTTCCGACCCCCGGAGTGCACCAGGGGTCGCTGTGGGTCGGAACCTGACAACATGCATCAGAATCAACTCAATGGCAGTGAGGTTTGTTGTTTGAGCCTATGGGCTTGAGGGCCAGAAGAAGTCTTAGCAAGTTCCTCGCTTTATGTGAACAGCATGATCATTAAATTAATAGCTCAGTGTTGGACTTTTTAAGTGGATAGGCTTTCAGTTTTTGAGGCTTTAGGGGTCTAATCTGAATCTCCCCGATCCTGTTTTTTCACCTGTAAAATGGTAAAACACTGGGAACAATAAGGTGCCCTTTGTGTAATGCTTCAGACTTCTTTTCCAAACTCACCTTGAGGAGGAGCTGTGCCCCGCTCCGTGGAATCCTGCACTCCACGGGAGCTCTCAAAAAAACCTCAGGTTCTGAGTAGAACTGCCCAGGTGGGTTTCCAAAACAGAAAACTCTTGAAGGGCACAGAAAGCCTCATCCTTCCCCATCGGTGCGGGTTGCAGCCCCACATAACCTCTGCCAACAGGTGCTCCTTTCAAGGGAGCCGGCAGTGGGCTGTTCGAAACCAGCCCCGACTATTGAATCACACACCTGCTGAGTTTGGAGCGGTTCATCCGGGTGAGGCAGCTGTTACAATTTCAAGATGATGTCGTGAAAGGCTTTTCACTGTTCTTACATTTGCCCATCGGGCCCCCAGACCTTTATGAACCAACCATTCATTACTTCCCCCGCCCTGGGATGGGTGCTAGGGACACATCCAGGGTGTTCTTCATCCTGAGTCTTAATCTGTAAAACAAGGGCGGAGCGGGAGGAGGCTATGGGGATCACTAGCAACGCCTTGTCTTGGGGGGCAGGTATTCGAGGAGCCGGGGCGGTTGAACCTTCAGAAGCCCCAGAACCGCAGCTCAACTCCGGCCCCGAGATCATTCCCTCTTCAGGTCCGGATAGTTGTCTCGGGCATCGAGTCAATTCTGACCCGTAGCGACCTTCTAGGGCGGGTGAGAGCCACCCCTGCGCGTTTCCGAGGCTGTCAATCCTCACCGGGGCAGAGTGCCCTCACCTTCTCGGGCGGAGGCTGCCGGGTTTGCACCGCGGACCGTGGGATGTGCAGCCCAGCACCTCACCCGAACCACTAGGCAACAGGGAAGAAAGCCGGGCCTTGGGGGAAGGTATTTCAGGAGCCCGGACTCTACGTCCCCAAGTCCTAAGGGCTCCCCAGTTGGTTTCCTCTCAGGCCCGGTCGTTAGGCTCTCTCGACCACGTGGCCTCGATTATTCCCATCGCACAGCTAAGGAAGACCCAGCGGGCGACGCTCACGCGTGGGCCGCCCCGAAGGGCGCCCAGGGCCAGATCCCGCCTCCAGAGGGGCGCGCTGGGTGGGAATCCAGGGAGTGCGGGCGGGCCCTCTGCCGTGAGCCCGGGCGTTGCTCTCTCCAGGCCTGGGCCCTCTGGGCCCGGCGCAGACCCACCCGAGGCCCCCGGCCCAAGCAGGCGCCCGGGAGCCCCCGGGGCGCCGGGGCATCCTGGGACGATCTCCCCGCGGCGCCACCTTAGATCCGGGTGCAGTTCCGCTGCCCGCGGGGCCAGGGCGCCAGTGGGGGAAAGTGCCGGCCGGCCCGGGCCACCAGCACTTTCTCCCCAGTCCTCCGCCTCGCGCCCGGAAGTCGGCCGAAACGGCCATGGAAACCGGTGGCTAGAGGCGCCCAGGGTTGCCCTCTTGGTCCTCACTTCCGGCGGAAGTGGCTTCCAGCCCGACGTGCCCTTCCCCTGCTGCACGCGCAGGCTGCCGGTCCGCGGTCCCCGGGGCGCCTGCACCACCGTAATGGCGGCCGCGACCCTGCTGCGCGCGACGCCCCGCTTCTGCGGTGAGGGGCGCGGAGGGCGGTGGCGTGCGGACACGCAGAGTGCGCCTGGGTGGCCGGGTTCCGGCCCGCACCCTGACCCCAAGCGTCTGTCCCTGCAGGTCTCGGCGCCAAGCCGACCCCACGACTGCAGGGTCTGCTGCGGCCGCCCAAGGCCCGGACGCTGCCGCCCTGGTGCCGCGGTTTGGCCGTGGAGGCGAAGAAGACCTATGTACGCGACAAGCCCCACGTGAACGTGGGTACCATCGGCCATGTGGATCACGGCAAAACCACGCTGACAGCGGCCATCACCAAGAGTAAGCGGGCATGGGGTGGGGGCAGGTCCTGGAGCTCGGGATGTGGGGCGCTGACTGGCTGCTGGATGGGTGTGGCCTTGGGGACCAGAACCTGGGCAGGAGGAAGATGTCGATTTGCCCAAAACATCAACTACCTATGATGCGTGGATTGGGAGGACCCTGAGTGGCCTTCGAGGTCCCTGACTCTTCCCGACCCAAAGTTAGCGCTGCGAGAGGTTAGCTGTTAGAGGGGCAGGCGCTCTGGAGTTTTTAGCCTCCCGGCTGTGTTTAGGTGGGAGAGGCGCAGGGGTGTGGCCAAAGTTACACGGAACTTTAGCCTAGGGGTGTGTTCTTTGCCCTCCAGTTTTAGCGGAGGGCGGCGGAGCCCAGTTTAAGAAATATGAAGAGATCGACAATGCCCCGGAAGAGCGAGCCCGGGGCATCACGATCAATGCGGCGCATGTGGAGTACAGCACCGCCTCCCGCCACTACGCCCACACAGACTGCCCAGGCCATGCCGATTATGTGAAGGTGAGGCTCTCAGGACCTTCTGGGAGAGGACCAGGGGCTGCCTTTTGCCGGGACAAATGCTGGGTGTGCGGGGGTGTGGGGTAGATGTGGGTGTGTGTGTGTTAAGGTGCTGGAGATTAACTGAATGTAGGAATTTGAGCTGATGCATTTTGTGCCCTGGACCACTTCAGTGGGCGGTGCCAGGGAAGGCAGATGGGAGTCTAGGTTCTCACTCACTGTGCTGAGGGCCAGGTAGATAAAGAACCGAGGGGGCCCTTGAACTAGGCTGAGTGTGCCCTCTCCTTCCCCAACCCAGAATATGATCACGGGTGCTGCTCCCCTGGATGGCTGCATCCTGGTGGTGGCAGCCAATGACGGCCCCATGCCCCAGACCCGAGAGCACTTACTCCTGGCCAAACAGGTATTCCGAGCCTGGGAGGGGTGGAAAGGGAGAGGGGGGCGTCAGGCCACTCCGGATACCATCCCTCGGTATGTCCTCACGGCCAGATTGGGGTGGAGCACATCGTCGTGTACGTGAACAAGGCGGACGCGGTGCAAGACTCCGAGATGGTGGAGCTGGTGGAGCTGGAAATCCGGGAACTGCTCACGGAGTTTGGCTACAAAGGAGAGGAGATCCCAGTGATCATAGGCTCTGCCCTCTGTGCCCTCGAGGTGAGGGGAGGGGGAGGCAGATGGGCATGCAGAGCTCTGCTCTGAGGCCACGGAAGGGCTGGCGCTTGATAAGTAAACAGAACAGAATGGGAATTTTCAGAGTCCTGTCTTCCCCCACAGCAACGGGACCCCGAGCTGGGCCTGAAGTCAGTGCAGAAGCTGCTGGACGCTGTGGACACCCACATCCCGGTGCCCACTCGGGACCTGGAGAAGCCTTTCCTGTTGCCCGTCGAATCCATTTACTCTATCCCGGGTGAGGAGCGGACCGTGCTTGTTGGCACCCCCTGCTCCCCATGGTAGCCCAGCCCAGCCCAGGGCTGCTCATGTCCTCTGCTCCTTCCCAGGCCGGGGCACGGTGGTGACAGGTACACTGGAGCAGGGCATCTTGAAGAAGGGCGATGAGTGTGAGTTCCTGGGACACAGCAAGAACATCCGCACTGTGGTGACAGGTACAGGAAGCCTTGGGCCCCAGGGACTTCATCCAGGGTGACCTTTCACCTTTCTGAGCCTCCCTTCTCTCCCCTCCCCACAAGGCATTGAGATGTTCCATAAGAGCCTGGACAGGGCAGAGGCGGGTGACAACCTTGGGGCTCTGGTCCGAGGCTTGAAACGCGAGGACCTGAGGCGGGGCCTGGTCATGGCCAAGCCAGGTTCCGTCCAGCCCCACCAGAAGGTGGAGGCCCAGGTGAGGGCTCCGGGTGATGGTGGGCAGGGCCAAGGCTGACTCCTTTGTAGCAACAGTGTCTCCAGCTCTCCTTGTGGTCCCCCCCCACCCCTTCCAGGTTTACATTCTCAGCAAGGAAGAAGGGGGTCGTCACAAGCCTTTCGTGTCCCACTTCATGCCTGTCATGTTCTCCCTGACTTGGGACATGGCCTGCCGTATCCTCTTGCCCCCCGGGAAGGTACGTGGGTACAGGGAAGCATGAAGGAGTCATAATGAGCATTCCCCAGGTCTCACGTGACAACGGTGTGTGACGATTTCCTTGGGTCAGCCAGGGACTAGCTGGTGATGTAGGTGAAACTAGTAGGTGGGAGGTTCTCCTCTGGTGGACAAGAGTCTTAGTACATCAGAAATGGGTTAAAAGCAATTCTCTTCCAAATGATTTCATAGGGTGTTGGGTGCCATCTAGTCGGTCGGTTCCAACCCATAGTGCACAACAGAAGGAAGCACCACCTGGGCTGGGCCATATTCACACTGTTGGCCCACCTGGTCGAGGGTCTTCCTCCTTTCCACTGCCCCTCTATGTTCATGACCAAGCAGGCTGCCCTCTCCCAGGGTAGGCTGGTTTTTCCACCTTTCAGAGCAGTAGAGGAAGGCTCGGAGAAAACCTGCAGGGCCCCGTGCCCACCTGTCCCATTCTCCCTCTCTGGCCTTTGCATGTTGCTGAATCTGCCTGATAGCTGGGCCCAAATGGTCCCTAGATACAATCGGCGCCCGGAGAGGTCCTTCTAGGAGTGTTTTCTCAGTAGCCAGCAGGTGAGGTGCACAAGGTCACACATGCGACAGAATCCCTTTTTGTCTCCTTCCAGGAGCTTGCCATGCCAGGGGAGGACTTGAAGCTCACCCTGATTCTGAGGCAGCCAATGATCCTAGAAAAGGGTCAGCGGTTCACCCTGCGAGACGGGAACCGGACCATTGGCACTGGCCTGGTCACTGACACCCAGGCCTTAACGGAGGAGGACAAGAACATCAAGTGGAGTTGAGTCTATGGCCCTCTGCTCAGAGATCTGCTTCAGCGTTGCCCTGGCCAGTGTCCCCTTCTGCCCCTGCAGCCAGCCCTTGGCAACCCAGGAGAAGAGCTTGACTGACTTCCCCTGTTCCCAAGGAATGGCCACCCAGTACGAGCAGGCCAATAAACTGTTCTGTGAATAGAAGCCTAGCCTGTGCGTTGTGTCCTTCCTGTAAACGAGAATTCCAAGGAGCCAGGGATGCTGTCATTGTGATCGAGTATGTGGGTGGGAGAGGCTAGCGCTCACAATGTCAATGCTCAACTTTTGGTTGGCGGATTGAATCCATGAGTTACTTCTCAGGGAGATGTGGCAGCTTCCGGAAAGATTAGCCCTGGAAGCCCCCGACAGTTAGTGTGTAGGTCGCCTTGAACCAGGGTCATCTTGGCAGCGGTGGGTGCAGTGTTTACTCATGGAGAAAAGCCAGAAGAGAAAGTTAGCCCAGCAAACGGGATCATCTAGTAACACATTCCAGGATAAGGATGGAAGCTCGGGAACGAACCTGAGCCAGTTTGGGTTAGGTCAGCTCAGTTGCCAAACCCATTTCCTCCTCCAGTTGTTCGCCAGTTAATTTCAAGCTGCCCCCTACAATTCTCCGGCTGGGGAATGACTCTCCCAGAACATCAGCTCTCATCACTGCGGCCAGTTCCAGTGGTGCCTACGGCTGGTTACCCGATGGTCACTCACTGCTGCGCCCTGACTCCGGTGCAACATTTCAACATTTACTGGGATTTAAAAGGAAGCGGCTGTTCCATCAAATGTGCAGGGAGTGAGGTGCTGGCAGACAAAGCATGCGAAATGACCAGGACAGATTCCAAATAGCCGATGCATGAGTACCCTTTTCAAGTGTTGTTGGCCATGCCCAGAATCATCCACAGACCAGAGGCGGGTGGCGTGGAGCCAGTTTGAGGTCATTTGATTTGCAACTGCAGGGAAAGAATTTGACATGAACATGTAAGAACTTTGCACAAAGGCTTGTTCTCAGCAGGGTGAGTTTGCTTTCACGGGTGTCCAGGGGAAAGTGGGTCTCATCAAGGATAGGACAAGGTACACAACACACACACCCCCCCACGGTGACTCCGACTTCGGAATGTTACCTAAATGCAATTCTTAGGGGTCTGGAGAACTCGGGAACACTGGCCAATGTTCTCTCCTGATCTCAGTCTGCACTTCAGACACCCTAAGCCCCCCGCCAAAATCTTCCACCTAGGAACCCCGACTAATCCTGCCAGGTTTTAGGAGCCACATCGCTGTCTTCACTTCTCATTTTGTTGAGACCCTTCTGTCCCCTTCTACTCCCCCCACTTGTCAAGTCTCCAACACTCACACCCCGAAACAAGGTCTTCGATCTTGAACCTTTCTGCCCTGGTCTCAGCCGCTTTCTCCAACTTTGTTCTCAAATGAAATACAACACCCCCCCCAAAAAAAAAAAAAACACCTTCACTGCCGGCATCAAGTCCAATGCCCAGTGACCTTGCCCTGGTGGCTGGCTTTCCAAGGTCGTCCCATCTGTAATGGGAGCAGAAAGCCTCATCTGCAGAGCAGCGGGTTTTGAACCAGACTTTGAGATTAACAGCCCAATGCACAGCTCACATCTTTCCAAAACTTACCCCTCACAACCCTAAGGGCAAGACTACATTTTGTAAAAGCAGCAACACAATCCCAATGCCTCCTTAACGACGTGGTGCTGGCCCCCACCCCACCTCCGGCTTCTCTCCTGTCTCCCTCACTAACAACTCCATCTCGAGGGCTCACCTATACCCAAGACCCAGTGCAGGTCAGTCAGCTAAAAGCAGAGGCACTTCACGAAGAGGCAGAACTCATGAGGGACTTAAAGACAGGCCCACCTTGGTAGACACATTCCATGCACTCTGAGCGATCTGGTCATCCAGAACCTCACACCACCTACAGTGACGACCATCTGGGATCCAGATGCCATTTCCACATGGAAGGAGAGGGTCAAGACCAGCACTCAAAGCATTGCCAATACCATAGAGAGCCTCACTCCGCTCTGCCTGGCCTTCCAGAACCCTGGCCCCCAGCCTCTAGGTCATCCCCTTGGTGGACTGAGGGCTGTGGTGCTGCCCTGCTCTCCACAGAGAAGATGACAGGCAGGTTAAGTTAGTTTAAAATTTTATTTTTTTATTATTTTTTTAAATATTTTTATGTAATAAAAAGTAAAAGTCCTTGTCCAACCATCCTGTGGGGCATCTGTCTGTCTTTCACGCAGGTCACTCGATAATGGGGGAAGAACAGGGGGCCCAAGTCTTGAGGTTATAAATAATAGAAAATAAAAGATCTTCTGTCTCCAGCAGGGGCGCGATGAGAGGATGGAAGGGCAAGATGGGGTGGGAACAGGCAAAGCCAGAGCAGGAACCCCACCCACCCAACTGGACCCTGCCCCTGCCCACTTTGAGGCCCCTCCCATTCAAGGTGCTTGCCAGGCGTTCCCCAGCTTCCCTGCGGGGAGAGGGGGAGGGGGTCAGGGGCTGGGACTGGTCCGAGCTGCTGGGGGAAGAGACATAGATCACTCTTCCCTCCTCATGGAGGTCTCAGGTCGCTGCCAGGACAATCTTCAGTTCCCCGGGGGGTGGAAGGGGAGCTGCTGGGAGGGATGAGATTGAACTGGTTGGAGGGGAGAAGAGAAGAGAGCAGGAGCATTAGAACCTGGCAGCATCCCTCCATCCAATGCCGTCCAGGGAGGGGTGGGGGTAGGGGTGGGACAGGGTGGGGAGGAGCGGCCTCCTCAGGGCATCTCAGGGGGGGCTGTCAGAAGCACAGATCAATCGCTGGTTCCCAGTGAGCCAGAGCCCTTCCTTGTGTGCCCAGCTCAGCCCCCCCCACCCCAGCCTGGCCCTGTCTGCTGCGCTGACCTTACCTCGGCTAAGTCAGGAGGCAGTCGGGGTCACTGAGAGCTGGGGAGGCAGTGGGGAGGGGGGCTGCTGGATCACAACTGAGCGAGGACGGAGGGAAGCAAAGGACAGAGCCAGGAGCAAGCCCCTGGCGGCGGCGGCTGTGGCTTCTGCCCACCCTACATGCTTCACAGACAGGTGCAGGTCGGCGGGCGCCCTGCCTCCAAGACCCCTCACTCCCCGCCCAGAACCCGTGCATCCTGCCCCACCTGCAGCCCCTCAGCTCTTCCATGCCAAATGCCCCCAGCTAACGAGAACTCACGAATCCTGTCATCGGCTCCTCCTGGAAATCCAGGCGCCTGGCCAGGCTGCTCACCTTGGGGGTGTCCGATGTAGGGGTAGGGTGAGGGTGTGGAAGCTGAGAGTGTAGGCACCCCACTCTGGGGCACCGCGCCTTGGGGGGGCCCCCCATGACTCTGGGGTGGGTGCAGCAGCATCACCTGGGGTGGGTGGGGAGCCCCAGGGTGAGGGGGCGGAGCTGCTGTGATTCCAGTTTGGACATGGGCCTGCAAAGAGAAAGGAACTGGAAAATATCGGAAGCTCAGAAACCTGGTGTGGGGAGGCAGGGGTGTGGGGAGGCAGGGGTGGGCACAACGGACAACCCCCTGCTCCCATGAAGCAAGATCCATCTGTGCAGAGTTTGTGGGGGAAGGAAGGACCTGGAATTCCCCCGCAAACCTGTAGACAACCCTCATCTCTCCGGTGGCTCTTACCTGGGTGACATGGGCCATGTTGGTGAAGCCGTGGGGCAGCTGCTGGTGGGCATGGATGGCATACACAGCGGCTGGCTGGGGGAAGCTGCTCTGAGGGGACTGGGCGGAAGGTCCCGGTGGCAGAGAAGGAGGCGTGCCTGTTAGGGCGCCTGGGTGGTACAGATTCTGCTGTGGCTGTCCACTGCCCAGGTGTGGAGCCTGTCCCGCCTGGTGCTGCCACGAGGAGAGAAGGGTGAGCACCAGCCAATCCTCAAGAACCCAGGCTGGCGACCCACTGACCCTCAACCCTCTAGCTTCCAGCCCGCCCCCCCCCCCCCCGCCCCCTCAGAGCAAGCACCTGGACGGGACTCGGGGCCGCGTGCTGGGACTGTGGTTGGCTCCCGGTAGGCGTGGTGGCCGGCTGTGGCTGGTGGGCGTGGAGCTGCGTGGCATGGTGTGGGTAGGACTGGTGGACAGTGGCTGCAGCAAACGAGGAGTCAGGGCCCGGCGCACCAGTGGGCTGAGGCCCACCCAGCGGTAAGGGATGGCCCGTGAGCTCACCGTAAAGGGCTTGGGGGGTGGGCTGCTCCGCAGAAGGGTACTGTGGGGTGGACGACGACACGATGGCCTGGGCATGGCTCCCAGACGTCAGCATGCGTGGGCTGCTTTGAAGCATGGGGGCAAACACTGGCTGTGAGACGGACAAGAGGACACCAGTTGGCACATCAGGAGCCTGTGGAGTTGTCCTGCCTGGTCACCCTGTGCACGGCACGGCCTGGGCTGCGGTACAGCCGCTGTGACCAGTCACCTAGCTCTGCCAACTGGATACTATTGTTGCTGCATCTTGAGGAGGAGGGAACTAAAGCTCAGATATTTAAGGACTGTTAGGGGTGCCAGCAGTGGCCCAGCTGGCCGACACCATGCACAACACTGCCTTTGTGTGTGTGTCATGTCGGGGCCGTCGGGGCCCTCGGGCCCCCCCCACACACACACACTGCCCTCCAAGGCCGTTACCTGGGAGGGGTAATGAGCCATGGGTTGCATCATGGCCGGCTGGCCTGGGAACTGCTGTGGGTTGTAGGGGATATAGGAAGAGTAGGGTGTGGCGGCCACCAGAGGTGGGCCGGCAGCAGCTGCGGCCTGCATCATCGGCGGGGCTGAGGCGGGCTGATGCTGGTCCGAGCGCTGGGGGGGCAGGGAGCCTGAGGGTTGGGGGATAGAAAATATCACAGAGCTTCAGCTTCATCTGCCAGGAGGCATGGGCAGCCTCCCCCCCCTGCGCCCCCCCGGACCCGCTCACCTTTGGCGCCCCGGTACTTGCCCTGCTGCCCAGGCACAGAGTTGGACACAGGATATGGATACATCTGAGGTGCCTGGAGAGAAGGGGTACCATGAGGCCAAGCGGCCTGCCCATAAGCCTGAGGCGGTCCCTAACCAGTCCCTCTCAGCCCCAACCCCCTACCCTGGGCCCAACCAGCCTCTCACCTGCACGGCTGGCCCCATGTGGATCTGAGGTATGTAGGAGATGTACTGGGGGCTATATAAGCCACTCTGGCCTGTGGTCAGCACCGGGATGGAAGGAGTTGAATGGGTTCGGGGGCCCGGGGAGGTTGGGGTACTGGTGGATTTATTCTGTGAGAAACAAAGAGGAATGTGGTTTTGACTTTTTAGAGCTCCTTTTGGGCAAGGGCAGGAGCCAGAGGACCATCGAGTCTATAAATGCTGGGACTCAAGCCCAGTGCATCTGCCCGAATGATGCCTGCACTCAGAACAGTTTCACACTGAACTACTTCCTGAACCAAACTGTTAGCCCAGAGAAAGCTGCCATTACCGGGCAGGCACACCAAGACCTCTGGCTACCCCAGAGATGGAGAAGTCTCTACTTCCCCCCAACTACTGCTATGCCACCCTGTTTTCCCACTGCCTCCTCTTACTGGCTGGTGAGTAACCCTAGCCCGCGCCCAAGTCGCCCTCGTAGAAACCAAAGCCTCGCCCTGTCTCACCACAGAGAGCAGAGGTTTTGCTGGGTTGAACTCCTTGGCATTAGGGTTCAGTGTCGACTTCTTTACTTGTCTGCAAGAGAGCAGAGAGTAAATGCCTCATGGCCTAGCCTTCTTCCCTCGGGGCACCCACCCACTCTCCAACACTCACTCAGCAACAGGGCCCTCGTCCTTGTCGTCACCCTTGATGAGGCCCACTGGGGGGCTGCCTGTCTGGCTCGAACAAGATGGTAGGGGATGCTCCGGTCCCTCGGGGCCTCCTGCAGGGGGCAGGGGTGGTTTCTCCTCTTTATCTGACACTGAGTCTATCTTGGAGGGGACTGGGGACCCCATGGGTTCTGAAGCCAAGAGGCCATCCATCTCCTTCTCCTTCCCCTTGGCCTCTTCTTTTATGATCCGGGAAGGAAAGGGATCCAGACTTGTCTCAGGGGAGCTACTGGACTGCAGCTGGAATGAGAAGAACACATCCAGTACCTGTTTCTGGTCCAGACATCAGCTCCTGCTGCCTTGCTCCTTACTCGAGCCTCATCTCGTTGGAATAACTAGTGAGTCCTCCCCTGTGCACATAAGCTCTCCACACCCCAAACTTCCAGCTCTCACCTTAAACTGGGCCCCAAACTTCCTCAGTTCTTCCAGTTGGAATCGTTTTTGTTCATTCTGCAGGCCAGGGACTACAAGAAAATGGGAAAAGGGAAATTAGCCATCTCCTCCTCAGAGATGGCTGACTGCACACTGCTACAGCCCAGAGCACCAAGCAATCAGGAGAAGAGGACTCTGTGGAATTGAAACAAAAACCCACCCAGCAAACAAGGATCAAAGGGGCCGGGAGTGTCTGCTTCTCAATTTAAATAACTTCACTAACTGAAACAAATAAACGGCCCCTCCCTTACCTCTGGCATTAGAGCTGGGTGAGTGGGTGGGAGACAAAACAAAAACAAAACAGCTTACCTTTCCCAGCTATCCGGGCCAGCTCCTGGGGCTCAAGATTTCTCCCAGGTTCCTTGGTCGGGAGTTCTTTCACTGAGCCGGGAGAGACAGACAGACAGACAGACCTGAAGGTTCTTCTATCCAGAACAACACTTCCTACTGCCCACAAGCCCCAGCCACCTAGTCCTTACCATCTGCTGGGGCCAGAGTGATCTTTGGAGAAGCTGGGGAAATGGAGCCCACTCCAGGATCCACCACCGATGATGTCACGGGGGCGGGAGCTGAAGAAGTTGGCACTGCCGAGCCAATGGGAGGCTCAGGACAGGAAGCTGAGACTGGAGCAGGGGTGGCAGATTTGGGAGAGCGAGGGGGGTACATCCGGCCCACTGGAAGAAAAGGGAGAGCTATACAATGGTTACTGTTCGTAACCACCGGATAAGCAATGGGTACAGGGTGCTAACTTCTGTTATGTACTCGTGTATAAACCAAGTTTTTCAGAACATCTTTAATGCAGTTTTTGTTGTAAAATTAGGTGCCTCGGCTGATATTCGGGACGGCTTATACTTGAGTACATACGGTAAGTTGCTACCACCACAAGTGAAAAGAGGAGGTCTGCGTACAAATATGGAATGGCAAGGCAGGTAACACACACGGCGGAAACAGCCTTCTGGGCACCCTGTCAGCTTAATGGAGCAGTTATGTCTCCATCCCAGTCAACAGGAGCGATGCAGCAAGGCAGGCTCAGTGTTGGCAAGAGCCTTGACATCTCAAAAAAGCATTCTGATTTTAAACTGTTGGCATTTAAGCCAACTTAAAACAAAAGACAGCTGCCAGACAGACAAACATGACCCCCAGTTGGGATTCCTACACTAGAGAAAAAGTCTTACCCAACCCCCACCACCCCAGCACATCATCACCAGTAATGTCTCCCTCCTGCCCAGCATTCACCAACTGGCATCTTCGCATCCTCTACAAATGTTTACCCACCTAGCTTTAACCCAACTTCAGTGACGCTTTACCTGCAGGAGGAGGTGGAACAGAAGCTTCTCCAGGAGGCCGACTGCTGGGTGAAGACAGAGTCTTGGCCCCTCTCAGAGGCCGCTGTGCCTTTGGGGACATTCGGGAAGGGCCTGTTTTTTCCCCCCCAAAAAAAGTTAGGATAAAAGAAACGATAAGCATATCACCACCATTGCGGCTAACCTAACTTTTCAATTCTACCTCCCCTGCCCATCTCCCAGTCCCTCCCCTTCAGCCTCCAACAAGCCTGCTCCACAACTCACCTCCATTGATTCCCCTCGCCTCAGAGCCTGGCCCAGGGCTGCTGTTGTCAAGATGGTGAGGACCACGAGGTGGCAAAGAGCTAAGGCCAGGCCGGCCACCCCGGGAACTGCTACATCGAACACCTCCCCGGGGACCTTCCCGGACTCGCTGGGGCAGAGGGATGTATTTGCCTTCCCTGGGGAGAGCATTCAATGAAGGCCAGCCAGGCAACCCGCAAAGCCATTCCCAGAGTTCTTATGAGGCCTACCCCACCACACAGTGTTCACTATCCCGCTTCTCCTAAGGGTCACGGCCTCTAGCCATCCTGTCTGGCCAGTGTCCCATTATTCTACCTATGACAAAGACAATGCCAGAGTAGTCCAGGACGCAGCTTTCCACGAGAACGAGAGCATTACCGAACTTTGAGTTCATTTTGTAAGGTGACAAAAAAGGACTACTCATGGGCGCAAAGGAAAAAAGAGAAACTACCTCTGCCAGAATCCCGAGGGACAACCCCACCCCCAAACCACAGCTGTCGCTGAACAGATGAGCTCCTCTCAGCTTCTAACACTAGACTCATCACACGACGTGAGCACAAACATAATGGGGACATGCTCCCATACGGCTGTGAGCAGTTGCTGGCTGTGCCCAGCGTTACCTAGATGCCAGGCTGGGGCTCTCCCGGCCCGGGCTCTGCCGCTGGACCGCACTGTGCTTCTCCTCCTCAGTGCGCCCATCATCGTTCTCCATGGCGATCCGCAGGCGGTACTGGGGGCTCGATTCAATCTCTCGGGCTAGCTGGGCGGCTCGGAGTTCCCGCTGGCGAAACTCTTCTGAGTTGTCCTTCTCTAAAGGCACCCTGAGAGAATCCACACAAGCCACCACCATCCCGTGACGATGCAGAGGGATACGAAGGGAAAGAGAAATGGTTCTTTTAGTCCTTGTCCTCCCAGCTCCCAGTTCAGGCACATAGTGAATAGGTGTCCCCCACTAGGGTGTTGCCCTGCACCAAGGTATACCCCCAAGCCTGAGAGATGTTTCCCAACAAACACAGATCTGGAGGTTTCACATGCCAAGGAAAAGTGGACGGACAAGGAAGGAGGGAATTCTACCCATTGGGTGACCTGGATTAGGAAGAGGTTAGCGAGAACCTTCGAAAGAGGAGTTCGCAAAGCAGACCCGGAGCGAGGGACGGCAACCTGGGCCCCCTGAAAAACTGAGACTGTTGCCTCAGCCTGTTACAGCCCCCTCGCCCCCGCCCCCCCAATGCAGACTGCATTGCCTGGGAAGTCCAGAGATACTCACGTGTAGGAGGAGAGACTGCTATCATAGGTGGTCTTTACACCATAGTTTTCTTCATTGAACTTGAACATCTCATTGGGGTCCCATCCATTGGACTGATCAGGAGAAAGGGGATTGGTGGGTTAAAACCCGGGTAGGAAAGCAACAGGAACGAGTCGTATCTTTCTACTCTCAACTGGAACATTTTACAAGGTGCAACCCGAGTAGAGAAAGAAATACGCTGACGTGACTCGGCATCACCGCCACCAAAGGATGCGTGGAATGGCAACAACTAGAAAAACTAGTAAAGTCCTCAGACAGAAATTCATTTCTAGCTTTTTACTCCAAGAGTTCTGGTCCACGTGGCCAGAAGGACACTGCAAGTTCAACACTGCATGCTTAACAACACAGGAATGACCGCAACTCCTGATCAGCCAGGGTCAAGCTCGGTGTGCACACATATGGACAGGCAGGCTTCATTTCACTGCACTGTTTAAGGCGAACGGAGACCGTGGCGACCCTGTGGAGCCAGCCCATGTACTGGTGCCAGTTTCCCAACAGCACGTGCTCTGGAAACATGTTAGCAATTCTCACGGTATTCCAGATGCTCTTGTAATGGGGCTGCATGCTCAAACACTACAGTGTGATGCACACCTAACTCTGACACACACAGGGAAAGGGTCCATGTGACCTGCTGCTTTACTGCAGTGGTCAGGGGCAGGACCACCGACTGTGTCGCCATTAGCTTGCACATACGTGAACAAGAGCGCCACATGGCCTCAAAAAGCCATACACTAATGAGATTTACCCATCAGGGTAAAAACTTCAAAGACGGGTAATGAGAAATAAATTATGTGCAACTTAAATGTTACAAAGGCACTCTCAAAAGTGTGCACATACGAGATGTTGAAGTATGAAACTTCAGCCAGAGAAATACCAAGCTCATCAAAATAGCGGCTTTTACAATGGACAGAGGCACTCACCCTCACCAACTTGTTTGAAAAGGTGATTTAAAACAAATATTAATATCTGTGACCACACAGTGGGAACACGTCCTTTGGAGAGCTTCCTGTCACACTCAAACAGGCAACATAGAGGGTTTTCCTCTCCCTTCCCAGAGAAGGACCCCATTGCCCACAATCCACACTCTGGCAGCAGGGTCCCCACGCCCTGGGTAACGGGAGGGATGACGACGACACACAGTCACCCAACTGTACCATGTCAGACTCCAGGTCGTAGTCATCGCTGTTGCTGTCGCCCCCCTCCCAGCGCTGCAGCACCTTCTCTTTATGCTCTCCGTTCACCTTGGAGCTCATGGCGATGGCAGAGTCAGTGAATTTGTCTGTAGGGCAGGTCCGACAATCAGGAGAGCATGTGACCCTTCAGATCCTCCCACTACTTCAAGTAGCTCAGGAGCAAAGGGAAAAAGCTTAAGAAAACCCAGCTCTAAACTCTCTTTTGGGCTGTGTGCTGGGGTTGGGGGAGGCATCGTGAAAGAACTCATCTTAATAGTTCAAAATGAACAAGGAGCTGCTGAAGACTAAGAAGGGAAGATGGGAAGAACCACAACATAGCTCAGAACTCACCTCATTCTGTCTTAGAAATCAAGACACACCTTCAAGAAGAAAAACCCAACACTAGCCATCTCCCTCAGAAACAAAAAAAAGCAGTGACGAAAGCACAAAGCTGAAGGCCATTCCCTCTCCCACACACTAGCCCCGGAACACAGAATGGGGGGTCACAGTCCAGAACAATACCTTTAGTAGCATAATTGAAGTCAACATTTCGAAAATGGACTAGCATGACATCACTTGGCTTAAACACCATGGTGTCCACGATGTCTTCCCGCCGAGGGCCACCTGCTGGCTCAGATGCTTTCCGGTGCACGGCATCGACTGCTAGTTCAAACTACAAGAGCCCCAGTCCCCAAGGCCCACGGGTCAGTGTGGAGATAAGCGGAAGCAAAAATAAGATCTTTTCCTCACTTGCCTCAATACTCTCACATATGCCGCTTTCTCAACACTAGCCACGCCACTTCATGAAACCCTCACATTTACATGTTAGAAACGTATGCATTTAGTACTAAAATCACCCACATTTGTCTAGATCATGTCTTCTGCTGCTCGTGGTGTTACCCTGCCACAGTCCACAGAAATGGGAAGCTGTCCAGTGCCATCAATTCATCCCCTCAATAAGTCTACCTCATTCTCATCCCTCCATGCAACTCTCCAAAGAAGCCCATTTGCGCAGACTGACCTTGGAGCTCAGCGTCTTGAAGATGCCTTCATAGGTGGTGCCGTTTTTCACCTTGACATCACAAGTAGAGCCCTGCACGATATTAAGAAGAGCAGCACGGCTACAGCAAACTAGGGCAAGACGTTCTCACACAGGCAGGGGCTTAGCTACCCACTTACCACAACTGCTGTAAGGAAATGCAACATTCTGGAATTGTTGTAGACACCTTCAAAAACCTGTTTGTGACAGGGCAGAGAAATAAGAAATGGCCTGTCAACACCTGATTTTCCTTTTAAATGCCTAGCCTCCACTCACCCTTGCCTTGTGCCTACAGGATCTTCTGTTGCTCTCAGCCCATGTGCTACCCTAACACACAGCCAGTGATAAGGCTTTCAGGTCTTGGAGGGGGGAAGGGGAGAGGAGGCCAAAGCTTTCTACTCCGGTTAGCAGATAAGTTTCAGAAACCCAAGGGGCAGTCTTAGAGGGTCCCTGAGTCGGCACCGACTCAGTGGCAGTGAGTTTGATTGGTTGGTATCTTAGGGGGAGGCACTCACCGGTGACTGTGGGGGTCCCTTTCCTGTGCTCTGTCCCCTATAAAGGAAAGAATCCAGAAACAAGTCATTTTAATCTGTGTAGTTCTCCCCTTCACACCATTCAGTTCAAAGGGCCTGGCATCCTAGCACCCACACCAAGATACGGTGTCAAGTCTGGCCATGGCACGTATAACAAGATGCTCACACTCTCACCTTCGAGGAAAAGAGGAGCAGGCATCAAGAGGCAGTAAATACACTGCCTCCAAATGCCAGCAAAATAAAGACTGCAGTCAACAATAGTTGTCATTGTTCTAAAGGACCATCACAAGCCCCTCACTCCCTCCATAGGGCAGAGAGGTGTATGCTTCCAAATGACCGATGCTCCAGCATCTTGTGCCCCATAACCCATCCCAGAGGCAAAGACAGAAACTCAAGGCGCCCAGATGTGGAAATTCCACCTCAGCACATCACCTCCCCAATAGCAAAAGACCATCATTTCGGGCAGCCTCGTCCCCTAGCCCCTGGCAGGGGACCCCCTCAGCCTCATTACCCATTCAGAGTTACCGACTCTGCCTGGTCCCCAATCGCCCCGTAACCCTGCTCCTGGATGGCTGATGTAACCAGTGATCCAGGGGGCCGTTGGCGGGGCCAGGGGACAGCGCAGCCGCAGCAGCCAGCCACCAGGAGGGAGGCCTCGCCCGGTCTGCGCCTGCGCACTGAAGCCCAGGGGCCTCTCCGAAATGCCACCTCCCGCGACCGGGACCCACTGCGCCTGCGTGTCCCACCACCCTCAATTCCACTAAAATGGGAGAAGAGATGGCCAGAACCCGAGCGGGCCCCCGTCCAGTGGCCCTCCACACACACACACACACACACA
>NW_022103901.1:16123228-16124459 GCF_000313985.2 Echinops telfairi | reverse complement strand
GCCTGCTCGCACCCGGCGGTTCGCGCAAGGTGGGAGCAGAGAATGAGGTGAATTTCGCGCTCTTAGCCTTTCGGGTGGGACGAGCGCGGCGCGGGCGCTCACACGCGCCGAGGATTTAAAGCCTGGAGGTCTCAGCAGCCCTCCAGACTAGCCGCCGCGGTCGCTTCACAATGAGCGTGTGCGGGCTGGGGGCGGGGCCGGAGGAGCCCCGAGGAAGAGCCGGTCGCCCCGCCCACGCCGCCGGCGGCACGTCGGGATGCCTCCGCGTTCGTGTGCGAACCGCCCACGTAGCGTTCGATGCTTCCGCCGTCCCGGGGCTGGTGGGCGGGGTCTAGGTGCCAAAGAAAAATCCCTACCTTTGAGGCAGTTGGTTGCATGTCGAAGAGCTGCCTGCACCCGTGCCTACTTGAAGTAAAAGACTGTAGAGCACCTGGTATCCTGATCTTTGCAGCTCCGTCCAGCCCGGCCCTAAGTGCTTAAACAGATCGTTTCACCACGCCCGCGGAGGAAGCCGGCGAATGCGCTCAAACATTTCAATTGTGATGCGGGCGCAGGACCGAGCCGGGGTTTGATCCATTGTGCATAGGGCCACCGTGAGTCCGGGCTGGACAGCACAGTCGGAAATGGCTTCGCAGTGCCAGAGAAGGAACCCATCCACTCGTGACAGTCTATCTGAGGAAGGCCAAAATTCTGAGGCTGGATCAAAACGTTCCACCTAGCTCCGAGAGGAAGACCCACTCATTCAAAATTAGTTGCCCGTTGGGGCTTTAGGCTAGATGTTTTGGATACACTATGCGTTTCCGTCTTTCCGTAGATGAGACCCAGGATTGATGAACCTATTGGGACAGCAAGTAGAATTCGGGTGGGGGGCAGGGAGGTGGGGGTGAAAGGGAGTCCGCGGAGAAAAAGATTGGAAACTGATGGTGGTAACGATTGTACCATTCTGCTTGACGTGATTGAAATATGGAATGATAGGACATATGTACTAAATCCCAACTGATAAACCATTATCTGCTCTCAAGGACATAGGAGCTATTCTAGGGGAAAACCCAAATATATTTTATAGAGTCTTGAACAGGACACAATGATCCAGACGAGGGAGAGCACGAAGTCCTAAAGGTGCCTGAAGGGTTCATAGTCACAGGTGGCTATTTAAATAGAAGACAGAAAACAAAGGGAATGGCCACATTCTGATTGGCGGCAGAGGGCAGGTCCACTCATCGCATCAAGA
>NW_022103901.1:16121037-16122454 GCF_000313985.2 Echinops telfairi | reverse complement strand
TACATCCTGCTCTTGCCCCCTACCTACACTCAAATCCTAAGCTGTAGGCCCAGAAAACTCCCATTCTCACACCATAACCCATTGCCTGGAGCTGATTCTTACTGGACAGAGCGGAATGGCAACTGACGGTTCCCTAGTTTATAATCTTCATTGGAAAAGGTCAGCAGGTCTTTTTCAGAGAGGCTGCTGTGTTTGAACTGCTGACCTTTCGTTAGCACTCAAGTACTTTACCAGTGTGTCAACAGGGCACAGCATTTCCACAGTATGCCAGCCCTTATTCAACCATGTCTTTACATGTGCTGTGTCTTCCCCTTGAATCCCCCCTGACTTCTGTGCCATTTTTATTTTTCAAGGTGGAGTGTTGGTGCTTTGAAGCACCCTTCCCCAGACCTCCAGAGCATCATGTTGATTTTGTGTGTGTATGTCTCTCCTTTCTTTTAGAGTTAGGAAGAGCAAGCACTGTATTTTACACATGCATTTCCCTTGTACCGAGCTCAGTGGTTGGCACCCAGTTGGTAAATTGGTGAATGATTGCATGTTGTTTAAATTTTAAAATTATATGACTGATTTGATAACAGGTGATTTCCAAGATACAGCGTTACCTGAAAAAAGAGAGAAAAGTGTTCTAGGGGAAAAAAGACCCCCAATTCAAACACATTTTATAGAGACCCCTTTAATAAGCCTAAGGAGTGCCATAGTGGTTACCTGTTGGGCTGCTAACTGCAAGGTCAGCAGTTTGACATCAGCAGCCACCCCGCAAGGGAAAGGTGAAGCCTTTGACTGCCCTAAGGAGCTACAGTCTCAGAAACCCACAGGGCAGGTCTGTCTTGTCCATGAAGTGGCCGGGAGTCAGAATCAACCCCACAACCTGTGGCCAGACTACAGAGATCACGGTGTCAGGCCGGGAAAGGACTATGGTGGGGATGCATAATTGCAGATTAGAAACATTTACAGTATCTGGTCTGGGGCCCTTTGACCACCTGGCTACTTGATGGTACTCATGACCCTGGCACCTGCTACCCTTAACAATCATTAAGGACACACCTAAGCAAATTCCTTGAAGGCAGATGGGCGTGGGGGACCTCCCTGAGCTGACTCAGAGAATTGTAATCTCTTTTCAAAGACACCCTATGGAAAGAGGGTTTTTCACAATCCTGGTTCATGGTCAAAATGAACTCAAGTTTTTAATTTAGGTCAATCAAGATTCAAAAGTTACAATGAGAATTTCTGCTGGAGACTGCAACCGGTCACAAACCAAGTGCTTAAAGACTTTAAGCTCCAATACCAAAGCAAAGTTCAAAAGGAGTGTCAGCTAACCTACCTTTTGTGTAAGAGAACAGGAGGAAATAAATTTACCTGCACATTTTTTCAAAGAGAAACAAAGATAAAGCAAAAATGAAAGCCCACGTGGAAGAAG
>NW_022103901.1:16117590-16119776 GCF_000313985.2 Echinops telfairi | reverse complement strand
CCACATGGAGGGTGGAGGGAGGGTGGGTTGGAAAGGGCGGAACCGATTACAGGGATCTGCATATAACCTCCTCCTTGGGGGACGGACAATAGAAAAGTGGGTGAAGGGAGACATCGGATAGTGTAAGATATGACAAAATAATTTATAAATTATCAAGGGGGAAAATGAGCTGATGCCAGGGGCTTACGTGGAGAGTAAATGTTTTGAGAATGATGAGGGTAACATGTACACAATTGATGTATGTATGGATTGTGATGAGTTGTATGAGCCCCCAATAAAATGATAAAAATGAAAGAAGAAATGAATAAAAACTGATTTGCAGGGGTTTCCTGGGTACTTGTGTGAGGGAGGACAGAACTCCAATGAGGGGGGCAGGATACTTATTTGAATACATCTCTTGAGATAGTTTTGACTTTTCAAATTTAATCGTCAGTATACTAAAATTAAATCAAGGATGGAAAATGGGGCAGTTAAACAATTCATGCAGATGTAAACAAATTAATCCAATTATGTTTCTGATGAATAAAATGATCATATGGAAGGGGTACAATATAAATCTAGGGTGTGGTATAGCACTGATGAACCACATAACTATCCTCTAGTTCTTTAATATTTCCTCCCCTTACTATTGTGTGTGTTCTTTTACGTCATTAATCATGTTAGGCTTGCATATGTTCATTTGTATAACTAAGATCTTTCTATACATGAAAGCCAAGAAAGTCAACCCTTCAGAAACAGTAACAGGAGTAATGGTTCCCTGAGGGAACGGGAAGTGAGGGTGGGGGAAGGGGAGAAGCTGATAGTACTGAGGACTGTATAACCCCACTGGAAGGGAGCGAACAACAGACTTGTTTGTGCATGGACCTAGTGGATGGTGTAAGATGCGGCAAAAAATAAATAAAAATAAGGGTTCCTGGTGGGGAGGGGAAAGAAAATGCCTTGAAACTGACTGTGGTAGCAATTTGTACAATACTGCTTGATGTGATTGAACTATGGAATGTTAGGATATCTGTAAAAGCTCCCAATAAAATGATTTTAAAAGGGGAGGGGGGACAGAACTAATTTAAGTAACTCTTCAGCACCCTCATCTAAAGGAAAAATAACTGGACACAAACTTGGAGCTGTACTTACAGTGGTAAGGGCGCGGCAGTTCTGGAACTGTTGTGAGATGCCTTGAGTCAGCTCGGACTCCTAGACGCCGTGTGGTCCTGCACCATCCTCACAACTGTTGTGTGTGAGCCCATCCTTGCAGTCACTGTGCCAGTCCGTGGCCTTGAGGGTTCCTCCTCCTCTTCGCTGACTGACCACGGGACCAGCATGACGTCCCTTTCCAGGGACTGGTGCACCGCAGTGACGTCTGTGCTCTTTTAACACTTTAAAGAGATCTTGCAGGACAGATTGGTCCATTGTCTCCCCGAGGGCTGATTATGGATCCAAGCACAATGACATTCCTCACACCCACAATCGTTTTTCTGTTGGCCGTGATAGCGTCTGCTGGTCCAGTTGTGAGGACTTTTGTTTCTTTACATTGAGTCGTAATCTATATTGAAGGATGTAGTCTTTGATTTTCATCAGCAAGTGATTCAAGTTCTCCATCTCAGCAAGCAAGGTTGTGTCATTTGCATACTCTTAATAAACCTTCCAATCCTGATGCTGTTTCCTTTCTATGAATACTCAGCATAAAGATTGAATATGGTGCAAGAATTTCACCTGCTGCATACCATTTCTGATTGTGCTTGTTACATCATTTGTTGTCAATTTGAGGATTAAGAGTGAAGGGGTGGGGTCTTGCCTGTCAATCAGATCGTAGCTTGATGACCTCATTTGGAGGCACAAAGGAGATAACTCTCTGGAGGTGGGACACACACTCACTACCAGAGAGACATTCTTGTTGATAAGCCACATGGAGACAAGCTGATGGCAATCAGCCTGGGACTGAAGGACCCCTGCCAGCGCTGAGATGCCTTCCCCACCACCGGATTCAGAAGACTTCCCACCCACTGGCCTGTGATCTTCCTGCATTAGGCATTATTGCATGTGTTGTGTGAGTCTGAAGAGGTATTTATAGACTTGATACTGGACTAATAGGCCAATATCAGACTTATGGGCCTGGACTGGGCTGGGATGCTTTTTTTTTTCTTCCAATCGTTTTATTAGGGGCTCATACAACTCTTATCACAATCCAT
>NW_022103901.1:16109513-16117084 GCF_000313985.2 Echinops telfairi | reverse complement strand
GTCTCCTCCCCGAGACTGGAATGCTTTCTTAATGTATATAAGCCTCTTTCTTGTACACACGAGTGTCTACGAATTTGTTCCATCAGCTCAGACTAACACACTGATTTTATTATTTTTTTTAAATTGGGAGTTAGTACATATATCATTCTATGATTCAATCACATCAACCAGTATTGAACACTTGCTACCACACTGTTTCCAAACATTCTTTTCCTTCTGGGACTCCTTAACTTCAGCTCCCTTTTACCCCACCCCAGCTCCTGCCACTATATCCTCCCACATTTTTGATAAAAAAAAATCATTTTACTAGGTACCTGTACAACTCATCACAATCCATAAATACATCCATTGTGTCAAGCACATTTGTACATTTGTTGCCTTTATCATTCTCAAAACATTTGTTTTCTATTTGAGCCCTTGGTATCAGCTGCTCATTTTCCCCCTCCCTCCCTGCTCCCTCTCCCTCATGAACCCCTCATAATTTATAAACTATTGTTTTGTCATATCTTACATTGTCTGATATCTCCCTTCACCCACTTTTTTGTTGTCCATCCCCCAGGGAGGGGGTTATATGTAGATCCTTGTAATCGGTTCCCCCATACCGCCCCACCCTCTCTGATTTTTTGTAAAGTGATTAAAGAGTTTATTTAAAACTGATTTTAAAGTTATGACAGAAAAAGAAAAGTCTGCGCAGGTCTCAAGGATATGAATAAAACAAATCAAGTTTCATGGGTGAAAAGGGACTCCCTCCCCTTCAAGTAGAAAGTAGAGGGAGCTTATTTCCATGAAGTTAAAATAGACAGAAATAGTAAGCCATGCACAGTCCTGATTTTAAATCGTGCAGTATCCTCTTACTGTGTTCGAATGACTGCCTCTTGGTCTCTGTACAAACTCCACATGAGCACAATTAAGTGTTCCAAAATGCCCCTTCTTCACAAGGTGAGCCACACAGAGTTTGTTATGATCCACACAGTCAAAGCCTTTGCCTGGTCAATAAAGTCCTAGTAACTCTCTTGAGTATTCTCTACTTTCAACCGAGATCCATCTGATAACAGAGGAGTGGCAGATAGTGAAACTATTTGTGACGTTATAGGGTTGAGCGCATGAGTGCCGTTGGGCGGGAAAGGAGGGGAAATACAAACATCTTGGAAGGGATGGGAAAAGGTGAACAAAGACTTTGTGGGGCTGAACTGGCCGTGTGCCAGTGTAGTAAAGTTCATGACCGACATCCCCGCCTGCATTCCCATTCACACCAAGTGCAGGGCTTGCTTTCTGAATAGTGTTCTTCAATAAAAGGACCCAGAGCTACTTGAAGAGATGGCTGGCTCCAGGGCCTGAGCAAGGGAGAAGGTGGTACAAGATAAGTTTGGAACATGCTGTGCCAGATAAACAGCACTTAGGGAAGGAGGGGTGGGCTGGGGAGGTTGTGTGGGGATCAGAAAGAGGAACCAGCTTGATGAGGTTACTACCGGTCAAGCCTGGGATAAATGGAACATCAAAATAAGTAAAGACAATAATTATAACCCATTGAGAGAGAAAAAAAACCATGCATCTTTATTATTATTATTATTATTTTTTGTAATCGTTTTATTAGGGGCTTATACAACTCTTATCACAATCTGTACAAACATCAATTGTGTAAAGCAGGTGCATCTTTATTATTAATAGACACAAACTTACATTCATCTAAAAAAGAATAAAAGCAAAGCCCTGCTATTGAGTGGATTCCCTATAGGTCAGAATACAGACCTGCTCCTTAGGGTTTCAGAGACTCTAAATCTATCCTGGGGCAACTGACTCATCCTTCTCCCATGGAGAGTGGGGGGGCGGGTGTTGAACCAGGGGACTTGTGGCTAGTAGCCTCATGCTTAATCCATTGTCACCAGGACTCCTTATGTATATAACATGTCAAGAGGGGAGGAAGTGGGGGAAATGAGCTGATGCCAGGGGCTCAAGTAGAAAGAAAATGTTTTGAAAAAGGTGATGACAACATATGGACAGATGTGTTTGACAAAATGGATATATGTCTGGATTCTGATAAGAGCTGTAAGAGCCCCCAATGAAATAAAATTCGTTTAAAAATTTAAATGTCAAAAAAAATCAATGCCCATGCTATGAAGGAAAAAAAGGTGGAGGAATGCAGATTAAAGGAGCTTAATGGCTCACAACTGAGTAAGACTGCTCTAGAGAAGAGTTGCTACAAAAGGCCATACATAGACTTCTCACTGGGATAGAAGGTATTGTTTGTCTATGATGAACGTCCTGAAGGCGATCGCGCTACTGCAGATAAGGACCAGTACAAGCACAGGGGTTGTTGGAACATGCCCTGGAGTCGGCGCTGACTCGTAGTGATAGCAACCGTATACCACAAACAATGAAACACTGTCCTGCCCTGGCATTGTCCTCTTGAGCCCTCCGTTGACGCTACTATGTCAAGCCCCCTGAGGATCTTCCTCTTCTTGGTTGACCCACTACTTTACCAAGCATGATGTCCTTTTCCAAGGACTAGTCTCTCTCCGATGACGTGTCAAGTACATGAGACAAAGTTAGGCACCCTGGCCTCTAAGGAGCATTCTGGCTGCACTTCTTCCAAGACCGCTTTATTTGTTCTTCTGGCAGTCCATGTACATTCAGTAGTCTTTGCCAGCCCCGTGATTCAAACACATCACTTTTGTTTGGTCTTCCTTAACCATTGTCCAACTTCCACATGCATATGAGATGATTGGAAATATCATGGCATGGATCAGGTATACCTTAATCCTCAGAGTGACATCCTTGCTCTTCAATCTTCATTTTATTTACTTATTTTAAAATCTTTTTACTGGGGGTTCGTACAAATCTTATCACAATCCATACATACATCCATGTGTCAAGCACATTCGTACATTTGTTGCCATCATCATTCTCAGAACATTTTCTTTCTACTTGAACCCTCATTTTTCCCCTCCCTCCCTCCCTCACGAACCCTTGATAACGTATAAATCATTATTTTTTCATGCCTTACACTGCTGTCTCCCTTCACCCACTTTTCTGTTGTCCAACCTCCTGGAGGGGGTTCTATGTAGATCATTGTGATCTGTTCACTCTTTCTCCCCAACCTTCCCCCTACCATCCTGGTATCGCTACTCTATTACAAAAAGAAAAAGAAAAAAGCCTGCTGTGAACATTCATGTAAGCTATCTGAACATTCATGTGCAAGTCTTTTATGCACACACATGTCCTTGTTTTATTTATTTATGAAAAAAAAATTTTTGTCCTTGTAAATATAAACCTAGAATGTTGCATGGTATGATTTGTGTATGTTTGACTTTTGAAGCAACTGCCAAAGTTTTCCAAAACTGCCATTGCTATTTTATATTCCCACCTGCAGTGTAAGAGAGTTCCAATCACTCCACAGTCTTGCCAGCACTCAGCATGGCCAGTTTTTTTTTTTTTAATTGCAGTTATTTTCAAATCCGAGTCACGGCACCAAAAATGTAGTTATTCTGGTAGTTGTGGAATGGTATCTCATTGTAGTTTTAATGTGCAGTTAAACCATCTTTTCATCTTCCCAGCTGTTCATTTGCTGTCCCTGTCTCTTCCTTGGTGAAGTGTCTGTTCGAAGGTTTTGCCAGGGTTTCCTTTGGCTGCTGGTTTTCCTATTGTGGCTTGAGAGTTCTTTGGCACAGTGGTCAAGTGCCTGGCTGTTAATCTCAAGGGCAGTGGGTCAAACCCAGCTACTCTGCAAGGGAAGATGCACCTGTCAACTTCCATCAAGTTTCAGCCTCGGAATGCCTGTGGGGCAGCTCTACTCTGTCCTGTATGGTCACTAGGAATTGGGATCCGCTCAAGGTAGTGGGTTGTTGTTGCTGTTTTTTTAATTAATTAGCTAATTAGTTAATTAATTTTAACAATGTCTGGTTCAAGTGAAAGAATTTTCTATTTCCTCTGATTTTTTTATTTTTTTTTGCTATCCAACTATCCATAACCCTTGGCAGATTTCACACTCTCCCAAAACCCAAACCCAAACCTCAGCTCACTGACATCCTCAAGTAGATTGGGCCTCAAAGTGACCCCATAGGACAGACCAACGCCTGACTGTTTCCAAGCGTGTAACTCTTTTCAAAATTGATTTGTTCATTATTCAAAAAAGCCTCGCTTGCATTTATCCCGCTTTCTGACTCTGCGCTTGTACCTTCTACACTTTCACCATGATCTTCTGCTGCTCAGAAAGGAAAACGTGCTTGGTCCTGTCTCGGGCTCATTTAGCACCCCTGGAACCTCCACAGGCCCTGCCGACAGGTGTGCCTCTTTTGGACAATCTCCCAAGAACTTCAGCATCGAAGTCGGCCTGGGCACACGCCACATGCAGAGTTTAGTGCTTACCAACCTTCTTGGTATAAAGGCAAACAGTTCTATTTCCAAGGATTCGTGACAGCCTAGTTTTGTTAGAGGCGTATTGTAGCACAGCCTACACTGGTAGGTCAGACACCGAACCATTTTGAATGCCTGCCTCTCCGCAGCGCCCCTGGAAGAAGAAGAAGCCAAGAGTGTAACTCTTTATGGACTTTGGACAACCGCTTTTTTCCCCATGCAGCAGCAGCTGGTGGGTTTGAAGGGTGAGGTTCGCGGCCTGATTCTTAGCCCACTGTGCCAGCAGAGTTCTTGAACTCTGACAACACATTCGAGAACAACACAGCCCCATGCTCACGGTCCCAGCCTCAGGTTTTAGGCGCGTTAACACACTATTATGGTCCCGTGTTTTCATTTTGCCCTTTTTTTTTTTTTTGGCTAACATCAGTCACGTCATATATATATGTGAGAGTTGGGGATTGAATAAGTAAGACCGAAGAAGAATCGGTGCTTTGACTTGTGGTGCTGGTGAAGAATATTGAACGTACCACGGACTGCCCAAGGGACAAACGCATCTTTCTCGGGAGAAGGAAGGCCAGAGTGCTCCTTAGAGGCAAGGATGGTGAGACTTTGTCTTACATACTTTGGACATGCTACCAGCAGAGACCAGTCCCTGGAGAAGGACATCATGCTTGGTAAAGCAGAGGGACAGTGAAAGAGAGGAAGCCCTCAAGGGATGGGCTGATGCAGGGGCTACGACAAAGGGCTCAAGCGTGAGATGAAATGGGAGGTGGCGCAGGACCAGGCAGTGTTTTGTTGTGTTGTGTGTGGGTCGCTATGGGTTGGCACTGACTCGATGGCATCCATTAACCACATGTAGATTTAATTTTAACAGCTTATTGACCTATAATGCACACATCACACAATTCAGTGGTTTAAACATATTCAAGAGGGTTTCATTTGGGGTTTTATCTTAGATCAAATATGTACTTTGCAAAGATTTTCTCCCTGCTTGTGGCTTATTTTATCTCCTCAGTAAACATGTTTAATTGTGATGAGCTCCAGTGATAGATGGGTTCTTGTGTGAGTTGTGTTTCTGGTTCGAAATCAAAGACGTTGTGACCTCGCCCCAAGTCCCACATGTCTTTCCTCCACGCTTCCTCCTAGCAGTGGTGCAGTTTCACAGTCACCATGTGTTTCATGTTGAATTACTTTTTGCTGATGGTGTGTGGTCAACTAAGGGAGTTATTGCTTGGAGTTTTGTGGGGGTCTTTGTTCCAATTATTCCAGCACCGTTTGTTAGGAAGATTAGCCTTTCTTGATTGCATTCTTTATCAAAAACCAGGTGTCCACATACGTGTGGGTTTACTTCTGGATTTTTCTGCTCTGTTTCATCGACCTGTATCTGTCTGTCTTGATGACATGACCACATTGTTCTCATTCCTACAATGCTACCACGTTTGAACTGACAGCCGTGTTACCTCTCTACTCTGCTGTCCCTTGTCCGACTTGCTCTGGTGACTCTAGGTCCCTTGCATGTGCACATGAACTTCAGAACCAGTTCATCCATTTACACCCAAAGACAAAAGCATCGGCTGGCATTTTCATTGGAATTGTATTTAGTCTCAAGGCTAGTTTGGGAAGCGCTGGTCCCAGGTAACGGAGTAGAACTTCCCATCGGGTTTGGTGTTTTGCTTGTTTGGTTGGTTGCTGTTGTTTGTTGAGAACACACACAGAAAATGTACACAAATCCAACAGCTTCTAGATCCTTCACGGGTAGTTCCAAAGGAGCGTAGAACACAAAGCAGACATTTTTTTAACAAGTTAAACCCTTAGGGGCCCCGAATTGTATTCTAGATTGCTGGTGCTGTTTGAATTGCTAAATCTTTAAGTTATTAGCTGAGTGCTTAACTCCTTATGAACCAACTACAGCCCCCAATTTATTTACGTATTTTAAATTTTTCAGTAATATCCTCAGTGCCCATATCTCTCACAGCTCATGTCTTGTTCCTAATTTTGAGGGAAACGTGTTAGATTCTTGCACGGCTAAAAATGCTTGAACAACAAACAAAACTAGACTGCTAGGACCTTCAAAAAGTACAAATCGATTCTCAGAAAAAAACATTCACATGTATTTCTTTTTTTTTTTTCCACATGTATTTCTAATGAACAATTTGAAGTTAAATTAACAAGTATTTTATATTGTCGATGCTAGTCTACATGGTCTTCAAAATATCTTCCGTTTCAATTACTTGTTGTGAGGACACAGAAGTACAATTGATTCTTTAATACGGTGGTTGCTAAGTTTACCTGTTAGTCCCAGTAGCATCCTACAGATTGTATTGAACTTTCTACAGGATGAGCTCTCTGGGAACAGACAGCTTTGCTTCTTTCTCTCCAATCTGGGTTCCGTTCCTTTTCCTTCCTCGACTTACCCTCACGTGCACGAACTTTTCAGCCGGTGTTGACTCGACATGGTGAGAGTGGACAGTCCTGTCTGGTTCCCGACTCTCTCATCGTGAATAGGACGTTCACTGCAGGGTTCCTGTAGCTGCCGTTTGGCTCGTGGAGGGAGGGCCTTGCTATTCATTTACTTATTTTTTGGTGAGGGTGCTTTACTTTTCAATTAGGAATGACTCTTATCGTTTGTTGAATATTTATTCTGCATACAAATTGCCACAAACTCAACAGGTTAAAACAACCCTGAGGTCCAAAGGACACACGCCATTGCTGGCTCTTCTCTCTGGCTGCTCGTGAGCGCCCACTTCTTGCTTCTGAGACGGCTCCTATTAAGCCCAGGAGATTGGCACTTATCATTAACCCTGTTAACATTCGCTCACGGTTGAATCATAACCTCATCAGGGTTGTCCCCACCTTCTTACCCAGGCCCATCAGAAAGCAAAGGTTAAAGGTCATACACACATCAAAAGACTTAAAAGGGAATCCACAGATCAGGAAAAGTATTTAGCAATGATCATTCAAGGGCTAATTTCAAAAATGTCTAGACAACTACAACATTGTTTTTGTTTTTAAATCATTTTATTGGGGGCTCATACAACTCTTATCACAATCCATACAAACATTGTGTGTCAAGCCCATTTGTGTGTCAAGCACATTTGTACATTTGTTGCCATCATCATTCTTAAAACATTTGCTTTCTACTTGAACCCTTAGTATCAGCTCCTCATTTCCCCCACTCCCTCATGAACCCTTAATAATTTATAAATTATTATTTTGTC
>NW_022103901.1:16104045-16108365 GCF_000313985.2 Echinops telfairi | reverse complement strand
GTCTGTTGTTTTCTCCTCTAGATGGTTTTGCAGCTTATCTTATCTAGATAGACCTGCAGAGATAGTAATGTGCACAAAAAAATAAGACAGAGCAAAACAAAGTAAAACAATGACAACAACAACAAAGCTAATGACAAAAAATGGAAAAGCCTGTAAATAGTTCAAGGTCTGTTTGTTGGCCTTCAGGAATGTTTTCTGGTTGAGTCTGATGGGGTGCCATGCTCTGGCTCCAAAGTATATTTTTGGTATTCCCTTGGGACTTCCTTGCTTTGCTCCCCTTGCTGTTCTGTTACATGCCCTTAGTGTTTTGCCTCGGTGTGGTGGGGTGACAACTACAGCATTGTAATAAGAAAAATAGAAATAACCCATCAAAAATTAGGCACAATGTGATTGAACTATGGAAGGGTATGCTGTCTGGATTAGCTCCTAATAAAATGATAAAAAATCAAAGTGGCCACAAGATGTGAATCGACAATTTATGAAAGATGATGTTCAGGCAGCCAACAGTGGTATGGAGGAACATTCTCATTCATTGGCAATAAGAGAAGAAGTACACATTAAAACAACCATGAGACACCACCCCACACTGACATTCCTAGCAAAGTTTTTTTTTTTTGCAAAGTTTTTTAAGAAACAGAAAATAAGAAACGCCGAAGATGATGTGGAGAGACTGGAGCGCTCATACATTGCTGTTGGGATTGTAGAATTGTAGAACCACTATGGAAATCAGTATGCAAACAAATTCAAATATCTCATGCTCCTACAACATCTCTACTTGTTACATATACCCCAAGAAAATAAAGTACACACATTGGAACAGTACAAACAGACATATGCATATCTAGGTTTGTTGTAGCAATCCCTGAAAGAGGAAAAAGATGCAAACAATCAAAAACTCCGACTACAAGGATCCCAGGTGCACTCATACCTTGGAATATGATACACCCTTGAAAAACAAGGAGTCTGACAAACACCTTAAGACGTGGACAAATTAGAGAACATTATACGGAGCAAAGCTAGTAATCTCATAAAGATAAATCGTTCTGACACCATTATTATAAAGGAACAATAAGAAAAAGAAAAATGGTTTCGCAACAAAGGATCAGACTTTACAGACTATGAAGAGGCCAGGGTGGAGGTAAGGGAGAGGGAAAGAAGAAGAAACTACGGAGGGAAGGTGGGTGGGAAAAGAAAAATTTTCAAGTTACCATCTCAGGAAACCCATAGAGGCAGTTCTCTCAGTCTTCTAGTCATTGTGAGTTGGAATGGACTCGACAGTAGGTTTTGAGAGTCTGGTGGTGTTGCGACATAAGCATTGGGCTGCTAACCCCAAGGTCAGTGGTTCAAATCCATCAGCCTCTTCAGGGGAAAAAGATGAGTCTGTCAGCTCCTGTAGAGATGTACTCGACAGACTGGGAAATCCTGTATAGGACTGCTACGAGCAGAAATTGGCAGTGAATTTTGGTTTGGGGTTGGGTGATTAAGTTAGGTTCATCCCAGGTCTGGGTAGACTGGAGAACACACAGTGGTACAGATAAGAGCTCTCTCAACACATGGAATTCAGGATAAACCCCTCAGGAACAGTAGTGGGAGTGGTGATATCATGAGGGTAGAGGGGTAGGGGTGGGGGCGGAAAGGGGGAGAAAGGGAGAACTCATCGCAAGTTTTGATATATAGCCTGCCCCCCGAGGGGATGAACAACAGAAATGTGGGTGAAGGGAGACAACAGAGAGTATAAGATACAAAATAATAATGACAATATATAACTGATCAAGAATTCACGAGCGTGAGAGGGGCGGGGAGAGGAGCTTATACCAAGGGCTCAAATAGAAAATGTTTTGGAAATGATGATGGCAACATGTGCACAAATATGCTTGATACAATTGATGTATGGAATGTTACAAGAGCTGTAAGAGTCCCTAATAAAATGATTAAATAAATAAATTAGGCTCACCCATATAATCTCCCTTCTGATATAAAAGGCAACACAATCACGGCATGAGATTTCATTTTTTATTCCAAGTCCCAGATGTCAAGGCAGGAAATCTTGGGAGACCAGTTTAAGATTCTCGGTACCATGGTGAATTACACTGATTGGTTTTCAAATATTAAGCTAATCTTGCGTTATTGGGATAAACCTACTTCTTCATGACATATTGGTCTTTAAAAATATCATTGGATTCAATTTGTCAAGCTTTGTTTAAAAATTTTATATCTGTTTTCATGAGGGATTTGGCATGTAGCTTTCTATTCTTTTTTCCCCAATAAAACTATTTTATAGGGAGCTCTTATAGATATCACACATTCCATAGTTCAATCACATCAAGCAGTATTGTACAATTGCTACTATAATCCATTTCAAAACAGCTTGTTCTTCTTGAACTCCTTGATATCAGCTCCTATAGCTTTCTATTCTTACCATATCTTTGTCTAATTTTGGTATCAAGCTGGTATGAATTAAGAAACATTCCCTCCTCACCAACCTTCTGGAGAAGTGTGTGAAGGACTGGCACTCATTCTTCCCTAAATGTTTCATAGAATTCACCAGTGAACCTATCGTTCTTCAGAGAGGGGTTTGGGTTGTTTGTTTTTAACTACAATTCCACTGTCCTGAAAGGAGTGGGCTGGTACCACAGCAGACACAGTAACCAATGGAACAGAACCGAGACTCCTCAGTAAACCCATCATCACAGGTGATCTTCAACAGACGGTCAAGGCCCATTCAGTGGGAGGAAGACAGTTTGTGTAACAAATGGTGCGGGCCAAACTGAACATGAGCAGGATTGATACACCACCCCCTACACAAAAACGGATCCCAAATGGATCCAAGACCTACATGTGAACTAAACCAATAAAGTGCCTGCCAAATAACATCGGGACAAAGCTAAGGACCCTGATTCAGGGCATAAATACACAAGCACACACAACTGAAAATGCTTGAACACCACCGAAAAAGGCTAGATTACTAGGACCTTCTAAAAATTAAATACTTGTTCTCTAAAAAATTAACAAAAGAATAAAAAGAAAAGCTACAGACTGGGGGAGGGGGGGTTGGTAATGACCTAGCTAACAAGGTGCAACTTGCTAAAAGCGAGAGCGTTTCAAAATGTTTGTGGAAAAGTGGAACTAAAAGATAAAACTAAAAAAAAGTCAAGTATTTCTCAAAATTAAGTTTCTCAAAGTCAAGACGCTGTTGTAAGTAAGGGATGATAGCAGCCACTTGGTCCACTCCTAAAGACTGAGGGTCCTGGGCATTTAATCACGTCAATATATCTTTTAATATTGTTCACTGGAGAAGAATAGATGCCCTTTCAATGTTGTTTTTTTCTTCAAGATTAGGAATCAGAAGGAAGTCAGAAGGAGCCAACTCAAGACAATAAGGTAGGCGTCTAATTGTTTTCCATAGAAATTCTCACGAACCTGCCCTGGTTGAATGAGAGGAAAGAGACGGGCTGTCCTGGTGAATGGCTGTCTGGTAAAGATGTCCCAGT
The DNA here is from genome assembly GCF_000313985.2 of Echinops telfairi. NCBI lineage: Eukaryota > Metazoa > Chordata > Mammalia > Afrosoricida > Tenrecidae > Echinops > Echinops telfairi. Next base: position 16,104,874 of record NW_022103901.1, on the reverse strand, counting down.
TTTTCCGGCTAATGCTTTGACAAGTTTCCCCCCAACATTTACGTACTCCGCAGGTGTCATTGATCCTTGTTGCTGTTGTTGTCAGGTGCCGTCAAGTCGCTTCTGAGACTCAGAGTGACCCTGGGCACAACAGAATGAAACACTGCCCAGTCCTGCCTGGTCCTCACAATGGTTCTTATGTTTGAGCCCATCAACGCGGCCACTGTGTCCATCCTTCTTGTTGAGGGTCTGTCTCCTTTTCTCTGCCTCTCCACGTTCCCAAACATGATGTCCTTCTCCAGGGACTGCTCTCTGTGGACCACACGTCCAGCGATTCCAGTCTCAGTCTCGCCGCCCTGCCTCTGAGGAGCGTTCTTCCTGGCTGTGCTTCGTCCCAGGCAGATCGGCTTGGTCTTTGGGCGCCCATGATACTTTCAGTATTCCTCCCCAGCACCGTCATGCCGATGCAGTGATTCTTCTCCGGTCTTCCTTAGCCCGTGTCCACTCTCACATGCGATGGAAAAGACCGTGGCGTGGGTCAGGCCCACTTCCGCCCTCAAAATCGCCTCCTCGCTTTGAACGCTATGCTTGGGCACCACGTGTACCCAATGCGAGGCGTCCTTTGATCTCTCAACTACTGCTTGCGTAGGCTTGGCTTGTTGATCCAAGCAAGATGAAATGCTGGCAGCGGCAATCTTTTCTTTGTTTATCATCATTCCTATGAGTCCGGTGGTGAGGGTTTGTGGGGAACAGAAGGATTTCTCTTAAGTTGTCTCCCCAAAATATATACCAGACTTAGCTTGAGAATAATTGTTCACTAGGCAGCGAAAATAGGTCAGAGGTTATTCTC
>NW_022103901.1:16100881-16102231 GCF_000313985.2 Echinops telfairi | reverse complement strand
TGTGAGGTGGAGGACTTTGTGGACTGGTGTTGGGTTAATGGGTTAATGTTGGACTTGTGGGCTTGGGCAGCATTGGGTTGGGATATTTTCGTGATGCACATTTTCTTTTCATAAAACTCTCTCTTATACATGAGTTGCTGTGGATTTGTTTCTCCAAAGTACCCAGACTAATACAATGTGTGTCAGAGACTTCCTTTGACGTGTCCCCCAGAGGGCTCAGGACCTTCAAGAGGACACACTGCCCACTTTATTGCATGCACTAAAGAGAGGCTTGCAAGCCCCATGACTATAAAACCTTATTGTTGAATTAACTTGAGCCTCTTCTCCCGATACTGGAGAGGAGTCCCCTGTGCCTCGCTGTTCTGTCTCCTTTTTCCTACAGTTGCACACTAGCTCCTAAGGACCTATTCGACTGTGGGACTGGGCCCCACAACTGCCTCTTCATCCCTGTGCAAGTTCTGCAGGAGCACATTAAGTGCTATGGAATGTCCATTCTTCTCAAGGCTCTTCATGGTTTGTTAGGATCCACACAGTCAAACGCCTTTGCATAGCCAATCAAATATAAATAAACACCTTTCTGGTATTCTCTGCTTGCAGCTGAGATCCCAGAGAAATTCAACAAGCAACATAACATGATCATCCCAAAAAACTGTTACCATGGTCTTTGCTCTTGACCCGTGAGCTTTTGCTTTGGGTAGGCCACGTCCACCTCTTGGTAACCATTCTTTGATTGTGCTTTGTCTTCAGGACTTGCAGGTGAAGCCATGCTTCATCTCCTGTTACAAGCACTTCTTTGAAGAAATAATTCAGGATCTTGATCCTATTTGATTAAAATGGAGAGATCTGCTCTTGTCTGCAACCAATCTAGACACAGCAGTTTTGGCACCCACCAAGTGGGGAGTTTGCGCAACTTTAGTTTTTCAGTCACAATTGTGTAAGTGGGACCAATTGAGATATCTGTGGTACTGGCAAGTTCGACTGTGATCGGAAAGATTGGCATTTTGAAACTGCCAGCTGCTCCGAGGGAGAAAGACGGGCTTTCTGCTCCGTAAAGAGTTACGGTCTCGGAAACCCACAGGGGCAGCTCTACCCTGTCCTGTAGATTCACCATGAGTCAGAACTCCCTCAGATGCAGTGAGGTTGTTTCTGCTGTGAACTGTCATTCCTCTTTCATTAGAGCGTGGACATGATTTAATTTTCCCTTGCACGTGGATGTGGATGGTCTGTTGCTGTGGGCTTTGTATTCAACACTGTCTTTTCTTTTCTTAAAATGAGTTGCCCATTTGTAAACTGCTGGTTTCTTTCAGGCATTGTCCCCATAACATGTTGGTAAAACATTAATTGTTTCAC
>NW_022103901.1:16095554-16099776 GCF_000313985.2 Echinops telfairi | reverse complement strand
AAATGGGACTGGTGGTCCCGGGGTACATGGAGAGGAGGGGCCGGGAGCCAACAAACTCAGGGATAAGGGAACAACAAGAGATCTAAAATTGATGGTGAGGAGGGTGTAGAGTGCCTGGTGGGGTTTGAACAAGTGCAATGTACCTGAGAGCAATGACTGAGAGCTGAGTGGAAGGTGAGCATGATGGTGGGACAGGAGGAAGGGAAAAGGCAATAGAGGAAAGAACTAGGAGGCAAAAGCTATTCATAGAGGTATAGCTATAGGCATGTATATATGTAAATATATTAATTTACAATGAAAATTATAGAGGCCAGTGTACATATATTTATATGTTAAGTTTTAAGATAGCAGACGGACTTTGGGCCTCTACTCAAGGCCTCCCTAAACACAAGAAGACTTTGTTCTGATAATCTGGCACTCTTTGATGCTCATCTTCCCGACACGATGAAGCCAGGTCTACTTTAAAAATCTGGCTGGACCAGAGTACACACATTGGCACAGATTAAGAGTTCTGGACACATGGAATTCAGGAAAGGAGTAGTGATATCATGAGGGTAGGGGAATTGTTTGTGGGGGAAGGGGGTGAAAGGGGGAGCCCTTCATAAGATTGGATATATAGCCCAAGGGGGATGAATAACAGAAATATGGATGAAAGGAGACAATGGACAGTGTAAGACACAAAATAACAATAACAATATGTAATTGATCAAGAATCCACGAGGGTGGGAGAGGGAGGGAGGGCAAAGAAGAGGAGCTGATAGATACCAAGGGCTCAAGCAGAAAGAAGATGTTTTGGAAATGTTGATGGCAACCTATGTACAAGGGTGCTTCCTACAATTGAATGATGGACTGTTATAAGATTTGCAAGAGCTCTCCAATAGAATGATTAACAAAAAAAGAAAAAGAAAAAAAATGCTTGCTGTCATTAGCTAATAGAGAGACGCAAAGTCAAAGCTACAGTGAGACCCCATCTCACCCCTGCAGAAGCGGTGCTGATGACATGACAGCAGCACATCACAGATGCCGGCAAGGTCGTGGGGAGGTTGTGACCCTCACCCACGACTTGTGGGATGTTGCAACATGGTACAAGCAATATGGAAAAGGTGTGGTACTTCCTCAAGGAGCTAGCAATTGAATGACAGGATCCAGCAACCCTACTCCTAGGTATATGAGGGGTGTGTGTCAGGAAGTTTGTGGGGAAAATGGAATGAAAAGTTCATGGAATTTTCTTCTTTTTTTAAATCATTTTATTGGGGGCTCAAACACCTCATCACAATCCATCCATACATCAATTGTGTAAAGCACATTTGTACATTCATTGCTCTCATCATTCTCAACACATTTGCTCTCCACTTAAGCCCTTGGTAACAGCTCCTCAATTTTTCCCCTCCCTCCTCACGAACCCTTGATAACTTATAAATTATTATTTTGTCATGTCTTACACTGTCCGACTTCTGCCTTCACCCACTTTTCTGTTGTCCATCCCCCAGGGAGGAGGTCACATGTAGATCCTTGTAATCCGTTCCCCCTTTCCATCCCACCTTCCCTCTCCCCTCCCGGTATTTGCCACTTGCACCACTGGTCCTGAAGGGATCATCCGTTCTGGATTCCCTGTGTTTCCAGCTCTGATCTGTACCAGTGTACATCCTCTGGTCTAGCTGGATGTGTAAGGTAGACTTGGGATCATGATAGTGTGGGAGAGGAAGCATTAAAGAACTAGAGTAAAGTTGTATGTTTCATTGTTGCTACACTGCCCCCTGACTGGCTTGTCTCCTCCCCACGACCCTTCTGTAAGGGGATGTCCAGTTGTCTACAGATGGGCTTTGGGTCTCCAGTCTGCACTCCCCCTCATTTACAATGATATGATTTTTTGTTCTAGTTCATGGAATTTTCCCTCTAACTTTTTGAGCCCCCCACCTCGTGGCCCCCCCACACCGCCATATACCCTAGAGATTAAAGAGCGTCAAACAGAAATGGACAGATGCACGTTCACATGGCCCACCGCACAGTCATTCACAACAGCACAAAGGCAGAAACCACCTAGGTGCCCATCAGCAGGCACAGGGATAACCAAATCGTGCTGCAGACACACAAAGCAATACTCTGTAAGGATAAAGCACAATGGCGAGTCCACAAAACAGCTTCTCTCGCGGGTGAACCGAAGGACATTATGCTGAGGGACAAGGCGACAGCAAAGGGACAAATAAAGCACGGTCACCCTTTCATAAAAAGGCAAGAAAACGTATCCACACAGAGAGCAAGGTTCTTTCATGGTCACCCTGGATTGGGGCAGGCGAAATCACTGAGCTACGCAGTAGACACCTGTCCCTCTGGGGGTGGGAAGGGTGAGACAGTGTGGGCGGAGTCAGCAACCCCTCACCAGGAAGACCCTGAGAAGTGTGTCGGAAGAAAGGACAACTATGGGAAATGCCAGGAGCGCTGGTGACACGCTGAAGCATTTCCGGGCACCTCCAGCCTTGGCGCTTCTGACCTGCAGCTGCCTGCTCGGATGTCCCTCCACCACCTGTACATGCGGGAGGTACTGGGGGCTGCGCTCCCTGTACGTACGCCTCCGTCCGGTCATCCACTCACCTGCACATTTACTGAGTGTCTACTCGGGAGCCAAGGTCAGCAGTCGGAAACCACCAGCCGCTGTTCTGGAGAAAGAGGAGGCCTTCGACTCCTGCAGAGAGTTACAGCCTGGGAAACCCACCAGGCCAGATCTACCCCATCCTAGAGAGTCTCTATAGCTCAGCATTGACTTGATGCCCGCAGGTTTGATTTGGGTTTATGGTAAGTGCCATGACAGGTACAATTTTGGCAAAAACAAAAACCCAAAACATGAGTGAGTATTGTTAGGTGCCGTCCAGTCAGTTCTGACCGAGCACCTCTCTCTGTGTCCACCAGGACATGCGGTCCTCGTCACTGTGCTGGCGTCTGAGCCCCTTGTGGCAGCTGCTGTGTCGATCTTTCTTGGTGAGGGCCTTCCTCTTTGGGGCTGCCCTTCTCCAGGGTCTGATCTCTCCTGCTGACGCCTCTGTCAGAGTAAACCAGCCTCTGACACCCGCAGGGTCTGCAGGCGTCAACTATACAGCAATACTAGATGAAGATGATAATAAAGTCGTAGAAAAGGAGGGATGGGTAGGAGACATATTTCATGGTGGCACACTCACCTCCAGGACGGCCATGATCTCAGCAGCCAGGTCCGTGCAGAGAATCTTTACTGTCTTGGGATATTTGTAGGTAGCCATAGACATGCATATTCAGTAGTTACATATGTCACAAAGGGGGTGGTCACCACTGTAAAATGCCTGAGCTCACAGGTGAGGAGACCTAATGCCTGTATTGGGCTGGGTGCTGAGGCAGGAGGAGATAATATAGAATATCTGCTTCTATAGGGAGATAAAATCAACCATGTGCTCACTTTAAGGCAGCATAGCTGTCAGGGGAGAATCTGTGGGAACGATTGAAAGCAGGATCATGTACTTGGACTTTATCTCTAAGTTACCAAAGCGGTGGCTTTCCTTCCGTGGAATACTAGCTTTCCAGATTGCCTCTGTTGTAAGCTAGGGAATAAGTCCCCGGCACATTTCCCTCCGTGTCAGTTTCCCACACAACTCCATCTCTTGCCATATTCACTTCTAAGCAGCATGCCAGCTGTGCTTCTTCCAAGACGGAGCTGTTTGCTCTCTTGGAGCCCGTGGCACTTTTGATAGCACCGACATGCAAAGGCATTTTGAAAACGATGACGGCAATGTGTGTACAAATGTGCTCGACACAATGGAGGAATGTATGGATTGGGACCAGAGCTGTGAGAGCCCCCAGTAAGAGTATTTAATAAAAACATCCTAATGCACCGATTCTTCTTCGGTCTCCCTTGCTCCGTGTGCTTGTTCAGTGTGAAGTTACATAGGTAGACACATGTGCTGCATGAGGAGGGGAAGTTGTATGGAAGCACGTGTAGAGGTACCTCTAGGTCTGTGGGCGTAGGTATGCACATGTCCCTAGTGCTGCATCTATGAGGGAGATTTAAAAAGTTGACAGAACATTTTATTCTCTTTTGATTCCATTTTCCATGAACGTTTTGAAGCCTCCCCTTGTATGTATACTCAACATGCTGAGATGTAGTCAGTTAATAAGGCCCTTCTGGGCATAATTTTGTATGCGATGTACCCTGTTTCCCCGAAAATAAGACTATATTATTTTTTGCTCCCAAAGATGC
>NW_022103901.1:16074796-16094825 GCF_000313985.2 Echinops telfairi | reverse complement strand
AGACTGTAAGACAGTGACGGGTCGGCTTCCTGGTCCAAATCTTTGGAGGTTTCCACGCGGGCAATTTGTTCTTGTAGTATTTTCCTGGATGATTTTAGAGCTTTGTCTTTTCCCTTGTTTTTGTCTGCTTTCCTGGGTGTCGCCTCCCCCCGCCCCTTATCGATTCCCCAGGTGGAGCGGCCCTCTGCTGGTCACTGGCGGGATCACACCCGAGCCATTTACGAGGTCTGGTTTTTGAAAAATAACGTTCCTCCTGTGCTACGGGGAGAGCTTTCCCAGCGGGTCTTCATGGCTCGCCTGCCCTTTCTTCCGTGGGACTGCGAGGTATGTACCCCTTCCCAAAGCAGGGTGCTTTGTCAAAACACAGCACTCACTTGTCCCCCCACCTCCTGCCAGGTCAGAGGGATTCCCCTGGATCTGTCCTTAGCTCCTCCTCTTTCCATAAGGCCCTTGGCCCCCCAGGTGAGCGCACCCTTTCGCCCACCACCCCTGCGTGGGCCTCCACCAGGGATCCCGGGCTGGGGGGAGGGGCTCAACCTGGAGGTTTGGGCTCTGCTCCCCGCAACCTTCCGGACAAGCCCCGGAGGCCGGCCCAGGGCAGGCGGCTTCCCCTGCAGTGAAGGTCACGGGTGGAATCCCGGCTGGGTGCGTTCACTGTCCACTTTAGCTTTTTCTATCCCTGGTTTTAATTACACAGGTAATTAATAGACACCGAATCCAAACCTAATAGTGGTCAGGTTGCTCCGCGCCTGTAGAAGAAACTGGTTCTCGGGGTTTCTGATGCTGCCCATGGTTGAGACCACGCGGTTCTCCCCGGAGTGACTGCTGGGCATCCCACTGCGCCAAGCGTCCTTCACGTGGGCTCATGTAACAGTGCCAACAGCATAAGGGCGTTGTTTCCATTGATTTCGGTATCGCGTTTCCTGTCACGGAGTTCCATCCTGGTCTGGGGTTTCATGTGTCCTCCTACTCACTCCCCCCCTCCCGTTTTTTATTCAGAACCTTTTAGAGTGATCTTTCTTTTCCCTCTAGCTTTCAACGTCTGCTTCTTTTGGAATGAAGTGTTTTGTTTTTTTTCGTTTTAGTGTTCTCCAGCAGGGTTTATGAGATTGGCTAACTTTGCTGAGCTTTAATGCCTTCCAAATGTGTCCATGTCATGAGGGGCCCGAGTTTCATCAGTTTTTCAGATGCCCACTATTCCGTTGTATGCATGCCCCCGCGTTGACTTAGCCTCCTTCCACGGACACTCACTCTGGTGCTCCCTCTTGTAGACAGCACTGCGATCAACATGGGTGTGCACTTACCTGCTGTGTTTATGTCCTTTGAGTATATAGCCACGTGTGAGGTTAAGGATGCACCTGTTTTCCATAGTACCTATACAATTCTGCAATCCCACCAGCAGTGTATGAGTGTTCTAATCTCCCCTCATCCTCTCCAGCATTATTTAAAAAAATTGTGCTCAGTGCCATTGTGAGGTGGTATCTCTTAGCTGCATAATTTGTATTTCTTTGATAGCCAATGATTAAGAGCATTTCTTCATATACTGGTTGGCTACCTGAGTGCTATCTTTGTTGAACTCTCCCCCCATTTAATTTGGTCTTAATAATCAGGTCTGTAGTTTGGAGTTCTGACCTGATCTTTTGGCCTATTATGGTATCAATACCAAGCTGTGAAACAGGTTTTGAAATGAGGGTGAGCAGCTTCCCACCTTTTTTTACAGGACGGTTTTGCTTATCCTGGGTTTCTTACCTTTCCACATACAAGTGACTAGTTCCCGCTGTTTTTAAACAAGAATTGTGCTGGACCAGACTGCACTGTAGTTCTACATTGTCATCAGTGATACTGATGCTTTCACTATATTGTCATCCTATCTTCCATCAGCAGGAAACATTCTTCCATTTGTCTTTTTTTTCCCCATGGTGATAAATGCATGCCATCACTTATTTAAACATGTTAGTTTTCACAACTAGATGTTTACAAGCTGGTGTCCTTTGGCAAATGATCTCTCACACAGAACTATACATTCCCGAGTATTTTCTCTTGGGCAGGACACTTAGAATATGTTCCTTCAGCAAATATATGTACTTTTAAATATGGAAGGCTTCACGAATTTACGTCATCCTTGTGCAGGGGCCAAGCTTATCTTCTATCGTTCCAGTTTTAGTGTATGTGCCACCAGAACAAGCACTTCAGTATTTTAAAAAGGTATAGATGCTTTGTTACTGTAGTCACAACTCATAATTATGAAATTTCTGAACGTGTAATCCCTGCCCCGTCCAACTTCTTGCAAAAATTGAAGTGGTTTCTGCTAGATGAATTGAGGTATGTATGCATCTTTTGAATTGTGTAATTTTTGCTTTCTTGTGTTGTTTCTTTACACAAGTCTTTTGTTACTGTTAACTAGGTTTCTTCCTAGTACATCACCTTTGGGAAACTGTAAGTTTTCTGGGTTCCTTTAATATACAAGAATCCTAATTTCTGCACATTGATTTTATCGTCATGTTGCCAAAACCCCAATTGGTTCTATCCCCCGCCTCAAATCTTTGTGGTTCCTATAGAGTCCATTTTTCTCTTGTGCGGGTTTCTTGAATTCTACAGCTCTTTTTTCCTCGGTGTCATTCTCTGCTCCCCACCCCTACCCCGCTTGCTTTTCTTGTCGACGCTCTAGTATCCTAAATCTAACTCATTTGATTTTATCAGGTAATCCCAACACTATTTCCTCCTCTAGATTTTCTGGTGACTTGAGTCACCTTGTGTGTGTTTAGGGATTGTGTGCTGTCTCCGAGACACTGTGGTTACTCCATTTGTTTTAATGCCGGGTGGTCCACCCTGTTGTTTTACTATATCCAGGCAGTGGGCATGCTATTCTCGTCACTAGTCAAGACAGTATGGGGTGGGCATCACGTTAATGGGTTAGAGCGTGGAGCAGCTGAGGGCTGGCTAGGTTTATGCTGGAAATGCCATCATTCCTGTGGAGTGGGTGGTGACACTGGAGGGTGGGATGGAAGGTGTGCTGTGTATGGCTGGGTAGAGTGGCTTGCTGGCTCCTGAAATGCAAAAAAAAAAAAAAGGAGGGGAGGCAGAAGGAAAAAAGGGCAGAGGAAATAGCGGGCTTCCATCCGTTGGGGAGTGAAGTGACCAGTGGGGACTGAGGGGGCAGGTCATCCTTGTGTGCAGCGTGCCATTTCCATTGGCTGCTGCGTCTCATCAGTATTTCATCTATTGCTTCATCCTTTGCGATTTCACTTGGTTTCTTAGAGGTTTGGAGAGCGTGTGTGCCCCTCTACCATATTGAATCACCCCACCCCACCCCCGCACTCAGGCGTACACACGTTCTTCTGGAGCACTGTGCAACAGCGGTTCCTGGAGTCTTCCATCAGACCTGGCATAGCAACGCACTGTCCCCTTGAGAACTGCCCAAAACGATTTGAGCAGTCTGTGAAACTCCTGGACATCTTGGCTTGTTTAGCTAGGCAATTAGCCCAAGACTCAGACCTCAAGTTTCCCCTCGCCTTCGGTGAGCAGTGGCTCCATCCGACACGGTTTGTTCCCCTCCCCCCACGGGAAGCAGCAGGTACCCGAGCACTTGCTCTAGCTCTTGCAGAATTAAGGGCAGCCACTTTCCGGCTCTTTCATCTCTGGGGCTCTTACAAGTACCTTCAGGTTCCACAGGGGCACATTTCCCAGTCCTCTGGTAGGAAAAGCCAGGATTCCACAGGGTAGTAGGATTCATCCCAAGTCACCTGCAGGTCATGTGCTAGAAGCTACGCAAATCAATGAGTCTAATATACCCCTGTGGTGCAATGCAAATCATTAGAAAGTGCAACACCGCTCAGTGGACTTTAATGACTGGGTATGGTTTAGGACTCGAACGCCGAGTGGTCTGGGCCGCAGACACGACGGTGGGATTAGTAGGCTGTCTGAGACTGCTGCTGGCGGTAGCCACCACGCCGCATGTAGCCCTCATTTTTGCGGTAACCATCCTTCTGATCTGTAGGAGAAAAATGGGGAAGGGTACAGAGGTCAGTACCATGGGAAGGAAACAAGGGGGCCAGGACCTGGGGATGCAAGCGCTCACCTCGGAAGTAGCCGCCATAGGTACCCTGCTTGTGGTCAAACACTCGCTCATTATTCTCTACTAGGCTGCCCAGTTTCTCAGCCAGCTGCAATGCCAGGTTCTGCTGGGCCGTGGGCTCCGTGCGGTGCATCACCACGGTCTGTGTTGGCTGGTCCAGGGAGGCCTGATGGGAACAGGCACGGAATGGATCAGACAGCCCCTCATTTCACTCTCTACAGGACCCACGTTCCCATCACTGCCTTTGGTCCTCACCATCAGCTCCTCATTAATGATCATCTTGCTGATGACGGAGTGCACAGTGGGCAGGTCCAGCTCAAACATGTCAGACAGAGTCTCCATGCTGGGAGGGTGGGGGGAGAAGGCAGAGACAGGGGTAATCAGGACCCTCTACCACAAAGCTGGGGTTCTACTTCCTTCCCAAGGCCCATCTTACCTGATGGAGTCATAGACACTGCTGTAGGTGAAGAGGTAGGTCCGAAGAGACTCTTCCTGGATTTTCCTATGGGAAGAGAGCAAGGCAGTGCATTGCGGAAGGACACCAGCCAGTCTTTTCCTCCTCTCACCTACTAGGCCCCCCCCTTCTCTTCTCACCTAACTAGCATGGTACGGACTTTCTCGGCCTCCGGGAAAAGGTCCCACACTTTGCCATTCATCTTTTCGTTGATGATAAAACTGTGGCAAGTCTTCCAGTCACCCATCTTCATGGCTTTGGAAGCAGCAACCACATGCTCCCTCATGGACTCGGGGGGGCCTGAAAGGTTGAGAAGGGGGCAGGACACCTGGGATGAGGGATCCGGTCAGTAGGGGTGCGTGGAGAGCATCAGCTAACCCTGGGCAACACCAAAACACCTATGAAAGTTTTGTGTACAGTCTCAGCAGGAATTCTTAAATAGCTGCCAAGCTGGCAAAAAATCTGGGTGCTTTAGCCACAATACTGCAGTAAACAGAAGTCGGGGAACAGTTCGTAGCCAATGCCGGCTAGTCAGATGTTAATTTTTGTATGCAAAGAAAGCGTACCTTATTATGTTTAAAAACTACTGAACAAACACTGCAATACATAAGGCATCTTTGCTAATACAGTAATAATGATGTTTTGACATGAGTCACAAAATAGCACTGTGTTATTACCAACCACATTTCCAGAATTTTTAACCTAAGCCTTTAGGGGGGTTGGTGTGTAACAACGGGCGGTATGTGAATCTCGGAAACTGCCCGTGCAGTAAAGTGCAAATGCTGGAAGACTGGAAATACAGGGCACATGGACAGTAAGAAGGAACCAGGAGGCAGACTTCAGAACAGAGATAGCAGTACAAGTGCAATGCAGAGATCAGGCCAAAAGAGAAATGTGTAGCTTAGACTAGGGGTGAGCAAATGCATATAACCCATTGTGGACTAGTTCATCCCCTTCACAAACCAAACAAGTGAGGGTGCAGGTCAGAGTACTTAAACGACCAAGGAGTCAAGCAATAAAAACCCAAAGGTGCTCAGGAGACGTGTGGGTGGCATCACACGTATGAAGGGACGAACAGAGGGGAGTGCGAGCAGTGAGCTCAGTGCAGAGGACAGAGCACTCCAGGAGAACACACAGGTTCCTTCAGGTTACACGAGGGCACTTCAAAAAGTCCCCAAGAAGATCAAATGAAACGATGACGGAATTTTCCCCACAATGTTTTGCAGGCCCCTTGAACATGGCAAGTGATACATGAATTCAGTCAGTTAGTGACAAGATTATTCCCTGTAATTCCTTGGTAATAACGAGTAATCAAGAAACAAGGAACCCAGTGGCCGCCCTGCGGAGCCCCCCCCCACCCAGCGGGGGCTGCCGCTCGCCCACGCGCAGCTGGTGGTGGAACTGCTTGCTGATCATGCGTCGGCGGGCGTCGCTCTCGTGAGCAGCCATGTAGGGGATCTCCAGGAGCATGGCTGACACCAGGTAGACACATTCCAGCAGTTCCAGGTTGATGTGCAAGTGGAAGGGCACCTGTCGGCGCCGCTCCACCTTCTCCTGCTCCTGGTTGCGCTCCTGCAGGCTGCGCAGCAGCAGACCCTGGCCCAGAAGCTCCTTGGCACGGCCACTTGACTGGATGTCCAACAGGGCATTGTGTGCATCCTTGGTCAGGCCTTGGCGGAAGGCACAGATGCCCAGCTGCACCATGGTGCGGTTGTACAGGATCTGAGGGCAGGAGGGTAAAGTGGTTCGAGGCAGCAGCCACCAGGCAGGCCATACATTTACTCAACAAACACACAATGAGTAGCTTCTAGGTGCTTAGCCGTAGGCGACACTCTGGGGCAGAGGGAAGCAGACAACTCCCGGTGAGACGGTGTTTAATGTGAAGACATGCTCCAGAGCCCTAGCCATCCCAGAGAAGACGCAAATCAAAACGACGACAAAGACGAAATACCCCCTAACCCCAGGTTTGACAGCAACATTCAAACTGGCAGGAAACAACAAATGCTGGACAGGGTGTGGAGACGGGGACCCGCTCAGCCTGCCGGTGGATGCTAAAACAGCATAACTCCTGTGGGAAGTGATATGGCGAATCCTCAAATAATTGGGAATACAAGTCCCACGTGACTCAGCAATAGGGCTACTGGGTAAATACCCTACAGAAATAAAAAGCACAGCAAAGACTGATGTGTGCACACCCATGCCCACTGCAGCATTACTCACACTGGCAAGAAGAGATGGCTTGGATACACAGATTTGAGCACATGCACACAATGGACTATTACGCATCACTAAGGAATGACGCTGAAACTGAAATGGGTGGACTTAGAAGACATTATGCTCAGTGAAATTAAAGACAAGTGAACACATTTTGTTTAAATTGTAAAGAAAAAAAAAATCCAGAAAAGGTGGTTTGGTGGCTGCCTGGTTACCAGGGGTGGGAGGGAAGGAGTTACTTTTGGTGAAGGGAAAGCGAAGAAGGTGCTACAAGAGGAAGACGGGACAAAAGGGGGGGGGGGGGCGTAACAGAGCAAGCCATTGTGCTTAAGGAGAAACTAGAGACTATTTAGTTTGAAATGCCCTCAAGTTCCCCACGGGGATGTCACACCTCCGGATCCTCTCTGGCAGGATAAATAAACCAGCAAGGGATTTAGGAGAAGAGGTTGTGCTGTGGTAATGGTAGCGGCAGCTTACATTTTGGAACTGCTTAAACTTCGAACTGAAGAAAGACAGCTAGTCATGCAGATATATGGGGAAGGAAGAGCATTCTAGAAAAGGAAATGAAAAAAAGAAAGAAAGAAAAGGAAATGTAAATGCAGCATGTGTGCGGAAGAAGCAGGCCAGGGGCAGGCCCTGTGGCCAGTGCCAGGAGACATGGTCAAAAGCGGAGATCACTGGGAACATGAGGATGACACACACTCCCACTGAAGTGTGTGCAACAATGGGATGCAAGATCACTGGGCTCCCTGAAGCCCCCTCGTGTTGTTGAAGAACGGAGTTTGGTGGATGGCAGCACGTCAAGGTCACCGAAGAACACGGGACAGTGGCTGCAGGGGAAGAGACCCAGGGTCTCCACGCACCAGGCCTCCTTTGCGTAAAGACCTAGACGGTGTCCCGCTACCTTCACGGGATGTTTTCCTGAGGGACTCAACAGATGAGTGCCGGTAAGGGTGGGTGGGGGGTCTGTTGTTAAGGAGGCTGTGGAACAGAACTTCAGATTTTGTTTAGAATTCATACTTACTAGACTGTCTGAGACTAGAGGAACCTGTGAATCTGTTGCCAAGAAAATTTCTGAACCTTGAAATGAAAACAATTTCCAAAAGTCCGTTCCAAACTAAAACATAGATGAACTAATGCAAAATGTTAGCCTTGGCCACTGGACTCTTATTAAGACTGAAAGTAAAAAAAAAACAGCTAGGGGATCAGATTCACACCAGTAATTCTAAAGCAAATATGAGCGGTTTATGGGGCAGTAAGAATGTACCATCACTGAATGGTTATGCTGAAGTGTTTGAATGGGTGTTCTAATGATCTGTGTGTATTCTCAGCAAAAACAAAGTATTTTTAAAAATTAGCTCAAATGACAAACTTTTTATTATAGTTCACAACAAAAAGAAAAGGTTGGCCAAATCATCAGGGGTGGAGTGTTAAACAGCAAAATGCTGGGGACCAAGCACACACTTGAACACCAAAACTAAAGAGCCACATATACCTGACATCAAGGCCACTGCGACAGTACGGGACTGCCTTAGGATCCAAGAGTGAACGGCCGGGAGAGAGTGCCCAGAAACACAGCCGCGCATTTTCCCCAGAGCACTACAGCCAGCCGCAGGACAAGTTCTTTTCCATAAAGGGGCTGTAACAGCTAGATAGCCTTGTGGGTGGGAGAACATCCTTAACCCCAACCTCCTATCATCTAAATTGAGATGAATCACAGACCAAAACATAAGAGCTGAAATCACACAGAAAATGTTCAAGGAAACAAATGAAAGAACACCACCTTTATGAGTTGGGAGTCGATGAACACAGTTTCTTAAGGCATAGGAAATAATGATCATGGTAGCAATTGTACAGTACAGATGGATGTGACTGAACTATAGAATATACCTGTGTTGTCTCTCAATAAAAAGGTTTTGGAAAAAAGAAAATGATCAAAACTTGATCGTAATGATTGCACAACCATTTTAAATATATATATATACACCACTGAACTACATTGTTCATGAATACATGCCAATAAAAGTTAAAATGTGTAAAAACAAAAACACCACACATACTCAAGTATAAGCCAACCTGAATATCAGCCAAAGCACCCAATTTTACCACAAAAATTGCATTAAGAATATGCTGAAAAACCCAGCTTATACATGAGTATACGTGGGTAAAATCCTGCAACTGCTTTGGGAAAACGGTCTGGCCGGTGCACAGGTTACTTCAACAGTAAGTCAGCACATGATGCAGCAGTTCTACCCTTGCGACTGGGACAAGATCGGGTGTCCGACAAGAGAATGAGTACGAAATCTGTGATACATTCAACAGAAGCAAAAGAATAAAATGAAACAAACTTATGATACACACACACACACACACACCCCCCCAATGAACCCCTAGAGCAATATGAGTGAAAGGATGCGGAACACAGGAGGAGAGCCACTCCAGAACGGGCAGAACTAATCTAGGGTAAAAACACAGTAGAGCAGGGGCTGCTGCGAGGTGCCGAGAGAACGTTCTGGGGCAGGGACAATGTCCTCCATCTGGACGGAGATGTGGGTGACAGCTATGTCACAAGGTCCCTAATTCAATAAGATCTGTACATCTCTCTGCAATGCCCATCTCAAAGGAAAACAACCAATGGGCTCTAGCTAACCACTTGGGCAAGGAGGCTTTCTACTCCTGTGAAAAGTTACTGTCTCGGAAAGCCCCAGGGACGGTGCTACCCTGCCCTACAGGGGGGCTGTGAGTCGGCATTGACTCGGTGGCAGTGAGCAGAGTACAACAGGGTAGCAGACACACACTCATGGTCAAGTACTAGGAGGTGTACTGGTATGTGCAGTTGACTCTGAGACGCAGCCACACACAGAGCGTCAGACGGATAGCTAGCTATGTGCTGAGTGTAGGGCAGACACTGGTGAGTTGACTGACCAATGGTGACTTCACGTGTTGCACCGTGTCGACAGGGTTTCACAACTATGACTGTGACGTCTCAGGAGCACAGCACCAGACCTTTCTCTTCTGAGGCACCGATGGGTGGGTCCAAACAGCCAACCTTTTGAGTAGCGGTTCAGTGCTTTGTACCACCCAGAGGCTCCAAAAGTACCAAACTCAAACCAACTCACTGCCATCGAGTTGACGCCAACTCATCGTGACCCTGCAGGACGAGGTGGAACTGCCCCTGTGGGTTTCCAAGACTGGAACTCTTTACGGAGTAGTCCCATCTTTCTCCTGGGGACCCTGGTGGTTTTGAACTGCTGGCCTTGTGGATCGCAGTCCACCTCCGAACCACTATGCCACCAGGGCTCCTAAAAGTACAATAAAGGTGAACAGCAAAGTTTTGGTGGTAGGTAGTTGACTGTTTGCTATAGATTTCTTCCTATACTTCTATATTCTTGAAATGTCAAAGATGTTGGGGGGAAAGGACCCGCAATTTGGACTAGCTGTTTTGAGACAATCCCAGGATTCAAGCAGGTGTCAAGGAGGCAGCCAGATGTGTAAGCATGGCATTCAGGGGAAGCACCGATGTTTGGGGTTAACTGACCACCAGGCCCTCCTGGGGTATGACTAAGGAATGAAATACAGCAACATAAGGAACACAACAGGGTAAATACATGAAGAAAAGGGCTGGTGCCCAGTAACTTTAGGCAGGACCACAGGTCTAAGCGCTCTGCTGTTAGCTGGCTTCTCTAGTTAGTGATCTTCTAACAGAAGGAAACACTGCCTGGTCCTGGCTGCCATTGTGACAGCTCAACAACTCTTTGAGAGGTATATTCTCAGAGGTAGAGAGACTGAAGTAGCAACTCACTGTCATTGAGTCCATGCTGATGCATCCAGCAAGTGACAGTCATGAGCTCCAGCCCACCAGGTGATCTACATCCTCATCCAATGCTCCCGTCACGCCTAGCTGATGCGCCTTCACCACTTTAGCTCTCTGCTCCGACAACTCACATTGCCCTGGATGCCTCCATTGTAACAGTTTTTAAAGACAGGAATAGGTCTTTATTGTATTTTGATAGTAAAATGAGCTTGTAATGTTCGGAACCAGATATACAGTGAATATAACAAATGGTGGAATCTAAACCCAGAGGAATCTATTACTGTTAATGAGTCAGTACAAAATACTTGCCAAAGAGTCAAGGAATGCTGGCCACTGGGAAAGACCAAGACTCTCTAGAAGTCTGCACTAGCCAGACAGGTGATGATGCTGGTTGAACAGGACAAGGGCCGGGCCTGTTTCTCTTCCCTATCCCCAGAGCCTACCCTTCCCACCCTACCTGCACCGGAGGGTCCGCATGCTGGATGTTGTCCTGAAGATGGCTCATGAGCATGAGGTCACGGGCCTGGTACCAGCGGGAGTGCAGAGCGTGGTGGTAGATGTGGCAGAGGATGGCGCAGGTGCGGATCCGGTCTGTGCGGTCTTTGGCATAGATGTATTTGCACAGTCTCTCCATCAGCACAGCTGAGTCCTCCCCTTCGTTTTCTGCCTGGTCCTGCTCAGACTGGGGGAAGAGCCGAGGTGGTCAGGGAAGAAATGCGGCAGAGACAATGGCTCTAGATAAGCGGTTCTCAACCTGTGGGTCAAACGACCCTTTCACAGGGGTCACCTAAGACCAGCGGAAAACCCCTATTTCCCATGGTTTTAAGAACCGGGACACCGCTCCTCCATCCGTCTCCAGGTGGTCCACAACACGCAGACACACCCACCTACAAGTACCCGGTGTGAAGACTGTTACCCAGCCTACACCACGCTTCAAGACAAAAATTTCATTTATTTGTCATTAGAAATAAATATTTCACAATGGAACAATAAAAATACATCCTGCCTATCAGATATTTACATGACGATCCATAACAGTAGCAAAATTACAGTGATGAAGTTGCGACAAAAATAATTTGATGGTTGGGCGTCACCACACGAGGAACTGTATGAAAGGGTCGCGCATTAGGAGAGTTGAGAACCACTGCCCCAGCAACCAAGGCTGAGCCTCCATGTGACTTCATTTTAATCCCTTCATGCTCCATTTGACAGCAGCAAGGACAGCCTGCTCTCACCCCCCACCTCCCCCCGACACCAGGGCTGAGGACTCACCTTCGAGGACCCCTCTGGGGGGGTAAGCTGCCGCTGGTGGGCCTTGTAATCAAACTTGTAGTAGGTGTGGAGGATGCGCCGCAGGTAGACACGGCAGATCTCCTCGGTGGTGCCCTTCTCCTCCAGGTAGCACTGCACTCGCTCGATGATGGCACACACCTTTGCCTCATCCTTCAGATGCTCCACGTACTCTGGCAGGGAGAGCACCCGACTCGGCAGTCAGGTTTCCTGCCCAACCACGTGTCCCACAGAAAGCCAGCTCTCTCATGTGTGTCCTCCCCGCCTCTCTCAAAGTCTGCTCACCTGGAAAACACCCTGCCCTCCCCCACTTATACGAACCCCATTCCACAAGCAATGAGCTCTTCCCTCACTGCACTCAATCTATGCCGGCCCATCACTTCGGGGGCGTGCTAACCTCGCTTTTAGATCCCACCAGGTACCGGCTTCTGAGGATTCTTCCTATGGTAACCTCTCCCCTTCATTCCAATCTCACTGTAAATGGCTTCCCTCCCAAGCAACCAAGAGTCTAGTCTTTCTCCAGCATCGCGCTCTGATGTTAACGTGTAACCAGCACCGCACGTTATCTAAGACGATCTTGCGCAGATTTTTATTGAGCTGCCCTGCCCTTCTTCAGCACTGACACGGACACCTCTGGCTGCTGGTTCATCACTGTCGCATGGGCGCAGTGGGCACGACAGGCACTCACATCTCCCATTCCAATGACGCTACGCTGAAGGGGCAGGATGAATAAATAGGTGCTTTGCTCCCGTGGTTTTCAAAGTGTGGTCCCCGAGCAACAATATCGCATCGTGGGAAGTAGGGAGCAAGTAGAACCTCTGACCGTACTCTGACCTACTGAGTGAGATTTGGGGGTGGGGCCCAGCAACCTGCCTCTGAATGCTGGGCTATGAGCTGGGTTTCCATCACACCCCCTTAGAATAATCCCCACAACCACCCAGACTTTTCCTCGGGCTCACCTTGAGAATGAGGATCAGTATTTTGCAGTATCTTGGTAAATTCCTCATCCATTCGCTCCACAAGAGTCAGAATACAGCCACGGACTCGCAATGGCTGAGGAAAGCAGAGTAAGCAGGAAGAAGCAACTTAGTTCCGAATCCGTCCAAATCTCCCTCTCTACCGAGTCAATATCCCATTTCCCCATCCCCCGGTCTGTACCTCTAAGGAGCCAGCGAATCCCTCCCTTTACCTGGTCAGCATTGCTCAGGTTCTCACTCTCTTCCAGAATGTTCTCTCCAACAAAGATGTTGGGGTTTGCAAACAGGATGTCCATCAGCTCATTAATGCAGTCCAGGCACTTCTGCCACATTTCCGGCTGCCATGGATTCAGACAACAGTCAGCGGTGTGAGAAAGAGATTAGCAGAGGCCTCACAAGAGTCTCTTTCCTGGGAATCCACAGCCCGAAATGCCTAAGACTATCCCCACAGTTTGAAGACATTAGGACCTTTCCCCTGACCCACTGCACAGTACAACAGCCCTCAGGTGTCCTTCACCGCCCTCACCTTCATGTAGGTGGCCAGGTTGGGGTTGTAGTCATAGAGAGAAGCGATGATATTGAATTTGATCTTCACAGCGACACCCTCCCCCAGGTTGTTTTCTGAAGCAATCTGAACAAGCAGCTGCAGCAGCTCAATCTGTGCTGCGCTGTAGGGGATACAGCACTGGGTAAGGCTTTGGAAGCAGATCAACCCAAAGGTCAAGTACCGTACTAGCCTAAGGTCACAACGAGAGTAAATGGCAGACACTGGGCTGGTATAAGCTAAGCACACTGTTGTTCCACGGTGGTTACACACACAGCAAGACTTCCCATCACAGGACAATATCCCACCCATCTTTACCTAGTAATTCTACAACCCAGAGCGCTAAGTCTTACCGATCAGTTCCCTTCTTGCCTCGTGCCTGCAGGATCTCATTCAGTTTCTTGATAACAACAGCATGGGTGATCTCAGTTCCCTTGGCAAACATTTTTGGCTTCTCCTAGGCAAAACGCATGCCATCATACACAGGCCAACCCTACCCGCTTATAGCTTTAAGCGTTTCCCCCAACCCGACTAGGAGAGCTATTGTAAGCTCACAGTTCACGCCAACTGCACAGCCTCACCTTAACCAGGGGCGCTCCTCCCCGGACCCGTTCCCACTCCCCGCCTTCATTGTCGTCCTCCTCCTCCTCATCCAAGCGCTTCGATTTCCTATCATGCTTCTTCTTGGCTTTGTCCTCCCGCTTCTTCTCAGCCGCCTTCTTGTCCTCCTCTGTGGTGGGGGCCCTGATGGAAACAGAGACAGTTTAAGACAGGCCACTCCTCTCTGAGGCTTCTTTCCCCGTGAGTGTCCTCTTTCTTTCCCCCACCAAGTGCTGGGTCCGAGTTCCCTACAGATGAGAATTCACCACAGCCAGACCATCAAGGACTGCAAGGTGCTAGGCGGACACTCTACCTGCTAAGATATCCTTATGAAGGGGTTAACACAATCAATCCAATCTAATAACCTAGAGAATCCACAAACAACCAATATTGTGATACCAGTTTGGTTCAAGAACTTTTCTTGACACGAACCAATTTACCAGCCCTACCAAAAAAGGGGAGAAGCACACATTCAAAAAAAATTACCGACCCAGACAGTGCTTTTAGCCATTTTCTCTGCTCTTCCCTATCAACTGATTTAAAATAAAAATAAAATGTACAATACGGCAAAATATCCCCACAAAAGAGGAAACAATTGACTCGCTTGGCATTACACCTCAACATAAAGAAAACAAAAATCCCCACAACTGGGCCCATAAGTAACATCAAGGTAAAGAAGAGATGGAAGTTGTCAAGGACTTCGTTTCAGTGGGAGCCACAGTCAATGTCCAGGGAAGCAGCCACCACGAAATCAAGGATGTACTTATTACACCAGGCAGTTCTGCTGTGCAATTCTTCTTTTCACAAAAAGGAAAGATGTGATTCTGAACACTCAAGTGTATCTGGTCCGAGCCATGGTATCTTTGATGGCCTTATATGCTGTGAGAGCTAAACAACGAATAAGAAAGACTGGAGAATTGACAGCTCTGATGAGTAATACTAAAAAAAACTGTGACTACCCACAGGTGAAATCCATCTGTCTTGGAAGAATTACAGTCGCCAAGCTCCTTAGAAGGAGGGATGGCAAGACTTCTCATGTACTCTGGACACATTATCAGAAAGGACTATCATGCTTTGCAACCATCATCTTCAATTTTGAACATTTTCACCTCAGAAAGAAACCTCATACTTAGTAGCATTCATATTGCATCACTACGTATCACTATGGATTAGACTGTCCCATAGGGTTTCCTGGGCTACAAATCTTTACAGATTGTCACACTTTTATCCTACAGAGCAACTGGCAGGTTTAAACTACTTACCAACCTTTTAGGTAGATGATTATTTTATTACTTTCTTTCCACTGTTAAATAATAATCCATTGTACGTACTTACTACATCCTTAAATATACGGATGGGCACTTGGGTTGTTTCCATTTAGGGGTCTATTATGAGTAATGTAAATTTTTATGGAGATACATATTTTCATTTATCTTGGGTATGTACACAAGAGTGAAACTCTTGAACCATAGAATAATTATGCTTAACTTCTGGGGCACACGCTAGGCTGTTTTTAAAAACGGTTACATAATTTTACCTTTAATTACGCCACACATCTGTCTTTTTTATTCTAACCATTCTAGTGTTTCTCACTGTGGCTTTGATTGGTATTTCCCTGGGGTTCTATGGTAGGAACGCTGGCTGCTAACCACAAGGTTGGGGATTCACACCCACAAGGCACCCTGGAGGAGAAAGACGAGGCTATCTGTTCCTCTGAAGATCCCTAAGGAGCAGCTACCCCGTTGCTGGGTTGGAATTAATGAGACAACACTGGGTCTGGTGGCTAATGAAGGAGCCCTTAGTGGCATCGTAGTTAAGCACTGTTGCTGACTGACCGGGGTCACTTAGGCCCACTGTGGGAGAAACACGTGGAGTCTCTGTCAAGACCCGCATCCATCAAAAGCGCATGAGGCAGTTCTACTCTGTCCCGCATAGACGCTCTGAGTCAGACAACCCACAGCAGCGGGTTTGGTCAGCTCATAACATTGGGCATCTTTTCATGTACTTACTGTCCATTTTTTTACAGCTTTGATGAAATGTCTATTGAGATGCTTTGTACATTTTAAAATTGGGTTGTCTGTTTTTTTCACTTATCTAGTGAGTTATCTTTTCATTTAAAAATTGTTTTTCCCCTGAACCTCTTGATGGTATCCCAGCAAAGTTCAGGAAACTGCTGTAAATCCATATACTATAGACTAAGAAGTTCTCAGGACGGTGGCAACAGTAAGAAACAGGTGCTACAAAGTCTGTGTGCCTCAAGGTCAGCAGTTTGAAACCATCAGCTGCTCTGTGGAGAAGAAGAAGTTTTCTACTCTGGTCAAGTTTCTCAGTCTCAGAAACTGACAGGGACAGTTTTACACTATCCTACAGGGTTCCTATGAATCAGAATGGGCGTGATGGCAATGAGTTGGTTTTTCCTCTTTGGTTAACAACAAAACTGCTCCTTGCGGTAGGATCACCGAGGATCCCATTTTACAGTGAGAAATCTGAAGAGAAGGTTAAGTACCTTGTTTGTACCACACAGATAATTGCTCTTAAAGTGAGATCTGCATCGTCCACACCCAGTGATTACAGTCATGCTCAAAATTTAAACTGTGGGGTCCTCAAATCCCATCTCAAGGGCACATTTGCTTTGCGACCTTTGCTAAAACAACAACAACAAAACCCAACTCTCTGGAGATCCTGTGAAATGGGAGCTGTTGGCCTCCACAACCTGACAGAACTCCCAAGAAGCAGTAACAACCCTTGAGACGATGAAAGGTCTCCTACCCTTTCCACTCACACTCTCAGCAACCCTATAGGGCAGGCCGGAACCACATCTTTCTCCTATAGAACAGCGGGTGGTTTTGAACTGCTGACCTTATGTTTAGCAGCCCACTATGTAACCTACTATGCCACCAGGGCTCACTATTTGTCGGAAACTGACTCATGGCAGTGACTTTCTACCGTTTTCCTACTTTTTGAGGAATCTTGAGGCCGGTGCAGTCTGCTTCCCTTCTTCCTCCTCCGAGTCTGAATCAGACGATGTGGAGCCAGTGTCCCAATCTTCATCGTCTTCGGAGTCTTCTGAGTCCTCCTCTTCATCCTCAGAAGGAAAGAATCAGTAGGTAGGCCGGCAGACTGATTAGCCTCTCTGCTAACACATGACCCAATAAAAGCAAGGTATGCAAGGGCTGAAATGGACCATCCCGACCTGGAGAAAAGGGACAACTTGCCCCAAGGACACATAGCTCCCACAGAACAGTTAGGTTCGAAACACAGTTTTCTACATTTTAGGTTGCTTAGAGTTCTAATACAACAGAAATCCCGTTCTCAAAGTAGACCAGGAAAGCCCATCCTTCTCACTAGATGGTCTTCGGCCGGCAAACAACTCCGGGTTATCTGACTTTGGGTCTAGCCCTGGCTCTTACCTCCATTTTTTTAAGGAACTTGCGACTGTCGCCAGCAGGAGCTTCTGACTTCTTCTTCAGGAAGGCAGCAGCACTCATCCCATCCTCATCCTCGTCCTCGTCATCTGAAGAGCCTGGAGGGAGAGGGCGGTAAAAGCTAGGCTGGGAAAAGAGCATGCTGACTGAGGAGCAACAAAACACAGGGCCAAGTGAAACCCCAACCTTTAGAGTTACTGTTTGCATCAGTGAGTTATGAGTTGGGTTGCTAACCAGAGTCAGTGGTTCAAAACCACCACCCACTCTGAGGGAGGAAGATGACTCCCGTTAGGCAGGCTTGGAAACCCACAAGGGCAGTTCTACTGTCCTTTAGAGCCACCCGAGGTGGAACTGACTCTGTGGCAGAGAGAGAGAGAGAAATGATTCGCACGAAGGGTTTGCTCTTCACCTTCTGAATCTTCATTCTTCTCAGCATCTTCATCTGCAGACTGCTCAGGGTTCTGGACAAGGGGAGAAGAATTAGAGATGCCTGCCTGCCAGCCACCACCCCACTCCACTTTTATTACTTTCCTTCTCCAATCACACCTCCCATTTGCCAATGCTTTGTTCAGTCTTAGTCATGGAGTCACTGTCCCAAAATAACCCACTGTAGCCACTACACCTGCTTGTAATTTGTGATATGGGATTCAAAATCTCGGTTGTATTTGCGGATCTTCTGGCGCAGGGTGCTCAAGGCCTTCGCATTGTTCTTGTTCATCTTCTTCTTCCCTTCCTTATCCTCCCAGAGCTGAAGGAGTGGAGGAAAGAAGACAATAAGAACCTAAGTGGTATTAACTAAACTCCACACTTCCGCCATCACTCAATGAGTCTTGCTATGTTGTAGACCATTTGTGCAATGTATTAACAACTGTTGACTTAATTTTTTAAAAAGACACTTCAAGTCTCACTGCTAAAAGTGGAGAATGCAATTAAGAGGTAATAGTAAAAACAAATGCAAGATTCTTGGCCTTAAAAAAAGTTTCTCTCCAAATGGGAAGAGAATGCTTTGAAAATGATGGCAGCATATGTGCAAATGTGCATGGCACACTGGATGAATGTATGGATTGTGATAAGAGATGTAAGAGCCCCCAATAAAGTATTAAAAAAAAAAAAGGTTCTACTTGTTACACACACACACACACACACAAACACCTGATTTCTTGTGCTCTAGAAACATTGAAGATCAGGCAAACAATCCCAAAGAAACACCATCTTGAATAGTGGGTTAGGAATGGGCCCTGGTTTCATCTCTCCTAGCCTAACCTCTTCTTACCCACTGCCGTTATACCTCATTAAGGTAGTCCTCCAGGTCAGCCAAGATCCGAATATAGAACCGGGGAACCCCTTCTTTGTCCACAATGCTCTTGGCCTTTCCATATGCTTTTCCCAGGAGCTCAAATTCTTCCAAGCACTTGGTGACATCCCGAATCTTCATGGCATTCCGGATGGTCCGGATAAGATTGGTCAGCTCCTCAAATCTGAATTAAAAACCCATGCACATTAGACATGCCTGTGCCACTGCCATAAAGTAACTCTATCATACTGCTCTAAGCTTTCCTAAAATCTACCTCCTCCATGGTCTTGCTACAATTTAAAACACTCCAGCCTAAAAAAACCCCAATCAATCAATCAAGCAAAAACTCCAGCCTTACCTCTTGTCCTTAGCACTTCGGACAACCCTCTTGGTATCTTCTTCATCCTCACTCAGCAATAGTGCCCTTTTAAAAAGAAACAAAGGCCATTAACAACAGTCCCTAGTTCCAGTCTTGCCAAGTGATCCCAAATCCTCTTCTCGGATAAGCCAATTGAAACTGTGTAACTCAGGTAACACACTAACACATGTCTTCCTCTCAACTCTCCCCAGTCTCATCAGATATGACTTAAGTCTACTTCATGTAAGTCTTCGGTCAAATGTTGAGAACATAATCAATGGCAGTCTGTAGCCTCTGAAAACTAAACCCACAGTAGCAGCAATTGACCACACAGTGAGAAAACCAATTACAAGAGAACACACGGTGCTAAAAGGTACCCAGAAAGGATACCTTGAGAGGAAGGAATGGAGGGGCCTTAGGGAGGTGGCATCTCAACTGGGGCTTATGAAACAATAAAACTTCTTTCCCAAACAGTAGGAGGCCAACTGCTAGGAATTTGAAAAGGCTTTCAACACCTCCACTGCTAACACTGTTCTTTATTATGGAGAAAATATGCTACAGACTGAATTCAGCAGGCAATCATGTCTCCAGCCTATCACTCTTGTGTTTATTTTTTTCCAACCATTTCCTACTTAATAAAACGATACTGCGTTCCCACTTGTGGCAGTGATATGAAATACTATTTGTGCGAATAAACATATTTACAAGGGGGCTTCAAGAAGTCGGTGGAAAGAGTACCCTCTTTTCATTCCATTTTCCCTACAAATGTTTTTGAAGCTCCCTCTGAGATAACGCAAAACAAAACACACAAAATACACCCTGTTGTGGGGGTGTCACTCCACCGGCTGCTGAGGATTTTCCTGACGGGAATTTCCACGCAAGCGCGGTCACCAGGCCTTCCTGTGCCATCCCCACTGCCAAGCCCAGGGGACGCCCCTGAAGGCCCACAGACCCCCACCAGGGCTCCGGCTCCCGAGTCCCTGA
>NW_022103901.1:16071547-16074133 GCF_000313985.2 Echinops telfairi | reverse complement strand
CCCAGAAGCGCGCACCAGCCGAGGTCGCGAGTGGCAGCCCGGCGCTGAAACGGCGCAAACGCAGAGAGGGAAGAGGCGGCGCCCTGACGTCACTTCCGGGAGGCGACGTCAAGCCCCGCTGAGGACTACAATTCCCAGCAGGCTTTGCGCCCCCGGGGCGCGAGGGTCCGGCTGGAGTAACACGAACACCTGAGCCAAAGGCAGCTTCGCTCCTTGTTTTTGTTAGGTGCCATCGCGACTCTGTGCACAACTGAACGAAACTCTGCTCGGTCCTGCCCCATCTTCACGTCGGTTTCTGGTCCCTCCTGACAATATGTCCAAAGGATACAAGACGAAGTCTTGCCACCCTTGCCTCTAAAGTGTACTCTGGCTGTACTTCTTCCAAGACAGAGCGGTCGGTCCTTTGGGCAGTCTATGATACCTCCAATATTCTTCTCCAGCACCACAATGCAAATGCGTCTATTCTTCCTTATTCAATGTCCAACTCTCCCATGCATATGAGGTGGCTGAAAATACCATGGCTTACTAGCCTGCGTGATCCAAAGATGACGATAACAAAACACAAATATAAGGAAGGAAAAAATGTCAGACCTTAAATTGTGAATACCCAATTTGTAGAAGGCTATGGAGGACAGTGGGGCCCCAAAATCCATCTGCAGAGTCTCCAGTCAGATGAAGGCCCTGGCAGATCCCCTCTGGCCACGGAAGAGGGACGGGAACAGCTTTATTCAGAGATTATTGTCAACTTGATTATGGTGGATCGTACCATAGTACTTGATCAGTTGACCTCCCTCCTGACCCAACCTGAATTTGCCCCAGGCTCAAATATTCCTCACCCGTTCCATGACAGAAATTTCTTCTCTAGCTTTTAAAATATTGTCGGTGGTCTTTTATTTCTTACTTTTTATTTTTATCTTTATATTATTATTATTTTCTTCTTTTTTAAAGATAAAAGTAAATTCGAATAAAGAAAAATTCAACATTGAAGGCTCAGATATTCTTGGCGTACTGGGAAGGGGATTTCTTGCTTCTCTCCCCCTCCTCCCTGGTCGTTTTCCTCTGACCCTTGCCCAAGTTCCCTGTGGAATGCAGGAAGGATGCTGGGGGGGTGGGGGGGGGCAGGCAATAGGGCACATCAGCTGGCGGAGACAGTGGTGGCGGCGATGAGAGGGGGCACAGAGGTGGGCCAGCCAGGGGGAAGTGAGAGCGAGGCAAAGGAGGGGTTCTTAAGAGGGCAATGGGAAGATAGCAACAGGGAAGAAAGCCAAAGAACGTGTGGGTGGCACCAAAGGGCAGGAGTGGTGGGGTTGGGAGACGGCCTCCAGTCCCTGGGTCTCCACACCAACTCTTGTCTGGGGGCGGGTCTCTGAGCACTTTGTTTTTCTTCATACTGTCTAGGTATTCCTGTTGGGACACTGCCAGCACCGATGCTAGGATCTCATCATCATCCCAGTCATTCAGACCAAAGGCAGGGGAGCATCTGCTGAATGAGAGCCCGGCACTCCAGAGCAGGGTAGAGGGACATGAGAGGAGAGTTGGCCCGGTCGGTCCCTACTGACAACTGGCTGCTTGTACCTGGTGCCCAGGGTGAGGGAGGTTTGGCAAGAGCTGAGACAGTGCCTGGAGAAGGGGGCTTTTATGCCCAGCTCAGCATGCGGCTCAGAGTTCTCAGGAGATGAGGCTGAACTCTGCTGCCACAGGGACCGGCTGGTCCACTCCTCCAGGCCACTGGAGGCTGCAGCTGTGGCTGAACTGCACGTGGCGCTGGCTTTCCGGGGCTGGGTGGGGCCACGCACCTGGCGGGCCTGTTTCTCCTGATCCCGGAGCCACTGCAAGTAGGATTCCCGAGCCACCTGCTCCTCAATGGCCTCATTGGTGGCCTCCCAGTCTGTGACCCGCTTCTCGTCTTCCAACATCTGCTGCTCAATTCATGATTCCTCCGATGTTTTTATGGCATTTTTCATGAGGGATTGCTCTGCAAACCCCGGCTTGAAGGATGGTAGGCCCAACCCCACACCAATGGTGGCCTTATTGGGATTCACCACCGAGTTGTAGTGGATATTCTGATGGTAGCTGATAGCTGATACGGATAGGTTCATCCTCACGTTGATGGATCCCATGGAATGTGTTGATGGGTTCCGTGCTGTATTGATACATCTCTGCCATGGCCTGCATCTCAGTGTGGTTGCCATGGCAGTTATTGGCCTGCATCTCAGTGTGGTTGCCATGGCAGTTATTGGCCTGCATCTCAGAGTGGTTGCCATGGCAGTTATTGTTCCACTTCTGGTTTAGCTAGGTGGTGAAGTTCTCTGTGATGTAGTTGGAGAAGTAGTCTGCATTCCTCATCCGATAGTCCATGCAGTGCTTTCTCACAGCCCCGTGCATGTCCCGGTCACCATATCCTTGGTCAGCTACAGCGAGGACGAGACAGGTGCTTGATGAAAACCCTTCTGGTCTCGCAGTGCCGTTTCCAACCATGGACCCTGGTCTGTGGCCTCGATGCGACTGCAGTCGGTTCGTACTCATCCTCGCTGTTGTGGCCGCACCGACCTCCACCGGATCAGGACTACGGCGCCAGCCCCGGGG
>NW_022103901.1:16063576-16070690 GCF_000313985.2 Echinops telfairi | reverse complement strand
CCCCGACATTAGGTCCTCATTTTTCCCCTCCCTCCCTGCTCCCCCCTAATATGTAAATATTATATCAAGAAAACTACTTAAAAGAAAGAAAGAGAGAAATCAAATGACCTACGCTGACCAGGAGTGAAGGAGGAGGAGTTTTTGCTCAGGGGCATTGAGTGTATGTTCATGGTGGTGCGATCACTTGGAAAAGGTGATCAATAAGTATTGTGCAACACGAAGAGTGTAATCAATGGCACTGAGTTACCCATGTAGAAGTTGAACTGGAGAACTTTTTTGCGTGATTTTGTCACAATTGAAAAAAAATTACACAAATAACAATGAGTACAGAGAAGGAGAAAATGTTCTAAATTGATTATGGTAATGATTGTACGACTCTCTTGATATGATTGAACTATTGAATTGCATGATATGTGGATGATGTGCCAATAAAACTGTTAAAAAATAACACCATGCCTGGATCAGGTGCACCTTGGTTCTCAAAGTAACATCTGAGCTTTCCAATACTCTAAAGAGGTCGTGTGCAGCTGATTTCCCGAATGCAAACTACCTTTTATTCTCTTGACTGCTGCTTCCAGAAGCATCGATTGTGGAAGTCCCTAAACCCGATATAAGCCCTTTGGCGTCTGAGATATAGAGCCCCACCTCTGAACTACGGAATCAGAATTTCAGGACTAGGATTTATTATTTTTTAAGCCCCCCACGAGATGTTCTCACCTATGGCTTAGTGCACGCTTCTGGTCAGCCTTGGGATTAGAGTCTCAGCTTCTCCACTTACTAGGTGTGTCCATTTGGGAAAACTGCCTAGCTCTCCTCAGCCTCCATAAGGCAAGAAATAAGTCAATATTAGGGTTTGATTTGGGCACAGTGCTCACTTCTTATCCCACAGGTACTTTTTACTGAGCATTTATTATGAACCCACCCACAGTGCCTACTATGTCCCAGGCAGTCAATAGAACCATGAACAAAACAGACAAGGTTCCCGATTTCACAGAGGTCCCATTCTAGTGGAGTGACTTAATAAGTAAGCAACCAAACTTAATTCCAGGGAGTACCTGTTGCTATTGAGTTGGGACAGAGTACAGCTGTTCCCATAGAGTTTCCAGGGTTGTAAATCTTTCTCCCCAGGAGCAGCAGCCCAGGGCTTTAAACACCATGCCTTCAGGGCTTCTTAATAAGCACCACAAAAACATTAACTGGTTTCAGAAGAATATTATTTTGAATAGGGACAATACACGAAATCAAAATCCACCTCAGTGCCATGAAACGGATTCTGACTCATAGGGAACTCTGGAGGAAAGAAAAGGGTGTGAGGATTGAGATCCACATGACAAAGGAGGCACAGGGAAGGTGTTCTAGGCCAAAAGTCTGTCCTGCAGAGGGAGCAGTGGGTGTAGAAGCCTTGTGGCAGAAAGTAGCTTAGCCAGACTGAGTCAGAATCGAATCAACGGTTCCTAACAGCAGCAACAAAGGAATGCAGAGTGGACTAGTGGACTACAGCCAAGTGATGGAAGCAAAGGGGGATGACGCAGGCAAAACTTAAAGATGAAGCCACATCCGTGTTTGGGGCTGGTTTTTTGTTTAAAGAAAAATGAAACATAACAGTTGGGATATCTTAGATAAATCAAGGTCTTAATAAACAAGGAAGGAGCCTTGGTGGCTTAGTGGATGATGCTCCAGGCTGCTAACACAAGGTCAGCAGTTCGAGTTCACTAGACGCTCTCTGGGAGAAAGACGAGGCGTTCTACTCCCGTAAAGAGTTACTGTCTCGGGTCAGAACCGGAATGGACTCCATGCAGCCAGCGAATGAGCCATGAACACGATTCACTAGATAGCCACACCGTTTGGTTTGGTTTTTGTTTTGCTTTGTTGCAGCAGCAAAAATTTCCTATCAGAGGCTCTGCGGGGCCACCGGCCACCAAGGTGCCAAGCCAGTCTGGCCTCTTCTGAGACTCAGAATCTCACGGCCATTGAGTCTATTCTCACTCATAGCGACCCTATAGGACAGACTGGAACTGTCCCTGTGAGTTTCTGAGACGGTAACTCTTCACAGGAGTAGCGAGCCTCATCTTTCTCCCTTGGAGCTGCCTGGTGGTTTCGATGTGCTGACTTTGTGGTTAGCAGCCCAATGGCAACCATTGCCCCATTAGGACCTTTTCTAAGGCATTCAAGCATATTAGTAATTAAATAGCGATGCTCACCTTCCCCTCTGGAATCTACAACGTAGGTCGTCCAATTGCACATGGGTTCCCAAGAAGGTGGTCCTGTGAGGTCTAGCACCCGTGAGGCAGGCAGAGCCCCTGATGCACGCAGGAGAGGGGAAGGACTGGCTTGGACAGCTGGGCTGGACCGTCACATCTAGGAACCAGATCCCACCCTTGCATTGATAATGCAGGAGGTGCAGGTCCGGGCCTCTGTGGGCCCAGACAGACAGGTGGTGGGGGTGGGGGTGGTGTGTGTGAGAGAGACAGGGATGGAGGTGTGGGGGTGTGGGGGGAACCTGTGGCGTGGGAATTCGGGAGTGCTTCTGATCTGGCTGTGAGTCCCTCTAGCCCTGGGACCAGGTCTTCAAGAGCTCTGAACCAGCCAGGCACGTCCCGGGCACAATATTTGGTCTCACAACACCAGCGCCTGGGCTGCCAGCCACAAATATTTTTAACGCATCTAGAATGCACATGTATATAAAGTCCTTTCCTATGTATGGCTTTTATAATTTAAACTGTACATGAAAACACATGATTACAAAATGTAAATAGCACAAAAGAATATACCAGGGAAAAGAAATCTCCCCGCCCCACCATCAGTTCCTTATCTGATATCATGCCCGAAGGTGAGCCCCTCTGATGGGAAAACACTGAAAATGCGACCAGGGAAGGGCTGCCTCCTCGAACTAGACCAGAGGTTCTCAACCTTCCTCATGCCATGACCCTTTCAGACAGTTCCTCAGGTGGTGGCGATCCCCCCCAACCATAAAATGATTTCGTTGCTACTTCATCACTGTCATTTTGCTACTGTGATGAATCGGGTCACCCCTGTGAAAGGGTCGTTCCACCCCCAAAGGGGTCGCGACCCACAGGTTGAGAACCGCTGAACTAGTCACCTTTAATGGTGTAGAAGGGGGAAAGCTTCCGGGACCTTCCTATGCGGCAGGGGCATAGTTCAACATGAGAAGAAACAGCTGCAAACCTCCACTAATAATCGGAACATGGAATGTATGCAGTACGAACCTAAGCAAATAGTAAGCTGTTGAAAAGTGGGATGGAATGCAAAAGTTTGATAGCCCAGACCTGAGTGAATTACCATGGACGAGTTTGGGCCATTTTTGACTTAGACAATCATAGGGTGTACTATGCTGGGAATGAAACCTGAACAGGAATGATGTTGTATTGATGGCAAAAAAAAAAAAGCAAACATCTCAAGATCTATCCTGAAATGCAATGGTCTATACAAGGTGACAGAGTAATAACCATTTGCCTACAAGAAAGACTAGCTGACCACGGTTACGCTGACGTGGGATTTTGCATTGCATGAAACAGCTTGAAGCTACAAGAAGAGTCGCAGAATGTTTGGGACAAGCTAAGGGAAGTTCGCAGAATGAGTCTGCACACCGTGGACATGAGCTTGGGAAGGCTGCGGTGGGAAGGAGACGGGGACCATAGGAAGTGCTCGCTCTGGCCAGGCCTCTGAAGCCCACTTGTTGGTGTCATTGAAAGACTTCTCAGAGCACCTCCTGCATCAGGGAGTGCACAGCACAATTGCCGATCAGTCATGATTAGATCTGCAGAATCAGATAGAAACATAACTTGTTATATTTGTAGAAAAGAAAGAACAGAGACATGTAGATAAGATTGTAAAAGGTAAAGTTAAAGTTTAACTGTGGACAAAAAGAAAGACCAGCTAATCTGACAGCTATTTGGGTTTATGCACCAACCCCGAATGCCAGCGATCTAGACCAGTGGTTCTCAACCTTTCTAATTCCTCAACCCTTTCATGCAGTTCCTCATGTGGTGGTGACCCCTGCCCCCCCCACAACCATAACATGATTTCCATTGCGTTGGCAGGGGTCTCCACACGGCTGCTGCATGCAGCACCCTGGGCTGCATTGGGGTAGGTCCATGTGGCTTCTTCTCAGGGATGTCTTGCAGGAAGTGAGCCTTGCCAGCTGAAGCAGGGAACTGGCTAAGGCAGCTGCACCCTGCTCCGACCATCAGAAAGCAAGAGACCCAAGAACTAGAAAGGTGAGGCTCACCAAGCCATTTAACCCTTCACCCTTCAATTAATCCCACATGTGCTTATCGGCCAGGTTGGCACAATAAACTAACCACCTCAGACCACAAGAGGGCGTTATCATGTATGGGGCAGTTTAGCTTGGTTGGTGCCTAACAGGAGTGGGGGTGGGGGGAATTCACCTCTGCTCATTCTGAGCTGAGAAAAACTCCTTGAGTTCCTGTGCCCCTCCAAGTTCCAAAAAGTGGGTTGGTCCCCTGTATCTTATAGTCAATGAGTGATGGTGCCCAAAGCAGCGATGGCTTGTGGTCTCCCTCCCTCCCTCCCTCCCTCCCATGACAGAACACAGTTCACTCCTAACAGCACACAGCACCCAATGGGTGGGTTTGTGCACGCTCCTGTGGTGCTGGTTACCGTACAATTGGCACCTTGGCATGTCTCTTGCTGCAGGGACTGTAAAAGAATCTGTAGATTGTGTCGGACAGATGGGCTAATGCTGGACCTATGAGCTTGGACAGCACTGGGTGGGAACGCTTTCTGAATGTACGCTTACCCTTTATATAAAACTCTCTCATATATATGTTTCTGTGGATTTATTTCTCTAATTGACCCAGACTAACACACCCACTTTGTCCCTAATCTAGCTACCTGTCGGGTGTGTGCCAGGGTACCTGCCCCTACACATCATCACGGGTCCAGTAGGTGCAATTGTACAGCGATAATAAGTAAAGATTATAGTAAAGTCATAGAGAGCATGAGAGGTAAGAGATATTGAAATAATGGAGTCAGACACATTTCATAGTAGCATGCTCACCTCAGCCTCGCTTGGTGGTCCACATGGAGAAAGCGATATTTAATGCTGACCAAGGCTTTTAGATTCTCTGGGGACATGCAAGCCCCCTAATTACAGGTGAAGACATGTCACAGGAAAGGGTTGTGCTATAGGTAATACAGTAATGGGAGGGGGTGATCTAGGGGTATCCACGCAATAGGAAGAGGAGGGATTGGCAATATACATGTGGCAAGATGGGCAGGTCCTAGATACAGGATGGCAGCCTAACTTGGATGTCACTGAGCCAGTTTGACCTGTTCCCTGGCTCAACTGATAGAGATCATTATCAGTGGGGTGTGCCCTCCATCTACAGGAACCAAACGGATGACTGCAGGCCTGTCCATTGTCCTTAACAGCAGGGAGCGGGGCCTACAGTAGTCTGGTGACTGACTGTCTTCAGGGAGGATGTCTTTAAGCATTTGACCTCCCCTCACAGGTATGTGCTAGGCTGCTAACCACAAGGTCGGCAGTTTGAAGCCGCCAGCTGCTCTACGGGAGAAAGATGAGGCTTCTAGTCCGGTGAAGAGTCAAGACCTCAGAAACCCAGAGGCAGCCCTTCCCTGACCTGTGGGGTTGTGACGAGGGGGCATTGACTCAATAGCAGTTGAGTTTGGTATTTTGTCTGTTTTTAATTATATACATATTTACACACATGTATTCATATACACAAGAGAGTGCTTGAACACATTTGATTGAATTAAAAGAGACTTCTTGAAGCCTTCTCATATATGTACACATACATAGATGCCTAAGTGAGCTTGAATTACTTTAATAACAACCCCCAGCCCCCAGAGAGACTATAATACAAGGCAGTCGGTTGATAGAATAGGCATTTATTCCGAGGCCCATAAAGCCATAAGAAACTCCCCGAGACCAGCTCGGGGCTGGGAGGCTGTGGCGGCCCTCGGGTGTCCCCCATAAAGCCATAAGAAACTCCCTGAGACCAGCTCGGGGCTGGGAGGCTGTGGCGGCCCTCGGGTGTCCCCACGCTCAGAGAAAGCAGGGCCGTGGCACTTACATCCCTCCCGGGGCTGTGGGGACTTTCCACAGCGGAGTTCGTGGGTGGGCTCTGGACTCTGGGCTCTGGGCCTGGCTGACCTGCCTGCTGGCCCACAGGCAGTGCATCCAGGCCCTCAGGAGCCCGGGGGTCAGGAGAGGTGGCAGAGGAAGTCATGCAGTGGCAAGGCCAGGGCCCCCGACAAGGAGATCCCCAAGGTGTCTGAGATACAGGCAGTCGCCATGGCGAACTCCCGGTGGTCATCGCTGGTCTGTGGAGGAGGGGAGTGGGGGTCAGGCTTGGGTCCTGAAACCCCTCCCCTGGGCTGTCCCAGGGAAGCGCCCCCCGTAACCCTAACCCAGCGGGGGCTGACCTTCAGGGCAATGTTGTGGAAGGTATTCACGTAGGCCGAGCCCCCCAGAAGCCCCTCATACAGAACGATCAGAAAGACCAGGTAGATGCTTGGCAGGAAGCCGAACCATACGTCGGCCATCAGGAAGGCCAGGTTGAGGCACTGTGGGAGGGGGCAGAGGGGAAGGCTGAGGCCAGGCCTCCAGGTCCTAGCGAGGGAGAGGATGGGCTTCCATAAAACCCCAAACCCCAGCCAGGCTGCCCAGGGCCTTCCCCTCACACCCCAACTCACCCCCCTGCCTTTGCTCAGCAGTAACGTTGTTCCACCGCCCCTCACCTGGGGCCTTTGAGTCATCCTGCGTGTGTCTCCCAGTCGATCAGGACCACCCCCTAGTTGTGGGACCCCCCCCCCACCTCTTGGAACGACTGTACCCCAGTACACACAGGGACTAGAGGGATGGAGAAGTCGGGAGCCAAGGCGGACCGGAGTGAGGGTCGGGCACCGTTACCTGGAGCAGAGCCAAGACCCACGTGTAGCGGATGCGACAGCAGTGGAGGGAAGAGCGGGAGGCAAAGACACCCGCCTGGTACAGCATCTGGTACCTGAAGGAGGGGGGTGGGCAGTAGGGGAGCTTCCTAGCAGGGTAGCCCACCACCCAGGGCCCCTCCAGCCCAACGCCTGCCCTGTCTGTGGCTGGGCCTCCGCC
>NW_022103901.1:16056486-16063122 GCF_000313985.2 Echinops telfairi | reverse complement strand
CCAGTGAGCACCCCCCACCAGGGGACTGCTGCCCATGGGGGTGTCCCAGCTACACTGGCCCCTTCTCTCTGTCCCTTGACCACCCAGGTTTGTCCCTACCTCAGGGCCTTTGCACCTGCTCTTCTGCTGCCTGGACCCCGTTCACCCACATGCCCGCTGGCTGGCTCCTCCTCATCCAAGTCTGAGCGTCCTTCACTGACCACTCTCACCACCGAGGACCCCTCTCTGCTCCACCTCCCATTTGTCATTCCCTGTCCCGTCCTTGCTGTATTTCCTTCCAGCACTCTGAAGGGAAGAGCTCCTTGTTTCCCTTGATTGATGTCAGTCAGCCCAGGACGTGAACCACCTGACCATGCTCGGTGTACACCTGGGGGAGGTGCACCCGGCTCCCTCGGAGCCAGCACTCCCGCCCATCCCCGGCCGACCGCTGGAAAGGACCCCACTCAGAAGGACCTGGCAGCGAACAGCCTGGGACCCTTCCTCTCCTACCTGGTTGCATCCTGGGGGTCTCAGGACTCATCAGGGGCTGCCGGGCTGCCGCCGTCTCTGCCTCTTCTTCCCCTCCAGGATCCTGGGGTGCCGGGGACGTGAGCAACAAGAAATAGCTACGAGTGGGGTGAATGTAGACGGGGGTCAAAGAGTCTCTTGGGTGACAGGGGTCAAAGAGTCTCTTGGGTGGGCTGGACAGGTTCTTAGCGGCCATCAGCTCAGTCCCTCAGGGGTACACTGAGCACTCACTCGCTCTCAGGCACCAGTTCGCCTCTGCCTTCTTTCCACCCAAGTGCATTTCCTTCCTGTTTCTACCTGTCTGCTGACACTCACTGTCAGCGCCTTGGTCACACATGGCGGGAGCCAGCTCAGCTCCCTTGTACTCATTAACCTGGCTACCTTTGTCAGGGGCTCAGCCTGCCAGGCGGGAGTTCCCCAGGTCGCGAAGGTTCACCTTCCTGAATGTCTGTGCTTTTCCACCTTGGACTTTAGAGGCAGGAGCCCTGCGGCGGCCTAGTGACCGGTCGGGCTGCCAAGGGCAGGGTCAGCGGTTCGAAACCATGAGCTGCTCCTCATGAGAAAGACAAGGTGTTCTATGCCAGCGAAGAGCTCCTGTCTCGGCAACTCACAGGGCGGCCCCACCCTGCCGGACAGGGACACAGAGAGCCGGCATTGCTTCCAGGGCAGGGGGTTTGGCTTGGTTACTTTATAAAAGTGGCTCACTTTTCCTATATGGCCTTGCCCTACTCTCGAACCTAGGGACCCAGAGGTAATCTACGTGAACACACACACACACACACACACACACACACACACACACACACACGATGGCTAATCCTGCCCACCCTTGGTCCCTCCTTTGGGACCCGCATGGTGCTGGCCCCTCCAGGCTGGGGACAATGACTGTCATCTGCGACAGAGGGAACAGACGGTGCGGGAAGTGACGTCACCAGCCTGGGGCCACACGGTTCGCCAAGGGCACCAGAAGGCACAAAGTGAGGGCTGTCGGGATCCAGGTCCCACGTCCGCGTCCGCACAGTAGCACGGCTGTGGGCAGCTGAGGACCAGGATGGCGAGCCTCCATGCCCAGAGCCGCTCACCTGGCCAGCAGGAGCGCGGGGATGCCCAGCATGGACAGCAGGGTGTGCTGTGGGGAGAGGCCAGCCTGCGTGAGGCCCAGGTAGGACAATGCTCCCAGCAGCCCTGCGCCCCCTGTGCCCGAGGACCACCAGGAGATCACGACCCTGCGGAGAGAGCACAGGATTACTCCCAAGGGCCCCGGCTGGGCTCCTCCTCTGTCCCTCCCGACTGCCTGCGTACCTGGGGTAGAAGGCGGTGAGCGAGAGGAAGGTGATCTCCCCCAGGCCCGATGAGATGCTGGCCAAGACCACACCTGGTGGGGAGAGGTGGGGGGCAAGCACGGAGGTGGCCTCACCTAGCCTTTCTTGTCTCAGCCCAAGCCCACAGTCTCCTCTGCTGCTCAGGAGACAGGCTGTGCCCCAGGCCTGCAGCCACCTCCTGCTCATCTCCCTGCTCAGGACCCACCCCCAGGGGTGGGGGCACTCTGCGTGGCTCTTCCAAGCCCCGCCCAGAGTCCTGGCGCCTCTGTCCATCATCTCAAGCTCCATGGCCCCCACCCATTTCCTCCCATCGCCAGCACCACCGCAGCCTTAAAGTCGTGCCCTGATCGATCACCGTCTCTGACTCCTGACAGTCTCACAGCCCTTCGGAGGGCAGCCGGAGTCCGCCTCTTCTCGGAAGTTAAGAAGATCCCCCTGCCCACCCCCCACCCCCACCCCACCCCACCCCCGTCACCTCCAACACTCTGTGGAGGTTCCCCTGGGACCCACACCTGACACAGAACCGCACGCTTACCACACAGGCTGGTCCCCACGGACTGAGAAAAGGCCACCAGGATGAAGCTTCCAGCAGCACAAACCCCGCTGACGAGCACCCTTGGGCTGAGGGGCAGGAAGGTCAGGCCTCTGCTCTCCTGCCCGCCTGCCCCTCGCAGAGCCCACCGGCCCTTCCTCCCACCCAGCGCCCCTGCTCAGACCTGTAGGGCAGCAAATGAAGGCCGAAGGGAGCCAGCACCTTGATGAGCAGCGTGGGGAGGATGTCGGCCAGGAGCACTGCCTGGGACAAGAGGACGGGGAGAGTCCAGGCTTTGGCGGGGACACTCCTCCCAACCAAGGGGTTAAGAAGAGCAGGAACCTGCCCTCCAGACCTGCTCCAAACACAGGCACGGACAGCCCTGCGCTCACGCTGTCTTATACCGAGGCTAAGGCACGTAGGCACGCTGAGCCCAAGCTTCCTTGTCTGAAGAAGGGAATCCCACACCACACGTGGCATGGCCCGGGGGACTGACTGCTATCCATCCTAACTGTGGTGTGCAGAAGGCCTGGGAGCGTGAGGGTGGTAGTATTCCAATTAGATCAGCGTGCAGGGCTGGGAGTGTGGCCTATGGAACGAGGGGGTCTTGATGCGGGGAGGAGCTGAGGGCACTCACAGCAGTCGAGACCGAGTTGCAGTCAAAGCGAGAGGAGCCATTGTGGGGGACAGGTGTTGGGTCTGGGTCCACCTGAGGGGGACAAGGAAAGCATCCTTACCGAGGAAGGCGGGAAGGCAGGCCGACAGGACCGGACCGGCTGCAGTCCCAGCTCTGCTCAGACTTCACGGAGGCCCTGGGCCAGGGTAGCTCTTCAAGAGCGCAGATTTTTTTTCTGTCTGACGTGGAGGGAGGGAGCCCAGAGAAGTCTGAAAGAGAAGGACTCTCTCTTCCCTGGCTTTTGTAAACATTGATGGCAGCCTTTTCTTTCTTAATCATTGCTTATAGTTTATATTACTATTGTTTTATCCTTGCCACCTTATTTCTTTTTTGTTCTTTATTGTTTCTGTCGAGTTGACGAGTTTGTGAAGTGCAGGAGTGAAAGCATGGGGATACTAATTGATGGGAGGATTGGCAGGGGATGGGTGGGAGGAGATGGGAGGGGGAGGGAATTTCGGGAGTAAACAACAGAAGGTGGGAGGAGTAGGGAGCGCTGGAACTGAATGCGATCACACAACTCATTTTAAAGGCGAGTTAATCACGGGGGAGTGGGGGAGAAGATGTTCTACAATGGATTGTGGTCATGATTGCACGATTCTTCTTGAGATGCTTGAATGACTGAATCGTGCGATAGGCGGATTATGTGCCGACACAACCGTAGGACATTTTTAAAAAAAGACTCACAGGCCAAATCTGGCCCTGCAAGCGGACCGTGTCTGGTCAAGATACGCAGGAGCTTGTCTCTGAGTATCGGAATTCCCAGACTCTGAGTCTTGGGCCTGCAAAGGTGGCGGCTGTTCCCACAAAAGGGGCATGTGCCTTTCGGTTTTCACCACCTTCCAGCAG
The DNA here is from genome assembly GCF_000313985.2 of Echinops telfairi. Lineage (NCBI taxonomy): Eukaryota > Metazoa > Chordata > Mammalia > Afrosoricida > Tenrecidae > Echinops > Echinops telfairi. Next base: position 16,059,239 of record NW_022103901.1, on the reverse strand, counting down.
TTCTTAACCAGGGGTAGCCTCATCCTTCAGGGATGACTTGGCAATGTCTGGAAGCATTCCTGGTTGTCCTAACAGGGGATGGGCTGGGGACAGGAGACAGACAGGGTGATGCGTACTGGTAGTGCAGGGATGGTGCCGCCTGTAGTGCGGAGAAGGACCAGCCAGGGCTGTGAAACCCATTAGAGACCATAGGCCCACCCTGCTGAGGAAGAGTTTTCGAACCCCACACTCGGTGCCGGCTCAGAGCAACCGATCAAAGGCTCGCCACCATCAGGTCAATACCGACTCATAGCGACCCCCTGGGAGTAGAAAGCTCCGTCTTTCTCCCAAGGAGCGGCTGGTGGTTTTGAACTGCTGACCTTGCAGATCCCAGATGATCCCACATCAGGGTGCTCCTGCCTCCCCTGAGAGTCTAGGAGACAGAACTCTAGCCTCCTCACCCTATTGCTTGGCCACCCTATTCTGAGTTTCTCAAGGGGACCTTTGCTCCAGGGAGAGTCCACGGCCTTCCCACAGCAGTCTAGTGTGGCAGCGCCGGCTGGGACCTTGGTGGTGGTGGTGGTTGGGGCTGGAGATGGAGAACACTTACGTGGCTCTGGTTTCCAGGAGTCCTCTGGTGTTTGAGGATGTCATGGGCCGCGCTGAGCATCACCACATAGGAAAAGTTGTTGCAAAGGCCCAGGAGCCTGCAGAGAGCAGGGCAGACCTTAATCTACCTTTCAGACCAGCCACCACCGCAGCCCTGGCACCCAACCTTCCCATCACCCGTGCTTCCAGTCGACTCCCTCTTCTCCCCCCCCCCATCACCACGCCGTGTCCACTTGGCGCTGGGATCAGAAATAGGAGCCTGACTCAGAAGCAACGAAGCCCACATGGAAGCAGCATACCAGCCTGTGTGATCATGAGGTGTCGATGGGATCAGGGATCAGGCAGCTAAGACCCAGAACTAAATCATACCTAAGGTGAATGGGGGGCGGGGAGGGGCATGGAGTGGAGACCCAATGCCCATCTGCAATAATTGGACATCCCCTCAAAGAGGGGTCATGGGGAAGAGATGAGCCAGTCAGAGTGCACTATAGCACCGATGAAACACACAACTGTCCTCTAGCTCTTTGGTGCTTCCTTCCCCACACTACCATGACCTCAGTTCTACCTTACAAATCGGATTCGACCAGAAAATGCACACTGTTACAGACAAGAGCCCGAAACACAGGGACTCCAGGATCGATAAACTCCTCAGGGCCAACAATGAGAGTAGAGATACCAGGAGGATTAGGGGAGGGTGGGGGGAGAAAGAGGGAATCGATCACAAGGATCAACCTAGAACCCCCTCCCAGTGGGGCAAGCAACAGAATAGTGGTTGAGGGGTGACGGAGCACGATATAAGATATGAAAATAATAATTTATAACTTACCAAGGGTTCGTGAGGGAGGGCAGTCGGGGGAGGGAGGGGGAAGAAATGGGGAGCTGATATCAGGGGCTCAAGTGGGAAGAGAATACTTTGAAAATGATGTTGGTGGCCTATGTGCAAATATGCTTGACACACTGGATGACTGTATGGATGGTGATAAGAGTTGTAAGAGCCCCCAATAAAAGTACAGAAAAAAGAAATAGGAGCCTGAGGTCCCTATGTGTTCACATCCAAGCTCTGAGACCTCGCCGCTGAGTTCCCACCACCGTTCAGTCCAGTCCCGGGGCATCCACTGACCCACTGCTTCCAGTGCACTGTGGTACAGCAGGAAGACCCCAAGATGCAAAGCCCAGGTCCCCAGCCTGCACTTCCTACTTGAATGGTCCCAGTCTCTCGTCATGTGGAAAATGGGGATAGACATCCCTTTCCATATTACCCCTCTGTGCTGTGAGGATCAGAACTCGGTAACACAGAGGTCCCCTTACGATCCACAGGGTTGGCTTTGTCTCCTCTGAGCTCCCCATAGGAAGGAAACCACACAGGCCAGGGCCTTCATCAAAGTCATTTTCTGCAGCCCATGAAGTAGCACCCACCACCTGTCTGTCAGTTTGTCCTGCTGCAGTAGATTGTGATGCTGGCAGCCAATGCCACCCGTATTTTAAGTACCAGCAGGGTCCCCCACGGTGGACTATCCCCATTTGACTCCTGAGAAAAGGGAGCCTCGGAGAAGTTAGGTGACTCTTAGCAAGTTATACTCAGCTTATCGCCAAAGTCCCTGCTGTTTAGGCTCCTGCTAAAACTCTTCCTCCCTCCCAGGCGGTGCTTGGGTGATTTTCCGCAGGTAGATGGATGTTCTTTCACGGAACATTTTGGGAGTGGTGTCTTTGTTTAAATGGGCGTGAGCCAAAGATTGGCTTGCCATTTCAAAGTAGTGAGTTCAAGATTCCTTTCTCCAAAGACACGTATTAACATTTTCGGAAGGGTGAATTGATCGGAGGAGAAACATCGCCTACTTTTGAGAGCCTGGCCAAAAATTAAACCAAAAACAAAGGGCTTGGGGGAAACTACACACAGCCTCGAGGTGAAACGGTTGGCTCTGCAAATATTTGTGGATCTTGCTTCTCTTCCGGGAGTCAACCCTTTCTTCCCATCCTTTTTCTCTCTCCGCCCGTTTTGCACCCCTGTCTGCTAACCTCCGGAGACCACTCACCAGAAGCCCAGGGCGTTCTTCCAAGAGCTGCCGGGACTGTGCAATCGAGGGGGCCGGCGTTCGCGGGCGGGTTCCTCTCCTGGGAGGGAGAGAGGAGTGGGATTCCCACCCCTCCTGCAGGTGCACGGGAGG
>NW_022103901.1:16054201-16056067 GCF_000313985.2 Echinops telfairi | reverse complement strand
GCGGGATTCCCACCCCTCCTGCAGGTGCACGGGAGGGAGAGAGGGGCGGGATTCCCACCCCTCCTGCAGGTGCAGCCCCTCGAGCAGGTGGAGCAGCACGGGTTGTGGCCCCGGTGCGAGCCGGGTCGAAATACTCACCCTCGGAATCCGAAAGGCGCTGCCACGAGCGCGGGCAGCAAGGCATGGCGTCAAGTTCGAGCGCCCCCCAAGGAGGCTCCGGTCAGCGAGCGCTCAGCCTGGGCGCTGGCCGTGCGGATCCCCGTCTGCGACCGGGGACAAGGGTCAAGCTCGGCTCCGGCTCCCCCGGGGGAACAAGCGCCGGGCGATCGAGCGCGGACACTCCCCGGACTCGGGCTCCCGTCCCCTCGCGGCCGCCCCGCCCCGCCCCGCGGACTCCCCTCCGCCCAAACGCGGAGCCCGCGGCCTGTACCTTTAAGAGCAGCCGAGACGCCCGCGGCCGGCGCGACGGGGGGGCGCGTCACGTGACGGCGCCTCCCATCACGTGATCACGCGCTCGCCGGCTTCCGCCACTTCCGGGTCCGCCCCCTTCCGCCCCGGAGACCATTCCCGACGTCGGGGCGTGGGAAGGGGAGGGGCCGGGAGCGCCCCGGAACCGCAGCCTGGAAACGGGAGCGAGCGGGGTCCCCGAGAGCAGCCGTGACGTAAGACGGGCGGCGTCCGGGCCGTGACCGGGTCCGCCAGCTCGGCTGTTGGCGTCCCTCACCTGCCAGGAACAGACATGGCCGCCTGCCAGTTCCTCCGACCCGGGACGAAGACGGCCGGCGTCATTCTGTGTTCTTTCGCCTCCTTCTTGCCCCTAAAAATCGTTTTAGAACACGAAGGGGAGATCGCACTCACCTAGGGGTTGGACCGATAACTCTTAGCGGAATCCTAGGCGTGAGAGAGGAAGACACTCTTTTCCAGCGGAGCCTAGAACCCCAAAGCTGCGAGTGAGAACAGTGACGTACACAAAAGGGACGTTAATGCCCGTCCTGGAACGGTGGCTCCAAACTTTCTAAAGGTGACTCTCAGGGAGCCTTTCAGCGACCAGAAACAGCGCTCTAGCAGCAGGGAGCCCTTCACAGGCTGCTGCTGGATCCCGCCAGCATCCGGGGTCCCTAGATCAGATTAGTCGACCGTCTAATATTCTGACGCTGAATCCAACTTCCCCAATTTCTCACCCACACACAACAAAAATGAGGTCGGTGCGGAGAGATCACTTCACAAATCCTCAAATATGGAGCGGTTCTCGTTTGCCGCAGCCTCCACAGCCCTCTTCATTCAGCCCCTGTGGTGTGTGCTGTGGGTTCCCAGCAGTTTGGGCCCACTCTGCCAGCCCTTTCCCATCACCAGGCTGGAAGGACTACTGGGGCCCCTTCGGGTGTGCTTCCCAATGAAAATTGGGCTCCTCAGGTAGCATAAAACTGAAGCCAAGCCCACTGCTGTTGACGCGCACAGCCGCGCTAGATGACCAAGTAGAAATGCTTCTGAGGATTCCAAGGCTATAAATCTGCAAGGAAGATCTTTCTCCTACTGAATGAACACCTGGTGGCCACTGCACCCACCCCCAGGGTCCTCGCAGGAGGAGGGGTGGGAGGCACAAATGCACACAAATGGTCTTTCAAACCTGAATAACCACCGAAGGAGACACCAGTCCGATCCCTTTCTTGCCCTTAAGGCATGCAATCCTAAGCCTGAAATGGAGAAATGGGAAGTCGTGGTAGGGTGGTCCCCACCAGCTTGGGAGCCCCCTCCTCACTTCCACTGTTTGTTCCAGGGCAAAACAGGAACCACAAACCCCAGTTTCCTCACAGAGTGGTTGTGGCTTTTGGGGGGGGGGGGAGGCGGAAATGGCTGAGGTATGAA